>NC_132993.1:53740000-54355833 GCF_048564905.1 Vicugna pacos
CTACCTGGGAGGGCAGCCTAGAGTGTCTCTGTGTGCCTGTCTACCTGGTAGGGCAGCCTAAAGTGTCTCTGTGTGCCTGTCTACCTGGGAGGGCAGCCTAGAGTGTCTCTGTGGGCCTGTCTACCTGGGAGGGCAGCCTAGAGTGTCTCTGTGTGTCTCTCTCCCTGCCTGTCTACCTGGGAGGGCAGCCTAGAGTGTCTCTGTGTGCCTCTCTCCCTGCCTGTCTACCTGGGAGGGCAGCCTAGAGTGTCTCTGTGTGCCTGTCTACCTGGGAGGGCAGCCTAGAGTGTCTCTGTGTGCCTGTCTACCTGGGAGGGCAGCCTAGAGTGTCTCTGTGTGCCTGTCTACCTGGCAGGGCAGCCTAGAGTGTCTCTGTGTGCCTCTCTCCCTGCCTGTCTACCTGGGAGGGCAGCCTAGAGTGTCTCTGTGTGTCTCTATCCCTGCCTGTCTACCTGGGAGGGCAGCCTAGAGGGTCTCTGTGTGCCTGTCTACCTGGGAGGGCAGCCTAGAGTGTCTCTGTGTGCCTGTCTACCTGGGAGGGCAGCCTAGAGTGTCTCTGTGTGTCTCTCTCCCTGCCTGTCTACCTGGGAGGGCAGCCTAGAGTGTCTCTGTGTGCCTCTCTCCCTGCCTGTCTACCTGGGAGGGCAGCCTAGAGTGTCTCTGTGTGCCTGTCTCCCTGCCTGTCTACCTGGGAGGGCAGCCTAGAGTGTCTCTGTGTGCCTCTCTCCCTGCCTGTCTACCTGGGAGGGCAGCCTAGAGTGTCTCTGTGTGCCTCTCTCCCTGCCTGTCTACCTGGGAGGGCAGCCTAGAGTGTCTCTGTGTGCCTCTCTCCCTGCCTGTCTACCTGGGAGGGCAGCCTAGAGTGTCTCTGTGTGCCTGTCTACCTGGGAGGGCAGCCTAGAGTGTCTCTGTGTGCCTCTCTCCCTGCCTGTCTACCTGGGAGGGCAGCCTAGAGTGTCTCTGTGTGCCTCTCTCCCTGCCTGTCTACCTGGGAGGGCAGCCTAGAGTGTCTCTGTGTGCCTCTCTCCCTGCCTGTCTACCTGGGAGGGCAGCCTAGAGTGTCTCTGTGTGCCTGTCTACCTGGGAGGGCAGCCTAGAGTGTCTCTGTGTGCCTGTCTCCCTGCCTGTCTACCTGGGAGGGCAGCCTAGAGTGTCTCTGTGTGCCTGTCTCCCTGGGAGGGCAGCCTAGAGTGTCTCTGTGTGCCTCTCTCCCTGCCTGTCTACCTGGGAGGGCAGCCTAGAGTGTCTCTGTGTGCCTGTCTACCTGGGAGGGCAGCCTAGAGTGTCTCTGTGTGTCTCTCTCCCTGCCTGTCTACCTGGGAGGGCAGCCTAGAGTGTCTCTGTGTGCCTCTCTCCCTGCCTGTCTACCTGGGAGGGCAGCCTAGAGTGTCTCTGTGTGCCTCTCTCCCTGCCTGTCTACCTGGGAGGGCAGCCTAGAGTGTCTGGGTGTGCCTGTCTACCTGGGAGGGCAGCCTAGAGTGTCTCTGTGTGCCTGTCTACCTGGGAGGGCAGCCTAGAGTGTCTCTGTGTGCCTCTCTCCCTGCCTGTCTACCTGGGAGGGCAGCCTAGAGTGTCTCTGTGTGCCTCTCTCCCTGCCTGTCTACCTGGGAGGGCAGCCTAGAGTGTCTCTGTGTGCCTGTCTACCTGGGAGGGCAGCCTAGAGTGTCTCTGTGTGCCTCTCTCCCTGCCTGTCTACCTGGGAGGGCAGCCTAGAGTGTCTCTGTGTGCCTCTCTCCCTGCCTGTCTACCTGGGAGGGCAGCCTAGAGTGTCTCTGTGTGCCTCTCTCCCTGCCTGTCTACCTGGGAGGGCAGCCTAGAGTGTCTCTGTGTGCCTGTCTACCTGGGAGGGCAGCCTAGAGTGTCTCTGTGTGCCTCTCTCCCTACCTGTCTACCTGGGAGGGCAGCCTAGAGTGTCTCTGTGTGCCTGTCTACCTGGGAGGGCAGCCTAGAGTGTCTCTGTGTGCCTGTCTACCTGGGAGGGCAGCCTAGAGTGTCTCTGTGTGCCTGTCTAGCTGGCAGGGCAGCCTAGAGTGTCTCTGTGTGCCTCTCTCCCTGCCTGTCTACCTGGGAGGGCAGCCTAGAGTGTCTCTGTGTGCCTGTCTACCTGGGAGGGCAGCCTAGAGTGTCTCTGTGGGCCTGTCTACCTGGGAGGGCAGCCTAGAGTGTCTCTGTGTGCCTCTCTCCCTGCCTGTCTACCTGGGAGGGCAGCCTAGAGTGTCTCTGTGTGCCTCTCTCCCTGCCTGTCTACCTGGGAGGGCAGCCTAGAGTGTCTCTGTGGGCCTGTCTACCTGGGAGGGCAGCCTAGAGTGTCTCTGTGTGCCTCTCTCCCTGCCTGTCTACCTGGGAGGGCAGCCTAGAGTGTCTCTGTGGGCCTGTCTACCTGCCTGTCTACCTGGGAGGGCAGCCTAGAGTGTCTCTGTGTGTCTCTATCCCTGCCTGTCTACCTGGGAGGGCAGCCTAGAGTGTCTCTGTGTGCCTGTCTACCTGGGAGGGCAGCCTAGAGTGTCTCTGTGTGCCTGTCTACCTGGCAGGGCAGCCTAGAGTGTCTCTGTGTGCCTCTCTCCCTGCCTGTCTACCTGGGAGGGCAGCCTAGAGTGTCTCTGTGTGCCTCTCTCCCTGCCTGTCTACCTGGGAGGGCAGCCTAGAGTGTCTCTGTGGGCCTGTCTACCTGGGAGGGCAGCCTAGAGTGTCTCTGTGTGCCTCTCTCCCTGCCTGTCTACCTGGGAGGGCAGCCTAGAGTGTCTCTGTGTGCCTCTCTCCCTGCCTGTCTACCTGGGAGGGCAGCCTAGAGTGTCTCTGTGTGCCTGTCTACCTGGGAGGGCAGCCTAGAGTGTCTCTGTGTGCCTGTCTACCTGGGAGGGCAGCCTAGAGTGTCTCTGTGTGCCTGTCTACCTGGGAGGGCAGCCTAGAGTGTCTCTGTGTGCCTGTCTACCTGGGAGGGCAGCCTAGAGTGTCTCTGTGTGCCTGTCTACCTGGGAGGGCAGCCTAGAGTGTCTCTGTGTGCCTCTCTCCCTGCCTGTCTACCTGGGAGGGCAGCCTACAGTGTCTCTGTGTGCCTCTCTCCCTGCCTGTCTACCTGGGAGGGCAGCCTAGAGTGTCTCTGTGTGCCTCTCTCCCTGCCTGTCTACCTGGGAGGGCAGCCTAGAGTGTCTCTGTGTGCCTGTCTACCTGGGAGGGCAGCCTAGAGTGTCTCTGTGTGCCTCTCTCCCTGCCTGTCTACCTGGGAGGGCAGCCTAGAGTGTCTCTGTGTGCCTCTCTCCCTGCCTGTCTACCTGGGAGGGCAGCCTAGAGTGTCTCTGTGTGCCTCTCTCCCTGCCTGTCTACCTGGGAGGGCAGCCTAGAGTGTCTCTGTGTGCCTGTCTACCTGGGAGGGCAGCCTAGAGTGTCTCTGTGTGCCTCTCTCCCTGCCTGTCTACCTGGGAGGGCAGCCTAGAGTGTCTCTGTGTGCCTCTCTCCCTGCCTGTCTACCTGGGAGGGCAGCCTAGAGTGTCTCTGTGGGCCTGTCTACCTGGGAGGGCAGCCTAGAGTGTCTCTGTGTGCCTGTCTACCTGGGAGGGCAGCCTAGAGTGTCTCTGTGTGCCTCTCTCCCTGCCTGTCTACCTGGGAGGGCAGCCTAGAGTGTCTCTGTGTGCCTGTCTACCTGGGAGGGCAGCCTAGAGTGTCTCTGTGTGCCTCTCTCCCTGCCTGTCTACCTGGGAGGGCAGCCTAGAGTGTCTCTGTGTGCCTGTCTACCTGGGAGGGCAGCCTAGAGTGTCTCTGTGTGCCTGTCTACCTGGCAGGGCAGCCTAGAGTGTCTCTGTGTGCCTCTCTCCCTGCCTGTCTACCTGGGAGGGCAGCCTAGAGTGTCTCTGTGTGCCTGTCTACCTGGGAGGGCAGCCTAGAGTGTCTCTGTGTGCCTGTCTACCTGGTAGGGCAGCCTAAAGTGTCTCTGTGTGCCTGTCTACCTGGGAGGGCAGCCTAGAGTGTCTCTGTGGGCCTGTCTACCTGGGAGGGCAGCCTAGAGTGTCTCTGTGTGTCTCTCTCCCTGCCTGTCTACCTGGGAGGGCAGCCTAGAGTGTCTCTGTGTGCCTCTCTCCCTGCCTGTCTACCTGGGAGGGCAGCCTAGAGTGTCTCTGTGTGTCTCTCTCCCTGCCTGTCTACCTGGGAGGGCAGCCTAGAGTGTCTCTGTGTGCCTGTCTACCTGGGAGGGCAGCCTAGAGTGTCTCTGTGTGCCTCTCTCCCTGCCTGTCTACCTGGGAGGGCAGCCTAGAGTGTCTCTGTGTGCCTCTCTCCCTGCCTGTCTACCTGGGAGGGCAGCCTAGAGTGTCTCTGTGTGTCTCTATCCCTGCCTGTCTACCTGGGAGGGCAGCCTAGAGGGTCTCTGTGTGTCTCTATCCCTGCCTGTCTACCTGGGAGGGCAGCCTAGAGGGTCTCTGTGTGCCTGTCTACCTGGGAGGGCAGCCTAGAGTGTCTCTGTGTGCCTGTCTACCTGGGAGGGCAGCCTAGAGTGTCTCTGTGTGCCTGTCTACCTGGGAGGGCAGCCTAGAGTGTCTCTGTGTGCCTCTCTCCCTGCCTGTCTACCTGGGAGGGCAGCCTAGAGTGTCTCTGTGTGCCTGTCTACCTGGGAGGGCAGCCTAGAGTGTCTCTGTGTGCCTGTCTACCTGGGAGGGCAGCCTAGAGTGTCTCTGTGTGCCTCTCTCCCTGCCTGTCTACCTGGGAGGGCAGCCTAGAGTGTCTCTGTGTGCCTGTCTACCTGGGAGGGCAGCCTAGAGTGTCTCTGTGTGCCTGTCTACCTGGGAGGGCAGCCTAGAGTGTCTCTGTGTGTCTCTATCCCTGCCTGTCTACCTGGGAGGGCAGCCTAGAGTGTCTCTGTGTGCCTCTCTCCCTGCCTGTCTACCTGGGAGGGCAGCCTAGAGTGTCTCTGTGTGTCTCTCTCCCTGCCTGTCTACCTGGGAGGGCAGCCTAGAGTGTCTCTGTGTGCCTGTCTACCTGGGAGGGCAGCCTAGAGTGTCTCTGTGTGCCTCTCTCCCTGCCTGTCTACCTGGGAGGGCAGCCTAGAGTGTCTCTGTGTGCCTCTCTCCCTGCCTGTCTACCTGGGAGGGCAGCCTAGAGTGTCTCTGTGTGTCTCTATCCCTGCCTGTCTACCTGGGAGGGCAGCCTAGAGGGTCTCTGTGTGTCTCTATCCCTGCCTGTCTACCTGGGAGGGCAGCCTAGAGGGTCTCTGTGTGCCTGTCTACCTGGGAGGGCAGCCTAGAGTGTCTCTGTGGGCCTGTCTACCTGGGAGGGCAGCCTAGAGTGTCTCTGTGTGCCTGTCTCCCTGCCTGTCTACCTGGGAGGGCAGCCTAGAGTGTCTCTGTGTGTCTCTATCCCTGCCTGTCTACCTGGGAGGGCAGCCTAGAGTGTCTCTGTGTGCCTGTCTACCTGGGAGTGCAGCCTAGAGTGTCTCTGTGTGCCTGTCTACCTGGGAGGGCAGCCTAGAGTGTCTCTGTGTGCCTCTCTCCCTCCCTGTCTACCTGGGAGTGCAGCCTAGAGTGTCTCTGTGTGCCTGTCTACCTGGGAGGGCAGCCTAGAGTGTCTCTGTGTGCCTCTCTCCCTGCCTGTCTACCTGGGAGGGCAGCCTAGAGTGTCTCTGTGTGCCTCTCTCCCTGCCTGTCTACCTGGGAGGGCAGCCTAGAGTGTCTGGGTGTGCCTGTCTACCTGGGAGGGCAGCCTAGAGTGTCTCTGTGTGCCTGTCTAGCTGGCAGGGCAGCCTAGAGTGTCTCTGTGTGCCTCTCTCCCTGCCTGTCTACCTGGGAGGGCAGCCTAGAGTGTCTCTGTGTGTCTGTCTAACAGGGGGGGCAGCCTAGAGTGTCTCTGTGTGCCTGTCTACCTGGGAGGGCAGCCTAGAGTGTCTCTCCCTGCCTGTCTACCTGGGAGGGCAGCCTAGAGTGTCTCTGTGTGTCTCTATCCCTGCCTGTCTACCTGGGAGGGCAGCCTAGAGTGTCTGGGTGTGCCTGTCTACCTGGGAGGGCAGCCTAGAGTGTCTCTGTGTGCCTGTCTACCTGGGAGGGCAGCCTAGAGTGTCTCTGTGTGCCTCTCTCCCTGCCTGTCTACCTGGGAGGGCAGCCTAGAGTGTCTCTGTGTGCCTCTCTCCCTGCCTGTCTACCTGGGAGGGCAGCCTAGAGTGTCTCTGTGTGCCTGTCTACCTGGGAGGGCAGCCTAGAGTGTCTCTGTGTGTCTCTCTCCCTGCCTGTCTACCTGGGAGGGCAGCCTAGAGTGTCTCTGTGTGCCTGTCTACCTGGGAGGGCAGCCTAGAGTGTCTCTGTGTGCCTCTCTCCCTGCCTGTCTACCTGGGAGGGCAGCCTAGAGTGTCTCTGTGTGCCTGTCTCCCTGGGAGGGCAGCCTAGAGTGTCTCTGTGTGCCTCTCTCCCTGCCTGTCTACCTGGGAGGGCAGCCTAGAGTGTCTCTGTGTGCCTGTCTACCTGGGAGGGCAGCCTAGAGTGTCTCTGTGTGCCTGTCTACCTGGGAGGGCAGCCTAGAGTGTCTCTGTGTGCCTGTCTCCCTGCCTGTCTACCTGGCAGGGCAGCCTAGAGTGTCTCTGTGTGCCTGTCTACCTGGGAGGGCAGCCTAGAGTGTCTCTGTGTGCCTGTCTACCTGGGAGGGCAGCCTAGAGTGTCTCTGTGTGTCTCTCTCCCTGCCTGTCTACCTGGGAGGGCAGCCTAGAGTGTCTCTGTGTGCCTGTCTCCCTGCCTGTCTACCTGGGAGGGCAGCCTAGAGTGTCTCTGTGTGCCTGTCTCCCAGCCTGTCTACCTGGGAGGGCAGCCTAGAGTGTCTCTGTGTGTCTCTCTCCCTGCCTGTCTACCTGGGAGGGCAGCCTAGAGTGTCTCTGTGTGCCTCTCTCCCTGCCTGTCTACCTGGGAGTGCAGCCTAGAGTGTCTCTGTGTGCCTCTCTCCCTGCCTGTCTACCTGGGAGGGCAGCCTAGAGTGTCTCTGTGTGTCTCTCTCCCTGCCTGTCTACCTGGGAGGGCAGCCTAGAGTGTCTCTGTGTGTCTCTATCCCTGCCTGTCTACCTGGGAGGGCAGCCTAGAGTGTCTCTGTGTGCCTGTCTACCTGGGAGGGCAGCCTAGAGTGTCTCTGTGTGCCTGTCTACCTGGGAGGGCAGCCTAGAGTGTCTCTGTGTGCCTGTCTACCTGGGAGGGCAGCCTAGAGTGTCTCTGTGTGCCTGTCTACCTGGGAGGGCAGCCTAGAGTGTCTCTGTGTGCCTGTCTCCCTGCCTGTCTACCTGGGAGGGCAGCCTAGAGTGTCTCTGTGTGCCTGTCTCCCAGCCTGTCTACCTGGGAGGGCAGCCTAGAGTGTCTCTGTGTGTCTCTCTCCCTGCCTGTCTACCTGGGAGGGCAGCCTAGAGTGTCTCTGTGTGTCTCTCTCCCTGCCTGTCTACCTGGGAGGGCAGCCTAGAGTGTCTCTGTGTGTCTCTCTCCCTGCCTGTCTACCTGGGAGGGCAGCCTAGAGTGTCTCTGTGTGCCTGTCTACCTGGGAGGGCAGCCTACAGTGTCTCTGTGTGCCTGTCTACCTGGGAGGGCAGCCTAGAGTGTCTCTGTGTGCCTGTCTCCCTGCCTGTCTACCTGGGAGGGCAGCCTAGAGGGTCTCTGTGTGCCTGTCTACCTGGGAGGGCAGCCTAGAGTGTCTCTGTGTGCCTGTCTACCTGGGAGGGCAGCCTAGAGTGTCTCTGTGTGCCTCTCTCCCTGCCTGTCTACCTGGGAGGGCAGCCTAGAGTGTCTCTGTGTGCCTGTCTACCTGGGAGGGCAGCCTAGAGTGTCTCTGTGTGCCTCTCTCCCTGCCTGTCTACCTGGGAGGGCAGCCTAGAGTGTCTCTGTGTGCCTGTCTCCCTGCCTGTCTACCTGGGAGGGCAGCCTAGAGTGTCTCTGTGTGCCTCTCTCCCTGCCTGTCTACCTGGGAGGGCAGCCTAGAGTGTCTCTGTGTGCCTCTCTCCCTGCCTGTCTACCTGGGAGGGCAGCCTAGAGTGTCTCTGTGTGCCTGTCTCCCTGCCTGTCTACCTGGGAGGGCAGCCTAGAGTGTCTCTGTGTGCCTGTCTCCCTGCCTGTCTACCTGGCAGGGCAGCCTAGAGTGTCTCTGTGTGTCTCTCTCCCTGCCTGTCTACCTGGGAGGGCAGCCTAGAGTGTCTGGGTGTGCCTGTCTACCTGGGAGGGCAGCCTAGAGTGTCTCTGTGTGCCTCTCTCCCTGCCTGTCTACCTGGGAGGGCAGCCTAGAGTGTCTCTGTGTGCCTGTCTACCTGGGAGTGCAGCCTAGAGTGTCTCTGTGTGCCTGTCTACCTGGGAGGGCAGCCTAGAGTGTCTCTCCCTGCCTGTCTACCTGGTAGGGCAGCCTAGAGTGTCTCTGTGTGCCTGTCTACCTGGGAGGGCAGCCTAGAGTGTCTCTGTGTGCCTGTCTACCTGGGAGGGCAGCCTAGAGTGTCTCTGTGTGCCTGTCTCCCTGCCTGTCTACCTGGGAGGGCAGCCTAGAGTGTCTCTGTGTGCCTGTCTACCTGGGAGGGCAGCCTAGAGTGTCTCTGTGTGCCTGTCTACCTGGGAGTGCAGCCTAGAGTGTCTCTGTGTGCCTGTCTACCTGGGAGGGCAGCCTAGAGTGTCTCTGTGTGCCTGTCTACCTGGGAGGGCAGCCTAGAGTGTCTCTGTGTGCCTGTCTACCTGCCTGTCTACCTGGCAGGGCAGCCTAGAGTGTCTCTGTGTGCCTCTCTCCCTGCCTGTCTACCTGGGAGGGCAGCCTAGAGTGTCTCTGTGTGCCTCTCTCCCTGCCTGTCTACCTGGGAGGGCAGCCTAGAGTGTCTCTGTGGGCCTGTCTACCTGGGAGGGCAGCCTAGAGTGTCTCTGTGTGCCTCTCTCCCTGCCTGTCTACCTGGGAGGGCAGCCTAGAGTGTCTCTGTGGGCCTGTCTACCTGGGAGGGCAGCCTAGAGTGTCTCTGTGTGCCTCTCTCCCTGCCTGTCTACCTGGGAGGGCAGCCTAGAGTGTCTCTGTGTGCCTGTCTACCTGGGAGGGCAGCCTAGAGTGTCTCTGTGTGCCTCTCTCCCTGCCTGTCTACCTGGGAGGGCAGCCTAGAGTGTCTCTGTGTGTCTCTATCCCTGCCTGTCTACCTGGGAGGGCAGCCTAGAGGGTCTCTGTGTGCCTGTCTACCTGGGAGGGCAGCCTAGAGTGTCTCTGTGTGCCTGTCTACCTGGGAGGGCAGCCTAGAGTGTCTCTGTGTGCCTGTCTACCTGGGAGGGCAGCCTAGAGTGTCTCTGTGTGCCTGTCTACCTGGGAGGGCAGCCTAGAGTGTCTCTGTGTGCCTCTCTCCCTGCCTGTCTACCTGGGAGGGCAGCCTAGAGTGTCTCTGTGTGCCTCTCTCCCTGCCTGTCTACCTGGGAGGGCAGCCTAGAGTGTCTC
The DNA here is from genome assembly GCF_048564905.1 of Vicugna pacos. Taxonomy (NCBI): domain Eukaryota; kingdom Metazoa; phylum Chordata; class Mammalia; order Artiodactyla; family Camelidae; genus Vicugna; species Vicugna pacos. The sequence goes on from NC_132993.1 coordinate 53,749,394, forward strand.
TGTGTGTCTGTCTAACAGGGGGGGCAGCCTAGAGTGTCTCTGTGTGCCTGTCTACCTGGGAGGGCAGCCTAGAGTGTCTCTCCCTGCCTGTCTACCTGGGAGGGCAGCCTAGAGTGTCTCTGTGTGCCTGTCTACCTGGGAGGGCAGCCTAGAGTGTCTCTGTGTGCCTGTCTACCTGGGAGGGCAGCCTAGAGTGTCTCTGTGTGCCTGTCTACCTGGGAGGGCAGCCTAGAGTGTCTCTGTGTGTCTCTATCCCTGCCTGTCTACCTGGGAGGGCAGCCTAGAGTGTCTGGGTGTGCCTGTCTACCTGGGAGGGCAGCCTAGAGTGTCTCTGTGTGCCTGTCTACCTGGGAGGGCAGCCTAGAGTGTCTCTGTGTGCCTCTCTCCCTGCCTGTCTACCTGGGAGGGCAGCCTAGAGTGTCTCTGTGTGCCTGTCTACCTGGGAGTGCAGCCTAGAGTGTCTCTGTGTGTCTCTATCCCTGCCTGTCTACCTGGGAGGGCAGCCTAGAGGGTCTCTGTGTGCCTGTCTACCTGGGAGGGCAGCCTAGAGTGTCTCTGTGTGCCTGTCTACCTGGGAGGGCAGCCTAGAGTGTCTCTGTGTGCCTCTCTCCCTGCCTGTCTACCTGGGAGGGCAGCCTAGAGTGTCTCTGTGTGCCTGTCTACCTGGGAGGGCAGCCTAGAGTGTCTCTGTGGGCCTGTCTACCTGGGAGGGCAGCCTAGAGTGTCTCTGTGTGCCTCTCTCCCTGCCTGTCTACCTGGGAGGGCAGCCTAGAGTGTCTCTGTGGGCCTGTCTACCTGGGAGGGCAGCCTAGAGTGTCTCTGTGTGCCTCTCTCCCTGCCTGTCTACCTGGGAGGGCAGCCTAGAGTGTCTCTGTGTGCCTGTCTCCCTGCCTGTCTACCTGGGAGGGCAGCCTAGAGTGTCTCTGTGGGCCTGTCTACCTGGGAGGGCAGCCTAGAGTGTCTCTGTGTGCCTCTCTCCCTGCCTGTCTACCTGGGAGGGCAGCCTAGAGTGTCTCTGTGTGCCTGTCTACCTGGGAGGGCAGCCTAGAGTGTCTCTGTGTGCCTCTCTCCCTGCCTGTCTACCTGGGAGGGCAGCCTAGAGTGTCTCTGTGTGCCTGTCTACCTGGGAGGGCAGCCTAGAGTGTCTCTGTGTGCCTGTCTACCTGGGAGGGCAGCCTAGAGTGTCTCTGTGTGCCTGTCTACCTGGGAGGGCAGCCTAGAGTGTCTCTGTGTGCCTGTCTACCTGGGAGGGCAGCCTAGAGTGTCTCTGTGTGCCTGTCTACCTGGGAGGGCAGCCTAGAGTGTCTCTGTGTGCCTCTCTCCCTGCCTGTCTACCTGGGAGGGCAGCCTAGAGTGTCTCTGTGTGCCTGTCTAACAGGGGGGGCAGCCTAGAGTGTCTCTGTGTGCCTCTCTCCCTGCCTGTCTACCTGGGAGGGCAGCCTAGAGTGTCTCTGTGTGCCTCTCTCCCTGCCTGTCTACCTGGGAGGGCAGCCTAGAGTGTCTCTGTGTGCCTGTCTACCTGGGAGGGCAGCCTAGAGTGTCTCTGTGTGCCTGTCTACCTGGGAGGGCAGCCTAGAGTGTCTCTGTGTGCCTGTCTACCTGGGAGGGCAGCCTAAAGTGTCTCTGTGTGCCTGTCTACCTGGGAGGGCAGCCTAGAGTGTCTCTGTGTGCCTCTCTCCCTGCCTGTCTACCTGGGAGGGCAGCCTAGAGTGTCTCTGTGTGCCTCTCTCCCTGCCTGTCTACCTGGGAGGGCAGCCTAGAGTGTCTCTGTGGGCCTGTCTACCTGGGAGGGCAGCCTAGAGTGTCTCTGTGTGCCTCTCTCCCTGCCTGTCTACCTGGGAGGGCAGCCTAGAGTGTCTCTGTGTGCCTGTCTACCTGGGAGGGCAGCCTAGAGTGTCTCTGTGTGCCTCTCTCCCTGCCTGTCTACCTGGGAGGGCAGCCTAGAGTGTCTCTGTGTGCCTGTCTACCTGGGAGGGCAGCCTAGAGTGTCTCTGTGTGCCTGTCTACCTGGGAGGGCAGCCTAGAGTGTCTCTGTGTGCCTGTCTACCTGGGAGGGCAGCCTAGAGTGTCTCTGTGTGCCTGTCTACCTGGGAGGGCAGCCTAGAGTGTCTCTGTGTGCCTGTCTCCCTGCCTGTCTACCTGGGAGGGCAGCCTAGAGTGTCTCTGTGTGCCTCTCTCCCTGCCTGTCTACCTGGGAGGGCAGCCTAGAGTGTCTCTGTGTGTCTCTCTCCCTGCCTGTCTACCTGGGAGGGCAGCCTAGAGTGTCTCTGTGTGCCTCTCTCCCTGCCTGTCTACCTGGGAGGGCAGCCTAGAGTGTCTCTGTGTGCCTGTCTACCTGGGAGGGCAGCCTAGAGTGTCTCTGTGTGCCTCTCTCCCTGCCTGTCTACCTGGGAGGGCAGCCTAGAGTGTCTCTGTGTGCCTGTCTCCCTGCCTGTCTACCTGGGAGGGCAGCCTAGAGTGTCTCTGTGTGCCTGTCTCCCAGCCTGTCTACCTGGGAGGGCAGCCTAGAGTGTCTCTGTGTGCCTCTCTCCCTGCCTGTCTACCTGGGAGGGCAGCCTAGAGTGTCTCTGTGTGCCTGTCTACCTGGGAGGGCAGCCTAGAGTGTCTCTGTGTGCCTCTCTCCCTGCCTGTCTACCTGGGAGGGCAGCCTAGAGTGTCTCTGTGTGCCTCTCTCCCTGCCTGTCTACCTGGGAGGGCAGCCTAGAGTGTCTCTGTGTGCCTCTCTCCCTGCCTGTCTACCTGGGAGGGCAGCCTAGAGTGTCTCTGTGGGCCTGTCTACCTGGGAGGGCAGCCTAGAGTGTCTCTGTGTGCCTGTCTACCTGGGAGGGCAGCCTAGAGTGTCTCTGTGTGTCTCTATCCCTGCCTGTCTACCTGGGAGGGCAGCCTACAGTGTCTCTGTGTGCCTGTCTACCTGGGAGGGCAGCCTAGAGTGTCTCTGTGTGTCTCTCTCCCTGCCTGTCTACCTGGGAGGGCAGCCTAGAGTGTCTCTGTGTGCCTGTCTACCTGGGAGGGCAGCCTAGAGTGTCTCTGTGTGCCTCTCTCCCTGCCTGTCTACCTGGGAGGGCAGCTTAGAGTGTCTCTGTGGGCCTGTCTACCTGGGAGGGCAGCCTAGAGTGTCTCTGTGTGCCTGTCTACCTGGGAGGGCAGCCTAGAGTGTCTCTGTGTGTCTCTATCCCTGCCTGTCTACCTGGGAGGGCAGCCTACAGTGTCTCTGTGTGCCTGTCTACCTGGGAGGGCAGCCTAGAGTGTCTCTGTGTGTCTCTCTCCCTGCCTGTCTACCTGGGAGGGCAGCCTAGAGTGTCTCTGTGTGCCTGTCTACCTGGGAGGGCAGCCTAGAGTGTCTCTGTGTGCCTCTCTCCCTGCCTGTCTACCTGGGAGGGCAGCTTAGAGTGTCTCTGTGGGCCTGTCTACCTGGGAGGGCAGCCTAGAGTGTCTCTGTGTGCCTGTCTACCTGGGAGGGCAGCCTAGAGTGTCTCTGTGTGTCTCTCTCCCTGCCTGTCTACCTGGGAGGGCAGCCTAGAGTGTCTCTGTGTGCCTGTCTACCTGGGAGGGCAGCCTAGAGTGTCTCTGTGTGCCTCTCTCCCTGCCTGTCTACCTGGGAGGGCAGCCTAGAGTGTCTCTGTGTGCCTGTCTACCTGGGAGGGCAGCCTAGAGTGTCTCTGTGTGCCTCTCTCCCTGCCTGTCTACCTGGGAGGGCAGCCTAGAGTGTCTCTGTGTGCCTGTCTACCTGGGAGGGCAGCCTAGAGTGTCTCTGTGTGCCTCTCTCCCTGCCTGTCTACCTGGGAGGGCAGCCTAGAGTGTCTCTGTGTGCCTGTCTACCTGGGAGGGCAGCCTAGAGTGTCTCTGTGTGCCTGTCTCCCTGCCTGTCTACCTGGGAGGGCAGCCTAGAGTGTCTCTGTGTGCCTGTCTACCTGGGAGGGCAGCCTAGAGTGTCTCTGTGTGCCTCTCTCCCTGCCTGTCTACCTTGGAGGGCAGCCTAGAGTGTCTCTGTGTGCCTGTCTACCTGGTAGGGCAGCCTAAAGTGTCTCTGTGTGCCTGTCTACCTGGGAGGGCAGCCTAGAGTGTCTCTGTGGGCCTGTCTACCTGGGAGGGCAGCCTAGAGTGTCTCTGTGTGCCTCTCTCCCTGCCTGTCTACCTGGGAGGGCAGCCTAGAGTGTCTCTGTGGGCCTGTCTACCTGGGAGGGCAGCCTAGAGTGTCTCTGTGTGCCTCTCTCCCTGCCTGTCTACCTGGGAGGGCAGCCTAGAGTGTCTCTGTGTGCCTGTCTACCTGGGAGGGCAGCCTAGAGTGTCTCTGTGTGCCTCTCTCCCTGCCTGTCTACCTGGGAGGGCAGCCTAGAGTGTCTCTGTGTGTCTCTCTCCCTGCCTGTCTACCTGGGAGGGCAGCCTAGAGTGTCTCTGTGTGTCTCTATCCCTGCCTGTCTACCTGGGAGGGCAGCCTAGAGTGTCTCTGTGTGCCTGTCTACCTGGGAGGGCAGCCTAGAGTGTCTCTGTGTGCCTGTCTACCTGGGAGGGCAGCCTAGAGTGTCTCTGTGTGCCTGTCTACCTGGGAGGGCAGCCTAGAGTGTCTCTGTGTGCCTGTCTACCTGGGAGGGCAGCCTAGAGTGTCTCTGTGTGCCTGTCTACCTGGGAGGGCAGCCTAGAGTGTCTCTGTGTGCCTGTCTACCTGGGAGGGCAGCCTAGAGTGTCTCTGTGTGCCTGTCTACCTGGGAGGGCAGCCTAGAGTGTCTCTGTGTGCCTGTCTACCTGGGAGGGCAGCCTAGAGTGTCTCTGTGTGCCTCTCTCCCTGCCTGTCTACCTGGGAGGGCAGCCTAGAGTGTCTCTGTGTGCCTCTCTCCCTGCCTGTCTACCTGGGAGGGCAGCCTAGAGTGTCTCTGTGTGCCTCTCTCCCTGCCTGTCTACCTGGGAGGGCAGCCTAGAGTGTCTCTGTGTGCCTGTCTACCTGGGAGGGCAGCCTAGAGTGTCTCTGTGTGCCTGTCTACCTGGGAGGGCAGCCTAGAGTGTCTCTGTGTGTCTCTCTCCCTGCCTGTCTACCTGGGAGGGCAGCCTAGAGTGTCTCTGTGTGCCTCTCTCCCTGCCTGTCTACCTGGGAGGGCAGCCTAGAGTGTCTCTGTGTGCCTGTCTACCTGGGAGGGCAGCCTAGAGTGTCTCTGTGTGCCTGTCTACCTGGGAGGGCAGCCTAGAGTGTCTCTGTGTGCCTGTCTCCCTGCCTGTCTACCTGGCAGGGCAGCCTAGAGTGTCTCTGTGTGCCTCTCTCCCTGCCTGTCTACCTGGCAGGGCAGCCTAGAGTGTCTCTGTGTGCCTGTCTACCTGGGAGGGCAGCCTAGAGTGTCTCTGTGTGCCTGTCTACCTGGGAGGGCAGCCTAGAGTGTCTCTGTGTGTCTCTCTCCCTGCCTGTCTACCTGGGAGGGCAGCCTAGAGTGTCTCTGTGTGTCTCTATCCCTGCCTGTCTACCTGGGAGGGCAGCCTAGAGTGTCTGGGTGTGCCTGTCTACCTGGGAGGGCAGCCTAGAGTGTCTCTGTGTGCCTGTCTACCTGGGAGGGCAGCCTAGAGTGTCTCTGTGTGCCTGTCTCCCTGCCTGTCTACCTGGGAGGGCAGCCTAGAGTGTCTCTGTGTGCCTCTCTCCCTGCCTGTCTACCTGGGAGGGCAGCCTAGAGTGTCTCTGTGTGTCTCTATCCCTGCCTGTCTACCTGGGAGGGCAGCCTAGAGTGTCTGGGTGTGCCTGTCTACCTGGGAGGGCAGCCTAGAGTGTCTCTGTGTGCCTGTCTACCTGGGAGGGCAGCCTAGAGTGTCTCTGTGTGCCTGTCTCCCTGCCTGTCTACCTGGGAGGGCAGCCTAGAGTGTCTCTGTGTGCCTCTCTCCCTGCCTGTCTACCTGGGAGGGCAGCCTAGAGTGTCTCTGTGTGCCTCTCTCCCTGCCTGTCTACCTGGGAGGGCAGCCTAGAGTGTCTCTGTGGGCCTGTCTACCTGGGAGGGCAGCCTAGAGTGTCTCTGTGTGCCTCTCTCCCTGCCTGTCTACCTGGGAGGGCAGCCTAGAGTGTCTCTGTGTGCCTGTCTACCTGGGAGGGCAGCCTAGAGTGTCTCTGTGTGCCTCTCTCCCTGCCTGTCTACCTGGGAGGGCAGCCTAGAGTGTCTCTGTGTGCCTGTCTAACAGGGGGGGCAGCCTAGAGTGTCTCTGTGTGCCTCTCTCCCTGCCTGTCTCCCTGGGAGGGCAGCCTAGAGTGTCTCTGTGTGCCTCTCTCCCTGCCTGTCTACCTGGGAGGGCAGCCTAGAGTGTCTCTGTGTGCCTGTCTACCTGGGAGGGCAGCCTAGAGTGTCTCTGTGTGCCTCTCTCCCTGCCTGTCTACCTGGGAGGGCAGCCTAGAGTGTCTCTGTGTGCCTGTCTCCCTGCCTGTCTACCTGGGAGGGCAGCCTAGAGTGTCTCTGTGTGCCTGTCTCCCAGCCTGTCTACCTGGGAGGGCAGCCTAGAGTGTCTCTGTGTGCCTCTCTCCCTGCCTGTCTACCTGGGAGGGCAGCCTAGAGTGTCTCTGTGTGCCTGTCTACCTGGGAGGGCAGCCTAGAGTGTCTCTGTGTGCCTCTCTCCCTGCCTGTCTACCTGGGAGGGCAGCCTAGAGTGTCTCTGTGTGCCTGTCTACCTGGGAGGGCAGCCTAGAGTGTCTCTGTGTGCCTCTCTCCCTGCCTGTCTACCTGGGAGGGCAGCCTAGAGTGTCTCTGTGTGCCTGTCTACCTGGGAGGGCAGCCTAGAGTGTCTCTGTGTGCCTGTCTACCTGGGAGGGCAGCCTAGAGTGTCTCTGTGTGTCTCTCTCCCTGCCTGTCTACCTGGGAGGGCAGCCTAGAGTGTCTCTGTGTGTCTCTATCCCTGCCTGTCTACCTGGGAGGGCAGCCTAGAGTGTCTCTGTGTGCCTGTCTACCTGGGAGGGCAGCCTAGAGTGTCTCTGTGTGCCTGTCTACCTGGGAGGGCAGCCTAGAGTGTCTCTGTGTGCCTCTCTCCCTGCCTGTCTACCTGGGAGGGCAGCCTAGAGTGTCTCTGTGTGCCTGTCTCCCTGCCTGTCTACCTGGGAGGGCAGCCTAGAGTGTCTCTGTGTGCCTCTCTCCCTGCCTGTCTACCTGGGAGGGCAGCCTAGAGTGTCTCTGTGTGCCTCTCTCCCTGCCTGTCTACCTGGGAGGGCAGCCTAGAGTGTCTCTGTGTGCCTGTCTACCTGGGAGGGCAGCCTAGAGTGTCTCTGTGTGCCTGTCTACCTGGGAGGGCAGCCTAGAGTGTCTCTGTGTGCCTGTCTACCTGGCAGGGCAGCCTAGAGTGTCTCTGTGTGCCTCTCTCCCTGCCTGTCTACCTGGGAGGGCAGCCTAGAGTGTCTCTGTGTGTCTCTATCCCTGCCTGTCTACCTGGGAGGGCAGCCTAGAGGGTCTCTGTGTGCCTGTCTACCTGGGAGGGCAGCCTAGAGTGTCTCTGTGTGCCTGTCTACCTGGGAGGGCAGCCTAGAGTGTCTCTGTGTGCCTGTCTACCTGGGAGGGCAGCCTAGAGTGTCTCTGTGTGCCTCTCTCCCTGCCTGTCTACCTGGGAGGGCAGCCTAGAGTGTCTCTGTGTGCCTCTCTCCCTGCCTGTCTACCTGGGAGGGCAGCCTAGAGTGTCTCTGTGTGCCTGTCTACCTGGGAGGGCAGCCTAGAGTGTCTCTGTGTGCCTCTCTCCCTGCCTGTCTACCTGGGAGGGCAGCCTAGAGTGTCTCTGTGTGCCTGTCTACCTGGGAGGGCAGCCTAGAGTGTCTCTGTGTGCCTGTCTACCTGGGAGGGCAGCCTAGAGTGTCTCTGTGTGCCTGTCTACCTGGGAGGGCAGCCTAGAGTGTCTCTGTGTGCCTGTCTCCCTGCCTGTCTACCTGGGAGGGCAGCCTAGAGTGTCTCTGTGTGCCTCTCTCCCTGCCTGTCTACCTGGGAGGGCAGCCTAGAGTGTCTCTGTGTGCCTGTCTACCTGGGAGGGCAGCCTAGAGTGTCTCTGTGTGCCTCTCTCCCTGCCTGTCTACCTGGGAGGGCAGCCTAGAGTGTCTCTGTGTGTCTCTATCCCTGCCTGTCTACCTGGGAGGGCAGCCTAGAGGGTCTCTGTGTGCCTGTCTACCTGGGAGGGCAGCCTAGAGTGTCTCTGTGTGCCTGTCTACCTGGGAGGGCAGCCTAGAGTGTCTCTGTGTGCCTGTCTACCTGGGAGGGCAGCCTAGAGTGTCTCTGTGTGCCTCTCTCCCTGCCTGTCTACCTGGGAGGGCAGCCTAGAGTGTCTCTGTGTGCCTCTCTCCCTGCCTGTCTACCTGGGAGGGCAGCCTAGAGTGTCTCTGTGTGCCTGTCTACCTGGGAGGGCAGCCTAGAGTGTCTCTGTGTGCCTCTCTCCCTGCCTGTCTACCTGGGAGGGCAGCCTAGAGTGTCTCTGTGTGCCTGTCTACCTGGGAGGGCAGCCTAGAGTGTCTCTGTGTGCCTGTCTACCTGGGAGGGCAGCCTAGAGTGTCTCTGTGTGTCTCTCTCCCTGCCTGTCTACCTGGGAGGGCAGCCTAGAGTGTCTCTGTGTGTCTCTATCCCTGCCTGTCTACCTGGGAGGGCAGCCTAGAGTGTCTCTGTGTGCCTGTCTACCTGGGAGGGCAGCCTAGAGTGTCTCTGTGTGCCTGTCTACCTGGGAGGGCAGCCTAGAGTGTCTCTGTGTGCCTCTCTCCCTGCCTGTCTACCTGGGAGGGCAGCCTAGAGTGTCTCTGTGTGCCTCTCTCCCTGCCTGTCTACCTGGGAGGGCAGCCTAGAGTGTCTCTGTGTGCCTGTCTACCTGGGAGGGCAGCCTAGAGTGTCTCTGTGTGCCTCTCTCCCTGCCTGTCTACCTGGGAGGGCAGCCTAGAGTGTCTCTGTGTGCCTCTCTCCCTGCCTGTCTACCTGGGAGGGCAGCCTAGAGTGTCTCTGTGTGCCTCTCTCCCTGCCTGTCTACCTGGGAGGGCAGCCTAGAGTGTCTCTGTGTGCCTCTCTCCCTGCCTGTCTACCTGGGAGGGCAGCCTAGAGTGTCTCTGTGTGCCTGTCTACCTGGGAGGGCAGCCTAGAGTGTCTCTGTGTGCCTCTCTCCCTGCCTGTCTACCTGGGAGGGCAGCCTAGAGTGTCTCTGTGTGCCTGTCTACCTGGGAGGGCAGCCTAGAGTGTCTCTGTGTGCCTCTCTCCCTGCCTGTCTACCTGGGAGGGCAGCCTAGAGTGTCTCTGTGGGCCTGTCTACCTGGGAGGGCAGCCTAGAGTGTCTCTGTGTGCCTCTCTCCCTGCCTGTCTACCTGGGAGGGCAGCCTAGAGTGTCTCTGTGGGCCTGTCTACCTGGGAGGGCAGCCTAGAGTGTCTCTGTGTGCCTCTCTCCCTGCCTGTCTACCTGGGAGGGCAGCCTAGAGTGTCTCTGTGTGCCTCTCTCCCTGCCTGTCTACCTGGGAGGGCAGCCTAGAGTGTCTCTGTGTGCCTGTCTACCTGGGAGGGCAGCCTAGAGTGTCTCTGTGTGCCTCTCTCCCTGCCTGTCTACCTGGGAGGGCAGCCTAGAGTGTCTCTGTGTGCCTCTCTCCCTGCCTGTCTACCTGGGAGGGCAGCCTAGAGTGTCTCTGTGTGCCTCTCTCCCTGCCTGTCTACCTGGGAGGGCAGCCTAGAGTGTCTCTGTGTGCCTCTCTCCCTGCCTGTCTACCTGGGAGGGCAGCCTAGAGTGTCTCTGTGTGCCTGTCTACCTGGGAGGGCAGCCTAGAGTGTCTCTGTGTGCCTCTCTCCCTGCCTGTCTACCTGGGAGGGCAGCCTAGAGTGTCTCTGTGTGCCTGTCTACCTGGGAGGGCAGCCTAGAGTGTCTCTGTGTGCCTCTCTCCCTGCCTGTCTACCTGGGAGGGCAGCCTAGAGTGTCTCTGTGGGCCTGTCTACCTGGGAGGGCAGCCTAGAGTGTCTCTGTGTGCCTCTCTCCCTGCCTGTCTACCTGGGAGGGCAGCCTAGAGTGTCTCTGTGGGCCTGTCTACCTGGGAGGGCAGCCTAGAGTGTCTCTGTGTGCCTCTCTCCCTGCCTGTCTACCTGGGAGGGCAGCCTAGAGTGTCTCTGTGTGCCTGTCTCCCTGCCTGTCTACCTGGGAGGGCAGCCTAGAGTGTCTCTGTGGGCCTGTCTACCTGGGAGGGCAGCCTAGAGTGTCTCTGTGGGCCTGTCTACCTGGGAGGGCAGCCTAGAGTGTCTCTGTGTGCCTCTCTCCCTGCCTGTCTACCTGGGAGGGCAGCCTAGAGTGTCTCTGTGTGCCTGTCTACCTGGGAGGGCAGCCTAGAGTGTCTCTGTGTGCCTCTCTCCCTGCCTGTCTACCTGGGAGGGCAGCCTAGAGTGTCTCTGTGTGCCTGTCTACCTGGGAGGGCAGCCTAGAGTGTCTCTGTGTGCCTGTCTCCCTGCCTGTCTACCTGGGAGGGCAGCCTAGAGTGTCTCTGTGTGCCTGTCTACCTGGGAGGGCAGCCTAGAGTGTCTCTGTGTGCCTCTCTCCCTGCCTGTCTACCTGGGAGGGCAGCCTAGAGTGTCTCTGTGTGCCTGTCTACCTGGTAGGGCAGCCTAAAGTGTCTCTGTGTGCCTGTCTACCTGGGAGGGCAGCCTAGAGTGTCTCTGTGGGCCTGTCTACCTGGGAGGGCAGCCTAGAGTGTCTCTGTGTGCCTCTCTCCCTGCCTGTCTACCTGGGAGGGCAGCCTAGAGTGTCTCTGTGGGCCTGTCTACCTGGGAGGGCAGCCTAGAGTGTCTCTGTGTGCCTCTCTCCCTGCCTGTCTACCTGGGAGGGCAGCCTAGAGTGTCTCTGTGTGCCTGTCTACCTGGTAGGGCAGCCTAAAGTGTCTCTGTGTGCCTGTCTACCTGGGAGGGCAGCCTAGAGTGTCTCTGTGGGCCTGTCTACCTGGGAGGGCAGCCTAGAGTGTCTCTGTGTGCCTCTCTCCCTGCCTGTCTACCTGGGAGGGCAGCCTAGAGTGTCTCTGTGGGCCTGTCTACCTGGGAGGGCAGCCTAGAGTGTCTCTGTGTGCCTCTCTCCCTGCCTGTCTACCTGGGAGGGCAGCCTAGAGTGTCTCTGTGTGCCTGTCTACCTGGGAGGGCAGCCTAGAGTGTCTCTGTGTGCCTCTCTCCCTGCCTGTCTACCTGGGAGGGCAGCCTAGAGTGTCTCTGTGTGTCTCTCTCCCTGCCTGTCTACCTGGGAGGGCAGCCTAGAGTGTCTCTGTGTGTCTCTATCCCTGCCTGTCTACCTGGGAGGGCAGCCTAGAGTGTCTCTGTGTGCCTGTCTACCTGGGAGGGCAGCCTAGAGTGTCTCTGTGTGCCTGTCTACCTGGGAGGGCAGCCTAGAGTGTCTCTGTGTGCCTGTCTACCTGGGAGGGCAGCCTAGAGTGTCTCTGTGTGCCTGTCTACCTGGGAGGGCAGCCTAGAGTGTCTCTGTGTGCCTGTCTCCCTGCCTGTCTACCTGGGAGGGCAGCCTAGAGTGTCTCTGTGTGCCTCTCTCCCTGCCTGTCTACCTGGGAGGGCAGCCTAGAGTGTCTCTGTGTGTCTCTATCCCTGCCTGTCTACCTGGGAGGGCAGCCTAGAGTGTCTCTGTGTGCCTGTCTACCTGGGAGGGCAGCCTAGAGTGTCTCTGTGTGCCTCTCTCCCTGCCTGTCTACCTGGGAGGGCAGCCTAGAGTGTCTCTGTGTGCCTCTCTCCCTGCCTGTCTACCTGGGAGGGCAGCCTAGAGTGTCTCTGTGTGCCTGTCTACCTGGGAGGGCAGCCTAGAGTGTCTCTGTGTGCCTCTCTCCCTGCCTGTCTACCTGGGAGGGCAGCCTAGAGTGTCTCTGTGTGCCTCTCTCCCTGCCTGTCTACCTGGGAGGGCAGCCTAGAGTGTCTCTGTGTGTCTCTATCCCTGCCTGTCTACCTGGGAGGGCAGCCTAGAGTGTCTCTGTGTGCCTGTCTACCTGGGAGGGCAGCCTAGAGTGTCTCTGTGTGCCTCTCTCCCTGCCTGTCTACCTGGGAGGGCAGCCTAGAGTGTCTCTGTGTGCCTCTCTCCCTGCCTGTCTACCTGGGAGGGCAGCCTAGAGTGTCTCTGTGTGCCTGTCTACCTGGGAGGGCAGCCTAGAGTGTCTCTGTGTGCCTGTCTACCTGGGAGGGCAGCCTAGAGTGTCTCTGTGTGTCTCTATCCCTGCCTGTCTACCTGGGAGGGCAGCCTAGAGTGTCTCTGTGTGCCTGTCTACCTGGGAGGGCAGCCTAGAGTGTCTCTGTGTGCCTGTCTACCTGGGAGGGCAGCCTAGAGTGTCTCTGTGTGCCTGTCTACCTGGGAGGGCAGCCTAGAGTGTCTCTGTGTGCCTGTCTACCTGGGAGGGCAGCCTAGAGTGTCTCTGTGTGCCTCTCTCCCTGCCTGTCTACCTGGGAGGGCAGCCTAGAGTGTCTCTGTGTGCCTCTCTCCCTGCCTGTCTACCTGGGAGGGCAGCCTAGAGTGTCTCTGTGTGCCTGTCTAACAGGGGGGGCAGCCTAGAGTGTCTCTGTGTGCCTGTCTACCTGGGAGGGCAGCCTAGAGTGTCTCTCCCTGCCTGTCTACCTGGGAGGGCAGCCTAGAGTGTCTCTGTGTGTCTCTATCCCTGCCTGTCTACCTGGGAGGGCAGCCTAGAGTGTCTGGGTGTGCCTGTCTACCTGGGAGGGCAGCCTAGAGTGTCTCTGTGTGCCTGTCTACCTGGGAGGGCAGCCTAGAGTGTCTCTGTGTGCCTCTCTCCCTGCCTGTCTACCTGGGAGGGCAGCCTAGAGTGTCTCTGTGTGCCTCTCTCCCTGCCTGTCTACCTGGGAGGGCAGCCTAGAGTGTCTCTGTGTGCCTCTCTCCCTGCCTGTCTACCTGGGAGGGCAGCCTAGAGTGTCTCTGTGGGCCTGTCTACCTGGGAGGGCAGCCTAGAGTGTCTCTGTGTGCCTCTCTCCCTGCCTGTCTACCTGGGAGGGCAGCCTAGAGTGTCTCTGTGTGCCTGTCTACCTGGGAGGGCAGCCTAGAGTGTCTCTGTGTGCCTCTCTCCCTGCCTGTCTACCTGGGAGGGCAGCCTAGAGTGTCTCTGTGTGCCTGTCTAACAGGGGGGGCAGCCTAGAGTGTCTCTGTGTGCCTCTCTCCCTGCCTGTCTCCCTGGGAGGGCAGCCTAGAGTGTCTCTGTGTGCCTCTCTCCCTGCCTGTCTACCTGGGAGGGCAGCCTAGAGTGTCTCTGTGTGCCTGTCTACCTGGGAGGGCAGCCTAGAGTGTCTCTGTGTGCCTCTCTCCCTGCCTGTCTACCTGGGAGGGCAGCCTAGAGTGTCTCTGTGTGCCTCTCTCCCTGCCTGTCTACCTGGGAGGGCAGCCTAGAGTGTCTCTGTGTGCCTGTCTACCTGGGAGGGCAGCCTAGAGTGTCTCTGTGTGCCTCTCTCCCTGCCTGTCTACCTGGGAGGGCAGCCTAGAGTGTCTCTGTGTGCCTATCTACCTGGGAGGGCAGCCTAGAGTGTCTCTGTGTGCCTCTCTCCCTGCCTGTCTACCTGGGAGGGCAGCCTAGAGTGTCTCTGTGTGCCTGTCTACCTGGGAGGGCAGCCTAGAGTGTCTCTGTGTGCCTCTCTCCCTGCCTGTCTACCTGGGAGGGCAGCCTAGAGTGTCTCTGTGTGCCTCTCTCCCTGCCTGTCTACCTGGGAGGGCAGCCTAGAGTGTCTCTGTGTGCCTGTCTACCTGGGAGGGCAGCCTAGAGTGTCTCTGTGTGTCTCTCTCCCTGCCTGTCTACCTGGGAGGGCAGCCTAGAGTGTCTCTGTGTGTCTCTATCCCTGCCTGTCTACCTGGGAGGGCAGCCTAGAGTGTCTCTGTGTGCCTGTCTACCTGGGAGGGCAGCCTAGAGTGTCTCTGTGTGCCTGTCTACCTGGGAGGGCAGCCTAGAGTGTCTCTGTGTGCCTGTCTACCTGGGAGGGCAGCCTAGAGTGTCTCTGTGTGCCTGTCTACCTGGGAGGGCAGCCTAGAGTGTCTCTGTGTGCCTGTCTACCTGGGAGGGCAGCCTAGAGTGTCTCTGTGTGCCTGTCTCCCTGCCTGTCTACCTGGCAGGGCAGCCTAGAGTGTCTCTGTGTGCCTGTCTACCTGGGAGGGCAGCCTAGAGTGTCTCTGTGTGCCTGTCTACCTGGGAGGGCAGCCTAGAGTGTCTCTGTGTGCCTGTCTACCTGGGAGGGCAGCCTAGAGTGTCTCTGTGTGCCTCTCTCCCTGCCTGTCTACCTGGGAGGGCAGCCTAGAGTGTCTCTGTGTGCCTCTCTCCCTGCCTGTCTACCTGGGAGGGCAGCCTAGAGTGTCTCTGTGGGCCTGTCTACCTGGGAGGGCAGCCTAGAGTGTCTCTGTGTGTCTCTCTCCCTGCCTGTCTACCTGGGAGGGCAGCCTAGAGTGTCTCTGTGTGCCTGTCTACCTGGGAGGGCAGCCTAGAGTGTCTCTGTGTGCCTGTCTACCTGCCTGTCTACCTGGCAGGGCAGCCTAGAGTGTCTCTGTGTGCCTCTCTCCCTGCCTGTCTACCTGGGAGGGCAGCCTAGAGTGTCTCTGTGTGCCTCTCTCCCTGCCTGTCTACCTGGGAGGGCAGCCTAGAGTGTCTCTGTGGGCCTGTCTACCTGGGAGGGCAGCCTAGAGTGTCTCTGTGTGCCTCTCTCCCTGCCTGTCTACCTGGGAGGGCAGCCTAGAGTGTCTCTGTGGGCCTGTCTACCTGGGAGGGCAGCCTAGAGTGTCTCTGTGTGCCTCTCTCCCTGCCTGTCTACCTGGGAGGGCAGCCTAGAGTGTCTCTGTGTGCCTGTCTACCTGGGAGGGCAGCCTAGAGTGTCTCTGTGTGCCTCTCTCCCTGCCTGTCTACCTGGGAGGGCAGCCTAGAGTGTCTCTGTGTGTCTCTATCCCTGCCTGTCTACCTGGGAGGGCAGCCTAGAGGGTCTCTGTGTGCCTGTCTACCTGGGAGGGCAGCCTAGAGTGTCTCTGTGTGCCTGTCTACCTGGGAGGGCAGCCTAGAGTGTCTCTGTGTGCCTGTCTACCTGGGAGGGCAGCCTAGAGTGTCTCTGTGTGCCTGTCTACCTGGGAGGGCAGCCTAGAGTGTCTCTGTGGGCCTGTCTACCTGGGAGGGCAGCCTAGAGTGTCTCTGTGTGCCTCTCTCCCTGCCTGTCTACCTGGGAGGGCAGCCTAGAGTGTCTCTGTGTGTCTCTATCCCTGCCTGTCTACCTGGGAGGGCAGCCTAGAGGGTCTCTGTGTGCCTGTCTACCTGGGAGGGCAGCCTAGAGTGTCTCTGTGTGCCTGTCTACCTGGGAGGGCAGCCTAGAGTGTCTCTGTGTGCCTGTCTACCTGGGAGGGCAGCCTAGAGTGTCTCTGTGTGCCTGTCTACCTGGGAGGGCAGCCTAGAGTGTCTCTGTGTGCCTGTCTACCTGGCAGGGCAGCCTAGAGTGTCTCTGTGTGCCTCTCTCCCTGCCTGTCTACCTGGGAGGGCAGCCTAGAGTGTCTCTGTGTGCCTCTCTCCCTGCCTGTCTCCCTGGGAGGGCAGCCTAGAGTGTCTCTGTGTGCCTCTATCCTTGCCTGTCTACCTGGGAGGGCAGCCTAGAGTGTCTCTGTGGGCCTGTCTACCTGGGAGGGCAGCCTAGAGTGTCTCTGTGTGCCTCTCTCCCTGGCAGGGCAGCCTAGAGTGTCTCTGTGTGCCTGTCTACCTGGGAGGGCAGCCTAGAGTGTCTCTGTGTGCCTCTCTCCCTGCCTGTCTACCTGGGAGGGCAGCCTAGAGTGTCTCTGTGTGCCTCTATCCTTGCCTGTCTACCTGGGAGGGCAGCCTAGAGTGTCTCTGTGGGCCTGTCTACCTGGGAGGGCAGCCTAGAGTGTCTCTGTGTGCCTCTCTCCCTGCCTGTCTACCTGGGAGGGCAGCCTAGAGTGTCTGGGTGTGCCTGTCTACCTGGGAGGGCAGCCTAGAGTGTCTCTGTGTGTCTCTATCCCTGCCTGTCTACCTGGGAGGGCAGCCTAGAGGGTCTCTGTGTGCCTGTCTACCTGGGAGGGCAGCCTAGAGTGTCTCTGTGTGCCTGTCTCCCTGGGAGGGCAGCCTAGAGTGTCTCTGTGTGCCTCTCTCCCTGCCTGTCTACCTGGGAGGGCAGCCTAGAGTGTCTCTGTGTGCCTCTCTCCCTGCCTGTCTACCTGGGAGGGCAGCCTAGAGTGTCTCTGTGTGCCTCTCTCCCTGCCTGTCTACCTGGGAGGGCAGCCTAGAGTGTCTCTGTGTGCCTGTCTACCTGGGAGGGCAGCCTAGAGTGTCTCTGTGTGCCTCTCTCCCTGCCTGTCTACCTGGGAGGGCAGCCTAGAGTGTCTCTGTGTGCCTCTCTCCCTGCCTGTCTACCTGGGAGGGCAGCCTAGAGTGTCTCTGTGTGCCTGTCTACCTGGAAGGGCAGCCTAGAGTGTCTCTGTGTGTCTCTCTCCCTGCCTGTCTACCTGGGAGGGCAGCCTAGAGTGTCTCTGTGTGCCTGTCTACCTGGGAGGGCAGCCTAGAGTGTCTCTGTGTGCCTCTCTCCCTGCCTGTCTACCTGGGAGGGCAGCCTAGAGTGTCTCTGTGTGCCTCTCTCCCTGCCTGTCTACCTGGGAGGGCAGCCTAGAGTGTCTCTGTGTGCCTGTCTACCTGGGAGGGCAGCCTAGAGTGTCTCTGTGTGCCTGTCTACCTGGGAGGGCAGCCTAGAGTGTCTCTGTGTGCCTGTCTACCTGGGAGGGCAGCCTAGAGTGTCTCTGTGTGTCTCTATCCCTGCCTGTCTACCTGGGAGGGCAGCCTAGAGTGTCTCTGTGTGTCTCTATCCCTGCCTGTCTACCTGGGAGGGCAGCCTAGAGTGTCTCTGTGTGCCTGTCTACCTGGGAGGGCAGCCTAGAGTGTCTCTGTGTGCCTGTCTACCTGGGAGGGCAGCCTAGAGTGTCTCTGTGTGCCTCTCTCCCTGCCTGTCTACCTGGGAGGGCAGCCTAGAGTGTCTCTGTGTGCCTCTCTCCCTGCCTGTCTACCTGGGAGGGCAGCCTAGAGTGTCTCTGTGTGCCTGTCTACCTGGGAGGGCAGCCTAGAGTGTCTCTGTGTGCCTGTCTACCTGCCTGTCTACCTGGCAGGGCAGCCTAGAGTGTCTCTGTGTGCCTCTCTCCCTGCCTGTCTACCTGGGAGGGCAGCCTAGAGTGTCTCTGTGTGCCTGTCTACCTGGGAGGGCAGCCTAGAGTGTCTCTGTGTGCCTCTCTCCCTGCCTGTCTACCTGGGAGGGCAGCCTAGAGTGTCTCTGTGTGCCTGTCTACCTGGGAGGGCAGCCTAGAGTGTCTCTGTGTGCCTCTCTCCCTGCCTGTCTCCCTGGGAGGGCAGCCTAGAGTGTCTCTGTGTGCCTCTCTCCCTGCCTGTCTACCTGGGAGGGCAGCCTAGAGTGTCTCTGTGTGCCTGTCTACCTGGGAGGGCAGCCTAGAGTGTCTCTGTGTGCCTCTCTCCCTGCCTGTCTACCTGGGAGGGCAGCCTAGAGTGTCTCTGTGTGCCTCTCTCCCTGCCTGTCTACCTGGGAGGGCAGCCTAGAGTGTCTCTGTGTGCCTGTCTACCTGGGAGGGCAGCCTAGAGTGTCTCTGTGTGCCTCTCTCCCTGCCTGTCTACCTGGGAGGGCAGCCTAGAGTGTCTCTGTGTGCCTATCTACCTGGGAGGGCAGCCTAGAGTGTCTCTGTGTGCCTCTCTCCCTGCCTGTCTACCTGGGAGGGCAGCCTAGAGTGTCTCTGTGTGCCTGTCTACCTGGGAGGGCAGCCTAGAGTGTCTCTGTGTGCCTGTCTACCTGGGAGGGCAGCCTAGAGTGTCTCTGTGTGCCTGTCTACCTGCCTGTCTACCTGGCAGGGCAGCCTAGAGTGTCTCTGTGTGCCTCTCTCCCTGCCTGTCTACCTGGGAGGGCAGCCTAGAGTGTCTCTGTGTGCCTGTCTACCTGGGAGGGCAGCCTAGAGTGTCTCTGTGGGCCTGTCTACCTGGGAGGGCAGCCTAGAGTATCTCTGTGTGCCTCTCTCCCTGCCTGTCTACCTGGGAGGGCAGCCTAGAGTGTCTCTGTGTGCCTGTCTACCTGGGAGGGCAGCCTAGAGTGTCTCTGTGTGCCTGTCTACCTGGGAGGGCAGCCTAGAGTGTCTCTGTGTGTCTCTATCCCTGCCTGTCTACCTGGGAGGGCAGCCTAGAGTGTCTCTGTGTGCCTCTCTCCCTGCCTGTCTACCTGGGAGGGCAGCCTAGAGTGTCTCTGTGTGCCTCTCTCCCTGCCTGTCTACCTGGGAGGGCAGCCTAGAGTGTCTCTGTGTGCCTGTCTACCTGGGAGGGCAGCCTAGAGTGTCTCTGTGTGTCTCTCTCCCTGCCTGTCTACCTGGGAGGGCAGCCTAGAGTGTCTCTGTGTGCCTCTCTCCCTGCCTGTCTACCTGGGAGGGCAGCCTAGAGTGTCTCTGTGTGCCTCTCTCCCTGCCTGTCTACCTGGGAGGGCAGCCTAGAGTGTCTCTGTGTGTCTCTCTCCCTGCCTGTCTACCTGGGAGGGCAGCCTAGAGTGTCTCTGTGTGTCTCTCTCCCTGCCTGTCTACCTGGGAGGGCAGCCTAGAGTGTCTCTGTGTGCCTGTCTACCTGGGAGGGCAGCCTAGAGTGTCTCTGTGTGCCTCTCTCCCTGCCTGTCTACCTGGGAGGGCAGCCTAGAGTGTCTCTGTGTGCCTGTCTACCTGGGAGGGCAGCCTAGAGTGTCTCTGTGTGTCTCTCTCCCTGCCTGTCTACCTGGGAGGGCAGCCTAGAGTGTCTCTGTGTGTCTCTATCCCTGCCTGTCTACCTGGGAGGGCAGCCTAGAGTGTCTCTGTGTGCCTGTCTACCTGGGAGGGCAGCCTAGAGTGTCTCTGTGTGCCTGTCTACCTGGGAGGGCAGCCTAGAGTGTCTCTGTGTGCCTCTCTCCCTGCCTGTCTACCTGGGAGGGCAGCCTAGAGTGTCTCTGTGTGCCTCTCTCCCTGCCTGTCTACCTGGGAGGGCAGCCTAGAGTGTCTCTGTGTGCCTCTCTCCCTGCCTGTCTACCTGGGAGGGCAGCCTAGAGTGTCTCTGTGTGCCTCTCTCCCTGCCTGTCTACCTGGGAGGGCAGCCTAGAGTGTCTCTGTGGGCCTGTCTACCTGGGAGGGCAGCCTAGAGTGTCTCTGTGTGCCTCTCTCCCTGCCTGTCTACCTGGGAGGGCAGCCTAGAGTGTCTCTGTGTGCCTGTCTACCTGGGAGGGCAGCCTAGAGTGTCTCTGTGTGCCTCTCTCCCTGCCTGTCTACCTGGGAGGGCAGCCTAGAGTGTCTCTGTGTGCCTGTCTAACAGGGGGGGCAGCCTAGAGTGTCTCTGTGTGCCTCTCTCCCTGCCTGTCTCCCTGGGAGGGCAGCCTAGAGTGTCTCTGTGTGCCTCTCTCCCTGCCTGTCTACCTGGGAGGGCAGCCTAGAGTGTCTCTGTGTGCCTCTCTCCCTGCCTGTCTACCTGGGAGGGCAGCCTAGAGTGTCTCTGTGTGCCTCTCTCCCTGCCTGTCTACCTGGGAGGGCAGCCTAGAGTGTCTCTGTGTGCCTGTCTACCTGGGAGGGCAGCCTAGAGTGTCTCTGTGTGCCTGTCTACCTGGGAGGGCAGCCTAGAGTGTCTCTGTGTGCCTCTCTCCCTGCCTGTCTACCTGGGAGGGCAGCCTAGAGTGTCTCTGTGGGCCTATCTACCTGGGAGGGCAGCCTAGAGTGTCTCTGTGTGCCTGTCTACCTGGGAGGGCAGCCTAGAGTGTCTCTGTGTGCCTCTCTCCCTGCCTGTCTACCTGGGAGGGCAGCCTAGAGTGTCTCTGTGGGCCTGTCTACCTGGGAGGGCAGCCTAGAGTGTCTCTGTGTGCCTGTCTACCTGGGAGGGCAGCCTAGAGTGTCTCTGTGTGCCTCTCTCCCTGCCTATCTACCTGGGAGTGCAGCCTAGAGTGTCTGGGTGTGCCTGTCTACCTGGGAGGGCAGCCTAGAGTGTCTCTGTGTGCCTCTCTCCCTGCCTGTCTACCTGGGAGGGCAGCCTAGAGTGTCTCTGTGTGCCTGTCTACCTGGGAGGGCAGCCTAGAGTGTCTCTGTGTGCCTGTCTACCTGGGAGGGCAGCCTAGAGTGTCTCTGTGTGCCTCTCTCCCTGCCTGTCTACCTGGGAGGGCAGCCTAGAGTGTCTCTGTGGGCCTGTCTACCTGGGAGGGCAGCCTAGAGTATCTCTGTGTGCCTGTCTACCTGGGAGGGCAGCCTAGAGTGTCTCTGTGTGCCTCTCTCCCTGCCTGTCTACCTGGGAGGGCAGCCTAGAGTGTCTCTGTGTGTCTCTATCCCTGCCTGTCTACCTGGGAGGGCAGCCTAGAGGGTCTCTGTGTGCCTGTCTACCTGG
This sequence comes from Vicugna pacos, assembly GCF_048564905.1. Classification (NCBI taxonomy): domain Eukaryota; kingdom Metazoa; phylum Chordata; class Mammalia; order Artiodactyla; family Camelidae; genus Vicugna; species Vicugna pacos. Next base: position 53,769,705 of record NC_132993.1, read on the forward strand.
GAGGGCAGCCTACAGTGTCTCTGTGTGCCTCTCTCCCTGCCTGTCTACCTGGGAGGGCAGCCTAGAGTGTCTCTGTGTGTCTCTATCCCTGCCTGTCTACCTGGGAGGGCAGCCTAGAGTGTCTCTGTGTGCCTGTCTACCTGGGAGGGCAGCCTAGAGTGTCTCTGTGTGCCTGTCTACCTGGGAGGGCAGCCTAGAGTGTCTCTGTGTGCCTGTCTACCTGGGAGGGCAGCCTAGAGTGTCTCTGTGTGCCTCTCTCCCTGCCTGTCTACCTGGGAGGGCAGCCTAGAGTGTCTCTGTGTGCCTGTCTACCTGGGAGGGCAGCCTAGAGTGTCTCTGTGTGCCTCTCTCCCTGCCTGTCTACCTGGGAGGGCAGCCTAGAGTGTCTCTGTGTGCCTGTCTACCTGGGAGGGCAGCCTAGAGTGTCTCTGTGTGCCTCTCTCCCTGCCTGTCTACCTGGGAGGGCAGCCTAGAGTGTCTCTGTGTGCCTGTCTACCTGGGAGGGCAGCCTAGAGTGTCTCTGTGTGCCTCTCTCCCTGCCTGTCTACCTGGGAGGGCAGCCTAGAGTGTCTCTGTGTGCCTGTCTACCTGGGAGGGCAGCCTAGAGTGTCTCTGTGTGCCTCTCTCCCTGCCTGTCTACCTGGGAGGGCAGCCTAGAGTGTCTCTGTGTGCCTGTCTACCTGGGAGGGCAGCCTAAAGTGTCTCTGTGTGCCTGTCTACCTGGGAGGGCAGCCTAGAGTGTCTCTGTGGGCCTGTCTACCTGGGAGGGCAGCCTAGAGTGTCTCTGTGTGCCTCTCTCCCTGCCTGTCTACCTGGGAGGGCAGCCTAGAGTGTCTCTGTGGGCCTGTCTACCTGGGAGGGCAGCCTAGAGTGTCTCTGTGTGCCTCTCTCCCTGCCTGTCTACCTGGGAGGGCAGCCTAGAGTGTCTCTGTGTGCCTCTCTCCCTGCCTGTCTACCTGGGAGGGCAGCCTAGAGTGTCTCTGTGTGCCTGTCTACCTGGGAGGGCAGCCTAGAGTGTCTCTGTGTGCCTCTCTCCCTGCCTGTCTACCTGGGAGGGCAGCCTAGAGTGTCTCTGTGTGCCTGTCTACCTGGGAGGGCAGCCTACAGTGTCTCTGTGTGCCTGTCTACCTGGGAGGGCAGCCTAGAGTGTCTCTGTGTGCCTCTCTCCCTGCCTGTCTACCTGGGAGGGCAGCCTAGAGTGTCTCTGTGTGCCTGTCTCCCTGGGAGGGCAGCCTAGAGTGTCTCTGTGTGCCTCTCTCCCTGCCTGTCTACCTGGGAGGGCAGCCTAGAGTGTCTCTGTGTGCCTGTCTACCTGGGAGGGCAGCCTAGAGTGTCTCTGTGTGCCTGTCTACCTGGGAGGGCAGCCTAGAGTGTCTCTCCCTGCCTGTCTACCTGGGAGGGCAGCCTAGAGTGTCTCTGTGTGTCTCTATCCCTGCCTGTCTACCTGGGAGGGCAGCCTAGAGTGTCTCTGTGTGCCTGTCTACCTGGGAGGGCAGCCTAGAGTGTCTCTGTGTGCCTGTCTACCTGGGAGGGCAGCCTAGAGTGTCTCTGTGTGCCTGTCTACCTGGGAGGGCAGCCTAGAGTGTCTCTGTGTGCCTGTCTACCTGGGAGGGCAGCCTAGAGTGTCTCTGTGTGCCTCTCTCCCTGCCTGTCTACCTGGGAGGGCAGCCTAGAGTGTCTCTGTGTGCCTCTCTCCCTGCCTGTCTACCTGGGAGGGCAGCCTAGAGTGTCTCTGTGTGTCTCTATCCCTGCCTGTCTACCTGGGAGGGCAGCCTAGAGTGTCTCTGTGTGCCTGTCTACCTGGGAGGGCAGCCTAGAGTGTCTCTGTGTGCCTGTCTACCTGGGAGGGCAGCCTAGAGTGTCTCTGTGTGCCTGTCTACCTGGGAGGGCAGCCTAGAGTGTCTCTGTGTGCCTGTCTACCTGGGAGGGCAGCCTAGAGTGTCTCTGTGTGCCTGTCTACCTGGGAGGGCAGCCTAGAGTGTCTCTGTGTGCCTGTCTCCCTGCCTGTCTACCTGGGAGGGCAGCCTAGAGTGTCTCTGTGTGCCTCTCTCCCTGCCTGTCTACCTGGGAGGGCAGCCTAGAGTGTCTCTGTGTGTCTCTCTCCCTGCCTGTCTACCTGGGAGGGCAGCCTAGAGTGTCTCTGTGTGCCTCTCTCCCTGCCTGTCTACCTGGGAGTGCAGCCTAGAGTGTCTCTGTGTGCCTGTCTCCCTGCCTGTCTACCTGGGAGGGCAGCCTAGAGTGTCTCTGTGTGCCTCTCTCCCTGCCTGTCTACCTGGGAGGGCAGCCTAGAGTGTCTCTGTGTGCCTGTCTACCTGGGAGGGCAGCCTAGAGTGTCTCTGTGTGCCTGTCTACCTGGGAGGGCAGCCTAGAGTGTCTCTGTGTGTCTCTCTCCCTGCCTGTCTACCTGGGAGGGCAGCCTAGAGTGTCTCTGTGTGTCTCTCTCCCTGCCTGTCTACCTGGGAGGGCAGCCTAGAGTGTCTCTGTGTGCCTCTCTCCCTGCCTGTCTACCTGGGAGGGCAGCCTAGAGTGTCTCTGTGTGCCTGTCTACCTGGGAGGGCAGCCTAGAGTGTCTCTGTGTGCCTGTCTACCTGGGAGGGCAGCCTAGAGTGTCTCTGTGTGCCTGTCTACCTGGGAGGGCAGCCTAGAGTGTCTCTGTGGGCCTGTCTACCTGGGAGGGCAGCCTAGAGTGTCTCTGTGTGCCTCTCTCCCTGCCTGTCTACCTGGGAGGGCAGCCTAGAGTGTCTCTGTGTGTCTCTCTCCCTGCCTGTCTACCTGGGAGGGCAGCCTAGAGTGTCTCTGTGTGCCTCTCTCCCTGCCTGTCTACCTGGGAGGGCAGCCTAGAGTGTCTCTGTGTGCCTCTCTCCCTGCCTGTCTACCTGGGAGGGCAGCCTAGAGTGTCTCTGTGTGCCTGTCTACCTGGGAGGGCAGCCTAGAGTGTCTCTGTGTGCCTCTCTCCCTGCCTGTCTACCTGGGAGGGCAGCCTAGAGTGTCTCTGTGTGCCTGTCTCCCTGCCTGTCTACCTGGGAGGGCAGCCTAGAGTGTCTCTGTGTGCCTCTCTCCCTGCCTGTCTACCTGGGAGGGCAGCCTAGAGTGTCTCTGTGTGCCTGTCTACCTGGGAGGGCAGCCTAGAGTGTCTCTGTGTGCCTGTCTACCTGGGAGGGCAGCCTAGAGTGTCTCTGTGTGTCTCTCTCCCTGCCTGTCTACCTGGGAGGGCAGCCTAGAGTGTCTCTGTGTGTCTCTCTCCCTGCCTGTCTACCTGGGAGGGCAGCCTAGAGTGTCTCTGTGTGCCTCTCTCCCTGCCTGTCTACCTGGGAGGGCAGCCTAGAGTGTCTCTGTGTGCCTGTCTACCTGGGAGGGCAGCCTAGAGTGTCTCTGTGTGCCTGTCTACCTGGGAGGGCAGCCTAGAGTGTCTCTGTGTGCCTGTCTACCTGGGAGGGCAGCCTAGAGTGTCTCTGTGGGCCTGTCTACCTGGGAGGGCAGCCTAGAGTGTCTCTGTGTGCCTCTCTCCCTGCCTGTCTACCTGGGAGGGCAGCCTAGAGTGTCTCTGTGTGTCTCTCTCCCTGCCTGTCTACCTGGGAGGGCAGCCTAGAGTGTCTCTGTGTGCCTCTCTCCCTGCCTGTCTACCTGGGAGGGCAGCCTAGAGTGTCTCTGTGTGCCTCTCTCCCTGCCTGTCTACCTGGGAGGGCAGCCTAGAGTGTCTCTGTGTGCCTGTCTACCTGGGAGGGCAGCCTAGAGTGTCTCTGTGTGCCTCTCTCCCTGCCTGTCTACCTGGGAGGGCAGCCTAGAGTGTCTCTGTGTGCCTGTCTACCTGGGAGGGCAGCCTAGAGTGTCTCTGTGTGCCTGTCTACCTGCCTGTCTACCTGGCAGGGCAGCCTAGAGTGTCTCTGTGTGCCTCTCTCCCTGCCTGTCTACCTGGGAGGGCAGCCTAGAGTGTCTCTGTGTGCCTGTCTACCTGGGAGGGCAGCCTAGAGTGTCTCTGTGTGCCTGTCTACCTGGGAGGGCAGCCTAGAGTGTCTCTGTGTGTCTCTATCCCTGCCTGTCTACCTGGGAGGGCAGCCTAGAGTGTCTCTGTGTGCCTGTCTACCTGGGAGGGCAGCCTAGAGTGTCTCTGTGTGCCTGTCTCCCTGCCTGTCTACCTGGGAGGGCAGCCTAGAGTGTCTCTGTGTGCCTGTCTACCTGGGAGGGCAGCCTAGAGTGTCTCTGTGTGCCTCTCTCCCTGCCTGTCTACCTGGGAGGGCAGCCTAGAGTGTCTCTGTGTGCCTCTCTCCCTGCCTGTCTACCTGGGAGGGCAGCCTAGAGTGTCTCTGTGTGCCTGTCTCCCTGGGAGGGCAGCCTAGAGTGTCTCTGTGTGTCTCTATCCCTGCCTGTCTACCTGGGAGGGCAGCCTACAGTGTCTCTGTGTGCCTGTCTACCTGGGAGGGCAGCCTAGAGTGTCTCTGTGTGCCTGTCTACCTGGGAGGGCAGCCTAGAGTGTCTCTGTGTGTCTCTATCCCTGCCTGTCTACCTGGGAGGGCAGCCTACAGTGTCTCTGTGTGCCTGTCTACCTGGGAGGGCAGCCTAGAGTGTCTCTGTGTGCCTCTCTCCCTGCCTGTCTACCTGGGAGGGCAGCCTAGAGTGTCTCTGTGTGCCTCTATCCTTGCCTGTCTACCTGGGAGGGCAGCCTAGAGTGTCTCTGTGGGCCTGTCTACCTGGGAGGGCAGCCTAGAGTGTCTCTGTGTGCCTCTCTCCCTGCCTGTCTACCTGGGAGGGCAGCCTAGAGTGTCTCTGTGTGTCTCTATCCCTGCCTGTCTACCTGGGAGGGCAGCCTAGAGTGTCTCTGTGTGCCTGTCTACCTGGGAGGGCAGCCTAGAGTGTCTCTGTGTGCCTGTCTACCTGGGAGGGCAGCCTAGAGTGTCTCTGTGTGCCTCTCTCCCTGCCTGTCTACCTGGGAGGGCAGCCTAGAGTGTCTCTGTGTGCCTGTCTCCCTGCCTGTCTACCTGGGAGGGCAGCCTAGAGTGTCTCTGTGGGCCTGTCTACCTGGGAGGGCAGCCTAGAGTGTCTCTGTGGGCCTGTCTACCTGGGAGGGCAGCCTAGAGTGTCTCTGTGTGCCTCTCTCCCTGCCTGTCTACCTGGGAGGGCAGCCTAGAGTGTCTCTGTGTGCCTGTCTACCTGGGAGGGCAGCCTAGAGTGTCTCTGTGTGCCTGTCTCCCTGCCTGTCTACCTGGGAGGGCAGCCTAGAGTGTCTCTGTGGGCCTGTCTACCTGGGAGGGCAGCCTAGAGTGTCTCTGTGGGCCTGTCTACCTGGGAGGGCAGCCTAGAGTGTCTCTGTGTGCCTCTCTCCCTGCCTGTCTACCTGGGAGGGCAGCCTAGAGTGTCTCTGTGTGCCTGTCTACCTGGGAGGGCAGCCTAGAGTGTCTCTGTGTGCCTGTCTCCCTGCCTGTCTACCTGGGAGGGCAGCCTAGAGTGTCTCTGTGTGCCTCTCTCCCTGCCTGTCTACCTGGGAGGGCAGCCTAGAGTGTCTCTGTGTGCCTGTCTAACAGGGGGGGCAGCCTAGAGTGTCTCTGTGTGCCTCTCTCCCTGCCTGTCTACCTGGGAGGGCAGCCTAGAGTGTCTCTGTGTGCCTGTCTACCTGGGAGGGCAGCCTAGAGTGTCTCTGTGTGCCTGTCTCCCTGCCTGTCTACCTGGGAGGGCAGCCTAGAGTGTCTCTGTGTGCCTCTCTCCCTGCCTGTCTACCTGGGAGGGCAGCCTAGAGTGTCTCTGTGTGCCTGTCTACCTGGGAGGGCAGCCTAGAGTGTCTCTGTGTGCCTCTCTCCCTGCCTGTCTACCTGGGAGGGCAGCCTAGAGTGTCTCTGTGTGTCTCTATCCCTGCCTGTCTACCTGGGAGGGCAGCCTAGAGTGTCTCTGTGTGCCTGTCTACCTGGGAGGGCAGCCTAGAGTGTCTCTGTGTGCCTGTCTACCTGGGAGGGCAGCCTAGAGTGTCTCTGTGTGCCTGTCTACCTGGGAGGGCAGCCTAGAGTGTCTCTGTGTGCCTCTCTCCCTGCCTGTCTACCTGGGAGGGCAGCCTAGAGTGTCTCTGTGTGCCTCTCTCCCTGCCTGTCTACCTGGGAGGGCAGCCTAGAGTGTCTCTGTGTGTCTCTATCCCTGCCTGTCTACCTGGGAGGGCAGCCTAGAGGGTCTCTGTGTGCCTGTCTACCTGGGAGGGCAGCCTAGAGTGTCTCTGTGTGCCTCTCTCCCTGCCTGTCTACCTGGGAGGGCAGCCTAGAGTGTCTCTGTGTGCCTGTCTACCTGGGAGGGCAGCCTAGAGTGTCTGGGTGTGCCTGTCTCCCTGGGAGGGCAGCCTAGAGTGTCTCTGTGTGCCTCTCTCCCTGCCTGTCTACCTGGCAGGGCAGCCTAGAGTGTCTCTGTGTGCCTGTCTCCCTGCCTGTCTACCTGGGAGGGCAGCCTAGAGTGTCTCTGTGTGCCTGTCTCCCTGCCTGTCTACCTGGGAGGGCAGCCTAGAGTGTCTCTGTGTGCCTGTCTACCTGGGAGGGCAGCCTAGAGTGTCTCTGTGTGCCTGTCTACCTGGGAGGGCAGCCTAGAGTGTCTCTGTGTGCCTGTCTACCTGGGAGGGCAGCCTAGAGTGTCTCTGTGTGCCTGTCTACCTGGGAGGGCAGCCTAGAGTGTCTCTGTGTGCCTGTCTACCTGGGAGGGCAGCCTAGAGTGTCTCTGTGTGCCTGTCTACCTGGGAGGGCAGCCTAGAGTGTCTCTGTGTGCCTGTCTACCTGCCTGTCTACCTGGGAGGGCAGCCTAGAGTGTCTCTGTGTGCCTCTCTCCCTGCCTGTCTACCTGGGAGGGCAGCCTAGAGTGTCTCTGTGTGCCTGTCTACCTGGGAGGGCAGCCTAGAGTGTCTCTGTGTGCCTGTCTACCTGGGAGGGCAGCCTAGAGTGTCTCTGTGTGCCTGTCTACCTGGGAGGGCAGCCTAGAGTGTCTCTGTGTGCCTGTCTACCTGGGAGGGCAGCCTAGAGTGTCTCTGTGTGCCTGTCTACCTGGGAGGGCAGCCTAGAGTGTCTCTGTGTGCCTGTCTACCTGCCTGTCTACCTGGGAGGGCAGCCTAGAGTGTCTCTGTGTGCCTCTCTCCCTGCCTGTCTACCTGGGAGGGCAGCCTAGAGTGTCTCTGTGTGCCTGTCTACCTGGGAGGGCAGCCTAGAGTGTCTCTGTGTGTCTCTCTCCCTGCCTGTCTACCTGGGAGGGCAGCCTAGAGTGTCTCTGTGTGCCTCTCTCCCTGCCTGTCTACCTGGGAGGGCAGCCTAGAGTGTCTCTGTGTGCCTCTCTCCCTGCCTGTCTACCTGGGAGGGCAGCCTAGAGTGTCTCTGTGTGCCTGTCTACCTGGGAGGGCAGCCTAGAGTGTCTCTGTGTGCCTCTCTCCCTGCCTGTCTACCTGGGAGGGCAGCCTAGAGTGTCTCTGTGTGCCTGTCTACCTGGGAGGGCAGCCTAGAGTGTCTCTGTGTGCCTGTCTACCTGGGAGGGCAGCCTAGAGTGTCTCTGTGTGCCTGTCTACCTGGGAGGGCAGCCTAGAGTGTCTCTGTGTGCCTCTCTCCCTGCCTGTCTACCTGGGAGGGCAGCCTAGAGTGTCTCTGTGTGCCTCTCTCCCTGCCTGTCTACCTGGGAGGGCAGCCTAGAGTGTCTCTGTGTGCCTGTCTACCTGGGAGGGCAGCCTAGAGTGTCTCTGTGTGCCTCTCTCCCTGCCTGTCTACCTGGGAGGGCAGCCTAGAGTGTCTCTGTGTGCCTCTCTCCCTGCCTGTCTACCTGGGAGGGCAGCCTAGAGTGTCTCTGTGTGCCTGTCTACCTGGGAGGGCAGCCTAGAGTGTCTCTGTGTGCCTCTCTCCCTGCCTGTCTACCTGGGAGGGCAGCCTAGAGTGTCTCTGTGTGCCTCTCTCCCTGCCTGTCTACCTGGGAGGGCAGCCTAGAGTGTCTCTGTGTGCCTCTCTCCCTGCCTGTCTACCTGGGAGGGCAGCCTAGAGTGTCTCTGTGTGCCTGTCTACCTGGGAGGGCAGCCTAGAGTGTCTCTGTGTGTCTCTCTCCCTGCCTGTCTACCTGGGAGGGCAGCCTAGAGTGTCTCTGTGTGCCTCTCTCCCTGCCTGTCTACCTGGGAGGGCAGCCTAGAGTGTCTCTGTGTGCCTCTCTCCCTGCCTGTCTACCTGGGAGGGCAGCCTAGAGTGTCTCTGTGTGCCTGTCTACCTGGGAGGGCAGCCTAGAGTGTCTCTGTGTGCCTCTCTCCCTGCCTGTCTACCTGGGAGGGCAGCCTAGAGTGTCTCTGTGTGCCTGTCTACCTGGGAGGGCAGCCTAGAGTGTCTCTGTGTGCCTGTCTACCTGGGAGGGCAGCCTAGAGTGTCTCTGTGTGCCTCTCTCCCTGCCTGTCTACCTGGGAGGGCAGCCTAGAGTGTCTCTGTGTGCCTCTCTCCCTGCCTGTCTACCTGGGAGGGCAGCCTAGAGTGTCTCTGTGTGCCTCTCTCCCTGCCTGTCTACCTGGGAGGGCAGCCTAGAGTGTCTCTGTGTGCCTCTCTCCCTGCCTGTCTACCTGGGAGGGCAGCCTAGAGTGTCTCTGTGTGCCTGTCTCCCAGCCTGTCTACCTGGGAGGGCAGCCTAGAGTGTCTCTGTGGGCCTGTCTACCTGGGAGGGCAGCCTAGAGTGTCTCTGTGTGCCTCTCTCCCTGCCTGTCTACCTGGGAGGGCAGCCTAGAGTGTCTCTGTGTGCCTGTCTACCTGGGAGGGCAGCCTAGAGTGTCTCTGTGTGCCTCTCTCCCTGCCTGTCTACCTGGGAGGGCAGCCTAGAGTGTCTCTGTGTGCCTCTCTCCCTGCCTGTCTACCTGGCAGGGCAGCCTAGAGTGTCTCTGTGTGCCTGTCTCCCTGCCTGTCTACCTGGGAGGGCAGCCTAGAGTGTCTCTGTGTGCCTCTCTCCCTGCCTGTCTACCTGGGAGGGCAGCCTAGAGTGTCTCTGTGTGCCTCTCTCCCTGCCTGTCTACCTGGGAGGGCAGCCTAGAGTGTCTCTGTGTGCCTGTCTACCTGGGAGGGCAGCCTAGAGTGTCTCTGTGTGCCTCTCTCCCTGCCTGTCTACCTGGGAGGGCAGCCTAGAGTGTCTCTGTGTGCCTGTCTACCTGGGAGGGCAGCCTAGAGTGTCTCTGTGTGCCTGTCTACCTGGGAGGGCAGCCTAGAGTGTCTCTGTGTGCCTGTCTACCTGGGAGGGCAGCCTAGAGTGTCTCTGTGTGCCTGTCTACCTGGGAGGGCAGCCTAGAGTGTCTCTGTGTGCCTGTCTACCTGGGAGGGCAGCCTAGAGTGTCTCTGTGTGCCTGTCTACCTGGGAGGGCAGCCTAGAGTGTCTCTGTGTGTCTCTCTCCCTGCCTGTCTACCTGGGAGGGCAGCCTAGAGTGTCTCTGTGTGTCTCTCTCCCTGCCTGTCTACCTGGGAGGGCAGCCTAGAGTGTCTCTGTGTGCCTCTCTCCCTGCCTGTCTACCTGGGAGTGCAGCCTAGAGTGTCTCTGTGTGCCTGTCTACCTGGGAGGGCAGCCTAGAGTGTCTCTGTGTGCCTGTCTACCTGGGAGGGCAGCCTAGAGTGTCTCTGTGTGCCTGTCTACCTGGGAGGGCAGCCTAGAGTGTCTCTGTGGGCCTGTCTCCCTGCCTGTCTACCTGGGAGGGCAGCCTAGAGTGTCTCTGTGTGCCTCTCTCCCTGCCTGTCTACCTGGGAGGGCAGCCTAGAGTGTCTCTGTGTGCCTCTCTCCCTGCCTGTCTACCTGGGAGGGCAGCCTAGAGTGTCTCTGTGTGTCTCTATCCTTGCCTGTCTACCTGGGAGGGCAGCCTAGAGTGTCTCTGTGTGCCTGTCTACCTGGGAGGGCAGCCTAGAGTGTCTCTGTGTGCCTGTCTACCTGGGAGGGCAGCCTAGAGTGTCTCTGTGTGTCTCTCTCCCTGCCTGTCTACCTGGGAGGGCAGCCTAGAGTGTCTCTCCCTGCCTGTCTCCCTGGGAGTGTAGCCTAGAGTGTCTCTGTGTGCCTGTCTACCTGCCTGTCTACCTGGGAGGGCAGCCTAGAGTGTCTCTGTGTGCCTGTCTACCTGGGAGGGCAGCCTAGAGTGTCTCTGTGTGCCTGTCTACCTGGGAGGGCAGCCTAGAGTGTCTCTGTGTGCCTGTCTACCTGGGAGGGCAGCCTAGAGTGTCTCTGTGTGCCTGTCTACCTGGGAGGGCAGCCTAGAGTGTCTCTGTGTGCCTGTCTACCTGGAAGGGCAGCCTAGAGTGTCTCTGTGTGTCTCTCTCCCTGCCTGTCTACCTGGGAGGGCAGCCTAGAGTGTCTCTGTGTGTCTCTCTCCCTGCCTGTCTACCTGGGAGGGCAGCCTAGAGTGTCTCTGTGTGCCTCTCTCCCTGCCTGTCTACCTGGGAGGGCAGCCTAGAGTGTCTCTGTGGGCCTGTCTACCTGGGAGGGCAGCCTAGAGTGTCTCTGTGTGCCTGTCTACCTGGAAGGGCAGCCTAGAGTGTCTCTGTGTGCCTCTCTCCCTGCCTGTCTACCTGGGAGGGCAGCCTAGAGTGTCTCTGTGTGCCTGTCTACCTGGGAGGGCAGCCTAGAGTGTCTCTGTGTGCCTGTCTACCTGGGAGGGCAGCCTAGAGTGTCTCTGTGTGCCTGTCTACCTGGGAGGGCAGCCTAGAGTGTCTCTGTGTGCCTGTCTAACAGGGGGGGCAGCCTAGAGTGTCTCTGTGTGCCTGTCTCCCTGCCTGTCTACCTGGGAGGGCAGCCTAGAGTGTCTCTGTGTGCCTCTCTCCCTGCCTGTCTACCTGGGAGGGCAGCCTAGAGTGTCTCTGTGTGCCTGTCTACCTGGGAGGGCAGCCTAGAGTGTCTCTGTGTGCCTGTCTACCTGGGAGGGCAGCCTAGAGTGTCTCTGTGTGCCTGTCTACCTGGGAGGGCAGCCTAGAGTGTCTCTGTGTGCCTGTCTACCTGGGAGGGCAGCCTAGAGTGTCTCTGTGTGCCTGTCTACCTGGGAGGGCAGCCTAGAGTGTCTCTGTGTGCCTGTCTACCTGGAAGGGCAGCCTAGAGTGTCTCTGTGTGTCTCTCTCCCTGCCTGTCTACCTGGGAGGGCAGCCTAGAGTGTCTCTGTGTGTCTCTCTCCCTGCCTGTCTACCTGGGAGGGCAGCCTAGAGTGTCTCTGTGTGCCTCTCTCCCTGCCTGTCTACCTGGGAGTGCAGCCTAGAGTGTCTCTGTGTGCCTGTCTCCCTGGGAGGGCAGCCTAGAGTGTCTCTGTGTGCCTCTCTCCCTGCCTGTCTACCTGGGAGGGCAGCCTAGAGTGTCTCTGTGTGTCTCTCTCCCTGCCTGTCTACCTGGGAGGGCAGCCTAGAGTGTCTCTGTGTGCCTCTCTCCCTGCCTGTCTACCTGGGAGGGCAGCCTAGAGTGTCTGGGTGTGCCTGTCTACCTGGGAGGGCAGCCTAGAGTGTCTCTGTGTGCCTGTCTCCCTGGGAGGGCAGCCTAGAGTGTCTCTGTGTGCCTCTATCCCTGCCTGTCTACCTGGGAGGGCAGCCTAGAGTGTCTCTCCCTGCCTGTCTACCTGGGAGGGCAGCCTAGAGTGTCTCTGTGTGCCTGTCTACCTGGGAGGGCAGCCTAGAGTGTCTCTGTGTGCCTGTCTACCTGGGAGGGCAGCCTAGAGTGTCTCTGTGTGCCTCTCTCCCTGCCTGTCTACCTGGGAGGGCAGCCTAGAGTGTCTCTGTGTGTCTCTATCCCTGCCTGTCTACCTGGGAGGGCAGCCTAGAGGGTCTCTGTGTGCCTGTCTACCTGGGAGGGCAGCCTAGAGTGTCTCTGTGTGCCTGTCTACCTGGGAGGGCAGCCTAGAGTGTCTCTGTGTGCCTGTCTACCTGGGAGGGCAGCCTAGAGTGTCTCTGTGTGCCTGTCTCCCTGCCTGTCTACCTGGGAGGGCAGCCTAGAGTGTCTCTGTGTGCCTCTCTCCCTGCCTGTCTACCTGGGAGGGCAGCCTAGAGTGTCTCTGTGTGTCTCTCTCCCTGCCTGTCTACCTGGGAGGGCAGCCTAGAGTGTCTCTGTGTGCCTCTCTCCCTGCCTGTCTACCTGGGAGTGCAGCCTAGAGTGTCTCTGTGTGCCTGTCTCCCTGCCTGTCTACCTGGGAGGGCAGCCTAGAGTGTCTCTGTGTGCCTCTCTCCCTGCCTGTCTACCTGGGAGGGCAGCCTAGAGTGTCTCTGTGTGCCTCTCTCCCTGCCTGTCTACCTGGGAGGGCAGCCTAGAGTGTCTCTGTGGGCCTGTCTACCTGGGAGGGCAGCCTAGAGTGTCTCTGTGTGCCTCTCTCCCTGCCTGTCTACCTGGGAGGGCAGCCTAGAGTGTCTCTGTGTGCCTGTCTCCCTGGGAGGGCAGCCTAGAGTGTCTCTGTGTGTCTCTATCCCTGCCTGTCTACCTGGGAGGGCAGCCTAGAGTGTCTCTGTGTGCCTCTCTCCCTGCCTGTCTACCTGGGAGGGCAGCCTAGAGTGTCTCTGTGTGCCTGTCTACCTGGGAGGGCAGCCTAGAGTGTCTCTGTGTGCCTCTCTCCCTGCCTGTCTACCTGGGAGGGCAGCCTAGAGTGTCTCTGTGTGCCTGTCTCCCTGGGAGGGCAGCCTAGAGTGTCTCTGTGTGTCTCTATCCCTGCCTGTCTACCTGGGAGGGCAGCCTAGAGTGTCTCTGTGTGCCTGTCTACCTGGGAGGGCAGCCTAGAGTGTCTCTGTGTGCCTGTCTACCTGGGAGGGCAGCCTAGAGTGTCTCTGTGTGCCTGTCTACCTGGGAGGGCAGCCTAGAGTGTCTCTGTGTGCCTGTCTACCTGGGAGGGCAGCCTAGAGTGTCTCTGTGTGCCTGTCTCCCTGCCTGTCTACCTGGGAGGGCAGCCTAGAGTGTCTCTGTGTGCCTGTCTACCTGGGAGGGCAGCCTAGAGTGTCTCTGTGTGCCTGTCTACCTGGGAGGGCAGCCTAGAGTGTCTCTGTGTGCCTGTCTACCTGGGAGGGCAGCCTAGAGTGTCTCTGTGTGCCTGTCTACCTGGGAGGGCAGCCTAGAGTGTCTCTGTGTGCCTGTCTCCCTGCCTGTCTACCTGGGAGGGCAGCCTAGAGTGTCTCTGTGTGCCTGTCTACCTGGGAGGGCAGCCTAGAGTGTCTCTGTGTGCCTGTCTACCTGGGAGGGCAGCCTAGAGTGTCTCTGTGTGCCTCTCTCCCTGCCTGTCTACCTGGGAGGGCAGCCTAGAGTGTCTCTGTGTGCCTGTCTCCCTGCCTGTCTACCTGGGAGGGCAGCCTAGAGTGTCTCTGTGTGCCTCTCTCCCTGCCTGTCTACCTGGGAGGGCAGCCTAGAGTGTCTCTGTGTGCCTCTCTCCCTGCCTGTCTACCTGGGAGGGCAGCCTAGAGTGTCTCTGTGGGCCTGTCTACCTGGGAGGGCAGCCTAGAGTATCTCTGTGTGCCTGTCTACCTGGGAGGGCAGCCTAGAGTGTCTCTGTGTGCCTGTCTACCTGGGAGGGCAGCCTAGAGTGTCTCTGTGTGCCTCTCTCCCTGCCTGTCTACCTGGGAGGGCAGCCTAGAGTGTCTCTGTGTGCCTGTCTCCCTGCCTGTCTACCTGGGAGGGCAGCCTAGAGTGTCTCTGTGTGCCTCTCTCCCTGCCTGTCTACCTGGGAGGGCAGCCTAGAGTGTCTCTGTGTGCCTCTCTCCCTGCCTGTCTACCTGGGAGGGCAGCCTAGAGTGTCTCTGTGGGCCTGTCTACCTGGGAGGGCAGCCTAGAGTGTCTCTGTGTGCCTCTCTCCCTGCCTGTCTACCTGGGAGGGCAGCCTAGAGTGTCTCTGTGTGCCTCTCTCCCTGCCTGTCTACCTGGGAGGGCAGCCTAGAGTGTCTCTGTGTGCCTGTCTACCTGGGAGGGCAGCCTAGAGTGTCTCTGTGTGCCTCTCTCCCTGCCTGTCTACCTGGGAGGGCAGCCTAGAGTGTCTCTGTGTGCCTGTCTACCTGGGAGGGCAGCCTAGAGTGTCTCTGTGTGCCTGTCTCCCTGCCTGTCTACCTGGGAGGGCAGCCTAGAGTGTCTCTGTGTGCCTCTCTCCCTGCCTGTCTACCTGGGAGGGCAGCCTAGAGTGTCTCTGTGTGCCTGTCTACCTGGGAGGGCAGCCTAGAGTGTCTCTGTGTGCCTCTCTCCCTGCCTGTCTACCTGGGAGGGCAGCCTAGAGTGTCTCTGTGTGTCTCTATCCCTGCCTGTCTACCTGGGAGGGCAGCCTAGAGGGTCTCTGTGTGCCTGTCTACCTGGGAGGGCAGCCTAGAGTGTCTCTGTGTGCCTGTCTACCTGGGAGGGCAGCCTAGAGTGTCTCTGTGTGCCTGTCTACCTGGGAGGGCAGCCTAGAGTGTCTCTGTGTGCCTGTCTACCTGGGAGGGCAGCCTAGAGTGTCTCTGTGTGCCTCTCTCCCTGCCTGTCTACCTGGGAGGGCAGCCTAGAGTGTCTCTGTGTGTCTCTATCCTTGCCTGTCTACCTGGGAGGGCAGCCTAGAGTGTCTCTGTGGGCCTGTCTACCTGGGAGGGCAGCCTAGAGTGTCTCTGTGTGCCTCTCTCCCTGCCTGTCTACCTGGGAGGGCAGCCTAGAGTGTCTCTGTGTGCCTGTCTCCCTGCCTGTCTACCTGGGAGGGCAGCCTAGAGTGTCTCTGTGTGCCTGTCTACCTGGGAGGGCAGCCTAGAGTGTCTCTGTGTGCCTCTCTCCCTGCCTGTCTACCTGGGAGGGCAGCCTAGAGTGTCTCTGTGTGCCTGTCTCCCTGCCTGTCTACCTGGGAGGGCAGCCTAGAGTGTCTCTGTGTGCCTGTCTCCCTGCCTGTCTACCTGGCAGGGCAGCCTAGAGTGTCTCTGTGTGTCTCTCTCCCTGCCTGTCTACCTGGGAGGGCAGCCTAGAGTGTCTGGGTGTGCCTGTCTACCTGGGAGGGCAGCCTAGAGTGTCTCTGTGTGCCTCTCTCCCTGCCTGTCTACCTGGGAGGGCAGCCTAGAGTGTCTCTGTGTGCCTGTCTACCTGGGAGGGCAGCCTAGAGTGTCTCTGTGTGCCTGTCTACCTGGGAGGGCAGCCTAGAGTGTCTCTGTGTGTCTCTCTCCCTGCCTGTCTACCTGGGAGGGCAGCCTAGAGTGTCTCTGTGTGCCTCTCTCCCTGCCTGTCTACCTGGGAGGGCAGCCTAGAGTGTCTCTGTGTGCCTGTCTCCCTGCCTGTCTACCTGGGAGGGCAGCCTAGAGTGTCTCTGTGTGCCTCTCTCCCTGCCTGTCTACCTGGGAGGGCAGCCTAGAGTGTCTCTGTGTGCCTGTCTACCTGGGAGGGCAGCCTAGAGTGTCTCTGTGTGTCTCTCTCCCTGCCTGTCTACCTGGGAGGGCAGCCTAGAGTGTCTCTGTGTGCCTGTCTACCTGGGAGGGCAGCCTAGAGTGTCTCTGTGTGTCTCTCTCCCTGCCTGTCTACCTGGGAGGGCAGCCTAGAGTGTCTCTGTGTGCCTGTCTACCTGGGAGGGCAGCCTAGAGTGTCTCTGTGTGCCTGTCTACCTGCGAGGGCAGCCTAGAGTGTCTCTGTGTGCCTGTCTACCTGGGAGGGCAGCCTAGAGTGTCTCTGTGTGTCTCTCTCCCTGCCTGTCTACCTGGGAGGGCAGCCTAGAGTGTCTGGGTGTGCCTGTCTACCTGGGAGGGCAGCCTAGAGTGTCTCTGTGTGCCTGTCTAGCTGGCAGGGCAGCCTAGAGTGTCTCTGTGTGCCTCTCTCCCTGCCTGTCTACCTGGGAGGGCAGCCTAGAGTGTCTCTGTGTGTCTGTCTAACAGGGGGGGCAGCCTAGAGTGTCTCTGTGTGCCTGTCTACCTGGGAGGGCAGCCTAGAGTGTCTCTCCCTGCCTGTCTACCTGGGAGGGCAGCCTAGAGTGTCTCTGTGTGTCTCTATCCCTGCCTGTCTACCTGGGAGGGCAGCCTAGAGTGTCTGGGTGTGCCTGTCTACCTGGGAGGGCAGCCTAGAGTGTCTCTGTGTGCCTGTCTACCTGGGAGGGCAGCCTAGAGTGTCTCTGTGTGCCTCTCTCCCTGCCTGTCTACCTGGGAGGGCAGCCTAGAGTGTCTCTGTGTGCCTCTCTCCCTGCCTGTCTACCTGGGAGGGCAGCCTAGAGTGTCTCTGTGTGCCTCTCTCCCTGCCTGTCTACCTGGGAGGGCAGCCTAGAGTGTCTCTGTGTGCCTGTCTACCTGGGAGGGCAGCCTAGAGTGTCTCTGTGTGCCTGTCTACCTGGGAGGGCAGCCTAGAGTGTCTCTGTGTGCCTGTCTACCTGGCAGGGCAGCCTAGAGTGTCTCTGTGTGCCTCTCTCCCTGCCTGTCTACCTGGGAGGGCAGCCTAGAGTGTCTCTGTGTGCCTGTCTACCTGGGAGGGCAGCCTAGAGTGTCTCTGTGTGCCTGTCTCCCTGCCTGTCTACCTGGCAGGGCAGCCTAGAGTGTCTCTGTGTGCCTCTCTCCCTGCCTGTCTACCTGGGAGGGCAGCCTAGAGTGTCTCTGTGTGCCTGTCTACCTGGGAGGGCAGCCTAGAGTGTCTCTGTGTGCCTCTCTCCCTGCCTGTCTACCTGGGAGGGCAGCCTAGAGTGTCTCTGTGTGCCTGTCTACCTGGGAGGGCAGCCTAGAGTGTCTCTGTGTGCCTGTCTACCTGGGAGGGCAGCCTAGAGTGTCTCTGTGTGTCTCTCTCCCTGCCTGTCTACCTGGGAGGGCAGCCTAGAGTGTCTCTGTGTGTCTCTATCCCTGCCTGTCTACCTGGGAGGGCAGCCTAGAGTGTCTCTGTGTGCCTGTCTACCTGGGAGGGCAGCCTAGAGTGTCTCTGTGTGCCTGTCTACCTGGGAGGGCAGCCTAGAGTGTCTCTGTGTGCCTCTCTCCCTGCCTGTCTACCTGGGAGGGCAGCCTAGAGTGTCTCTGTGTGCCTCTCTCCCTGCCTGTCTACCTGGGAGGGCAGCCTAGAGTGTCTCTGTGTGCCTGTCTACCTGGGAGGGCAGCCTAGAGTGTCTCTGTGTGCCTGTCTACCTGGGAGGGCAGCCTAGAGTGTCTCTGTGTGCCTCTCTCCCTGCCTGTCTACCTGGGAGGGCAGCCTAGAGTGTCTCTGTGTGCCTGTCTACCTGGGAGGGCAGCCTAGAGTGTCTCTGTGTGCCTGTCTACCTGGGAGGGCAGCCTAGAGTGTCTCTGTGTGCCTGTCTCCCTGCCTGTCTACCTGGCAGGGCAGCCTAGAGTGTCTCTGTGTGTCTCTCTCCCTGCCTGTCTACCTGGGAGGGCAGCCTAGAGTGTCTCTGTGTGCCTGTCTACCTGGGAGGGCAGCCTAGAGTGTCTCTGTGTGCCTCTCTCCCTGCCTGTCTACCTGGGAGGGCAGCCTAGAGTGTCTCTGTGTGCCTGTCTACCTGGGAGGGCAGCCTAGAGTGTCTCTGTGTGCCTCTCTCCCTGCCTGTCTACCTGGGAGGGCAGCCTAGAGTGTCTCTGTGTGCCTGTCTAACAGGGGGGGCAGCCTAGAGTGTCTCTGTGTGCCTCTCTCCCTGCCTGTCTACCTGGGAGGGCAGCCTAGAGTGTCTCTGTGTGCCTGTCTAACAGGGGGGGCAGCCTAGAGTGTCTCTGTGTGCCTCTCTCCCTGCCTGTCTACCTGGGAGGGCAGCCTAGAGTGTCTCTGTGTGCCTCTCTCCCTGCCTGTCTACCTGGGAGGGCAGCCTAGAGTGTCTCTGTGTGCCTGTCTACCTGCCTGTCTACCTGGGAGGGCAGCCTAGAGTGTCTCTGTGTGCCTCTCTCCCTGCCTGTCTACCTGGGAGGGCAGCCTAGAGTGTCTCTGTGTGCCTGTCTACCTGGGAGGGCAGCCTAGAGTGTCTCTGTGTGCCTGTCTCCCTGCCTGTCTACCTGGGAGGGCAGCCTAGAGTGTCTCTGTGTGCCTCTCTCCCTGCCTGTCTACCTGGGAGGGCAGCCTAGAGTGTCTCTGTGTGCCTGTCTACCTGGGAGGGCAGCCTAGAGTGTCTCTGTGTGCCTGTCTACCTGGGAGGGCAGCCTAGAGTGTCTCTGTGTGCCTCTCTCCCTGCCTGTCTACCTGGGAGGGCAGCCTAGAGTGTCTCTGTGTGCCTGTCTACCTGGGAGGGCAGCCTAGAGTGTCTCTGTGTGCCTGTCTACCTGGGAGGGCAGCCTAGAGTGTCTCTGTGTGCCTGTCTCCCTGCCTGTCTACCTGGCAGGGCAGCCTAGAGTGTCTCTGTGTGTCTCTCTCCCTGCCTGTCTACCTGGGAGGGCAGCCTAGAGTGTCTCTGTGTGCCTGTCTACCTGGGAGGGCAGCCTAGAGTGTCTCTGTGTGCCTCTCTCCCTGCCTGTCTACCTGGGAGGGCAGCCTAGAGTGTCTCTGTGTGCCTGTCTACCTGGGAGGGCAGCCTAGAGTGTCTCTGTGTGCCTCTCTCCCTGCCTGTCTACCTGGGAGGGCAGCCTAGAGTGTCTCTGTGTGCCTGTCTAACAGGGGGGGCAGCCTAGAGTGTCTCTGTGTGCCTCTCTCCCTGCCTGTCTACCTGGGAGGGCAGCCTAGAGTGTCTCTGTGTGCCTGTCTAACAGGGGGGGCAGCCTAGAGTGTCTCTGTGTGCCTCTCTCCCTGCCTGTCTACCTGGGAGGGCAGCCTAGAGTGTCTCTGTGTGCCTGTCTACCTGGGAGGGCAGCCTAGAGTGTCTCTGTGTGCCTGTCTACCTGGGAGGGCAGCCTAGAGTGTCTCTGTGTGCCTGTCTACCTGGGAGGGCAGCCTAGAGTGTCTCTGTGTGCCTGTCTCCCTGCCTGTCTACCTGGGAGGGCAGCCTAGAGTGTCTCTGTGTGCCTGTCTCCCTGCCTGTCTACCTGGGAGGGCAGCCTAGAGTGTCTCTGTGTGCCTCTCTCCCTGCCTGTCTACCTGGGAGGGCAGCCTAGAGTGTCTCTGTGTGCCTCTCTCCCTGCCTGTCTACCTGGGAGGGCAGCCTAGAGTGTCTCTGTGTGCCTGTCTACCTGGGAGGGCAGCCTAGAGTGTCTCTGTGTGCCTGTCTACCTGGAAGGGCAGCCTAGAGTGTCTCTGTGTGTCTCTCTCCCTGCCTGTCTACCTGGGAGGGCAGCCTAGAGTGTCTCTGTGTGCCTGTCTACCTGGGAGGGCAGCCTAGAGTGTCTCTGTGTGCCTGTCTACCTGGAAGGGCAGCCTAGAGTGTCTCTGTGTGTCTCTCTCCCTGCCTGTCTACCTGGGAGGGCAGCCTAGAGTGTCTCTGTGTGCCTGTCTACCTGGGAGGGCAGCCTAGAGTGTCTCTGTGTGCCTCTCTCCCTGCCTGTCTACCTGGGAGGGCAGCCTAGAGTGTCTCTGTGTGCCTGTCTACCTGGGAGGGCAGCCTAGAGTGTCTCTGTGTGCCTCTCTCCCTGCCTGTCTACCTGGGAGGGCAGCCTAGAGTGTCTCTGTGTGCCTGTCTAACAGGGGGGGCAGCCTAGAGTGTCTCTGTGTGCCTCTCTCCCTGCCTGTCTACCTGGGAGGGCAGCCTAGAGTGTCTCTGTGTGCCTGTCTAACAGGGGGGGCAGCCTAGAGTGTCTCTGTGTGCCTCTCTCCCTGCCTGTCTACCTGGGAGGGCAGCCTAGAGTGTCTCTGTGTGCCTGTCTACCTGGGAGGGCAGCCTAGAGTGTCTCTGTGTGCCTGTCTCCCTGCCTGTCTACCTGGCAGGGCAGCCTAGAGTGTCTCTGTGTGCCTGTCTACCTGGGAGGGCAGCCTAGAGTGTCTGGGTGTGCCTGTCTACCTGGGAGGGCAGCCTAGAGTGTCTCTGTGTGCCTGTCTACCTGGGAGGGCAGCCTAGAGTGTCTCTGTGTGCCTCTCTCCCTGCCTGTGTACCTGGGAGGGCAGCCTAGAGTGTCTCTGTGTGCCTGTCTACCTGGGAGGGCAGCCTAGAGTGTCTCTGTGTGTGTCTATCCTTGCCTGTCTACCTGGGAGGGCAGCCTAGAGTGTCTCTGTGGGCCTGTCTACCTGGGAGGGCAGCCTAGAGTGTCTCTGTGTGCCTGTCTACCTGGGAGGGCAGCCTAGAGTGTCTCTGTGTGCCTCTCTCCCTGCCTGTCTACCTGGGAGGGCAGCCTAGAGTGTCTCTGTGTGCCTGTCTACCTGGGAGGGCAGCCTAGAGTGTCTCTGTGTGCCTGTCTACCTGGGAGGGCAGCCTAGAGTGTCTCTGTGTGCCTCTCTCCCTGCCTGTCTACCTGGGAGGGCAGCCTAGAGTGTCTCTGTGGGCCTGTCTACCTGGGAGGGCAGCCTAGAGTGTCTCTGTGTGCCTGTCTACCTGGGAGGGCAGCCTAGAGTGTCTCTGTGTGCCTGTCTACCTGGGAGGGCAGCCTAGAGTGTCTCTGTGTGCCTGTCTCCCTGCCTGTCTACCTGGGAGGGCAGCCTAGAGTGTCTCTGTGTGCCTGTCTACCTGCCTGTCTACCTGGGAGGGCAGCCTAGAGTGTCTCTGTGTGCCTCTCTCCCTGCCTGTCTACCTGGGAGGGCAGCCTAGAGTGTCTCTGTGTGCCTGTCTAACAGGGGGGGCAGCCTAGAGTGTCTCTGTGTGCCTCTCTCCCTGCCTGTCTACCTGGGAGGGCAGCCTAGAGTGTCTCTGTGTGCCTGTCTACCTGGGAGGGCAGCCTAGAGTGTCTCTGTGTGCCTGTCTACCTGGGAGGGCAGCCTAGAGTGTCTCTGTGTGCCTGTCTACCTGGGAGGGCAGCCTAGAGTGTCTCTGTGTGCCTGTCTCCCTGCCTGTCTACCTGGGAGGGCAGCCTAGAGTGTCTCTGTGTGCCTGTCTACCTGGAAGGGCAGCCTAGAGTGTCTCTGTGTGTCTCTCTCCCTGCCTGTCTACCTGGGAGGGCAGCTTAGAGTGTCTCTGTGGGCCTGTCTACCTGGGAGGGCAGCCTAGAGTATCTCTGTGTGCCTCTCTCCCTGCCTGTCTACCTGGGAGGGCAGCCTAGAGTGTCTCTGTGTGCCTGTCTACCTGGGAGGGCAGCCTAGAGTGTCTCTGTGTGCCTGTCTACCTGGGAGGGCAGCCTAGAGTGTCTCTGTGTGCCTGTCTACCTGGGAGGGCAGCCTAGAGTGTCTCTGTGTGCCTCTCTCCCTGCCTGTCTACCTGGGAGGGCAGCCTAGAGTGTCTCTGTGTGCCTGTCTACCTGGGAGGGCAGCCTAGAGTGTCTCTGTGTGCCTGTCTCCCTGCCTGTCTACCTGGCAGGGCAGCCTAGAGTGTCTCTGTGTGTCTCTCTCCCTGCCTGTCTACCTGGGAGGGCAGCCTAGAGTGTCTGGGTGTGCCTGTCTACCTGGGAGGGCAGCCTAGAGTGTCTCTGTGTGCCTGTCTACCTGGGAGGGCAGCCTAGAGTGTCTCTGTGTGCCTGTCTACCTGGGAGGGCAGCCTAGAGTGTCTCTGTGTGCCTGTCTACCTGGGAGGGCAGCCTAGAGTGTCTCTGTGTGCCTGTCTCCCTCCCTGTCTACCTGGGAGGGCAGCCTAGAGTGTCTCTGTGTGCCTGTCTACCTGGGAGGGCAGCCTAGAGTGTCTCTGTGTGCCTCTCTCCCTGCCTGTCTACCTGGGAGGGCAGCCTAGAGTGTCTCTGTGTGCCTGTCTACCTGGGAGGGCAGCCTAGAGTGTCTCTGTGTGCCTGTCTACCTGGGAGGGCAGCCTAGAGTGTCTGGGTGTGCCTGTCTCCCTGGGAGGGCAGCCTAGAGTGTCTCTGTGTGCCTCTCTCCCTGCCTGTCTACCTGGG
The DNA here is from genome assembly GCF_048564905.1 of Vicugna pacos. Lineage (NCBI taxonomy): Eukaryota > Metazoa > Chordata > Mammalia > Artiodactyla > Camelidae > Vicugna > Vicugna pacos. Next base: position 53,791,370 of record NC_132993.1, read on the forward strand.
AGGGCAGCCTAGAGTGTCTCTGTGTGCCTGTCTCCCTGCCTGTCTACCTGGGAGGGCAGCCTAGAGTGTCTCTGTGTGCCTGTCTAACAGGGGGGGCAGCCTAGAGTGTCTCTGTGTGCCTGTCTACCTGGGAGGGCAGCCTAGAGTGTCTCTGTGTGCCTGTCTCCCTGGGAGGGCAGCCTAGAGTGTCTCTGTGTGCCTGTCTCCCTGCCTGTCTACCTGGGAGGGCAGCCTAGAGTGTCTCTGTGTGCCTGTCTACCTGGGAGGGCAGCATAGAGTGTCTCTGTGTGCCTGTCTCCCTGCCTGTCTACCTGGCAGGGCAGCCTAGAGTGTCTCTGTGTGCCTCTCTCCCTGCCTGTCTACCTGGGAGGGCAGCCTAGAGTGTCTCTGTGTGCCTGTCTACCTGGGAGGGCAGCCTAGAGTGTCTGGGTGTGCCTGTCTCCCTGGGAGGGCAGCCTAGAGTGTCTCTGTGTGCCTCTCTCCCTGCCTGTCTACCTGGCAGGGCAGCCTAGAGTGTCTCTGTGTGCCTGTCTCCCTGCCTGTCTACCTGGGAGGGCAGCCTAGAGTGTCTCTGTGTGCCTCTCTCCCTGCCTGTCTACCTGGGAGGGCAGCCTAGAGTGTCTCTGTGTGCCTGTCTACCTGGGAGGGCAGCCTAGAGTGTCTCTGTGTGCCTCTCTCCCTGCCTGTCTACCTGGGAGGGCAGCTTAGAGTGTCTCTGTGGGCCTGTCTACCTGGGAGGGCAGCCTAGAGTATCTCTGTGTGCCTCTCTCCCTGCCTGTCTACCTGGGAGGGCAGCCTAGAGTGTCTCTGTGTGCCTGTCTACCTGGGAGGGCAGCCTAGAGTGTCTCTGTGTGCCTGTCTACCTGGGAGGGCAGCCTAGAGTGTCTCTGTGTGCCTGTCTACCTGGCAGGGCAGCCTAGAGTGTCTCTGTGTGCCTCTCTCCCTGCCTGTCTACCTGGGAGGGCAGCCTAGAGTGTCTCTGTGTGCCTGTCTACCTGGGAGGGCAGCCTAGAGTGTCTCTGTGTGCCTGTCTCCCTGCCTGTCTACCTGGCAGGGCAGCCTAGAGTGTCTCTGTGTGCCTGTCTACCTGGGAGGGCAGCCTAGAGTGTCTCTGTGTGCCTGTCTACCTGGGAGGGCAGCCTAGAGTGTCTCTGTGTGCCTGTCTACCTGGCAGGGCAGCCTAGAGTGTCTCTGTGTGCCTGTCTACCTGGCAGGGCAGCCTAGAGTGTCTCTGTGTGTCTCTATCCCTGCCTGTCTACCTGGGAGGGCAGCCTAGAGGGTCTCTGTGTGCCTCTCTCCCTGCCTGTCTACCTGGGAGGGCAGCCTAGAGTGTCTCTGTGGGCCTGTCTACCTGGGAGGGCAGCCTAGAGTGTCTCTGTGTGCCTCTCTCCCTGCCTGTCTACCTGGGAGGGCAGCCTAGAGTGTCTCTGTGTGCCTGTCTACCTGGCAGGGCAGCCTAGAGTGTCTCTGTGTGCCTCTCTCCCTGCCTGTCTACCTGGGAGGGCAGCCTAGAGTGTCTCTGTGTGCCTGTCTACCTGGGAGGGCAGCCTAGAGTGTCTCTGTGTGCCTGTCTACCTGGGAGGGCAGCCTAGAGTGTCTCTGTGTGCCTGTCTACCTGGGAGTGCAGCCTAGAGTGTCTCTGTATGCCTGTCTACCTGGGAGTGCAGCCTAGAGTGTCTCTGTGTGCCTGTCTACCTGGGAGTGCAGCCTAGAGTGTCTCTGTGTGCCTCTCTCCCTCCCTGTCTACCTGGGAGTGCAGCCTAGAGTGTCTCTGTGTGCCTGTCTACCTGGGAGGGCAGCCTAGAGTGTCTCTGTGTGCCTGTCTACCTGGGATAGAGCCTAGAGTGTCTCTGTATGCCTGTCTACCTGGGAGTGCAGCCTAGAGTGTCTCTGTGTGCCTGTCTACCTGGGAGGGCAGCCTAGAGTGTCTCTGTGTGCCTGTCTACCTGGGAGAGCAGCCTAGAGTGTCTCTGTATGCCTGTCTACCTGGGAGTGCAGCCTAGAGTGTCTCTGCGTGCCTCTCTCCCTGCCTGTCTACCTGGGAGTGCAGCCTAGAGTGTCTCTGTGTGCCTGTCTACCTGGGAGTGCAGCCTAGAGTGTCTCTGCGTGCCTCTCTCCCTGCCTGTCTACCTGGGAGTGCAGCCTAGAGTGTCTCTGTATGCCTGTCTACCTGGGAGTGCAGCCTAGAGTGTCTCTGTGTGCCTCTCTCCCTGCCTGTCTACCTGGGAGTGCAGCCTAGAGTGTCTCTGTGTGCCTGTCTACCTGGGAGTGCAGCCTAGAGTGTCTCTGTGTGCCTGTCTACCTGGGAGAGCAGCCTAGAGTGTCTCTGTGTGCCTCTCTCCCTGCCTGTCTACCTGGGAGTGCAGCCTAGAGTGTCTCTGTGTGCCTGTCTACCTGGGAGAGCAGCCTAGAGTGTCTCTGTGTGCCTCTCTCCCTGCCTGTGTAGCTGGGAGTGCTGCCTAGAGTGTCTCTGTGTGCCTGTCTACCTGGGAGAGCAGCCTAGAGTGTCTCTGTGTGCCTATCTACCTGGGAATGCAGCCTAGAGTGTCTCTGCGTGCCTGTCTACCTGGGAGTGCTGCCTAGAGTGTCTCTGTGTGCCTGTCTACCTGGGAGAGCAGCCTAGAGTGTCTCTGTGTGCCTGTCTACCTGGGAGAGCAGCCTAGAGTGTCTCTGTGTGCCTCTCTCCCTGCCTGTCTACCTGGGATAGAGCCTAGAGTGTCTCTGTATGCCTGTCTACCTGGGAGTGCAGCCTAGAGTGTCTCTGTGTGCCTGTCTACCTGGGAGAGCAGCCTAGAGTGTCTCTGTGTGCCTCTCTCCCTGCCTGTGTAGCTGGGAGTGCTGCCTAGAGTGTCTCTGTGTGCCTGTCTACCTGGGAGTGCAGCCTAGAGTGTCTCTGTGTGCCTCTCTCCCTGCCTGTCTACCTGGGAGTGCAGCCTAGAGTGTCTCTGTGTGCCTGTCTACCTGGGAGTGCAGCCTAGAGTGTCTCTGTATGCCTGTCTACCTGGGAATGCAGCCTAGAGTGTCTCTGCGTGCCTGTCTACCTGGGACTGCAGCCTAGAGTGTCTCTCCCTGCCTCTCTCCCTGCCTGTGTACCTGGGAGAGAGCCTAGAGTGTCTCTGCGTGCCTGTCTACCTGGGACTGCAGCCTAGAGTGTCTCTGTGTGCCTGTCTACCTGGGAGTGCAGCCTAGAGTGTCTCTGTGTGCCTGTCTACCTGGGAGTGCAGCCTAGAGTGTCTCTGTGTGCCTGTCTACCTGGGAGTGCAGCCTACAGTGTCTCTGCGTGCCTCTCTCCCTGCCTGTCTACCTGGGAGTGCAGCCTAGAGTGTCTCTGCGTGCCTCTCTCCCTGCCTGTCTACCTGGGACTGCAGCCTAGAGGGTCTCTGTGTGCCTGTCTGCCTGGGAGTGCAGCCTAGAGTGTCTCTGTGTGCCTGTCTACCTGGGAGTGCAGCCTAGAGTGTCTCTGTGTGCCTGTCTACCTGGGAGTGCAGCCTACAGTGTCTCTGCGTGCCTCTCTCCCTGCCTCTCTCCCTGCCTGTCTACCTGGGAGTGCAGCCTAGAGTGTCTCTGCGTGCCTCTCTCCCTGCCTGTCTACCTGGGAGAGCAGCCTAGAGTGTCTCTGTATGCCTGTCTACCTGGGAGAGCAGCCTAGAGTGTCTCTGCGTGCCTCTCTCCCTGCCTGTCTACCTGGGAGTGCAGCCTAGAGTGTCTCTGTGTGCCTGTCTACCTTGGAGTGCTGCCTACAGTGTCTCTGTGTGCCTCTCTACCTGGGAGAGCAGCCTAGAGTGTCTCTGTGTGCCTGTCTACCTGGGAGTGCAGCCTAGAGTGTCTCTGTGTGCCTGTCTACCTGGGAGTGCAGCCTAGAGTGTCTCTGTGTGCCTCTCTCCCTCCCTGTCTACCTGGGAGTGCAGCCTAGAGTGTCTCTGTGTGCCTGTCTACTTAGGACTGCAGCCTAGAGTGTCTGTGTGTGCCTATCTACCTGGGAGTGCAGCCTAGAGTGTCTCTGTGTGCCTGTCTACCTGAGAGTGCTGCCTAGAGTGTCTCTGTGTGCCTGTCTAGCTGGGAGTGCAGCCTACACTGTCTCTGCGTGCCTGTCTACCTGGGAGTGCAGCCTAGAGTGTCTCTGCGTGCCTCTCTCCCTGCCTGTCTACCTGGGAGAGCAGCCTAGAGTGTCTCTGTATGCCTGTCTACCTGGGAGAGCAGCCTAGAGTGTCTCTGCGTGCCTCTCTCCCTGCCTGTCTACCTGGGAGTGCAGCCTAGAGTGTCTCTGTGTGCCTGTCTACCTTGGAGTGCTGCCTAGAGTGTCTGTGTGTGCCTGTCTAGCTGGGACTGCAGCCTAGAGTGTCTCTGTGTGCCTGTCTACCTGGGAGTGCAGCCTAGAGTGTCTCTGTGTGCCTGTCTACCTGGGAGTGCAGCCTACAGTGTCTCTGCGTGCCTCTCTCCCTGCCTCTCTCCCTGCCTGTCTACCTGGGAGTGCAGCCTACAGTGTCTCTGTGTGCCTGTCTACCTAGGAGGGCAGCCTAGAGTGTCTCTGTGTGCCTCTATCCCTGCCTGTCTACCTGGGAGTGCAGCCTAGAGTGTCTCTGTGTGCCTCTCTCCCTCCCTGTCTACCTGGGAGTGCAGCCTAGAGTGTCTCTGTGTGCCTGTCTACCTGGGAGTGCAGCCTACACTGTCTCTGCGTGCCTGTCTACCTGGGAGTGCAGCCTAGAGTGTCTCTGCGTGCCTCTCTCCCTGCCTGTCTACCTGGGAGAGCAGCCTAGAGTGTCTCTGTATGCCTGTCTACCTGGGAGAGCAGCCTAGAGTGTCTCTGCGTGCCTCTCTCCCTGCCTGTCTACCTGGGAGTGCAGCCTAGAGTGTCTCTGTGTGCCTGTCTACCTTGGAGTGCTGCCTAGAGTGTCTGTGTGTGCCTGTCTAGCTGGGACTGCAGCCTAGAGTGTCTCTGTGTGCCTGTCTACCTGGGAGTGCAGCCTAGAGTGTCTCTGTGTGCCTGTCTACCTGGGAGTGCAGCCTACAGTGTCTCTGCGTGCCTCTCTCCCTGCCTCTCTCCCTGCCTGTCTACCTGGGAGTGCAGCCTAGAGTGTCTCTGCGTGCCTGTCTACCTGGGACTGCAGCCTAGAGGGTCTCTGTATGCCTGTCTACCTGGGAGTGCAGCCTAGAGTGTCTCTGCGTGCCTGTCTACCTGGGACTGCAGCCTAGAGTGTCTCTGTGTGCCTGTCTACCTGGGAATGCAACCTAGAGTGTCTCTGTATGCGTGTCTACCTCGGAGTGCAGCCTAGAGTGTCTCTCCCTGCCTGTCTACCTGGGAGTGCAGCCTAGAGTGTCTCTGCGTGCCTCTCTCCCTGCCTGTGTAGCTGGGAGTGCTGCCTAGAGTGTCTCTGCGTGCCTCTCTCCCTGCCTGTCTACCTGGGAGTGCAGCCTAGAGTGTCTCTGCGTGCCTCTCTCCCTGCCTGTCTACCTGGGACTGCAGCCTAGAGTGTCTCTGTGTGCCTGTCTGCCTGGGAGTGCAGCCTAGAGTGTCTCTGTGTGCCTCTCTCCCTGCCTGTCTACCTGGGAGTGCAGCCTAGAGTGTCTCTGTGTGCCTGTCTAACTGGGAGGGCAGCCTAGAGTGTCTCTGTGTGCCTGTCTCCCTGGGAGTGCTGCCTACAGTGTCTCTGTGTGCCTGTCTACCTGGGAGTGCAGCCTAGAGTGTCTCTGTGTGCCTCTCTCCCTGCCTGTCTACCTGGGAGTGCAGCCTAGAGTGTCTCTGTGTGCCTCTATCCCTGCCTGTCTACCTGGGAGAGCAGCCTACAGTGTCTCTGTGTGCCTGTCTACCTAGGAGGGCAGCCTAGAGTGTCTCTGTGTGCCTCTATCCCTGCCTGTCTACCTGGGAGTGCAGCCTAGAGTGTCTCTGTGTGCCTCTCTCCCTCCCTGTCTACCTGGGAGTGCAGCCTAGAGTGTCTCTGTGCGCCTGTCTACCTGGGAGTGCAGCCTAGAGTGTCTCTGTGTGCCTCTCTCCCTGCCTGTCTACCTGGGAGGGCAGCCTAGAGTGTCTCTGTATGCCTGTCTACCTGGGAGAGCAGCCTAGAGTGTCTCTGCGTGCCTCTCTCCCTGCCTGTCTACCTGGGAGTGCAGCCTAGAGTGTCTCTGCGTGCCTCTCTCCCTGCCTGTCTACCTGGGAGAGCAGCCTAGAGTGTCTCTGTATGCCTGTCTACCTGGGAGAGCAGCCTAGAGTGTCTCTGCGTGCCTCTCTCCCTGCCTGTCTACCTGGGAGTGCAGCCTAGAGTGTCTCTGTGTGCCTGTCTACCTTGGAGTGCTGCCTAGAGTGTCTGTGTGTGCCTGTCTAGCTGGGACTGCAGCCTAGAGTGTCTCTGTGTGCCTGTCTACCTGGGAGTGCAGCCTAGAGTGTCTCTGTGTGCCTGTCTACCTGGGAGTGCAGCCTACAGTGTCTCTGCGTGCCTCTCTCCCTGCCTCTCTCCCTGCCTGTCTACCTGGGAGTGCAGCCTAGAGTGTCTCTGTGTGCCTGTCTAGCTGGGAGTGCAGCCTACACTGTCTCTGCGTGCCTGTCTACCTGGGAGTGCAGCCTAGAGTGTCTCTGCGTGCCTCTCTCCCTGCCTGTCTACCTGGGAGAGCAGCCTAGAGTGTCTCTGTATGCCTGTCTACCTGGGAGAGCAGCCTAGAGTGTCTCTGCGTGCCTCTCTCCCTGCCTGTCTACCTGGGAGTGCAGCCTAGAGTGTCTCTGTGTGCCTGTCTACCTTGGAGTGCTGCCTAGAGTGTCTGTGTGTGCCTGTCTAGCTGGGACTGCAGCCTAGAGTGTCTCTGTGTGCCTGTCTACCTGGGAGTGCAGCCTAGAGTGTCTCTGTGTGCCTGTCTACCTGGGAGTGCAGCCTACAGTGTCTCTGCGTGCCTCTCTCCCTGCCTCTCTCCCTGCCTGTCTACCTGGGAGTGCAGCCTAGAGTGTCTCTGCGTGCCTGTCTACCTGGGACTGCAGCCTAGAGGGTCTCTGTATGCCTGTCTACCTGGGAGTGCAGCCTAGAGTGTCTCTGCGTGCCTGTCTACCTGGGACTGCAGCCTAGAGTGTCTCTGTGTGCCTGTCTACCTGGGAATGCAACCTAGAGTGTCTCTGTATGCGTGTCTACCTCGGAGTGCAGCCTAGAGTGTCTCTCCCTGCCTGTCTACCTGGGAGTGCAGCCTAGAGTGTCTCTGCGTGCCTCTCTCCCTGCCTGTGTAGCTGGGAGTGCTGCCTAGAGTGTCTCTGCGTGCCTCTCTCCCTGCCTGTCTACCTGGGAGTGCAGCCTAGAGTGTCTCTGCGTGCCTCTCTCCCTGCCTGTCTACCTGGGACTGCAGCCTAGAGTGTCTCTGCGTGCCTGTCTACCTGGGAGTGCAGCCTAGAGTGTCTCTGCGTGCCTCTCTCCCTGCCTGTCTACCTGGGAGAGCAGCCTAGAGTGTCTCTGTATGCCTGTCTACCTGGGAGAGCAGCCTAGAGTGTCTCTGCGTGCCTCTCTCCCTGCCTGTCTACCTGGGAGTGCAGCCTAGAGTGTCTCTGTGTGCCTGTCTACCTTGGAGTGCTGCCTAGAGTGTCTGTGTGTGCCTGTCTACCTTGGAGTGCTGCCTACAGTGTCTCTGTGTGCCTCTCTACCTGGGAGAGCAGCCTAGAGTGTCTCTGTGTGCCTGTCTACCTGGGAGTGCAGCCTAGAGTGTCTCTGTGTGCCTGTCTACCTGGGAGTGCAGCCTAGAGTGTCTCTGTGTGCCTCTCTCCCTCCCTGTCTACCTGGGAGTGCAGCCTAGAGTGTCTCTGTGTGCCTGTCTACTTAGGACTGCAGCCTAGAGTGTCTGTGTGTGCCTATCTACCTGGGAGTGCAGCCTAGAGTGTCTCTGTGTGCCTGTCTACCTGAGAGTGCTGCCTAGAGTGTCTCTGTGTGCCTGTCTAGCTGGGAGTGCAGCCTACACTGTCTCTGCGTGCCTGTCTACCTGGGAGTGCAGCCTAGAGTGTCTCTGCGTGCCTCTCTCCCTGCCTGTCTACCTGGGAGAGCAGCCTAGAGTGTCTCTGTATGCCTGTCTACCTGGGAGAGCAGCCTAGAGTGTCTCTGCGTGCCTCTCTCCCTGCCTGTCTACCTGGGAGTGCAGCCTAGAGTGTCTCTGTGTGCCTGTCTACCTTGGAGTGCTGCCTAGAGTGTCTGTGTGTGCCTGTCTAGCTGGGACTGCAGCCTAGAGGGTCTCTGTGTGCCTGTCTGCCTGGGAGTGCAGCCTAGAGTGTCTCTGTGTGCCTGTCTACCTGGGAGTGCAGCCTAGAGTGTCTCTGTGTGCCTGTCTACCTGGGAGTGCAGCCTACAGTGTCTCTGCGTGCCTCTCTCCCTGCCTCTCTCCCTGCCTGTCTACCTGGGAGTGCAGCCTAGAGTGTCTCTGCGTGCCTGTCTACCTGGGACTGCAGCCTAGAGGGTCTCTGTATGCCTGTCTACCTGGGAGTGCAGCCTAGAGTGTCTCTGCGTGCCTGTCTACCTGGGACTGCAGCCTAGAGTGTCTCTGTGTGCCTGTCTACCTGGGAATGCAACCTAGAGTGTCTCTGTATGCGTGTCTACCTCGGAGTGCAGCCTAGAGTGTCTCTCCCTGCCTGTCTACCTGGGAGTGCAGCCTAGAGTGTCTCTGCGTGCCTCTCTCCCTGCCTGTGTAGCTGGGAGTGCTGCCTAGAGTGTCTCTGTGTGCCTCTCTCCCTGCCTGTCTACCTGGGATAGAGCCTAGAGTGTCTCTGTATGCCTGTCTACCTGGGAGTGCAGCCTAGAGTGTCTCTGCGTGCCTCTCTCCCTGCCTGTCTACCTGGGAGTGCAGCCTAGAGTGTCTCTGCGTGCCTCTCTCCCTGCCTCTCTGCCTGGGAGTGCAGCCTAGAGTGTCTCTGTATGCCTGTCTACCTGGGAGTGCAGCCTAGAGTGTCTCTGTGTGCCTGTCTACCTGGGAGTGCAGCCTAGAGTGTCTCTGCGTGCCTGTCTACCTGGGAGTGCAGCCTAGAGTGTCTCTGCGTGCCTGTCTACCTGGGAATGCAGCCTAGAGTGTCTCAGTGTGCCTGTCTCCCTGGCATTGCTGCCTAGAGTGTCTCTGTATGCCTGTCTACCTGGGAGTGCAGCCTAGAGTGTCTCTGTGTGCCTGTCTACCTGGGAGTGCAGCCTAGAGTGTCTCTGTGTGCCTGTCTACCTGGGAGTGCAGCCTACAGTGTCTCTGCGTGCCTCTCTCCCTGCCTGTCTACCTGGGAGTGCAGCCTAGAGTGTCTCTGTGTGCCTGTCTACCTGGGAGTGCAGCCTAGAGTGTCTCTGTGTGCCTGTCTACCTGGGAGTGCAGCCTACAGTGTCTCTGCGTGCCTCTCTCCCTGCCTGTCTGCCTGGGAGTGCAGCCTAGAGTGTCTCTGTGTGCCTGTCTACCTGGGAGTGCAGCCTAGAGTGTCTCAGTGTGCCTGTGTCCCTGGCATTGCTGCCTAGAGTGTCTCTGCGTGCCTGTCTACCTGGGAGTGCAGCCTAGAGTGTCTCTGCGTGCCTCTCTCCCTGCCTGTCTACCTGGGAGAGCAGCCTAGAGTGTCTCTGTATGCCTGTCTACCTGGGAGAGCAGCCTAGAGTGTCTCTGCGTGCCTCTCTCCCTGCCTGTCTACCTGGGAGTGCAGCCTAGAGTGTCTCTGTGTGCCTGTCTACCTTGGAGTGCTGCCTAGAGTGTCTGTGTGTGCCTGTCTAGCTGGGACTGCAGCCTAGAGGGTCTCTGTGTGCCTGTCTGCCTGGGAGTGCAGCCTAGAGTGTCTCTGTGTGCCTGTCTACCTGGGAGTGCAGCCTACAGTGTCTCTGTGTGCCTGTCTACCTGGGAGTGCAGCCTACAGTGTCTCTGCGTGCCTCTCTCCCTGCCTGTCTAGCTGGGAGTGCAGCCTAGAGTGTCTCTGTGTGCCTGTCTAGCTGGGAGTGCAGCCTAGAGTGTCTCTGTGTGCCTGTCTACCTGGGAGAGCAGCCTAGAGTGTCTCTGCGTGCCTCTCTCCCTGCCTGTCTACCTGGGAGTGCAGCCTAGAGTGTCTCTGTGTGCCTGTCTACCTTGGAGTGCTGCCTAGAGTGTCTCTGTGTGCCTGTCTACCTGGGAGAGCAGCCTAGAGTGTCTCTGCGTGCCTCTCTCCCTGCCTGTCTACCTGGGAGTGCAGCCTAGAGTGTCTCTGCGTGCCTCTCTCCCTGCCTGTGTAGCTGGGAGTGCTGCCTAGAGTGTCTCTGTGTGCCTCTCTCCCTGCCTGTCTACCTGGGATAGAGCCTAGAGTGTCTCTGTATGCCTGTCTACCTGGGAGTGCAGCCTAGAGTGTCTCTGCGTGCCTCTCTCCCTGCCTGTCTACCTGGGAGTGCAGCCTAGAGTGTCTCTGCGTGCCTCTCTCCCTGCCTCTCTGCCTGGGAGTGCAGCCTAGAGTGTCTCTGTATGCCTGTCTACCTGGGAGTGCAGCCTAGAGTGTCTCTGTGTGCCTGTCTACCTGGGAGTGCAGCCTAGAGTGTCTCTGCGTGCCTGTCTACCTGGGAGTGCAGCCTAGAGTGTCTCTGCGTGCCTGTCTACCTGGGAATGCAGCCTAGAGTGTCTCAGTGTGCCTGTCTCCCTGGCATTGCTGCCTAGAGTGTCTCTGTATGCCTGTCTACCTGGGAGTGCAGCCTAGAGTGTCTCTGTGTGCCTGTCTACCTGGGAGTGCAGCCTAGAGTGTCTCTGTGTGCCTGTCTACCTGGGAGTGCAGCCTACAGTGTCTCTGCGTGCCTCTCTCCCTGCCTGTCTACCTGGGAGTGCAGCCTAGAGTGTCTCTGTGTGCCTGTCTACCTGGGAGTGCAGCCTAGAGTGTCTCTGTGTGCCTGTCTACCTGGGAGTGCAGCCTACAGTGTCTCTGCGTGCCTCTCTCCCTGCCTGTCTGCCTGGGAGTGCAGCCTAGAGTGTCTCTGTGTGCCTGTCTACCTGGGAGTGCAGCCTAGAGTGTCTCAGTGTGCCTGTGTCCCTGGCATTGCTGCCTAGAGTGTCTCTGCGTGCCTGTCTACCTGGGAGTGCAGCCTAGAGTGTCTCTGCGTGCCTCTCTCCCTGCCTGTCTACCTGGGAGAGCAGCCTAGAGTGTCTCTGTATGCCTGTCTACCTGGGAGAGCAGCCTAGAGTGTCTCTGCGTGCCTCTCTCCCTGCCTGTCTACCTGGGAGTGCAGCCTAGAGTGTCTCTGTGTGCCTGTCTACCTTGGAGTGCTGCCTAGAGTGTCTGTGTGTGCCTGTCTAGCTGGGACTGCAGCCTAGAGGGTCTCTGTGTGCCTGTCTGCCTGGGAGTGCAGCCTAGAGTGTCTCTGTGTGCCTGTCTACCTGGGAGTGCAGCCTACAGTGTCTCTGTGTGCCTGTCTACCTGGGAGTGCAGCCTACAGTGTCTCTGCGTGCCTCTCTCCCTGCCTCTCTCCCTGCCTGTCTACCTGGGAGTGCAGCCTAGAGTGTCTCTGCGTGCCTGTCTACCTGGGACTGCAGCCTAGAGGGTCTCTGTATGCCTGTCTACCTGGGAGTGCAGCCTAGAGTGTCTCTGCGTGCCTGTCTACCTGGGACTGCAGCCTAGAGTGTCTCTGTGTGCCTGTCTACCTGGGAATGCAACCTAGAGTGTCTCTGTATGCGTGTCTACCTCGGAGTGCAGCCTAGAGTGTCTCTCCCTGCCTGTCTACCTGGGAGTGCAGCCTAGAGTGTCTCTGCGTGCCTCTCTCCCTGCCTGTGTAGCTGGGACTGCTGCCTAGAGTGTCTCTGCGTGCCTCTCTCCCTGCCTGTCTACCTGGGATAGAGCCTAGAGTGTCTCTGTATGCCTGTCTACCTGGGAGTGCAGCCTAGAGTGTCTCTGCGTGCCTCTCTCCCTGCCTGTCTACCTGGGAGTGCAGCCTAGAGTGTCTCTGCGTGCCTCTCTCCCTGCCTGTGTAGCTGGGAGTGCTGCCTAGAGTGTCTCTGCGTGCCTCTCTCCCTGCCTGTCTACCTGGGATAGAGCCTAGAGTGTCTCTGTATGCCTGTCTACCTGGGAGTGCAGCCTAGAGTGTCTCTGCGTGCCTCTCTCCCTGCCTGTCTACCTGGGAGTGCAGCCTAGAGTGTCTCTGCGTGCCTCTCTCCCTGCCTGTCTGCCTGGGAGTGCAGCCTAGAGTGTCTCTGTGTGCCTGTCTACCTGGGAGTGCAGCCTACAGTGTCTCTGTGTGCCTGTCTACCTGGGAGTGCAGCCTACAGTGTCTCTGCGTGCCTCTCTCCCTGCCTCTCTCCCTGCCTGTCTACCTGGGAGTGCAGCCTAGAGTGTCTCTGCGTGCCTGTCTACCTGGGACTGCAGCCTAGAGGGTCTCTGTATGCCTGTCTACCTGGGAGTGCAGCCTAGAGTGTCTCTGCGTGCCTGTCTACCTGGGACTGCAGCCTAGAGTGTCTCTGTGTGCCTGTCTACCTGGGAATGCAACCTAGAGTGTCTCTGTATGCGTGTCTACCTCGGAGTGCAGCCTAGAGTGTCTCTCCCTGCCTGTCTACCTGGGAGTGCAGCCTAGAGTGTCTCTGCGTGCCTCTCTCCCTGCCTGTGTAGCTGGGAGTGCTGCCTAGAGTGTCTCTGCGTGCCTCTCTCCCTGCCTGTCTACCTGGGATAGAGCCTAGAGTGTCTCTGTGTGCCTGTCTACCTGGGAGTGCAGCCTAGAGTGTCTCTGTATGCCTGTCTACCTGGGAGTGCAGCCTAGAGTGTCTCTGCGTGCCTCTCTCCCTGCCTGTCTACCTGGGAGTGCAGCCTAGAGTGTCTCTGCGTGCCTCTCTCCCTGCCTCTCTGCCTGGGAGTGCAGCCTAGAGTGTCTCTGTATGCCTGTCTACCTGGGAGTGCAGCCTAGAGTGTCTCTGCGTGCCTGTCTACCTGGGACTGCAGCCTAGAGTGTCTCTGCGTGCCTGTCTACCTGGGAGTGCAGCCTAGAGTGTCTCTGCGTGCCTGTCTACCTGGGAGTGCAGCCTAGAGTGTCTCAGTGTGCCTGTCTCCCTGGCATTGCTGCCTAGAGTGTCTCTGTATGCCTGTCTACCTGGGAGTGCAGCCTAGAGTGCCTCTCTCCCTGCCTGTCTACCTGGGAGTGCAGCCTAGAGTGTCTCTGTGTGCCTGTCTACCTGGGAGTGCAGCCTAGAGTGTCTCTGCGTGCCTCTCTCCCTGCCTCTCTGCCTGGGAGTGCAGCCTAGAGTGTCTCTGTATGCCTGTCTACCTGGGAGTGCAGCCTAGAGTGTCTCTGTGTGCCTGTCTACCTGGGAGTGCAGCCTAGAGTGTCTCTGCGTGCCTGTCTACCTGGGAGTGCAGCCTAGAGTGTCTCTGCGTGCCTGTCTACCTGGGAGTGCAGCCTAGAGTGTCTCAGTGTGCCTGTCTCCCTGGCATTGCTGCCTAGAGTGTCTCTGTATGCCTGTCTACCTGGGAGTGCAGCCTAGAGTGTCTCTGTGTGCCTGTCTACCTGGGAGTGCAGCCTAGAGTGTCTCTGTGTGCCTGTCTACCTGGGAGTGCAGCCTAGAGTGTCTCTGTGTGCCTGTCTACCTGGGAGTGCAGCCTAGAGTGTCTCTGCGTGCCTCTCTCCCTGCCTGTGTACCTGGGAGAGAGCCTAGAGTGTCTCTGTATGCCTGTCTGCCTGGGAGTGCAGCCTAGAGTGTCTCTGTGTGCCTGTCTACCTGGGAGTGCAGCCTAGAGTGTCTCTGTATGCCTGTCTACCTGGGAGTGCAGCCTAGAGTGTCTCTGTGTGCCTGTCTACCTGGGAGTGCAGCCTACAGTGTCTCTGTGTGCCTCTCTCCCTGCCTCTCTCCCTGCCTGTCTACCTGGGAGTGCAGCCTAGAGTGTCTCTGCGTGCCTGTCTACCTGGGACTGCAGCCTAGAGTGTCTCTGTGTGCCTGTCTACCTGGGAGTGCAGCCTAGAGTGTCTCTGTGTGCCTGTCTACCTGGGAATGCAGCCTAGAGTGTCTCAGTGTGCCTGTCTCCCTGGCATTGCTGCCTAGAGTGTCTCTGTATGCCTGTCTACCTGGGAGTGCAGCCTAGAGTGTCTCTGTGTGCCTGTCTACCTGGGAGTGCAGCCTACAGTGTCTCTGCGTGCCTCTCTCCCTGCCTGTCTACCTGGGAGTGCAGCCTAGAGTGTCTCTGCGTGCCTGTCTACCTGGGAGTGCAGCCTAGAGTGTCTCTGCGTGCCTCTCTCCCTGCCTGTGTACCTGGGAGAGAGCCTAGAGTGTCTCTGTATGCCTGTCGGCCTGGGAGTGCAGCCTAGAGTGTCTCTTTGTGCCTGTCTACCTGAGAGTGCTGCGTAGATTGTCTGTGTGTGCCTATCTACCTGGAAGTGCTGCCTAGAGTGTCTGTGTGTGCCTCTCTCCCTGCCTGTCTACCTGGGAGGGCAGCCTAGAGTGTCTCTGTGTGCCTGTCTACCTGTGAGTGCAGCCTAAAGTGTCTCTGTGTGCCTACCTACCTGGGAGTGCAGCCTAGAGTGTCTCTGTGTGCCTACCTACCTGGGAGTGCAGCCTAGAGTGTCTCTGTGTGCCTGTCTACCTGGGAGGGCAGCCTAGAGTGTCTCTGTGTGCCTGTCTACATGGGAGGGCAGCCTAGAGTGTCTGTGTGTGCCTCTCTCCCTGCCTGTCTACCTGGGAGGGCAGCCTAGAGTGTCTCTGTGTGCCTGTCTACCTGGGAGGGCAGCCTAGAGTGTCTCTCTGTGGTGTCTACCTGGGAGTGCAGCCTAGAGTGTCTGTGTGTGCCTCTCTCCCTGCCTGTCTACCTGGGACTGCAGCCTAGTGTGTCTCTGTGTGCGTCTCTCCCTGCCTGTCTACCTGCCTGTCTACCTGGGAGGGCAGCCTAGAGTGTCTCTGTGTGCCTGTCTACCTGGGAGTGCTGCGTAGAGTGTCTCTGTGTGCCTGTCTACCTGGGAGTGCAGCCTAGAGTGTGTTTGTTTGCCTGTCTACCTGGGAGTGCTGCCTACAGTGTCTCTGTGTGCCTGTCTACCTGGGAGAGCAGCCTAGAGTGTCTCTGTGTGCCTTTCTCCCTGCCTGTCTACCTGGGAGTGCTGCCTACACTGTCTCTGTGTGCCTGTCTACCTGGGAGTGCTGCGTAGAGTGTCTCTGTGTGCCTGTCTACCTGGGAGTGCTGACTACAGTGTCTCTGTGTGCCGGTCTAACTGGGAGAGCAGCCTAGAGTGTCTCTGTGTGCCTATCTACCTTGGAGTGCAGCCTAGAGTGTCTCTGTGTGCCTGTCTACCTGGGAGGGCAGCCTAGAGTGTCTCTGTGTGCCTGTCTACCTGGGAGTGCTGCCTACACTGTCTCTGTGTGCCTGTCTACCTGGGAGAGCAGCCTAGAGGGTCTCTGTGTGCCTTTCTCCCTGCCTGTCTACCTGGGAGTGCAGCCTACAGTGTCTATGTTTCTTGTCTACCTGGGAGTGCTGCCTACACTGTCTAGGCTGCTCTCCCAGGAAGACAGGCACACAGAGAGTGTCTGTGTGTGGTTCTCTCCCTGCCTGTCTAAATGGGAGTGCAGCCTAAAGTGTGTCTGTGTGCCTGTCTACCTGTGAGAGTAGCCTAGATTGTCTCTGTGTGACTCACTCACTACCTGTCTACCTGGGAGAGCAGCCTAGAGTGTCTCTGTGTGCCTATCTTCCTGCCTGTCTACCTGGGAGTGCAGCCTAGAGTGTCTCTGTGTGCCTATCTTCCTGCCTGTCTACCTGGGAGTGCAGCCTAGAGTGTCTCTGTGTGCCTATCTTCCTGCCTGTCTACCTGGGAGTGCAGCCTAAGGTGTCTCTGTGTGCCTGTCTACCTGGGAGTGCAGCCTAGAGTGTCTCTGCGTGCCTGTGTACCTGGGAGTGCAGCCTAGAGTGTCTCAGTGTGCCTGTGTACCTGGGAGTGCAGCCTAGAGTGTCTCTGTGTGCCTCTCTCCCTGCCTGTCTACCTGGGAGTGCAGCCTAGAGTGTCTCTGTGTGACTCTCTCCCTGCCTGTCTACCTGAGAGTGCAGCCTACAGTGTCTCTGTGTGCCTGTCTACCTGGGAGTGCAGCCTAGAGTGTATCTGTGTGCCTCTCTCCCTGCCTGTCTACCTGGGAGTGCAGCCTACAGTGTCTCTGTGTGCCTGTCTACCTGGGAGTGCAGCCTAGAGTATCTCTGTGTGCCTATCTACTTGGGACTGCACCCTAGAGTGTCTCTGTGTGCCTCTCTCCCTGCCTGTCTACCTGAGAGTGCAGCCTAGAGTGTCTCTGTGTGCCTGTCTCCCTGGGAGTGCTGCCTACAGTGTCTCTGTGTGCCTGTCTACCTGGGAGTGCAGCCTAGAGTGTCTCTGTGTGCCTCTCTCCCTGCCTGTCTACCTGGGAGTGCAGCCTACAGTGTCTCTGTGTGCCTGTCTACCTGGGAGTGCAGCCTAGAGTATCTCTGTGTGCCTATCTACTTGGGACTGCACCCTAGAGTGTCTCTGTGTGTCTCTCTCCCTGCCTGTCTACCTGGGAGTGCAGCCTAGAGTGTCTCTGTGTGCCTGTCTCCCTGCATGTCTACCTGAGAGTGCAGCCTAGAGTGTCTCTGTGTGCCTGTCTACCTGGGAGAGCAGCCTAGAGTGTCTCTGTGTGCCTGTCTCCCTGCATGTCTACCTGAGAGTGCAGCCTAGAGTGTCTCTGTGTGCCTGTCTACCTGGGAGAGCAGCCTAGAGTGTCTCTGTGTGCCTGTCTCCCTGCATGTCTACCTGAGAGTGCTGCCTAGAGTGTCTCTGTGTGCCTGTCTACCTGGGAGGGCAGCCTAGAGTGTCTCTGTTTGCCTGTCTACCTGGGAGTGCTGCCTAGAGTGTCTCTATGTGCCTGTCTACCTGGGAATGCTGCCTAGGGTATCTCCGTATCCCTGTCTACCTGGGAGAGCAGCCTAGAGTGTCTCTGTATGCCTGTCTACCTGGGAGTGCAGCCTAGAGTGTCTCTGCGTGCCTCTCTCCCTGCTTGTCTACCTGGTAGTGCAGCCTAGAGTGTCTCTGTGTGCCTGTCTACTTAGGACTGCAGCCTAGAGTGTCTGTGTGTGCCTATCTACCTGGGAGGGCAGCCTAGAGTGTCTGTGTGTGCCTCTCTCCCTGCCTGTCTACCTGGGAGGGCAGCCTAGAGTGTCTCTGTGTGCCTGTCTACCTGGGAGTGCTGCCTACACTGTCTCTGTGTGCCTGTCTACCTGGGAGAGCAGCCTAGAGGGTCTCTGTGTGCCTTTCTCCCTGCCTGTCTACCTGGGAGTGCAGCCTAGAGTGTCTCTGTGCGCCTGTCTACCTGGGAGTGCAGCCTAGAGTGTCTCTGTGTGCCTCTCTCCCTGCCTGTCTACCTGGGAGGGCAGCCTAGAGTGTCTCTGTATGCCTGTCTAACTGGGAGAGTAGCCTAGAGTGTCTCTATGTGCCTGTCTACCTGGGAATGCTGCCTAGGGTATCTCCGTATCCCTGTCTACCTGGGAGAGCAGCCTAGAGTGTCTCTGTATGCCTGTCTACCTGGGAGTGCAGCCTAGAGTGTCTCTGCGTGCCTCTCTCCCTGCTTGTCTACCTGGTAGTGCAGCCTAGAGTGTCTCTGTGTGCCTGTCTACCTTGGAGTGCTGCCTAGAGTGTGTGTGTGTGCCTGTCTACCTGGGAGTGCAGCCTAGGGTGTCTCTGTGTGCCTGTCTACCTGGGAGTGCAGCCTAGAGTGTCTCTGTGTGCCTCTCTCCCTCCCTGTCTACCTGGGAGAGCAGCCTAGAGTGTCTCTGTGTGCCTGTCTACATGGGAGAGCAGCCTAGAGTGTCTCTGTGTGCCTCTCTCCCTGCCTGTCTACCTGGGAGTGCAGCCTAGAGTGTCTCTGTGTCCCTGTCTACCTGGGAGTGATGCCTACAGTGTCTCTGCGTGCCTGTCTACCTGGGAGTGCAGCCTAGAGTGTCTCTCCGTGCCTGTCTAGCTGGGAGTGCAGCCTAGAGTGTCCTATGTGCCTCTCTCCCTGCCTGTCTACCTGGGAGTGCAGCCTAGAGTGTCTCTGTGTGCCTCTATCCCTGCCTGTCTACCTGGGAGAGCAGCCTACAGTGTCTCTGTGTGCCTGTCTACCTAGGAGGGCAGCCTAGAGTGTCTCTGTGTGCCTCTATCCCTGCCTGTCTACCTGGGAGTGCAGCCTAGAGTGTCTCTGTGTGCCTCTCTCCCTCCCTGTCTACCTGGGAGTGCAGCCTAGAGTGTCTCTGTGCGCCTGTCTACCTGGGAGTGCAGCCTAGAGTGTCTCTGTGTGCCTCTCTCCCTGCCTGTCTACCTGGGAGGGCAGCCTAGAGTGTCTCTGTATGGCTGTCTAACTGGGAGAGTAGCCTAGAGTGTCTCTATGTGCCTGTCTACCTGGGAATGCTGCCTAGGGTATCTCCGTATCCCTGTCTACCTGGGAGAGCAGCCTAGAGTGTCTCTGTATGCCTGTCTACCTGGGAGTGCAGCCTAGAGTGTCTCTGCGTGCCTCTCTCCCTGCTTGTCTACCTGGTAGTGCAGCCTAGAGTGTCTCTGTGTGCCTGTCTACCTTGGAGTGCTGCCTAGAGTGTGTGTGTGTGCCTGTCTACCTGGGAGTGCAGCCTAGAGTGTCTCTGTGTGCCTGTCTACCTGGGAGTGCAGCCTAGAGTGTCTCTGTGTGCCTCTCTCCCTCCCTGTCTACCTGGGAGTGCAGCCTAGAGTGTCTCTGCGTGCCTCTCTCCCTGCCTGTCTACCTGGGAGTGCTGCCTAGGGTGTCTCTGTGTGCCTATCTACCAGGGAGTGCTGCCTAGAGTGTGTGTGTGTGCCTGTCTACCTGGGAGTGCAGCCTAGGGTGTCTCTGTGTGCCTGTCTACCTGGGAGTGCAGCCTAGAGTGTCTCTGTGTGCCTCTCTCCCTCCCTGTCTACCTGGGAGAGCAGCCTAGAGTGTCTCTGTGTGCCTGTCTACATGGGAGAGCAGCCTAGAGTGTCTCTGTGTGCCTCTCTCCCTGCCTGTCTACCTGGGAGTGCAGCCTAGAGTTTCTCTGTGTGCCTGTCTACCTGGGAGGGCAGCCTAGAGTGTCTCTGTGTCCCTGTCTACCTGGGAGTGATGCCTACAGTGTCTCTGCGTGCCTGTCTACCTGGGAGTGCAGCCTAGAGTGTCTCTCCGTGCCTGTCTAGCTGGGAGTGCAGCCTAGAGTGTCCTATGTGCCTCTCTCCCTGCCTGTCTACCTGGGAGTGCAGCCTAGAGTGTCTCTGTGTGCCTCTATCCCTGCCTGTCTACCTGGGAGAGCAGCCTACAGTGTCTCTGTGTGCCTGTCTACCTAGGAGGGCAGCCTAGAGTGTCTCTGTGTGCCTCTATCCCTGCCTGTCTACCTGGGAGTGCAGCCTAGAGTGTCTCTGTGTGCCTCTCTCCCTCCCTGTCTACCTGGGAGTGCAGCCTAGAGTGTCTCTGTGCGCCTGTCTACCTGGGAGTGCAGCCTAGAGTGTCTCTGTGTGCCTCTCTCCCTGCCTGTCTACCTGGGAGGGCAGCCTAGAGTGTCTCTGTATGCCTGTCTAACTGGGAGAGTAGCCTAGAGTGTCTCTATGTGCCTGTCTACCTGGGAATGCTGCCTAGGGTATCTCCGTATCCCTGTCTACCTGGGAGAGCAGCCTAGAGTGTCTCTGTATGCCTGTCTACCTGGGAGTGCAGCCTAGAGTGTCTCTGCGTGCCTCTCTCCCTGCTTGTCTACCTGGTAGTGCAGCCTAGAGTGTCTCTGTGTGCCTATCTACCAGGGAGTGCTGCCTAGAGTGTGTGTGTGTGCCTGTCTACCTGGGAGTGCAGCCTAGAGTGTCTCTGTGTGCCTGTCTACCTGGGAGTGCAGCCTAGAGTGTCTCTGTGTGCCTCTCTCCCTCCCTGTCTACCTGGGAGTGCAGCCTAGAGTGTCTCTGCGTGCCTCTCTCCCTGCCTGTCTACCTGGGAGTGCTGCCTAGGGTGTCTCTGTGTGCCTATCTACCAGGGAGTGCTGCCTAGAGTGTGTGTGTGTGCCTGTCTACCTGGGAGTGCAGCCTAGGGTGTCTCTGTGTGCCTGTCTACCTGGGAGTGCAGCCTAGAGTGTCTCTGTGTGCCTCTCTCCCTCCCTGTCTACCTGGGAGTGCAGCCTAGAGTGTCTCTGTGTGCCTCTATCCCTGCCTGTCTACCTGGGAGAGCAGCCTAGAGTGTCTCTGTGTGCCTGTCTACATGGGAGAGCAGCCTAGAGTGTCTCTGTGTGCCTCTCTCCCTGCCTGTCTACCTGGGAGTGCAGCCTAGAGTGTCTCTGTGTGCCTGTCTACCTGGGAGGGCAGCCTAGAGTGTCTCTGTGTCCCTGTCTACCTGGGAGTGATGCCTACAGTGTCTCTGCGTGCCTGTCTACCTGGGAGTGCAGCCTAGGGTGTCTCTGTGTGCCTGTCTACCTGGGAGTGCAGCCTAGAGTGTCTCTGTGTGCCTCTCTCCCTCCCTGTCTACCTGGGAGTGCAGCCTAGAGTGTCTCTGTGTGCCTCTATCCCTGCCTGTCTACCTGGGAGAGCAGCCTAGAGTGTCTCTGTGTGCCTGTCTACATGGGAGAGCAGCCTAGAGTGTCTCTGTGTGCCTCTCTCCCTGCCTGTCTACCTGGGAGTGCAGCCTAGAGTGTCTCTGTGTGCCTGTCTACCTGGGAGGGCAGCCTAGAGTGTCTCTGTGTCCCTGTCTACCTGGGAGTGATGCCTACAGTGTCTCTGCGTGCCTGTCTACCTGGGAGTGCAGCCTAGAGTGTCTCTCCGTGCCTGTCTAGCTGGGAGTGCAGCCTAGAGTGTCCTATGTGCCTCTCTCCCTGCCTGTCTACCTGGGAGTGCAGCCTAGAGTGTCTCTGTGTGCCTCTATCCCTGCCTGTCTACCTGGGAGAGCAGCCTACAGTGTCTCTGTGTGCCTGTCTACCTAGGAGGGCAGCCTAGAGTGTCTCTGTGTGCCTCTATCCCTGCCTGTCTACCTGGGAGTGCAGCCTAGAGTGTCTCTGTGTGCCTCTCTCCCTCCCTGTCTACCTGGGAGTGCAGCCTAGAGTGTCTCTGTGCGCCTGTCTACCTGGGAGTGCAGCCTAGAGTGTCTCTGTGTGCCTCTCTCCCTGCCTGTCTACCTGGGAGGGCAGCCTAGAGTGTCTCTGTATGCCTGTCTAACTGGGAGAGTAGCCTAGAGTGTCTCTATGTGCCTGTCTACCTGGGAATGCTGCCTAGGGTATCTCCGTATCCCTGTCTACCTGGGAGAGCAGCCTAGAGTGTCTCTGTATGCCTGTCTACCTGGGAGTGCAGCCTAGAGTGTCTCTGCGTGCCTCTCTCCCTGCTTGTCTACCTGGTAGTGCAGCCTAGAGTGTCTCTGTGTGCCTATCTACCAGGGAGTGCTGCCTAGAGTGTGTGTGTGTGCCTGTCTACCTGGGAGTGCAGCCTAGAGTGTCTCTGTGTGCCTGTCTACCTGGGAGTGCAGCCTAGAGTGTCTCTGTGTGCCTCTCTCCCTCCCTGTCTACCTGGGAGTGCAGCCTAGAGTGTCTCTGTGTGCCTGTCTACCTGGGAGTGCAGCCTAGAGTGTCTCTGTGTGCCTCTCTCCCTGCCTGTCTACCTGGGAGTGCAGCCTAGAGTGTCTCTGTGTGCCTCTCTCCCTGCCTGTCTACCTGAGAGTGCAGCCTAGAGTGTCTCTGTGTGCCTGTCTCCCTGGGAGTGCTGCCTACAGTGTCTCTGTGTGCCTGTCTACCTGGGAGTGCAGCCTAGAGTGTCTCTGTGTGCCTCTCTCCCTGCCTGTCTACCTGGGAGTGCAGCCTAGAGTGTCTCTGTGTGCCTCTCTCCCTGCCTGTCTACCTGAGAGTGCAGCCTAGAGTGTCTCTGTGTGCCTGTCTCCCTGGGAGTGCTGCCTACAGTGTCTCTGTGTGCCTGTCTACCTGGGAGTGCAGCCTAGAGTGTCTCTGTGTGCCTCTCTCCCTGCCTGTCTACCTGGGAGTGCAGCCTACAGTGTCTCTGTGTGCCTGTCTACCTGGGAGTGCAGCCTAGAGTATCTCTGTGTGCCTATCTACTTGGGACTGCACCCTAGAGTGTCTCTGTGTGTCTCTCTCCCTGCCTGTCTACCTGGGAGTGCAGCCTAGAGTGTCTCTGTGTGCCTGTCTAACTGGGAGGGCAGCCTAGAGTGTCTCTGTGTGCCTGTCT
The DNA here is from genome assembly GCF_048564905.1 of Vicugna pacos. Taxonomy (NCBI): domain Eukaryota; kingdom Metazoa; phylum Chordata; class Mammalia; order Artiodactyla; family Camelidae; genus Vicugna; species Vicugna pacos. Next base: position 53,813,410 of record NC_132993.1, read on the forward strand.
CCCTGGGAGTGCTGCCTACAGTGTCTCTGTGTGCCTGTCTACCTGGGAGTGCAGCCTAGAGTGTCTCTGTGTGCCTCTATCCCTGCCTGTCTACCTGGGAGAGCAGCCTACAGTGTCTCTGTGTGCCTGTCTACCTAGGAGGGCAGCCTAGAGTGTCTCTGTGTGCCTCTATCCCTGCCTGTCTACCTGGGAGTGCAGCCTAGAGTGTCTCTGTGTGCCTCTCTCCCTCCCTGTCTACCTGGGAGTGCAGCCTAGAGTGTCTCTGTGCGCCTGTCTACCTGGGAGTGCAGCCTAGAGTGTCTCTGTGTGCCTCTCTCCCTGCCTGTCTACCTGGGAGGGCAGCCTAGAGTGTCTCTGTATGCCTGTCTAACTGGGAGAGTAGCCTAGAGTGTCTCTATGTGCCTGTCTACCTGGGAATGCTGCCTAGGGTATCTCCGTATCCCTGTCTACCTGGGAGAGCAGCCTAGAGTGTCTCTGTATGCCTGTCTACCTGGGAGTGCAGCCTAGAGTGTCTCTGCGTGCCTCTCTCCCTGCTTGTCTACCTGGTAGTGCAGCCTAGAGTGTCTCTGTGTGCCTGTCTACCTTGGAGTGCTGCCTAGAGTGTCTGTGTGTGCCTGTCTAGCTGGGACTGCAGCCTAGAGGGTCTCTGTGTGCCTGTCTACCTGGGAGTGCAGCCTAGAGTGTCTCTGTGTGCCTGTCTACCTTGGAGTGCTGCCTAGAGTGTCTGTGTGTGCCTGTCTACCTGGGACTGCAGCCTAGAGGGTCTCTGTGTGCCTGTCTAGCTGGGAGTGCAGCCTAGAGTGTCTCTGTGTGCCTGTCTGCCTGGGAGTGCAGCCTAGAGTGTCTCTGTGTGCCTGTCTACCTGGGAGTGCAGCCTAGAGTGTCTCTGTGTGCCTGTCTACCTGGGAGTGCAGCCTACAGTGTCTCTGCGTGCCTCTCTCCCTGCCTCTCTCCCTGCCTGTCTACCTGGGAGTGCAGCCTAGAGTGTCTCTGCGTGCCTGTCTACCTGGGACTGCAGCCTAGAGGGTCTCTGTATGCCTGTCTACCTGGGACTGCAGCCTAGAGTGTCTCTGTGTGCCTGTCTACCTGGGAGTGCAGCCTAGAGTGTCTCTGTGTGCCTGTCTACCTGGGAGTGCAGCCTAGAGTGTCTCTGTGTGCCTGTATCCCTGCCTGTCTAGCTGGGAGTGCAGCCTAGAGTGTCTCTGTGTGCCTGTCTAGCTGGGAGTGCAGCCTAGAGTGTCTCTGTGTGCCTGTCTGCCTGGGAGTGCAGCCTAGAGTGTCTCTGTGTGCCTGTCTACCTGGGAGTGCAGCCTAGAGTGTCTCTGTGTGCCTCTCTCCCTGCCTGTCTACCTGGGAGTGCAGCCTAGAGTGTCTCTGCGTGCCTCTCTCCCTGCCTGTGTAGCTGGGAGTGCTGCCTAGAGTGTCTCTGTGTGCCTCTCTCCCTGCCTGTCTACCTGGGACTGCAGCCTAGAGTGTCTCTGTGTGCCTCTCTCCCTGCCTGTCTACCTGGGAGTGCAGCCTAGAGTGTCTCTGTGTGCCTGTCTACCTGGGAGTGCAGCCTAGAGTGTCTCTGCGTGCCTCTCTCCCTGCCTGTCTACCTGGGAGTGCAGCCTAGAGTGTCTCTGTGTGCCTGTCTACCTGGGAGTGCAGCCTAGAGTGTCTCTGCGTGCCTCTCTCCCTGCCTGTCTACCTGGGAGTGCAGCCTAGAGTGTCTCTGTATGCCTGTCTACCTGGGAGTGCAGCCTAGAGTGTCTCTGCGTGCCTCTCTCCCTGCTTGTCTACCTGGTAGTGCAGCCTAGAGTGTCTCTGTGTGCCTGTCTACCTTGGAGTGCTGCCTAGAGTGTCTGTGTGTGCCTGTCTAGCTGGGACTGCAGCCTAGAGGGTCTCTGTGTGCCTGTCTACCTGGGAGTGCAGCCTAGAGTGTCTCTGTGTGCCTGTCTACCTTGGAGTGCTGCCTAGAGTGTCTGTGTGTGCCTGTCTACCTGGGACTGCAGCCTAGAGGGTCTCTGTGTGCCTGTCTAGCTGGGAGTGCAGCCTAGAGTGTCTCTGTGTGCCTGTCTGCCTGGGAGTGCAGCCTAGAGTGTCTCTGTGTGCCTGTCTACCTGGGAGTGCAGCCTAGAGTGTCTCTGTGTGCCTGTCTACCTGGGAGTGCAGCCTACAGTGTCTCTGCGTGCCTCTCTCCCTGCCTCTCTCCCTGCCTGTCTACCTGGGAGTGCAGCCTAGAGTGTCTCTGCGTGCCTGTCTACCTGGGACTGCAGCCTAGAGGGTCTCTGTATGCCTGTCTACCTGGGACTGCAGCCTAGAGTGTCTCTGTGTGCCTGTCTACCTGGGAGTGCAGCCTAGAGTGTCTCTGTGTGCCTGTCTACCTGGGAGTGCAGCCTAGAGTGTCTCTGTGTGCCTGTATCCCTGCCTGTCTAGCTGGGAGTGCAGCCTAGAGTGTCTCTGTGTGCCTGTCTAGCTGGGAGTGCAGCCTAGAGTGTCTCTGTGTGCCTGTCTGCCTGGGAGTGCAGCCTAGAGTGTCTCTGTGTGCCTGTCTACCTGGGAGTGCAGCCTAGAGTGTCTCTGTGTGCCTCTCTCCCTGCCTGTCTACCTGGGAGTGCAGCCTAGAGTGTCTCTGCGTGCCTCTCTCCCTGCCTGTGTAGCTGGGAGTGCTGCCTAGAGTGTCTCTGTGTGCCTCTCTCCCTGCCTGTCTACCTGGGACTGCAGCCTAGAGTGTCTCTGTGTGCCTCTCTCCCTGCCTGTCTACCTGGGAGTGCAGCCTAGAGTGTCTCTGTGTGCCTGTCTACCTGGGAGTGCAGCCTAGAGTGTCTCTGCGTGCCTCTCTCCCTGCCTGTCTACCTGGGAGTGCAGCCTAGAGTGTCTCTGTGTGCCTGTCTACCTGGGAGTGCAGCCTAGAGTGTCTCTGCGTGCCTCTCTCCCTGCCTGTCTACCTGGGAGTGCAGCCTAGAGTGTCTCTGTATGCCTGTCTACCTGGGAGTGCAGCCTAGAGTGTCTCTGTGTGCCTCTCTCCCTGCCTGTCTACCTGGGAGTGCAGCCTAGAGTGTCTCTGTGTGCCTGTCTACCTGGGAGTGCAGCCTAGAGTGTCTCTGTGTGCCTGTCTACCTGGGAGAGCAGCCTAGAGTGTCTCTGTGTGCCTCTCTCCCTGCCTGTCTACCTGGGAGTGCAGCCTAGAGTGTCTCTGTGTGCCTGTCTACCTGGGAGTGCAGCCTAGAGTGTCTCTGTGTGCCTCTCTCCCTGCCTGTGTAGCTGGGAGTGCTGCCTAGAGTGTCTCTGTGTGCCTGTCTACCTGGGAGAGCAGCCTAGAGTGTCTCTGTGTGCCTATCTACCTGGGAATGCAGCCTAGAGTGTCTCTGCGTGCCTGTCTACCTGGGAGTGCTGCCTAGAGTGTCTCTGTGTGCCTGTCTACCTGGGAGAGCAGCCTAGAGTGTCTCTGTGTGCCTGTCTACCTGGGAGAGCAGCCTAGAGTGTCTCTGTGTGCCTCTCTCCCTGCCTGTCTACCTGGGATAGAGCCTAGAGTGTCTCTGTATGCCTGTCTACCTGGGAGTGCAGCCTAGAGTGTCTCTGTGTGCCTGTCTACCTGGGAGAGCAGCCTAGAGTGTCTCTGTGTGCCTCTCTCCCTGCCTGTGTAGCTGGGAGTGCTGCCTAGAGTGTCTCTGTGTGCCTGTCTACCTGGGAGTGCAGCCTAGAGTGTCTCTGTGTGCCTCTCTCCCTGCCTGTCTACCTGGGAGTGCAGCCTAGAGTGTCTCTGTGTGCCTGTCTACCTGGGAGTGCAGCCTAGAGTGTCTCTGTATGCCTGTCTACCTGGGAATGCAGCCTAGAGTGTCTCTGCGTGCCTGTCTACCTGGGACTGCAGCCTAGAGTGTCTCTCCCTGCCTCTCTCCCTGCCTGTGTACCTGGGAGAGAGCCTAGAGTGTCTCTGCGTGCCTGTCTACCTGGGACTGCAGCCTAGAGTGTCTCTGTGTGCCTGTCTACCTGGGAGTGCAGCCTAGAGTGTCTCTGTGTGCCTGTCTACCTGGGAGTGCAGCCTAGAGTGTCTCTGTGTGCCTGTCTACCTGGGAGTGCAGCCTACAGTGTCTCTGCGTGCCTCTCTCCCTGCCTGTCTACCTGGGAGTGCAGCCTAGAGTGTCTCTGCGTGCCTCTCTCCCTGCCTGTCTACCTGGGACTGCAGCCTAGAGGGTCTCTGTGTGCCTGTCTGCCTGGGAGTGCAGCCTAGAGTGTCTCTGTGTGCCTGTCTACCTGGGAGTGCAGCCTAGAGTGTCTCTGTGTGCCTGTCTACCTGGGAGTGCAGCCTACAGTGTCTCTGCGTGCCTCTCTCCCTGCCTCTCTCCCTGCCTGTCTACCTGGGAGTGCAGCCTAGAGTGTCTCTGCGTGCCTCTCTCCCTGCCTGTCTACCTGGGAGAGCAGCCTAGAGTGTCTCTGTATGCCTGTCTACCTGGGAGAGCAGCCTAGAGTGTCTCTGCGTGCCTCTCTCCCTGCCTGTCTACCTGGGAGTGCAGCCTAGAGTGTCTCTGTGTGCCTGTCTACCTTGGAGTGCTGCCTACAGTGTCTCTGTGTGCCTCTCTACCTGGGAGAGCAGCCTAGAGTGTCTCTGTGTGCCTGTCTACCTGGGAGTGCAGCCTAGAGTGTCTCTGTGTGCCTGTCTACCTGGGAGTGCAGCCTAGAGTGTCTCTGTGTGCCTCTCTCCCTCCCTGTCTACCTGGGAGTGCAGCCTAGAGTGTCTCTGTGTGCCTGTCTACTTAGGACTGCAGCCTAGAGTGTCTGTGTGTGCCTATCTACCTGGGAGTGCAGCCTAGAGTGTCTCTGTGTGCCTGTCTACCTGAGAGTGCTGCCTAGAGTGTCTCTGTGTGCCTGTCTAGCTGGGAGTGCAGCCTACACTGTCTCTGCGTGCCTGTCTACCTGGGAGTGCAGCCTAGAGTGTCTCTGCGTGCCTCTCTCCCTGCCTGTCTACCTGGGAGAGCAGCCTAGAGTGTCTCTGTATGCCTGTCTACCTGGGAGAGCAGCCTAGAGTGTCTCTGCGTGCCTCTCTCCCTGCCTGTCTACCTGGGAGTGCAGCCTAGAGTGTCTCTGTGTGCCTGTCTACCTTGGAGTGCTGCCTAGAGTGTCTGTGTGTGCCTGTCTAGCTGGGACTGCAGCCTAGAGTGTCTCTGTGTGCCTGTCTACCTGGGAGTGCAGCCTAGAGTGTCTCTGTGTGCCTGTCTACCTGGGAGTGCAGCCTACAGTGTCTCTGCGTGCCTCTCTCCCTGCCTCTCTCCCTGCCTGTCTACCTGGGAGTGCAGCCTAGAGTGTCTCTGCGTGCCTGTCTACCTGGGACTGCAGCCTAGAGGGTCTCTGTATGCCTGTCTACCTGGGAGTGCAGCCTAGAGTGTCTCTGCGTGCCTGTCTACCTGGGACTGCAGCCTAGAGTGTCTCTGTGTGCCTGTCTACCTGGGAATGCAACCTAGAGTGTCTCTGTATGCGTGTCTACCTCGGAGTGCAGCCTAGAGTGTCTCTCCCTGCCTGTCTACCTGGGAGTGCAGCCTAGAGTGTCTCTGCGTGCCTCTCTCCCTGCCTGTGTAGCTGGGAGTGCTGCCTAGAGTGTCTCTGCGTGCCTCTCTCCCTGCCTGTCTACCTGGGAGTGCAGCCTAGAGTGTCTCTGCGTGCCTCTCTCCCTGCCTGTCTACCTGGGACTGCAGCCTAGAGTGTCTCTGTGTGCCTGTCTGCCTGGGAGTGCAGCCTAGAGTGTCTCTGTGTGCCTGTCTACCTGGGAGTGCAGCCTAGAGTGTCTCAGTGTGCCTGTGTCCCTGGCATTGCTGCCTAGAGTGTCTCTGCGTGCCTGTCTACCTGGGAGTGCAGCCTAGAGTGTCTCTGCGTGCCTCTCTCCCTGCCTGTCTACCTGGGAGAGCAGCCTAGAGTGTCTCTGTATGCCTGTCTACCTGGGAGAGCAGCCTAGAGTGTCTCTGCGTGCCTCTCTCCCTGCCTGTCTACCTGGGAGTGCAGCCTAGAGTGTCTCTGTGTGCCTGTCTACCTTGGAGTGCTGCCTAGAGTGTCTGTGTGTGCCTGTCTACCTTGGAGTGCTGCCTACAGTGTCTCTGTGTGCCTCTCTACCTGGGAGAGCAGCCTAGAGTGTCTCTGTGTGCCTGTCTACCTGGGAGTGCAGCCTAGAGTGTCTCTGTGTGCCTGTCTACCTGGGAGTGCAGCCTAGAGTGTCTCTGTGTGCCTCTCTCCCTCCCTGTCTACCTGGGAGTGCAGCCTAGAGTGTCTCTGTGTGCCTGTCTACTTAGGACTGCAGCCTAGAGTGTCTGTGTGTGCCTATCTACCTGGGAGTGCAGCCTAGAGTGTCTCTGTGTGCCTGTCTACCTGAGAGTGCTGCCTAGAGTGTCTCTGTGTGCCTGTCTAGCTGGGAGTGCAGCCTACACTGTCTCTGCGTGCCTGTCTACCTGGGAGTGCAGCCTAGAGTGTCTCTGCGTGCCTCTCTCCCTGCCTGTCTACCTGGGAGAGCAGCCTAGAGTGTCTCTGTATGCCTGTCTACCTGGGAGAGCAGCCTAGAGTGTCTCTGCGTGCCTCTCTCCCTGCCTGTCTACCTGGGAGTGCAGCCTAGAGTGTCTCTGTGTGCCTGTCTACCTTGGAGTGCTGCCTAGAGTGTCTGTGTGTGCCTGTCTAGCTGGGACTGCAGCCTAGAGGGTCTCTGTGTGCCTGTCTGCCTGGGAGTGCAGCCTAGAGTGTCTCTGTGTGCCTGTCTACCTGGGAGTGCAGCCTAGAGTGTCTCTGTGTGCCTGTCTACCTGGGAGTGCAGCCTACAGTGTCTCTGCGTGCCTCTCTCCCTGCCTCTCTCCCTGCCTGTCTACCTGGGAGTGCAGCCTAGAGTGTCTCTGCGTGCCTGTCTACCTGGGACTGCAGCCTAGAGGGTCTCTGTATGCCTGTCTACCTGGGAGTGCAGCCTAGAGTGTCTCTGCGTGCCTGTCTACCTGGGACTGCAGCCTAGAGTGTCTCTGTGTGCCTGTCTACCTGGGAATGCAACCTAGAGTGTCTCTGTATGCGTGTCTACCTCGGAGTGCAGCCTAGAGTGTCTCTCCCTGCCTGTCTACCTGGGAGTGCAGCCTAGAGTGTCTCTGCGTGCCTCTCTCCCTGCCTGTGTAGCTGGGAGTGCTGCCTAGAGTGTCTCTGTGTGCCTCTCTCCCTGCCTGTCTACCTGGGATAGAGCCTAGAGTGTCTCTGTATGCCTGTCTACCTGGGAGTGCAGCCTAGAGTGTCTCTGCGTGCCTCTCTCCCTGCCTGTCTACCTGGGAGTGCAGCCTAGAGTGTCTCTGCGTGCCTCTCTCCCTGCCTCTCTGCCTGGGAGTGCAGCCTAGAGTGTCTCTGTATGCCTGTCTACCTGGGAGTGCAGCCTAGAGTGTCTCTGTGTGCCTGTCTACCTGGGAGTGCAGCCTAGAGTGTCTCTGCGTGCCTGTCTACCTGGGAGTGCAGCCTAGAGTGTCTCTGCGTGCCTGTCTACCTGGGAATGCAGCCTAGAGTGTCTCAGTGTGCCTGTCTCCCTGGCATTGCTGCCTAGAGTGTCTCTGTATGCCTGTCTACCTGGGAGTGCAGCCTAGAGTGTCTCTGTGTGCCTGTCTACCTGGGAGTGCAGCCTAGAGTGTCTCTGTGTGCCTGTCTACCTGGGAGTGCAGCCTACAGTGTCTCTGCGTGCCTCTCTCCCTGCCTGTCTACCTGGGAGTGCAGCCTAGAGTGTCTCTGTGTGCCTGTCTACCTGGGAGTGCAGCCTAGAGTGTCTCTGTGTGCCTGTCTACCTGGGAGTGCAGCCTACAGTGTCTCTGCGTGCCTCTCTCCCTGCCTGTCTGCCTGGGAGTGCAGCCTAGAGTGTCTCTGTGTGCCTGTCTACCTGGGAGTGCAGCCTAGAGTGTCTCAGTGTGCCTGTGTCCCTGGCATTGCTGCCTAGAGTGTCTCTGCGTGCCTGTCTACCTGGGAGTGCAGCCTAGAGTGTCTCTGCGTGCCTCTCTCCCTGCCTGTCTACCTGGGAGAGCAGCCTAGAGTGTCTCTGTATGCCTGTCTACCTGGGAGAGCAGCCTAGAGTGTCTCTGCGTGCCTCTCTCCCTGCCTGTCTACCTGGGAGTGCAGCCTAGAGTGTCTCTGTGTGCCTGTCTACCTTGGAGTGCTGCCTAGAGTGTCTGTGTGTGCCTGTCTAGCTGGGACTGCAGCCTAGAGGGTCTCTGTGTGCCTGTCTGCCTGGGAGTGCAGCCTAGAGTGTCTCTGTGTGCCTGTCTACCTGGGAGTGCAGCCTACAGTGTCTCTGTGTGCCTGTCTACCTGGGAGTGCAGCCTACAGTGTCTCTGCGTGCCTCTCTCCCTGCCTCTCTCCCTGCCTGTCTACCTGGGAGTGCAGCCTAGAGTGTCTCTGCGTGCCTGTCTACCTGGGACTGCAGCCTAGAGGGTCTCTGTATGCCTGTCTACCTGGGAGTGCAGCCTAGAGTGTCTCTGCGTGCCTGTCTACCTGGGACTGCAGCCTAGAGTGTCTCTGTGTGCCTGTCTACCTGGGAATGCAACCTAGAGTGTCTCTGTATGCGTGTCTACCTCGGAGTGCAGCCTAGAGTGTCTCTCCCTGCCTGTCTACCTGGGAGTGCAGCCTAGAGTGTCTCTGCGTGCCTCTCTCCCTGCCTGTGTAGCTGGGAGTGCTGCCTAGAGTGTCTCTGCGTGCCTCTCTCCCTGCCTGTCTACCTGGGATAGAGCCTAGAGTGTCTCTGTATGCCTGTCTACCTGGGAGTGCAGCCTAGAGTGTCTCTGCGTGCCTCTCTCCCTGCCTGTCTACCTGGGAGTGCAGCCTAGAGTGTCTCTGCGTGCCTCTCTCCCTGCCTCTCTGCCTGGGAGTGCAGCCTAGAGTGTCTCTGTATGCCTGTCTACCTGGGAGTGCAGCCTAGAGTGTCTCTGCGTGCCTGTCTACCTGGGACTGCAGCCTAGAGTGTCTCTGTGTGCCTGTCTACCTGGGAATGCAACCTAGAGTGTCTCTGTATGCGTGTCTACCTCGGAGTGCAGCCTAGAGTGTCTCTCCCTGCCTGTCTACCTGGGAGTGCAGCCTAGAGTGTCTCTGCGTGCCTCTCTCCCTGCCTGTGTAGCTGGGAGTGCTGCCTAGAGTGTCTCTGCGTGCCTCTCTCCCTGCCTGTCTACCTGGGAGTGCAGCCTAGAGTGTCTCTGTGTGCCTGTCTACCTGGGAGAGCAGCCTAGAGTGTCTCTGTGTGCCTGTCTACATGGGAGAGCAGCCTAGAGTGTCTGTGTGCCTGTCTACCTGGGAGTGCAGCCTAGAGTGTCTCTGTGTGCCTGTCTACCTGGGAGTGCAGCCTAGAGTCTGTCTGTGTGCCTCTCTACCTGGGAGAGCAGCCTAGAGTGTCTCTGTGTGCCTGTCTACTAGAGAGTGCAGCCTAGAGTGTCTCTGTATGCCTGTCTACCTGGGAGTGCAGCCTAGAGTGTCTCTGCGTGCCTCTCTCCCTGCCTGTCTACCTGGGAGTGCAGCCTAGAGTGTCTCTGCGTGCCTCTCTCCCTGCCTCTCTGCCTGGGAGTGCAGCCTAGAGTGTCTCTGTATGCCTGTCTACCTGGGAGTGCAGCCTAGAGTGTCTCTGCGTGCCTGTCTACCTGGGACTGCAGCCTAGAGTGTCTCTGTGTGCCTGTCTACCTGGGAATGCAACCTAGAGTGTCTCTGTATGCGTGTCTACCTCGGAGTGCAGCCTAGAGTGTCTCTCCCTGCCTGTCTACCTGGGAGTGCAGCCTAGAGTGTCTCTGCGTGCCTCTCTCCCTGCCTGTGTAGCTGGGAGTGCTGCCTAGAGTGTCTCTGCGTGCCTCTCTCCCTGCCTGTCTACCTGGGATAGAGCCTAGAGTGTCTCTGTATGCCTGTCTACCTGGGAGTGCAGCCTAGAGTGTCTCTGCGTGCCTCTCTCCCTGCCTGTCTACCTGGGAGTGCAGCCTAGAGTGTCTCTGCGTGCCTCTCTCCCTGCCTGTCTGCCTGGGAGTGCAGCCTAGAGTGTCTCTGTGTGCCTGTCTACCTGGGAGTGCAGCCTACAGTGTCTCTGTGTGCCTGTCTACCTGGGAGTGCAGCCTACAGTGTCTCTGCGTGCCTCTCTCCCTGCCTCTCTCCCTGCCTGTCTACCTGGGAGTGCAGCCTAGAGTGTCTCTGCGTGCCTGTCTACCTGGGACTGCAGCCTAGAGGGTCTCTGTATGCCTGTCTACCTGGGAGTGCAGCCTAGAGTGTCTCTGCGTGCCTGTCTACCTGGGACTGCAGCCTAGAGTGTCTCTGTGTGCCTGTCTACCTGGGAATGCAACCTAGAGTGTCTCTGTATGCGTGTCTACCTCGGAGTGCAGCCTAGAGTGTCTCTCCCTGCCTGTCTACCTGGGAGTGCAGCCTAGAGTGTCTCTGCGTGCCTCTCTCCCTGCCTGTGTAGCTGGGAGTGCTGCCTAGAGTGTCTCTGCGTGCCTCTCTCCCTGCCTGTCTACCTGGGATAGAGCCTAGAGTGTCTCTGTGTGCCTGTCTACCTGGGAGTGCAGCCTAGAGTGTCTCTGTATGCCTGTCTACCTGGGAGTGCAGCCTAGAGTGTCTCTGCGTGCCTCTCTCCCTGCCTGTCTACCTGGGAGTGCAGCCTAGAGTGTCTCTGCGTGCCTCTCTCCCTGCCTCTCTGCCTGGGAGTGCAGCCTAGAGTGTCTCTGTATGCCTGTCTACCTGGGAGTGCAGCCTAGAGTGTCTCTGTGTGCCTGTCTACCTGGGAGTGCAGCCTAGAGTGTCTCTGTGTGCCTGTCTACCTGGGACTGCAGCCTAGAGTGTCTCTGTGTGCCTGTCTACCTGGGAGTGCAGCCTAGAGTGTCTCTGCGTGCCTGTCTACCTGGGACTGCAGCCTAGAGTGTCTCTGTGTGCCTGTCTACCTGGGAGTGCAGCCTAGAGTGTCTCTGTGTGCCTGTCTACCTGGGAATGCAGCCTAGAGTGTCTCAGTGTGCCTGTCTCCCTGGCATTGCTGCCTAGAGTGTCTCTGTATGCCTGTCTACCTGGGAGTGCAGCCTAGAGTGTCTCTGTGTGCCTGTCTACCTGGGAGTGCAGCCTACAGTGTCTCTGCGTGCCTCTCTCCCTGCCTGTCTACCTGGGAGTGCAGCCTAGAGTGTCTCTGCGTGCCTGTCTACCTGGGAGTGCAGCCTAGAGTGTCTCTGCGTGCCTCTCTCCCTGCCTGTGTACCTGGGAGAGAGCCTAGAGTGTCTCTGTATGCCTGTCGGCCTGGGAGTGCAGCCTAGAGTGTCTCTGTGTGCCTGTCTACCTGGGAGTGCAGCCTAGAGTGTCTCTGTGTGCCTGTCTACCTGGGAGTGCAGCCTACAGTGTCTCTGCGTGCCTCTCTCCCTGCCTGTCTACCTGGGAGTGCAGCCTAGAGTGTCTCTGCGTGCCTGTCTACCTGGGAGTGCAGCCTAGAGTGTCTCTGCGTGCCTCTCTCCCTGCCTGTGTACCTGGGAGAGAGCCTAGAGTGTCTCTGTATGCCTGTCTGCCTGGGAGTGCAGCCTAGAGTGTCTCTGTGTGCCTGTCTACCTGGGAGTGCAGCCTAGAGTGTCTCTGTATGCCTGTCTACCTGGGAGTGCAGCCTAGAGTGTCTCTGTGTGCCTGTCTACCTGGGAGTGCAGCCTACAGTGTCTCTGTGTGCCTCTCTCCCTGCCTCTCTCCCTGCCTGTCTACCTGGGAGTGCAGCCTAGAGTGTCTCTGCGTGCCTGTCTACCTGGGACTGCAGCCTAGAGTGTCTCTGTGTGCCTGTCTACCTGGGAGTGCAGCCTAGAGTGTCTCTGTGTGCCTGTCTACCTGGGAATGCAGCCTAGAGTGTCTCAGTGTGCCTGTCTCCCTGGCATTGCTGCCTAGAGTGTCTCTGTATGCCTGTCTACCTGGGAGTGCAGCCTAGAGTGTCTCTGTGTGCCTGTCTACCTGGGAGTGCAGCCTACAGTGTCTCTGCGTGCCTCTCTCCCTGCCTGTCTACCTGGGAGTGCAGCCTAGAGTGTCTCTGCGTGCCTGTCTACCTGGGAGTGCAGCCTAGAGTGTCTCTGCGTGCCTCTCTCCCTGCCTGTGTACCTGGGAGAGAGCCTAGAGTGTCTCTGTATGCCTGTCGGCCTGGGAGTGCAGCCTAGAGTGTCTCTTTGTGCCTGTCTACCTGAGAGTGCTGCGTAGATTGTCTGTGTGTGCCTATCTACCTGGAAGTGCTGCCTAGAGTGTCTGTGTGTGCCTCTCTCCCTGCCTGTCTACCTGGGAGTGCAGCCTGGAGTGTCTCTGTATGCCTGTCTACCTGGGAGGGCAGCCTAGAGTGTCTCTGGGTGCCTGTCTACCTGGGAGTGCAGCCTAGAGTGTCTCTGTGTGCCTGTCTACCTGGGAGGGCAGCCTAGAGTGTCTCTGTGTGCGTCTCTCCCTGCCTGTCTACCTGCCTGTCTACCTGGGAGTGCAGCCTAGAGTGTCTCTGTGTGCCTCTCTCCCTGCCTGTCTACCTGGGAGGGCAGCCTAGAGTGTCTCTGTGTGCCTCTCTCCCTGCCTGTCTACCTGGGAGGGCAGCCTAGAGTGTCTCTGTGTGCCTGTCTACCTGTGAGTGCAGCCTAAAGTGTCTCTGTGTGCCTACCTACCTGGGAGTGCAGCCTAGAGTGTCTCTGTGTGCCTACCTACCTGGGAGTGCAGCCTAGAGTGTCTCTGTGTGCCTGTCTACCTGGGAGGGCAGCCTAGAGTGTCTCTGTGTGCCTGTCTACATGGGAGGGCAGCCTAGAGTGTCTGTGTGTGCCTCTCTCCCTGCCTGTCTACCTGGGAGGGCAGCCTAGAGTGTCTCTGTGTGCCTGTCTACCTGGGAGGGCAGCCTAGAGTGTCTCTCTGTGGTGTCTACCTGGGAGTGCAGCCTAGAGTGTCTGTGTGTGCCTCTCTCCCTGCCTGTCTACCTGGGACTGCAGCCTAGTGTGTCTCTGTGTGCGTCTCTCCCTGCCTGTCTACCTGCCTGTCTACCTGGGAGGGCAGCCTAGAGTGTCTCTGTGTGCCTGTCTACCTGGGAGTGCTGCGTAGAGTGTCTCTGTGTGCCTGTCTACCTGGGAGTGCAGCCTAGAGTGTGTTTGTTTGCCTGTCTACCTGGGAGTGCTGCCTACAGTGTCTCTGTGTGCCTGTCTACCTGGGAGAGCAGCCTAGAGTGTCTCTGTGTGCCTTTCTCCCTGCCTGTCTACCTGGGAGTGCTGCCTACACTGTCTCTGTGTGCCTGTCTACCTGGGAGTGCTGCGTAGAGTGTCTCTGTGTGCCTGTCTACCTGGGAGTGCTGACTACAGTGTCTCTGTGTGCCGGTCTAACTGGGAGAGCAGCCTAGAGTGTCTCTGTGTGCCTATCTACCTTGGAGTGCAGCCTAGAGTGTCTCTGTGTGCCTGTCTACCTGGGAGGGCAGCCTAGAGTGTCTCTGTGTGCCTGTCTACCTGGGAGTGCTGCCTACACTGTCTCTGTGTGCCTGTCTACCTGGGAGAGCAGCCTAGAGGGTCTCTGTGTGCCTTTCTCCCTGCCTGTCTACCTGGGAGTGCAGCCTACAGTGTCTATGTTTCTTGTCTACCTGGGAGTGCTGCCTACACTGTCTAGGCTGCTCTCCCAGGAAGACAGGCACACAGAGAGTGTCTGTGTGTGGTTCTCTCCCTGCCTGTCTAAATGGGAGTGCAGCCTAAAGTGTGTCTGTGTGCCTGTCTACCTGTGAGAGTAGCCTAGATTGTCTCTGTGTGACTCACTCACTACCTGTCTACCTGGGAGAGCAGCCTAGAGTGTCTCTGTGTGCCTATCTTCCTGCCTGTCTACCTGGGAGTGCAGCCTAGAGTGTCTCTGTGTGCCTATCTTCCTGCCTGTCTACCTGGGAGTGCAGCCTAGAGTGTCTCTGTGTGCCTATCTTCCTGCCTGTCTACCTGGGAGTGCAGCCTAAGGTGTCTCTGTGTGCCTGTCTACCTGGAGTGCAGCCTAGAGTGTCTCTGTGTGCCTGTCTACCTGGGAGTGCAGCCTAGAGTGTCTCTGTGTGCCTGTCTACCTGGGAGTGCAGCCTACAGTGTCTCTGTGTGCCTGTCTACCTGGGAGTGCAGCCTAGAGTGTCTCAGTGTGCCTGTGTACCTGGGAGTGCAGCCTAGAGTGTCTCTGTGTGCCTCTCTCCCTGCCTGTCTACCTGGGAGTGCAGCCTAGAGTGTCTCTGTGTGACTCTCTCCCTGCCTGTCTACCTGAGAGTGCAGCCTACAGTGTCTCTGTGTGCCTGTCTACCTGGGAGTGCAGCCTAGAGTGTATCTGTGTGCCTCTCTCCCTGCCTGTCTACCTGGGAGTGCAGCCTACAGTGTCTCTGTGTGCCTGTCTACCTGGGAGTGCAGCCTAGAGTATCTCTGTGTGCCTATCTACTTGGGACTGCACCCTAGAGTGTCTCTGTGTGCCTCTCTCCCTGCCTGTCTACCTGAGAGTGCAGCCTAGAGTGTCTCTGTGTGCCTGTCTCCCTGGGAGTGCTGCCTACAGTGTCTCTGTGTGCCTGTCTACCTGGGAGTGCAGCCTAGAGTGTCTCTGTGTGCCTCTCTCCCTGCCTGTCTACCTGGGAGTGCAGCCTACAGTGTCTCTGTGTGCCTGTCTACCTGGGAGTGCAGCCTAGAGTATCTCTGTGTGCCTATCTACTTGGGACTGCACCCTAGAGTGTCTCTGTGTGTCTCTCTCCCTGCCTGTCTACCTGGGAGTGCAGCCTAGAGTGTCTCTGTGTGCCTGTCTCCCTGCATGTCTACCTGAGAGTGCAGCCTAGAGTGTCTCTGTGTGCCTGTCTACCTGGGAGAGCAGCCTAGAGTGTCTCTGTGTGCCTGTCTCCCTGCATGTCTACCTGAGAGTGCTGCCTAGAGTGTCTCTGTGTGCCTGTCTACCTGAGAGAGCAGCCTAGAGTGTCTCTGTGTGCCTGTCTACCTGGGAGGGCAGCCTAGAGTGTCTCTGCGTGCCTCTCTCCCTGCCTGTCTACCTGGGAGAGCAGCCTAGAGTGTCTCTGTATGCCTGTCTACCTGGGAGAGCAGCCTAGAGTGTCTCTGTGTGCCTGTCTACCTGGGAGTGCAGCCTAGAGGGTCTCTGTATGCCTGTCTACCTGGGAGTGCAGCCTAGAGTGTCTCTGCGTGCCTCTCTCCCTGCCTGTCTACCTGGGAGGGCAGCCTAGAGTGTCTCTGTGTGCCTGTCTACCTGGGAGTGCTGCCTACACTGTCTCTGTGTGCCTGTCTACCTGGGAGAGCAGCCTAGAGGGTCTCTGTGTGCCTTTCTCCCTGCCTGTCTACCTGGGAGTGCAGCCTACAGTGTCTATGTTTCTTGTCTACCTGGGAGTGCTGCCTACACTGTCTAGGCTGCTCTCCCAGGAAGACAGGCACACAGAGAGTGTCTGTGTGTGGTTCTCTCCCTGCCTGTCTAAATGGGAGTGCAGCCTAAAGTGTGTCTGTGTGCCTGTCTACCTGTGAGAGTAGCCTAGATTGTCTCTGTGTGACTCACTCACTACCTGTCTACCTGGGAGTGCTGCCTAGAGTGTCTCTGTGTGCCTCTCTCCCTGCCTGTCTACCTGAGAGTGCAGCCTAGAGTGTCTCTGTGAGCCTGTCTCCCTGCATGTCTACCTGGGAGTGCAGCCTAGAGTGTCTCTGTGTGCCTGTCTACCTGGGAGTGCAGCCTAGAGTGTCTCTGTGTGCCTGTCTACCTGGGAGTGCAGCCTAGAGTGTCTTTGTGTGCCTGTCTACCTGGGAGTGCTGCCTAGAGTGTCTCTGTGTGCCTGTCTACCTGGGAGAGCAGCCTAGAGTGTCTCTGTGTGCCTGTCTCCCTGCATGTCTACCTGGGAGTGCAGCCTAGAGTGTCTCTGTGTGCCTGTCTAGCTGGGAGTGCAGCCTAGAATATCTCTGTGTGCCTATCTACTTGGGACTGCAGCCTAGAGTGTCTCTGTGTGCCTGTCTACCTGGGAGAGCAGCCTAGAGTGTCTCTGTGTGCCTCTCTCCCGGCCTGTCTACCTGAGAGTGCAGCCTAGAGTGTCTCTGTGTGCCTGTCTAGCTGGGAGTGCAGCCTGGAGTGTCTCTGTGTGCCTGTCTCCCTGGGAGTGCTGCCTACAGTGTCTCTGTGTGCCTGTCTACCTGGGAGTGCAGCCTAGAGTATCTCTGTGTGCCTATCTACTTGGGACTGCACCCTAGAGTGTCTCTGTGTGCCTCTCTCCCTGCCTGTCTACCTGAGAGTGCAGCCTAGAGTGTCTCTGTGTGCCTCTCTCCCTGCCTGTCTACCTGGGAGTGCAGCCTACAGTGTCTCTGTGTGCCTGTCTACCTGGGAGTGCAGCCTAGAGTATCTCTGTGTGCCTATCTACTTGGGACTGCACCCTAGAGTGTCTCTGTGTGCCTCTCTCCCTGCCTGTCTACCTGAGAGTGCAGCCTAGAGTGTCTCTGTGTGCCTGTCTCCCTGGGAGTGCTGCCTACAGTGTCTCTGTGTGCCTGTCTACCTGGGACTGCACCCTAGAGTGTCTCTGTGTGCCTCTCTCCCTGCCAGTCTACCTGAGAGTGCTGCATAGGGTGTCTCTGTGTGCCTATCTTCCTGCCTGTCTACCTGGGAGTGCAGCCTACACTGTCTCTGTGTGCCTGTCAACCTGTGAGTGCTGCGTAGAGTGTCTCTGTGTGCCTGTCTACCTGGGAGTGCAGCCTAGAGTGTCTCTGTGTGCCTGACTTTGGGAGTGCTGCCTAGAGTATCTATGTGTGCCTGTCTACCTGGGAGAGCAGCCTAGAGTGTGTCTGTGTGCCTGTCTACCTGGGATTGCTGCCTAGAGGGTCTCTGTGTGCCTGTCTACCTAGGAGTGCTGCCTAGAGTGTCTCTGTGTGCCTCTCTAGCTGGGAGTGCTGCCTAGAGTGTCTGTGTGTGCCTGTCTATCTGGAAGTGCAGCCTAGAGTGTCTCTGTGTGCTATCTACCTGGGAGTGCAGCCTAGAGTGTCTCTGCGTGCCTGTCTACCTGGGAGTGCAGCCTAGAGTGTCTCTGCGTGCCTGTCTACCTGGGAGTGCAGCCTAGAGTGTCTCTGTGTGCCTGTCTACCTGGGAGTGCAGCCTAGAGTGTCTCTGTGTGCCTGTCTACATGGGAGAGCAGCCTAGAGTGTCTCTCCCTGCCTGTCTACCTGGGAGTGCAGCCTAGAGTGTCTCTGCGTGCCTCTCTCCCTGCCTGTCTACCTGGGAGAGCAGCCTAGAGTGTCTCTGTGTGACTGTCTACATGGGAGAGCAGCCTAGAGTGTCTCTCCCTGCCTGTCTACCTGGGAGAGCAGCCTAGAGTGTCTCTGTGTGCCTGTCTACATGGGAGAGCAGCCTAGAGTGTCTCTCCCTGCCTGTCTACCTGGGAGTGCAGCCTAGAGTGTCTGTGTGTGCCTATCTTCCTGCCTGTCTACCTGGGAGTGCCGCCCAGACTATCTCTCTGTGCCTGTGTACCTGGGAGTGCAGCCTAGAGTGTCTCTGTGTGCCTGTCTACATGAGAGTGCAGCCTAGAGTGTCTGTGTGTGCCTGTCTACCTGGGAGTGCAGCCTAGAGTGTCTCTGTGAGCCTGTCGACCTGGGAGAGCAGCCTAGAGTGTCTCTATGTGCCTGTCTAGCTGGGAGTGCAGCCTAGAGTATCTCTGTGTGCCTATCTACTTGGGACTGCAGCCTAGAGTGTCTCTGTGTGCCTGTCTACCTGGGAGAGCAGCCTAGAGTGTCTCTGTGTGCCTCTCTCCCGGCCTGTCTACCTGAGAGTGCAGCCTAGAGTGTCTCTGTGTGCCTGTCTAGCTGGGAGTGCAGCCTAGAGTGTCTCTGTGTGCCTCTCTCCCTGCCTGTCTACCTGGGAGAGCAGCCTAGAGTGTCTCTGTGTGCCTCTCTCCCGGCCTGTCTACCTGAGAGTGCAGCCTAGAGTGTCTCTGTGTGCCTGTCTAGCTGGGAGTGCAGCCTAGAGTGTCTCTGTGTGCCTCTCTCCCTGCCTGTCTACCTGGGAGAGCAGCCTAGAGTGTCTCAGTGTGCCTGTCTACCTGCTTGTCTACCTGGGAGTGCTGACTAGAGTGTCTCTGTGTGCCTGTCTACCTGGGATTGCTGCCTAGAGTGTCTCTGTGTGCCTGTCTACCTAGGAGTGCTGCCTAGAGTGTCTCTGTGTGCCTCTCTAGCTGGGAGTGCTGCCTACAGTGTCTCTGTGTGCCTGTCTACCTGGGAGAGCAGCCTAGAGTGTCTCTGTGTGCCTACCTACCTGGGAGTGCAGCCTAGAGTGTCTCTGTGTGCCTGTCTACCTGGGAGGGCAGCCTAGAGTGTCTCTGTGTGCCTGTCTACATGGGAGAGCAGCCTAGAGTGTCTCTGTGTGCCTGTCTACCTGGGAGTGCAGCCTAGAGTGTCTCTGCGTGCCTGTCTACCTGGGAATGCAGCCTAGAGTGTCTCTGTGTGCCTGTCTACCTGGGAGTGCAGCCTAGAGTGTCTCTGTGTGCCTGTCTACCTGGGAGTGCAGCCTAGAGTGTCTCTGCGTGCCTGTCTACCTGGGAGTGCAGCCTAGAGTGTCTCTGTGTGCCTGTCTACCTGGGAGTGCAGCCTAGAGGGTCTCTGTATGCCTGTCTACCTGGGAGTACAGCCTAGAGTGTCTCTGTGTGCCTGTGTACCCGGCCGAGCAGCCTAGAGTGTCTCTGTGTGCCTCTCTCCCTGCCTGTCTAACTGAGAGTGCAGCCTAGAGTGTCTCTGTGTGCCTGTCTACCTGGGAGAGCAGCCTAGAATGTCTCTGTCTGCCTCTTTCCCTTCCTGTCTACCTGGGAGTGCAGCCTACAGTGTCTCTGTGTGCCTGTCTACCTAGGAGTGCAGCCTAGAGTGTGTTGTGTGCCTGTACACCTGGGAGTGCTGCCTAGAGTGTCTGTGTGTGCCTGTCTATCTGGAAGTGCAGCCTAGAGTGTCTCTGTGTGCTATCTACCTGGGAGTGCAGCCTAGAGTGTCTCTGTGTGCCTGTCAACCTGGGAGTGCAGCCTAGAGTGTCTGTGTGTGCCTGTCTACCTGGGAGTGCAGCCTAGAGTGTCTCTGTGAGCCTGTCTACCTGGGAGAGCAGCCTAGAGTGTCTCTATGTGCCTGTCTAGCTGGGAGTGCAGCCTAGAGTATCTCTGTGTGCCTATCTACTTGGGACTGCAGCCTAGAGTGTCTCTGTGTGCCTCTCTCCCGGCCTGTCTACCTGAGAGTGCAGCCTAGAGTGTCTCTGTGTGCCTGTCTAGCTGGGAGTGCAGCCTAGAGTGTCTCTGTGTGCCTCTCTCCCTGCCTGTCTACCTGGGAGAGCAGCCTTGAGTGTCTCTGTGTACCGGTCTAGCTCGGTGTGCAGCCTAGAGTGTCCCTGTGTGCCTGTCTACTTAGGACTGCAGCCTAGAGTGTGTCTGTGTGCCTGTCTACCTGGGAGAGCAGCCTAGAGTGTCCTGTGTGGCTCTCTCCCTGCCTGTCTACCTGGGAGTGCAGCCTACAGGGTCTCTGTGAACCTGTCTACCTGGGAGTGTAGCCCAGAGTGTCTCAGTGTGCCTGTCTACCTGCTTGTCTACCTGGGAGTGCTGACTAGAGTGTCTCTGTGTGCCTGTCTACCTGGGAGTGCACCCTAGAGTGTCTCTGTGTGCCTGTCTACCTGGGATTGCTGCCTAGAGGGTCTCTGTGTGCCTGTCTACCTAGGAGTGCTGCCTAGAGTGTCTCTGTGTGCCTCTCTAGCTGGGAGTGCTGCCTAGAGTGTCTGTGTGTGCCTGTCTATCTGGAAGTGCAGCCTAGAGTGTCTCTGTGGGCCTGTCTAGCTGTGAGTGCAGCCTACAGTGTCTCTGTGTGCCTGTCTACCTGGGAGAGCAGCCTAGAGTGTCCTGTGTGCCTCTCTCCCTGCCTGTCTAACTGAGAGTGCAGCCTAGAGTATCTCTGTGTGCCTGTCTACCTGGGAGAGCAGCCTAGAATGTCTCTGTCTGCCTCTTTCCCTTCCTGTCTACCTGGGAGTGCAGCCTACAGTGTCTCTGTGTGCCTGTCTACATGAGAGTGCAGCCTAGAGTGTCTGTGTGTGCCTGTCTACCTGGGAGTGCAGCCTAGAGTGTCTCTGTGAGCCTGTCTACCTGGGAGAGCAGCCTAGAGTGTCTCTATGTGCCTGTCTAGCTGGGAGTGCTGCCTAGAGTGTCTGTGTGTGCCTGTCTACCTGGGAGTGCTGCCTAGAGTGTCTCTGTGTGCCTGTCTAACTGGGAGTGCTGCCTAGAGTGTCTCTGTGTGCCTGTCTACCTGGGAGTGCTGCCTAGAGTGTCTCTGTGTGCCTGTCTACCTAGGAGTGCAGCCTATACTGTCTCTGTGTGCCTGTGTAGCTGGGAGTGCAGCCTAGAGTGTCTCTGTGTGCCTGTCTACCTGGGAGTGCAGCCTAGAGTGTCTCTGTGTGCCTCTCTCACTGCCTGTCTACTTGAGAGTGCAGCCTAGAATGTCTCTGTGTGCCTGTCTAGCTGGGAGTGCAGCCTACAGTGTCTTTGTGTGTCTGTCTACCTGAGAGTGCAGCGTAGAGTGTCTGTGTGTGCCTGTGTACCTGGGAGAGCAGTCTAGAGTGTCTCTGTGTGCCTCTCTCACTGCTTGTCTAACTTGGGTTGCAGCCTACAGTGTCTCTGTGTGCCTGTCTACCTGGGAGAGCAGCCTAGAGTGTCTCTGTGTGCCTCTCTCCCTGCCTGTCTACCTGACAGTGCAGCCTAGAGTGTCTCTGTGTGCCTCTCTACCTGGGAGTGCTGCCTAGGGTGTCTCTGCGTGCCTGTGTACCTGGGAGAGCAGTCTAGAGTGTCTCTGTGTGCCTCTCTCACTGCTTGTCTAACTTGGGTTGCAGCCTACAGTGTCTCTGTGTGCCTGTCTACCTGGGAGAGCAGCCTAGAGTGTCTCTGTGTGCCTCTCTCCCTGCCTGTCTACCTGGGAGTGCAGCCTACAGTGTCTCTGTTTGCCTGTCTACCTGGGAGAGCAGCCTAGAGTGTCTGTGTGTGCCTATCTTCCTGCCTGTCTACCTGGGAGTGCCGCCCAGACTATCTCTCTGTGCCTGTGTACCTGGGAATGCAGCCTAGAGTGTCTCTGTGTGCCTCTCTCCCTGCCTGTCTACCTGACAGTGCAGCCTACAGTGTCTCTGTGTGCCTGTCTACCTGGGAGGGCAGCCTAGAGTGTCTCTGTGTGCCTGTCTACCTGGGAGTGCAGCCTAGAGTGTCTGTGTGTGCCTCTCTCCCTGCCTGTCTACCTGGGAGGGCAGCCTAGAGTGTCTCTGTGTGCCTGTCTACCTGGGAGGGCAGCCTAGAGTGTCTCTGGGTGCCTGTCTACCTGGGAGTGCAGCCTAGAGTGTCTCTGTGTGCCTGTCTACCTGGGAGGGCAGCCTAGAGTGTCTCTGTGTGCCTGTCTACCTGGGAGTGCAGCCTAGAGTGTCTGTGTGTGCCTCTCTCCCTGCCTGTCTACCTGGGAGGGCAGCCTAGAGTGTCTCTGTGTGCCTGTCTACCTGGGAGGGCAGCCTAGAGTGTCTCTGGGTGCCTGTCTACCTGGGAGTGCAGCCTAGAGTGTCTCTGTGTGCCTGTCTACCTGGGAGGGCAGCCTAGAGTGTCTCTGTGTGCGTCTCTCCCTGCCTGTCTACCTGCCTGTCTACCTGGGAGGGCAGCCTAGAGTGTCTCTGTGTGCCTGTCTACCTGGGAGGGCAGCCTAGAGTGTCTCGGTGTGCGTCTCTCCCTGCCTGTCTACCTGGGAGTGCAGCTAACTGTGTCTCTGTGTACTTGCCTACCTGGGAGAGCAGCCTAGAGTGTCTGTGTGTGCCTCTCTCCCTGCCTGTCTACCTGGGAGGGCAGCCTAGAGTGTCTCTGTGTGCCTGTCTACCTGGGAGGGCAGCCTAGAGTGTCTCTGGGTGCCTGTCTACCTGGGAGTGCAGCCTAGAGTGTCTCTGTGTGCCTGTCTACCTGGGAGGGCAGCCTAGAGTGTCTCTGTGTGCGTCTCTCCCTGCCTGTCTACCTGCCTGTCTACCTGGGAGGGCAGCCTAGAGTGTCTCTGTGTGCCTGTCTACCTGGGAGGGCAGCCTAGAGTGTCTCGGTGTGCGTCTCTCCCTGCCTGTCTACCTGGGAGTGCAGCTAACTGTGTCTCTGTGTACTTGCCTACCTGGGAGAGCAGCCTAGAGGGTCTCTGTGTGCCTTTCTCCCTGCCTGTCTACCTGGGAGTGCTGCCTACTGTGTCTCTGTGTGCCTCTCCACCTGGGTGTGCTGCCTACAGTGTCTCTGTGTGCCTGTCTACCTTGGAGAGTAGCCTAGAGTGTCTGTGTGTGCCTATCTCTCTGGGACTGCAGCCTAGAGTGTCTGTGTGTGCCTATCTACCTGGGAGTGCAGCCTAGAGTGTCTCTGTGTGCCTGTCTACCTGGGAGTGCAGCCTAGAGTGTCTCTGTGTGCCTCTCTCCCTGCCTGTCTACCTGGGAGAGCAGCCTAGAGGGTCTCTGTGTGCCTTTCTCCCTGCCTGTCCACCTGGGAGTGCAGCCTACAGTGTCTATGTTTCTTGTCTACCTGGGAGTGCTGCCTACACTGTCTAGGCTGCTCTCCCAGGAAGACAGGCACACAGAGAGTGTCTGTGTGTGGTTCTCTCCCTGCCTGTCTAAATGGGAGTGCAGCCTAAAGTGTGTCTGTGTGCCTGTCTACCTGTGAGAGTAGCCTAGATTGTCTCTGTGTGACTCACTCACTACCTGTCTACCTGGGAGTGCTGCCTAGAGTGTCTCTGTGTGCCTCTCTCCCTGCCTGTCTACCTGAGAGTGCAGCCTAGAGTGTCTCTGTGAGCCTGTCTACCTGGGAGTGCAGCTAACTGTGTCTCTGTGTACTTGCCTACCTGGGAGAGCAGCCTAGAGTGTCTCTGTGTGCCTCTCTCCCTGTCTGTCTACCTGAGAGTGCAGCCTAGAGTGTCTCTGTGTGCCTGTCTACCTGGGAGAGCAGCCTAGAGTGTCTCTGTGTGCCTGTCTCCCTGCATGTCTACCTGGGAGTGCAGCCTAGAGTGTCTTTGTGTGCCTGTCTACCTGGGAGAGCAGCCTAGAGTGTCTCTGTGTGCCTATCTTCCTGCCTGTCTACCTGGGAGTGCAGCCTAGAGTGTCTCTGTGTGCCTATCTTCCTGCCTGTCTACCTGGGAGTGCAGCCTAGAGTGTCTCTGTGTGCCTATCTTCCTGCCTGTCTACCTGGGAGTGCAGCCTAGAGTGTCTCTGTGTGCCTATCTTCCTGCCTGTCTACCTGGGAGTGCAGCCTAGAGTGTCTCTGTGTGCCTATCTTCCTGCCTGTCTACCTGGGAGTGCAGCCTAAGGTGTCTCTGTGTGCCTGTCTACCTGGGAGAGCAGCCTAGAGTGTCTCTGTGTGCCTATCTTCCTGCCTGTCTACCTGGGAGTGCAGCTTAGAGTGTTTCTGTGTGCCTGTCTCCCTGCATGTCTACCTGAGAGTGCAGCCTAGAGTGTCTCTGTGTGCCTGTCTACCTGGGAGAGCAGCCTAGAGTGTCTCTGTGTGCCTGTCTCCCTGCATGTCTACCTGAGAGTGCTGCCTAGAGTGTCTCTGTGTGCCTGTCTACCTGGGAGTGCAGCCTAGAGTGTCTCTGTGTGCGTCTCTCCCTGCCTGTCTACCTGCCTGTCTACCTGGGAGGGCAGCCTAGAGTGTCTCTGTGTGCCTGTCTACCTGGGAGAGCAGCCTAGAGTGTCTCGGTGTGCGTCTCTCCCTGCCTGTCTACCTGGGAGTGCAGCTAACTGTGTCTCTGTGTACTTGCCTACCTGGGAGAGCAGCCTAGAGGGTCTCTGTGTGCCTTTCTCCCTGCCTGTCTACCTGGGAGTGCTGCCTACTGTGTCTCTGTGTGCCTCTCCACCTGGGTGTGCTGCCTACAGTGTCTCTGTGTGCCTGTCTACCTTGGAGAGTAGCCTAGAGTGTCTGTGTGTGCCTATCTCTCTGGGACTGCAGCCTAGAGTGTCTCTGTGAGCCTGTCTACCTGGGAGAGCAGCCTAGAGTGTCCTGTGAGCCTCTCTCCCTGCCTGTCTACCTGGGAGTGCAGCCTAGAGTGTCTCTGTGTGCCTGTCTAGCTGGGAGTGCAGCCTAGAGTGTCTCTGTGTGCCTCTCTCCCTGCCTGTCTACCTGAGAGTGCAGCCTAGAGTGTCTCTGTGAGCCTGTCTACCTGGGAGAGCAGCCTAGAGTGTCCTGTGAGCCTCTCTCCCTGCCTGTCTACCTGGGAGTGCAGCCTAGAGTGTCTCTGTGTGCCTGTCTAGCTGGGAGTGCAGCCTAGAGTGTCTCTGTGTGCCTCTCTCCCTGCCTGTCTACCTGAGAGTGCAGCCTAGAGTGTCTCTGTGAGCCTGTCTACCTGGGAGAGCAGCCTAGAGTGTCCTGTGAGCCTCTCTCCCTGCCTGTCTACCTGGGAGTGCAGCCTAGAGTGTCTCTGTGTGACTGTCTAGCTGGGAGGGCAGCCTAGAGTGTCTCTGTGTGCCTGTCTACCTGGGATTGCTGCCTAGAGTGTCTCTGTGTGCCTGTCTATCTGGAAGTGCAGCCTAGAGTGTCTCTGTGGGCCTGTCTAGCTGGGAGTGCAGCCTACAGTGTCTCTGTGTGCCTGTCTACCTAGGAGTGCAGCCTAGAGTGTGTTGTGTGCCTGTACACCTGGGAGTGCTTCCTACAGTGTCTCTGTGTGCCTGTCTACATGAGAGTGCAGCCTAGAGTGTCTGTGTGTGCCTGTCTACCTGGGAGTGCAGCCTAGAGTGTCTCTGTGTGCCTGTCTCCCTGCATGTCTACCTGGGAGAGCAGCCTAGAGTGTCTCTGTGTGCCTCTCTCTCCACTTGTCTACCTGGGAGTGCAGCCTACATTGTCTCTGTCGGCCTGTCTACCTGAGAGTGCAGCCTAGAGTGTCTCTGTGTGCCTATCTTCCTGCCTGTCTACCTGGGAGTGCAGCCTAAGGTGTCTCTGTGTGCCTGTCTACCTGGAGTGCAGCCTAGAGTGTCTCTGTGTGCCTGTCTATCTAGGAGTGCTGCCTAGAGTGTCTCTGTGTGCCTATCTCCCTGCCTGTCTACCTGGGAGTGCAGCCTAGAGTGTCTCTGTGTGCCTGTCTACCTGGGAGTGCAGCCTAGAGTATCTCTGTGTGCCTATCTACTTGGGACTGCAGCCTAGAGTGTCTCTGTGTGCCTCTCTCCCGGCCTGTCTACCTGAGAGTGCAGCCTAGAGTGTCTCTGTGTGCCTGTCTAGCTGGGAGTGCAGCCTAGAGTGTCTCTGTGTGCCTCTTTCTCCGCTTGTCTGCCTGGGAGTGCTGCCTAGGGTGTCTCTGTGTGCCTGTCTACCTGGGAGAGCAGCCTAGAGTGTCTCTGTGTGCCTGTCTACCTGGGAGTGCTGCCTAGAGTGTCTGTGTGTGCCTGTCTACCTGGGAGTGCAGCCTAGAGTGTCTCTGTGTGCCTGTCTAGCTGGGAGTGCAGCCTAGAGTGTCTCTGTGTGCCTGTCTACCTGGGAGTGATGCCTAGAGTGTCTGGGTGTGCCTGTCTACCTGGGAGTGCAGCCTACAGTGTCTTTGTGTACCTCTCTCCCTGCCTGTCTACCTGGGAGTGCAGCCTAGAGTGTCCTGTGTGCCTGTCTACCTGCCTGTCTACCTGAGAGTGAAGCCTAGAGTGTCTCTGTGTGCCTATCTTCCTGCCTGTCTACCTGGGAGTGCAGCCTAAGGTGTCTCTGTGTGCCTGTCTACCTGGAGTGCAGCCTAGAGTGTCTCTGTGTGCCTGTCTATCTAGGAGTGCTGCCTAGAGTGTCTCTGTGTGCCTATCTCCCTGCCTGTCTACCTGGGAGTGCAGCCTAGAGTGTCTCTGTGTGCCTGTCTACCTGGGAGTGCAGCCTAGAGTATCTCTGTGTGCCTATCTACTTGGGACTGCAGCCTAGAGTGTTTCTGTGTGCCTCTCTCCCGGCCTGTCTACCTGAGAGTGCAGCCTAGAGTGTCTCTGTGTGCCTGTCTAGCTGGGAGTGCAGCCTAGAGTGTCTCTGTGTGCCTCTTTCTCCGCTTGTCTGCCTGGGAGTGCTGCCTAGGGTGTCTCTGTGTGCCTGTCTACCTGGGAGAGCAGCCTAGAGTGTCTCTGTGTGCCTGTCTACCTGGGAGTGCTGCCTAGAGTGTCTGTGTGTGCCTGTCTACCTGGGAGTGCAGCCTAGAGTGTCTCTGTGTGCCTGTCTAGCTGGGAGTGCAGCCTAGAGTGTCTCTGTGTGCCTGTCTACCTGGGAGTGATGCCTAGAGTGTCTGGGTGTGCCTGTCTACCTGGGAGTGCAGCCTACAGTGTCTTTGTGTACCTCTCTCCCTGCCTGTCTACCTGGGAGTGCAGCCTAGAGTGTCCTGTGTGCCTGTCTACCTGCCTGTCTACCTGAGAGTGAAGCCTAGAGTGTCTCTGTGTGCCTGTCTAACTGGGAGTGCTGCCTAGAGTGTCTCTGTGTGCCTGTCTACCTGGGAGTGCTGCCTAGAGTGTCTCTGTGTGCCTGTCTACCTAGGAGTGCAGCCTATACTGTCTCTGTGTGCCTGTGTAGCTGGGAGTGCAGCCTAGAGTGTCTCTGTGTGCCTGTCTACCTGGGAGTGCAGCCTAGAGTCTGTCTGTGTGCCTCTCTACCTGGGAGAGCAGCCTAGAGTGTCTCTGTGTGCCTGTCTACTAGAGAGTGCAGCCTAGAGTGTCTGTGTGTGCCTGTCTACCTGGGAGTGCAGCCTAGAGTGTCTCTGTGTGCCTGTCTACCTGGGAGAGCAGCCTAGAGTGTCTCTGTGTGCCTCTCTCCCGGCCTGTCTACCTGGGAGTGCAGCCTAGAGTGTCTCTGTGTGACTGTCTAGCTGGGAGGGCAGCCTAGAGTGTCTCTGTGTGACTGTCTACCTGGGAGTGCAGCCTAGAGTGTCTCTGTGTGCCTCTCTCCCTGCCTGTCTACCTGAGAGTGCAGCCTACAGTGTCTCTGTGAACCTGTCTACCTGGGAGTGTAGCCCAGAGTGTCTCAGTGTGCCTGTCTACCTGCTTGTCTACCTGGGAGTGCTGACTAGAGTGTCTCTGTGTGCCTGTCTATCTGGAAGTGCAGCCTAGAGTGTCTCTGTGGGCCTGTCTAGCTGGGAGTGCAGCCTACAGTGTCTCTGTGTGCCTGCCTACCTAGGAGTGCAGCCTAGAGTGTGTTGTGTGCCTGTACACCTGGGAGTGCTTCCTACAGTGTCTCTGTGTGCCTGTCTACATGAGAGTGCAGCCTAGAGTGTCTGTGTGTGCCTGTCTACCTGGGAGTGCAGCCTAGAGTGTCTCTGTGTGCCTGTCTCCCTGCATGTCTACCTGGGAGAGCAGCCTAGAGTGTCTCTGTGTGCCTCTCTCTCCACTTGTCTACCTGGGAGTGCAGCCTACATTGTCTCTGTCGGCCTGTCTACCTGAGAGTGCAGCCTAGAGTGTCTCTGTGTGCCTATCTTCCTGACTCTCTACCTGGGAGAGCAGCCTAGAGTGTCTCTGTGTGCCTATCTTCCTGCCTGTCTACCTGGGAGTGCAGCCTAAGGTGTCTCTGTGTGCCTGTCTACCTGGAGTGCAGCCTAGAGTGTCTCTGTGTGCCTGTCTATCTAGGAGTGCAGCCTAGAGTGTCTCTGTGTGCCTGTCTACCTGGGAGAGCAGCCTAGAGTGTCTCTGTGTGCCTCTCTCCCGGCCTGTCTACCTGAGAGTGCAGCCTAGAGTGTCTCTGTGTGCCTGTCTAGCTGGGAGAGCAGCCTAGAGTGTCCTGTGAGCCTCTCTCCCTGCCTGTCTACCTGGGAGTGCAGCCTACAGGGTCTCTGTGAACCTGTCTACCTGGGAGTGTAGCCCAGAGTGTCTCAGTGTGCCTGTCTACCTGCTTGTCTACCTGGGAGTGCAGCCTAAGGTGTCTCTGTGTGCCTGTCTACCTGGAGTGCAGCCTAGAGTGTCTCTGTGTGCCTGTCTACCTGAGAGTGCAGCCTAGAGTGTCTCTGTGTGCCTGTCTAGCTGGGAGAGCAGCCTAGAGTGTCCTGTGAGCCTCTCTCCCTGCCTGTCTACCTGGGAGTGCAGCCTAGAGTGTCTCTGTGTGACTGTCTAGCTGGGAGGGCAGCCTAGAGTGTCTCTGTGTGACTGTCTACCTGGGAGTGCAGCCTAGAGTGTCTCTGTGTGCCTCTCTCCCTGCCTGTCTACCTGAGAGTGCAGCCTACAGTGTCTCTGTGAACCTGTCTACCTGGGAGTGTAGCCCAGAGTGTCTCTGTGTGCCTCTTTCTCCGCTTGTCTGCCTGGGAGTGCTGCCTAGGGTGTCTCTGTGTGCCTGTCTACCTGGGAGAGCAGCCTAGAGTGTCTCTGTGTGCCTGTCTACCTGGGAGTGCAGCCTACACTGTCTCTGTGTGCCTGTCTACCTGGGAGTGCTGCCTAGAGTGTCTCTGTGTGCCTGTCTACCTGAGAGTGCTGCCTAGAGTGTCTCTGTGTGCCTGTGTAGCTGGGAGTGCAGCCTAGAGTGTCTCTGTGTGCCTGTCTACCTGGGAGTGCACCCTAGAGTGTCTATGTGTGCCTGTCTACCTGGGAGAGCAGCCTAGAGTGTCTCTGTGTGCCTCTCTCCCGGCCTGTCTACCTGAGAGTGCAGCCTAGAGTGTCTCTGTGTGCCTGTCTACCTGGGAGTGCAGCCTAGAGTGTCTCTGTGTGCCTGTACACCTGGGAGTGCTTCCTACAGTGTCTCTGTGTGCCTGTCTACATGAGAGTGCAGCCTAGAGTGTCTGTGTGTGCCTGTCTACCTGGGAGTGCAGCCTAGAGTGTCTCTGTGAGCCTGTCTACCTGGGAGAGCAGCCTAGAGTGTCTCTATGTGCCTGACTAGCTGGGAGTGCTGCCTAGAGTGTCTGTGTGTGCCTGTCTACCTGGGAGTGCTGCCTAGAGTGTGCTATGTGCCTCTCTCCCTGCCTGGCTAACTGGGACTGCAGCCTAAAGTGTCTCTGTGTGCCTATCTACTTGGGACTGCAGCCTAGAGTGTCTCTGTGTGCCTATCTTCCTGCCTGTCTACCTGGGAGTGCAGCCTAGAGTGTCTCTGTGTGCCTATCTTCCTGCCTGTCTACCTGGGAGTGCAGCCTAAGGTGTCTCTGTGTGCCTGTCTACCTGGGAGTGCTGCCTAGAGTGTCTCTGTGTGCCTGTCTACCTGAGAGTGCTGCCTAGAGTGTCTCTGTGTGCCTGTCTAACTGGGAGTGCTGCCTAGAGTGTCTCTGTGTGCCTGTCTACCTGGGAGTGCTGCCTAGAGTGTCTCTGTGTGCCTGTCTACCTAGGAGTGCAGCCTATACTGTCTCTGTGTGCCTGTGTAGCTGGGAGTGCAGCCTAGAGTGTCTCTGTGTGCCTGTCTACCTGGGAGTGCAGCCTAGAGTGTCTCTGTGTGCCTCTCTCACTGCCTGTCTACTTGAGAGTGCAGCCTAGAATGTCTCTGTGTGCCTGTCTAGCTGGGAGTGCAGCCTACAGTGTCTTTGTGTGTCTGTCTACCTGAGAGTGCAGCCTAGAGTGTCTGTGTGTGCCTGTCTACCTGAGAGTGCAGCCTAGAGTGTCTCTGTGTGCCTGTCTACCTAGGAGTGCTGCCTAGAGTATCTCTGTGTGCCTGTCTACCTGGGAGTGCTGCCTAGAGTGTGCTATGTGCCTCTCTCCCTGCCTGGCTAACTGGGAGTGCAGCCTAAAGTGTCTCTGTGTGCCTGTCTACTTGGGACTGCAGCCTAAAGTGTCTCTGTGTGCCTATCTACTTGGGACTGCAGCCTAGAGTGTCTCTGTGTGCCTATCTTCCTGCCTGTCTACCTGGGAGTGCAGCCTAGAGTGTCTCTGTGTGCCTATCTTCCTGCCTGTCTACCTGGGAGTGCAGCCTAAGGTGTCTCTGTGTGCCTGTCTACCTGGAGTGCAGCCTAGAGTGTCTCTGTATGCCTGTCTAGCTGGGAGTGCAGCCAAGAGTGTCAGTGTGTGCCTGTCTACCTCGGAGAGCAGCCTAGAGTGTCCTGTGTGCCTCTCTCCCTGCCTGTCTACCTGGGAGTGCAGCCTACACTGTGTCTGTGTGCCTGCCTACCTGGGAGTGCTGCCTAGAGTGTCTCTGTTTGCCTGTCGACCTGGGAGAGCAGCCTAGAGTGTCCTGTGTGCCTGTCTACCTGCCTGTCTACCTGAGAGTGAAGCCTAGAGTGTCTCCGTGTGCCTGTCTACCTGGGACTGCAGCCTAGAGTGTCTGTGTGTGCCTGTCTATCTAGGAGAGCAGCCTAGAGTGTCTCTGTGTGCCTATCTACTTGGGACTGCAGCCTAGAGTCTGTCTGTGTGCCTCTCTACCTGGGAGAGCAGCCTAGAGTGTCTCTGTGTGCCTGTCTACTAGAGAGTGCAGCCTAGAGTGTCTCTGTGTGCCTGTCTACCTGGGAGTGCAGCCTAGAGTATCTCTGTGTGCCTCTATCACTGCCTGTCTACTTGAGAGTGCAGCCTAGAGTGTCTCTGTGTGCCTATCTTCCTGCCTGTCTACTTGGGACTGCAACCTAGAGTGTCTCTGTGTGCCTATCTTCCTGCCTGTCTACTTGGGACTGCAGCCTAGAGTGTCTCTGTGTGCCTCTCTCCCTGCCTGTCTACCTGAGAGTGAAGCCTAGAGTGTCTCTGTGTGCCTGTCTACCTGGGACAGCTGCCTAGAGTGTCTCTGTGTGCCTGTCTACCTGGGATTGCTGCCTAGAGTGTCTCTGTGTCCTATCTACCTGGGAGTGCAGCCTAGAGTGTCTCTGTGTGCCTGTCTAGCTGGTAGTGCAGCCTACAGTGTCTCTGTGTGCCTGTCTACCTGGGAGAGCAGCCTAGAGTGTCTCTGTGTGCCTCTCTCCCTGCCTGGCTAACTGGGAATGCAGCCTAGAGTGTCTCTGTGTGCCTATCTACTTGGGACTGCAGCCTAGAGTGTCTCTGTGTGCCTATCTTCCTGCCTGTCTACCTGGGAGTGCAGCCTAGAGTGTCTCTGTGTGCCTATCTTCCTGCCTGTCTACCTGGGAGTGCAGCCTAAGGTGTCTCTGTGTGCCTGTCTACCTGGAGTGCAGCCTAGAGTGTCTCTCCCTGCCTCTACCTGGGAGTGCAGCCAAGAGTGTCAGTGTGTGCCTGTCTACCTCGGAGAGCAGCCTAGAGTGTCCTGTGTGCCTCTCTCCCTGCCTGTCTACCTGGGAGTGCAGCCTACAGTGTCTCTGTGTGCCTGTCTACCTGTGAGTGCTGCCTAGAGAGTCTCTGTGTGCCTGTCGACCTGGGAGAGCAGCCTACAGTATCTCTGTGTGCCTCTCTCCCTGACTGTCTACCTGGGAGTGCAGCCTACACTGTGTCTGTGTGCCTGCCTACCTGGGAGTGCTGCCTAGAGTGTCTCTGTTTGCCTGTCTACCTGGGAGAGCAGCCTAGAGTGTCTCTGTGTGCCTGTCTAGCTGGGAGTGCAGCCTAGAGTGTCTCTGTGTGCCTATCTACATGGGACTGCAGCCTACAGTCTGTCTGTGTGCATGTCTACCTGAGAGAGCAGCCTAGAGTGTCTGTGTGCCTGTCTACCAGAGAGTGCAGCCTAGAGTGTCTGTGTGTGCCTGTCTACCTGGGAGAGCAGCCTACAGTGTCTTTGTGTACCTCTCTCCCTGCCTGTCTACCTGGGAGTGCAACCTACAGTGTCTCTCTGTGCCTGTCTATCTAGGAGAGCAGCCTAGAGTGTCTCTGTGTGCCTATCTACTTGGGACTTCAGCCTAAGGTGTCTCTGTGTGCCTGTCTACCTGGAGTGCAGCCTACAGTATCTCTGTGTGCCTGTCTACCTGGGAGAGCAGCCTAGAGTGTCCTATGTGCCTCTCTCCCTGCCTGGCTAACTGGGAGTGCAGCCTAAAGTGTCTCTGTGTGCCTATCTACTTGGGACTGCAGCCTAGAGTGTCTCGGTGTGCCTGTCTCCCTGCATGTCTACCTGGGAGAGCAGCCTAGAGTGTCTCTGTGTGCCTGTCTTTGGGAGTGCTGCCTAGAGTATCTCTGTGTGCCTGTCTACCTGGGAGTGCTGAGTAGAGTGTCTCTGTGTGCCTGTCTACCTGGGAGTGCAGCCTAGAGTGTCTCTGTTTGCCTGTCTACCAGGGAGAGCAGCCTAAAGTGTCTCTGTGTGCCTGTCTACCTGGGAGTGCAGCCTAGAGTGTCTCGGTGTGCCTGTCTCCCTGCATGTCTACCTGGGAGAGCAGCCTAGAGTGTCTGTGTGTGCCTGTCTACCTGGGAGAGCTGCCTAGAGTGTCTCTGTGTGCCTGTCTCCCTGGGATTGCTGTCGAGAGGGTCTCTGTGTGCCTGTCTACATAGGAGTGCTGTCTAGAGTGTCTCTGTGTGCCTGTCTATCTGGAAGTGCAGCCTAGAGAGTCTCTGTGTGCTATCTACCTGGGACTGCAGCCAAGAGTGTCAGTGTGTGCCTCTCTCTCTGCTTGTCTACCTGGGAGTGCAGCCTACAGTGTCTCTGTGTGCCTCTCTCTCTGCTTGTCTACCTGGGAGTGCAGCCTACAGTGTCTCTGTGTGCCTGTCTACCTGGGAGTGCAGCCTAGAGTGTCTATGTATGCCTGTCTAGCTGGGAGTGCAGCCTAGAGTGTCTATGTATGCCTGTCTACCTGGGAGTGCAGCCTAGAGTGTCTCTATGTGCCTGACTAGCTGGGAGTGCTGCCTAGAGTGTCTGTGTGTGCCTGTCTACCTGGGAGTGCTGCCTAGAGTGTGCTATGTGCCTCTCTCCCTGCCTGGCTAACTGGGACTGCAGCCTAAAGTGTCTCTGTGTGCCTATCTACTTGGGACTGCAGCCTAGAGTGTCTCTGTGTGCCTCTCTCCCTGCCTGTCTACCTGAGAGAGCAGCCTAGAGTGTCTCTGTGTGCCTCTCTCCCTGCCTGTCTACCTGAGAGTGAAGCCTACAGTGTCTCTGTGTGCCTGTCTACCTGGGAGTGCAGCCTAGAGTGTCTCTGTGTGCCTGTCTATCTGAGAGTGCAGCCTTGAGTGTCTCTGTGTGCCTCTCTCCCTGCCTGTCTACCTGAGAGTGAAGCCTAGAGTGTCTCTGTGTGCCTGTCTAGCTGGGAGTGCCTCCTAGAGTGTCTCTCTGTGCCTATCTACTTGGGACTGCAGCGTAGAGTCTGTCTGTGTGCCTGTCTACCTGAGAGAGCACCCTAGAGTGTCTCTGTGTGCCTCTCTCCCTGCCTGTCTACCTGGGAGTGCAGCCTACAGTGTCTCTGTCTGCCTGTCTCCCTGGGAAAGTAGCCTAGACTGTCTCTGTGTGCCTGTCTACCTGAGAGTGCAGCCTAGACTGTCTCTGTGTGCCTGTCTACCTGGGAGTGCTGCCTAGAGTGTCTCTGTGTGCCTGTCTACCTGGAGTGCTGCCTAGAGTGTCTCTGTGTGCCTGTCTACCTGAGAGTGCTGCCTAGAGTGTCTCTGTGTGCCTGTCTAGCTGGGAGTGCCTCCTAGAGTGTCTCTCTGTGCCTATCTACTTGGGACTGCAGCGTAGAGTCTGTCTGTGTGCCTGTCTACCTGAGAGAGCACCCTAGAGTGTCTCTGTGTGCCTGTCTACCAGAGAGTGCAGCCTAGAGTGTCTGTGTGTGCCTGTCTAACTGGGAGAGCAGCCTACAGTGTCTCTGTGTACGTCTCTCCCTCCCTGTCTACCTGGGAGTGCAGCCTACAGTGTCTCTGTGTGCCTGTCTACCTGGGAGTGCAGCCTACAGTGTATCTGTGTGCCTGTCTACCTGGGAGTGCTGCCTAGAGTATCTCTGTGTGCCTGTCTACCTGGGAGAGCAGCCTAGAGTGTCTCTGTGTTCCTGTCTACTAGAGAGTGCAGCCTAGAGTGTCTCTGTGTGCCTATCTTCCTGCCTGTCTACCTGGGAGTGCAGCCTAAGGTGTCTCTGTGTGCCTGTCTACCTGGAGTGCAGCCTAGAGTGTCTCTGTGTGCCTGTCTAGCTGGGAGTGCAGCCTAGAGTGTCTCTGTGTGCCTATCTACATGGGACTGCAGCCT
The DNA here is from genome assembly GCF_048564905.1 of Vicugna pacos. Classification (NCBI taxonomy): domain Eukaryota; kingdom Metazoa; phylum Chordata; class Mammalia; order Artiodactyla; family Camelidae; genus Vicugna; species Vicugna pacos. The sequence continues at coordinate 53,847,263 of NC_132993.1, forward strand.
ACAGTCTGTCTGTGTGCATGTCTACCTGAGAGAGCAGCCTAGAGTGTCTGTGTGCCTGTCTATCAGAGAGTGCTGCCTAGAGTGTCTGTGTGTGCCTGTCTATCTGGAAGTGCAGCCTAGAGTGTCTCTGTGTGCCTGTCTACCTGGAGTGCAGCCTAGAGTGTCTCTGTGTGCCTGTCTAGCTGGGAGTGCAGCCTAGAGTGTCTCTGTGTGCCTATCTACATGGGACTGCAGCCTACAGTCTGTCTGTGTGCATGTCTACCTGAGAGAGCAGCCTAGAGTGTCTGTGTGCCTGTCTACCAGAGAGTGCTGCGTAGAGTGTCTGTGTGTGCCTGTCTATCTGGAAGTGCAGCCTAGAGTGTCTCTGTGTGCTATCTACCTGGGAGTGCAGCCTAGAGTGTCTCTGTGTGCCTGTCTATCTGGGAGTGCTGCCTAGAGTGTCTCTGTGTGCCTGTCTACCTGGGAGAGCAGCCTAGAGTGTCTCTGTGTGCCTCTCTCCTGCCTGTCTACCTGGGAGTGCAGCCTACAGTGTCTCTGTGTGCCTGTCTACCTGGGAGTGCTGACTACAGTGTCTCTGTGTGCCGGTCTAACTGGGAGAGCAGCCTAGAATGTCTCTGTGTGCCTATCTACCTGGGAGTGCTGACTACAGTGTCTCTGTGTGCCGGTCTAACTGGGAGAGCAGCCTAGAATGTCTCTGTGTGCCTATCTACCTGGGAGATCAGCCTAGAGTGTCTCTGTGTGCCTCTCTCCCTGCCTATCTACCTGGAAGTGCAGCCTAGAGTGTCTCTGTGTGCCTGTCTATCTGGGAGTGCTGCCTAGAGTGTCTCTGTGTGCCTGTCTACCTGGGAGAGCAGCCTAGAGTGTCTCTGTGTGCCTCTCTCCTGCCTGTCTACCTGGGAGTGCAGCCTACAGTGTCTCTGTGTGCCTGTCTACCTGGGAGTGCTGCCTAGGGTGTCTCTGTGTGCCTGTGTACCTGGGAGAACAGCCTAGAGTGTCTCTGTGTGCCTATCTCCCTGCCTGTCTACCTGGGAGTGCAGCCTAGAGTGTCTCTGTGTGCCTGTCTACCTGGGAGTGCAGCCTAGAGTGTCTCTGTGTGCCTGTCTACCTGGGAGTGCAGCCTAGAGTGTCTTTGTGTGCCTGTCTACCTGGGAGTGCTGCCTAGAGTATCTATGTGTGCCTGTCTACCTGGGAGAGCAGCCTAGAGTGTCTCTGTGTGCCTGTCTCCCTGCATGTCTACCTGGGAGTGCAGCCTAGAGTGTCTCTGTGTGCCTGTGTACTTGGGAGTGCAGCCTAGAGTGTCTTTGTGTGCCTGTCTACCTGGGAGTGCTGCCTAGAGTGTCTCTGTGTGCCTGTCTACCTGGGAGAGCAGCCTAGAGTGTCTCTGTGTGCCTGTCTCCCTGCATGTCTACCTGGGAGTGCAGCCTAGAGTGTCTCTGTGTGCCTGTCTAGCTGGGAGTGCAGCCTAGAATATCTCTGTGTGCCTATCTACTTGGGACTGCAGCCTAGAGTGTCTCTGTGTGCCTGTCTACCTGGGAGAGCAGCCTAGAGTGTCTCTGTGTGCCTCTCTCCCGGCCTGTCTACCTGAGAGTGCAGCCTAGAGTGTCTCTGTGTGCCTGTCTAGCTGGGAGTGCAGCCTGGAGTGTCTCTGTGTGCCTGTCTCCCTGGGAGTGCTGCCTACAGTGTCTCTGTGTGCCTGTCTACCTGGGAGTGCAGCCTAGAGTGTCTCTGTGTGCCTCTCTCCCTGCCTGTCTACCTGGGAGTGCAGCCTACAGTGTCTCTGTGTGCCTGTCTACCTGGGAGTGCAGCCTAGAGTATCTCTGTGTGCCTATCTACTTGGGACTGCACCCTAGAGTGTCTCTGTGTGCCTCTCTCCCTGCCTGTCTACCTGAGAGTGCAGCCTAGAGTGTCTCTGTGTGCCTGTCTCCCTGGGAGTGCTGCCTACAGTGTCTCTGTGTGCCTGTCTACCTGGGAGTGCAGCCTAGAGTGTCTCTGTGTGCCTCTCTCCCTGCCTGTCTACCTGGGAGTGCAGCCTACAGTGTCTCTGTGTGCCTGTCTACCTGGGAGTGCAGCCTAGAGTATCTCTGTGTGCCTATCTACTTGGGACTGCACCCTAGAGTGTCTCTGTGTGTCTCTCTCCCTGCCTGTCTACCTGGGAGTGCAGCCTAGAGTGTCTCTGTGTGCCTGTCTCCCTGCATGTCTACCTGAGAGTGCAGCCTAGAGTGTCTCTGTGTGCCTGTCTACCTGGGAGAGCAGCCTAGAGTGTCTCTGTGTGCCTGTCTCCCTGCATGTCTACCTGAGAGTGCTGCCTAGAGTGTCTCTGTGTGCCTGTCTACCTGAGAGAGCAGCCTAGAGTGTCTCTGTGTGCCTGTCTACCTGGGAGGGCAGCCTAGAGTGTCTCTGTGTGCCTGTCTACCTGGGAGGGCAGCCTAGAGTGTCTCTGTGTGCCTGTCTACCTGGGAGGGCAGCCTAGAGTGTCTGTGTGTGCCTCTCTCCCTGCCTGTCTACCTGGGAGTGCAGCCTGGAGTGTCTCTGTATGCCTGTCTACCTGGGAGTGCAGCCTAGAGTGTCTCTGTGTGCCTGTCTAGCTGGGAGTGCAGCCTAGAGTGTCTCTCTGTGCTATCTACCTGGGAGTGCAGCCTAGAGTGTCTCTGTGGGCCTGTCTAGCTGGGAGTGCAGCCTACAGTGTCTCTGTGTGCCTGTCTACCTAGGAGTGCAGCCTAGAGTGGGTTCTGTGCCTGTACACCTGGGAGTGCTTCCTACAGTGTCTCTGTGTGCCTGTCTACATGAGAGTGCAGCCTAGAGTGTCTGTGTGTGCCTGTCTACCTGGGAGTGCAGCCTAGAGTGTCTCTGTGTGCCTGTCCCCCTGCATGTATACCTGAGAGTGCAGCCTAGAGTGTCTCTGTGAGCATGTCTACCTGGGACAGCAGCCTAGAGTGTCCTGTGTGCCTCTCTCCCTGCCAGTCTACCTGAGAGTGCTGCATAGGGTGTCTCTGTGTGCCTATCTTCCTGCCTGTCTACCTGGGAGTGCAGCCTACACTGTCTCTGTGTGCCTGTCAACCTGTGAGTGCTGCGTAGAGTGTCTCTGTGTGCCTGTCTACCTGGGAGTGCAGCCTAGAGTGTCTCTGTGTGCCTGACTTTGGGAGTGCTGCCTAGAGTATCTATGTGTGCCTGTCTACCTGGGAGAGCAGCCTAGAGTGTCTCTGTGTGCCTGTCTACCTGGGATTGCTGCCTAGAGGGTCTCTGTGTGCCTGTCTACCTAGGAGTGCTGCCTAGAGTGTCTCTGTGTGCCTCTCTAGCTGGGAGTGCTGCCTAGAGTGTCTGTGTGTGCCTGTCTATCTGGAAGTGCAGCCTAGAGTGTCTCTGTGTGCTATCTACCTGGGAGTGCAGCCTAGAGTGTCTCTGTGTGCCTGTCTACATGAGAGTGCAGCCTAGAGTGTCTGTGTGTGCCTGTCTACCTGGGAGTGCAGCCTAGAGTGTCTCTGTGAGCCTGTCGACCTGGGAGAGCAGCCTAGAGTGTCTCTATGTGCCTGTCTAGCTGGGAGTGCAGCCTAGAGTATCTCTGTGTGCCTATCTACTTGGGACTGCAGCCTAGAGTGTCTCTGTGTGCCTGTCTACCTGGGAGAGCAGCCTAGAGTGTCTCTGTGTGCCTCTCTCCCGGCCTGTCTACCTGAGAGTGCAGCCTAGAGTGTCTCTGTGTGCCTGTCTAGCTGGGAGTGCAGCCTAGAGTGTCTCTGTGTGCCTCTCTCCCTGCCTGTCTACCTGGGAGAGCAGCCTAGAGTGTCTCTGTGTGCCTCTCTCCCGGCCTGTCTACCTGAGAGTGCAGCCTAGAGTGTCTCTGTGTGCCTGTCTAGCTGGGAGTGCAGCCTAGAGTGTCTCTGTGTGCCTCTCTCCCTGCCTGTCTACCTGGGAGAGCAGCCTAGAGTGTCTCAGTGTGCCTGTCTACCTGCTTGTCTACCTGGGAGTGCTGACTAGAGTGTCTCTGTGTGCCTGTCTACCTGGGATTGCTGCCTAGAGTGTCTCTGTGTGCCTGTCTACCTAGGAGTGCTGCCTAGAGTGTCTCTGTGTGCCTCTCTAGCTGGGAGTGCTGCCTACAGTGTCTCTGTGTGCCTGTCTACCTGGGAGAGCAGCCTAGAGTGTCTCTGTGTGCCTACCTACCTGGGAGTGCAGCCTAGAGTGTCTCTGTGTGCCTGTCTACCTGGGAGGGCAGCCTAGAGTGTCTCTGTGTGCCTGTCTACATGGGAGAGCAGCCTAGAGTGTCTCTGTGTGCCTGTCTACCTGGGAGTGCAGCCTAGAGTGTCTCTGCGTGCCTGTCTACCTGGGAATGCAGCCTAGAGTGTCTCTGTGTGCCTGTCTACCTGGGAGTGCAGCCTAGAGTGTCTCTGTGTGCCTGTCTACCTGGGAGTGCAGCCTAGAGTGTCTCTGCGTGCCTGTCTACCTGGGAGTGCAGCCTAGAGTGTCTCTGTGTGCCTGTCTACCTGGGAGTGCAGCCTAGAGGGTCTCTGTATGCCTGTCTACCTGGGAGTACAGCCTAGAGTGTCTCTGTGTGCCTGTGTACCCGGCCGAGCAGCCTAGAGTGTCTCTGTGTGCCTCTCTCCCTGCCTGTCTAACTGAGAGTGCAGCCTAGAGTGTCTCTGTGTGCCTGTCTACCTGGGAGAGCAGCCTAGAATGTCTCTGTCTGCCTCTTTCCCTTCCTGTCTACCTGGGAGTGCAGCCTACAGTGTCTCTGTGTGCCTGTCTACCTAGGAGTGCAGCCTAGAGTGTGTTGTGTGCCTGTACACCTGGGAGTGCTGCCTAGAGTGTCTGTGTGTGCCTGTCTATCTGGAAGTGCAGCCTAGAGTGTCTCTGTGTGCTATCTACCTGGGAGTGCAGCCTAGAGTGTCTCTGTGTGCCTGTCTAGCTGGGAGTGCAGCCTACAGTGTCTCTGTGTGCCTGTCTACCTAGGAGTGCAGCCTAGAGTGTGTTGTGTGCCTGTACACCTGGGAGTGCTTCCTACAGTGTCTCTGTGTGCCTGTCTACATGAGAGTGCAGCCTAGAGTGTCTGTGTGTGCCTGTCTACCTGGGAGTGCAGCCTAGAGTGTCTCTGTGAGCCTGTCTACCTGGGAGAGCAGCCTAGAGTGTCTCTATGTGCCTGTCTAGCTGGGAGTGCAGCCTAGAGTATCTCTGTGTGCCTATCTACTTGGGACTGCAGCCTAGAGTGTCTCTGTGTGCCTCTCTCCCGGCCTGTCTACCTGAGAGTGCAGCCTAGAGTGTCTCTGTGTGCCTGTCTAGCTGGGAGTGCAGCCTAGAGTGTCTCTGTGTGCCTCTCTCCCTGCCTGTCTACCTGGGAGAGCAGCCTTGAGTGTCTCTGTGTACCGGTCTAGCTCGGTGTGCAGCCTAGAGTGTCCCTGTGTGCCTGTCTACTTAGGACTGCAGCCTAGAGTGTGTCTGTGTGCCTGTCTACCTGGGAGAGCAGCCTAGAGTGTCCTGTGTGGCTCTCTCCCTGCCTGTCTACCTTGTCGTGCTGCCTAGAGTGTCTCTGTGTGCCTGTCTAGCTGGGAGTGCAGCCTAGAGTGTCTCTGTGTGCCTCTCTCCCTGCCTGTCTACCTGGGAGTGCAGCCTACAGGGTCTCTGTGAACCTGTCTACCTGGGAGTGTAGCCCAGAGTGTCTCAGTGTGCCTGTCTACCTGCTTGTCTACCTGGGAGTGCTGACTAGAGTGTCTCTGTGTGCCTGTCTACCTGGGATTGCTGCCTAGAGTGTCTCTGTGTGCCTGTCTACCTAGGAGTGCTGCCTAGAGTGTCTCTGTGTGCCTCTCTAGCTGGGAGTGCTGCCTAGAGTGTCTGTGTGTGCGTGTCTTCCTGGGAGTGCTGCCTACAGTGTCTCTGTGTGCCTGTCTACCTGGGAGAGCAGCCTAGAGTGTCCTGTGTGCCTCTCTCCCTGCCTGTCTAACTGAGAGTGCAGCCTAGAGTGTCTCTGTGTGCCTGTCTACCTGGGAGTGCACCCTAGAGTGTCTCTGTGTGCCTGTCTACCTGGGATTGCTGCCTAGAGGGTCTCTGTGTGCCTGTCTACCTAGGAGTGCTGCCTAGAGTGTCTCTGTGTGCCTCTCTAGCTGGGAGTGCTGCCTAGAGTGTCTGTGTGTGCCTGTCTATCTGGAAGTGCAGCCTAGAGTGTCTCTGTGGGCCTGTCTAGCTGTGAGTGCAGCCTACAGTGTCTCTGTGTGCCTGTCTACCTGGGAGAGCAGCCTAGAGTGTCCTGTGTGCCTCTCTCCCTGCCTGTCTAACTGAGAGTGCAGCCTAGAGTGTCTCTGTGTGCCTGTCTACCTGGGAGAGCAGCCTAGAATGTCTCTGTCTGCCTCTTTCCCTTCCTGTCTACCTGGGAGTGCAGCCTAGAGTGTCTCTGTGTGCCTGTCTACCTGGGAGTGCAGCCTAGAGTGTCTCTGTGTGCCTCTCTCACTGCCTGTCTACTTGAGAGTGCAGCCTAGAATGTCTCTGTGTGCCTGTCTAGCTGGGAGTGCAGCCTACAGTGTCTCTGTGTGTCTGTCTACCTGAGAGTGCAGCCTAGAGTGTCTGTGTGTGCCTGTCTACCTGAGAGTGCAGCCTAGAGTGTCTGTGTGTGCCTGTCTACCTGAGAGTGCAGCCTAGAGTGTCTCTGTGTGCCTGTCTACCTGAGAGTGCTGCCTAGAGTGTCTCTGTGTGCCTGTCTACCTGAGAGTGCTGCCTAGAGTGTCTCTGTGTGCCTGTCTAACTGGGAGTGCTGCCTAGAGTGTCTCTGTGTGCCTGTCTACCTGGGATTGCTGCCTAGAGTGTCTCTGTGTGCCTGTCTACCTGAGAGTGCTGCCTAGAGTGTCTCTGTGTGCCTATCTAGCTGGGAGTGCAGCCTAGAGTGTCTCTGTGTGCCTGTCTACCTGGGAGTGCACCCTAGAGTGTCTCTGTGTGCCTGTCTACCTGGGATTGCTGCCTAGAGGGTCTCTGTGTGCCTGTCTACCTAGGAGTGCTGCCTAGAGTGTCTCTGTGTGCCTCTCTAGCTGGGAGTGCTGCCTAGAGTGTCTGTGTGTGCCTGTCTATCTGGAAGTGCAGCCTAGAGTGTCTCTGTGGGCCTGTCTAGCTGTGAGTGCAGCCTACAGTGTCTCTGTGTGCCTGTCTACCTGGGAGAGCAGCCTAGAGTGTCCTGTGTGCCTCTCTCCCTGCCTGTCTAACTGAGATTGCAGCCTAGAGTGTCTCTGTGTGCCTGTCTACCTGGGAGAGCAGCCTAGAATGTCTCTGTCTGCCTCTTTCCCTTCCTGTCTACCTGGGAGTGCAGCCTACAGTGTCTCTGTGTGCCTGTCTACATGAGAGTGCAGCCTAGAGTGTCTGTGTGTGCCTGTCTACCTGGGAGTGCAGCCTAGAGTGTCTCTGTGAGCCTGTCTACCTGGGAGAGCAGCCTAGAGTGTCTCTATGTGCCTGTCTAGCTGGGAGTGCTGCCTAGAGTGTCTGTGTGTGCCTGTCTACCTGAGAGTGCTGCCTAGAGTGTCTCTGTGTGCCTGTCTAACTGGGAGTGCTGCCTAGAGTGTCTCTGTGTGCCTGTCTACCTGGGAGAGCAGCCTAGAGAGTCTCTGTGTGCCTGTCTACCTGGGAGTGCAGCGTACAGTGTCTCTGTGTGCCTGTCTACCTAGGAGTACAGCCTAGCGTGTGTCAGTGTTCCTCTCTCACGGCCTCCCTCCCTGCCTGTCTACCTGGGAGTGTAGCCTACAGTGTCTCTGTGTGCCTGTCTACCTGGGAGTGCTGCCTAGAGTGTCTCTGTGTGCCTGTCTACCTGTGAGAGTAGCCTAGATTGTCTCTGTGTGACTCACTCACTACCTGTCTACCTGGGAGTGCTGCCTAGAGTGTCTGTGTGTGCCTATCGACCTGGGAGTGCAGCCTAGAGTGTCTCTTTGTGCCTGTCTACCTGAGAGTGCTGCGTAGATTGTCTGTGTGTGCCTATCTACCTGGAAGTGCTGCCTAGAGTGTCTCTGTGTGCCTCTCTCCCTGCCTGTCTACCTGGGAGTGCAGCCTAGAGTGTCTCTGTGTGCCTGTCTACCTGGGAGTGATGCCTAGAGTGTCTGGGTGTGCCTGTCTACCTGGGAGTGCAGCTTAGAGTGTCTGTGTGTGCCTATGTACCTGGGAGGGCAGCGTAGAGTGTCTCTGTGTGCCTGTCTACCTGGGAGTGCAGCCTACAGTGTGTCTGTGTGCCTCTCTACCTGGGAGTGCTGCCTAGGGTGTCTCTGCGTGCCTGTGTACCTGGGAGAGCAGTCTAGAGTGTCTCTGTGTGCCTCTCTCACTGCTTGTCTAACTTGGGTTGCAGCCTACAGTGTCTCTGTGTGCCTGTCTACCTGGGAGAGCAGCCTAGAGTGTCTCTGTGTGCCTCTCTCCCTGCCTGTCTACCTGACAGTGCAGCCTAGAGTGTCTCTGTGTGCCTGTCTACCTGGAGTGATGCCTAGAGTGTCTCTGTTTGCCTGTCTACCTGGGAGAGCAGCCTAGAGTGTCTGTGTGTGCCTATCTTCCTGCCTGTCTACCTGGGAGTGCCGCCCAGACTATCTCTCTGTGCCTGTGTACCTGGGAATGCAGCCTAGAGTGTCTCTGTGTGCCTGTCTACCTGGGAGGGCAGCCTAGAGTGTCTCTGTGTGCCTGTCTACCTGGGAGTGCAGCCTAGAGTGTCTGTGTGTGCCTCTCTCCCTGCCTGTCTACCTGGGAGGGCAGCCTAGAGTGTCTCTGTGTGCCTGTCTACCTGGGAGGGCAGCCTAGAGTGTCTCTGGGTGCCTGTCTACCTGGGAGTGCAGCCTAGAGTGTCTCTGTGTGCCTGTCTACCTGGGAGGGCAGCCTAGAGTGTCTCTGTGTGCGTCTCTCCCTGCCTGTCTACCTGCCTGTCTACCTGGGAGTGCAGCCTAGAGTGTCTCTGTGTGCCTCTCTCCCTGCCTGTCTACCTGGGAGGGCAGCCTAGAGTGTCTCTGTGTGCCTCTCTCCCTGCCTGTCTACCTGGGAGGGCAGCCTAGAGTGTCTCTGTGTGCCTGTCTACCTGGGAGGGCAGCCTAGAGTGTCTCTCTGTGGTGTCTACCTGGGAGTGCAGCCTACAGTGTCTCTGTGTGCCTCCCTCCCTGCTTGTCTAACTTAGATTGCAGCCTACAATGTCTCTGTGTGCTTGTCTACCTGGGAGTGCTGCGTAGAGTGTCTCTGTGTGCCTGTCTACCTGGGAGTGCAGCCTAGAGTGTCTCTGTGTGCGTCTCTCCCTGCCTGTCTACCTGCCTTTCTACCTGGGAGGGCAGCCTAGAGTGTCTCTGTGTGCCTGTCTACCTGGGAGAGCAGCCTAGAGTGTCTCGGTGTGCGTCTCTCCCTGCCTGTCTACCTGGGAGTGCAGCTAACTGTGTCTCTGTGTACTTGCCTACCTGGGAGAGCAGCCTAGAGGGTCTCTGTGTGCCTTTCTCCCTGCCTGTCTACCTGGGAGTGCTGCCTACTGTGTCTCTGTGTGCCTCTCCACCTGGGTGTGCTGCCTACAGTGTCTCTGTGTGCCTGTCTACCTTGGAGAGTAGCCTAGAGTGTCTGTGTGTGCCTATCTCTCTGGGACTGCAGCCTAGAGTGTCTGTGTGTGCCTATCTACCTGGGAGTGCAGCCTAGAGTGTCTCTGTGTGCCTGTCTACCTGGGAGTGCAGCCTAGAGTGTCTCTGTGTGCCTCTCTCCCTGCCTGTCTACCTGGGAGAGCAGCCTAGAGGGTCTCTGTGTGCCTTTCTCCCTGCCTGTCTACCTGGGAGTGCAGCCTAAGGTGTCTCTGTGTGCCTGTCTACCTGGAGTGCAGCCTAGAGTGTCTCTGTGTGCCTGTCTATCTAGGAGTGCAGCCTAGAGTGTTTCTGTGTGCCTGTCTCCCTGCATGTCTACCTGAGAGTGCAGCCTAGAGTGTCTCTGTGTGCCTGTCTACCTGGGAGAGCAGCCTAGAGTGTCTCTGTGTGCCTGTCTCCCTGCATGTCTACCTGAGAGTGCTGCCTAGAGTGTCTCTGTGTGCCTGTCTACCTGGGAGAGCAGCCTAGAGTGTCTCTGTGTGCCTGTCTACCTGGGAGGGCAGCCTAGAGTGTCTCTGTGTGCCTGTCTACCTGGGAGAGCAGCCTAGAGTGTCTGTGTGTGCCTCTCTCCCTGCCTGTCTACCTGGGAGTGCAGCCTGGAGTGTCTCTGTATGCCTGTCTACCTGGGAGGGCAGCCTAGAGTGTCTCTCTGTGGTGTCTACCTGGGAGTGCAGCCTACAGTGTCTCTGTGTGCCTCCCTCCCTGCTTGTCTAACTTAGATTGCAGCCTACAATGTCTCTGTGTGCTTGTCTACCTGGGAGTGCTGCGTAGAGTGTCTCTGTGTGCCTGTCTACCTGGGAGTGCAGCCTAGAGTGTCTCTGTGTGCGTCTCTCCCTGCCTGTCTACCTGCCTTTCTACCTGGGAGGGCAGCCTAGAGTGTCTCTGTGTGCCTGTCTACCTGGGAGAGCAGCCTAGAGTGTCTCGGTGTGCGTCTCTCCCTGCCTGTCTACCTGGGAGTGCAGCTAACTGTGTCTCTGTGTACTTGCCTACCTGGGAGAGCAGCCTAGAGGGTCTCTGTGTGCCTTTCTCCCTGCCTGTCTACCTGGGAGTGCTGCCTACTGTGTCTCTGTGTGCCTCTCCACCTGGGTGTGCTGCCTACAGTGTCTCTGTGTGCCTGTCTACCTTGGAGAGTAGCCTAGAGTGTCTGTGTGTGCCTATCTCTCTGGGACTGCAGCCTAGAGTGTCTGTGTGTGCCTATCTACCTGGGAGTGCAGCCTAGAGTGTCTCTGTGTGCCTGTCTACCTGGGAGTGCAGCCTAGAGTGTCTCTGTGTGCCTCTCTCCCTGCCTGTCTACCTGGGAGAGCAGCCTAGAGGGTCTCTGTGTGCCTTTCTCCCTGCCTGTCTACCTGGGAGTGCAGCCTAAGGTGTCTCTGTGTGCCTGTCTACCTGGAGTGCAGCCTAGAGTGTCTCTGTGTGCCTGTCTATCTAGGAGTGCAGCTTAGAGTGTTTCTGTGTGCCTGTCTCCCTGCATGTCTACCTGAGAGTGCAGCCTAGAGTGTCTCTGTGTGCCTGTCTACCTGGGAGAGCAGCCTAGAGTGTCTCTGTGTGCCTGTCTCCCTGCATGTCTACCTGAGAGTGCTGCCTAGAGTGTCTCTGTGTGCCTGTCTACCTGGGAGAGCAGCCTAGAGTGTCTCTGTGTGCCTGTCTACCTGGGAGGGCAGCCTAGAGTGTCTCTGTGTGCCTGTCTACCTGGGAGAGCAGCCTAGAGTGTCTGTGTGTGCCTCTCTCCCTGCCTGTCTACCTGGGAGTGCAGCCTGGAGTGTCTCTGTATGCCTGTCTAGATGGGAGTGCAGCCTAGAGTGTCTCTGTGTGCCTGTCTCCCTGGGAGTGCTGCCTACAGTGTCTCTCCCTGCCTCTCTACCTGGGAGTGCAGCCTGGAGTGTCTCTGTGTGCCTGTCTCCCTGGGAGTGCTGCCTACAGTGTCTCTGTGTGCCTGTCTACCTGGGAGTGCAGCCTAGAGTGTCTCTGTGTGCCTCTCTCCCTGCCTGTCTACCTGGGAGTGCAGCCTACAGTGTCTCTGTGTGCCTGTCTACCTGGGAGTGCAGCCTAGAGTATCTCTGTGTGCCTATCTACTTGGGACTGCACCCTAGAGTGTCTCTGTGTGCCTGTCTCCCTGGGAGTGCAGCCTAGAGTGTCTCTGTGTGCCTGTCTCCCTGCATGTCTACCTGAGAGTGCAGCCTAGAGTGTCTGTGTGTGCCTGTCTACCTGGGAGTGCTGCCTAGAGTGTCTGTGTTTGCCTATCTACATGGGAGTGCAGCCTAGAGTCTGTCTGTGTGCCTGTCTAGCTGGGAGTGCAGCCTAGAGTGTCTCTGTGTGCCTGTCTACCTGGGAGAGCAGCCTAGAGTGTCTCTGTGTGCCTGTCTCCCTGCATGTCTACCTGAGAGTGCTGCCTAGAGTGTCTGTGTTTGCCTATCTACATGGGAGTGCAGCCTAGAGTCTGTCTGTGTGCCTGTCTACCTGGGAGTGCAGCCTAGAGTCTGTCTGTGTGCCTGTCTAGCTGGGAGTGCAGCCTAGAGTGTCTCTGTGTGCCTGTCTAGCTGGGAGTGCAGCCTAGAGTGTCTCTGTGTGCCTGTCTAGCTGGGAGTGCAGCCTAGAGTGTCTCTGTGTGCCTCTCTCCCTGCCTGTCTACCTGAGAGTGCAGCCTAGAGTGTCTCTGTGAGCCTGTCTACCTGGGAGAGCAGCCTAGAGTGTCCTGTGAGCCTCTCTCCCTGCCTGTCTACCTGGGAGTGCAGCCTAGAGTGTCTCTGTGTGCCTGTCTAGCTGGGAGTGCAGCCTAGAGTGTCTCTGTGTGCCTCTCTCCCTGCCTGTCTACCTGAGAGTGCAGCCTAGAGTGTCTCTGTGAGCCTGTCTACCTGGGAGAGCAGTCTAGAGTGTCCTGTGAGCCTCTCTCCCTGCCTGTCTACCTGGGAGTGCAGCCTAGAGTGTCTCTGTGTGCCTGTCTAGCTGGGAGTGCAGCCTAGAGTGTCTCTGTGTGCCTCTCTCCCTGCCTGTCTACCTGAGAGTGCAGCCTAGAGTGTCTCTGTGAGCCTGTCTACCTGGGAGAGCAGCCTAGAGTGTCCTGTGAGCCTCTCTCCCTGCCTGTCTACCTGGGAGTGCAGCCTAGAGTGTCTCTGTGTGCCTGTCTAGCTGGGAGTGCAGCCTAGAGTGTCTCTGTGTGCCTCTCTCCCTGCCTGTCTACCTGAGAGTGCAGCCTAGAGTGTCTCTGTGAGCCTGTCTACCTGGGAGAGCAGCCTAGAGTGTCCTGTGAGCCTCTCTCCCTGCCTGTCTACCTGGGAGTGCAGCCTAGAGTGTCTCTGTGTGCCTGTCTAGCTGGGAGGGCAGCCTAGAGTGTCTCTGTGTGCCTGTCTACCTGGGATTGCTGCCTAGAGTGTCTCTGTGTGCCTGTCTATCTGGAAGTGCAGCCTAGAGTGTCTCTGTGGGCCTGTCTAGCTGGGAGTGCAGCCTACAGTGTCTCTGTGTGCCTGTCTACCTAGGAGTGCAGCCTAGAGTGTGTTGTGTGCCTGTACACCTGGGAGTGCTTCCTACAGTGTCTCTGTGTGCCTGTCTACATGAGAGTGCAGCCTAGAGTGTCTGTGTGTGCCTGTCTACCTGGGAGTGCAGCCTAGAGTGTCTCTGTGTGCCTGTCTCCCTGCATGTCTACCTGGGAGAGCAGCCTAGAGTGTCTCTGTGTGCCTCTCTCTCCACTTGTCTACCTGGGAGTGCAGCCTACATTGTCTCTGTCGGCCTGTCTACCTGAGAGTGCAGCCTAGAGTGTCTCTGTGTGCCTATCTTCCTGCCTCTCTACCTGGGAGAGCAGCCTAGAGTGTCTCTGTGTGCCTATCTTCCTGCCTGTCTCCTGGGAGTGCAGCCTAAGGTGTCTCTGTGTGCCTGTCTACCTGGAGTGCAGCCTAGAGTGTCTCTGTGTGCCTGTCTATCTAGGAGTGCAGCCTAGAGTGTCTCTGTGTGCCTGTCTACCTGGGAGTGCAGCCTAGAGTATCTCTGTGTGCCTATCTACTTGGGACTGCAGCCTAGAGTGTCTCTGTGTGCCTCTCTCCCGGCCTGTCTACCTGAGAGTGCAGCCTAGAGTGTCTCTGTGTGCCTGTCTACATGAGAGTGCAGCCTAGAGTGTCTGTGTGTGCCTGTCTACCTGGGAGTGCAGCCTAGAGTGTCTCTGTGTGCCTGTCTCCCTGCATGTCTACCTGGGAGAGCAGCCTAGAGTGTCTCTGTGTGCCTCTCTCTCCACTTGTCTACCTGGGAGTGCAGCCTACATTGTCTCTGTCGGCCTGTCTACCTGAGAGTGCAGCCTAGAGTGTCTCTGTGTGCCTATCTTCCTGCCTGTCTACCTGGGAGTGCAGCCTAAGGTGTCTCTGTGTGCCTGTCTACCTGGAGTGCAGCCTAGAGTGTCTCTGTGTGCCTGTCTATCTAGGAGTGCAGCCTAGAGTGTCTCTGTGTGCCTGTCTACCTGGGAGTGCAGCCTAGAGTATCTCTGTGTGCCTATCTACTTGGGACTGCAGCCTAGAGTGTCTCTGTGTGCCTCTCTCCCGGCCTGTCTACCTGAGAGTGCAGCCTAGAGTGTCTCTGTGTGCCTGTCTAGCTGGGAGTGCAGCCTAGAGTGTCTCTGTGTGCCTCTTTCTCCGCTTGTCTGCCTGGGAGTGCTGCCTAGGGTGTCTCTGTGTGCCTGTCTACCTGGGAGTGCTGCCTAGAGTGTCTGTGTGTGCCTGTCTACCTGGGAGTGCAGCCTAGAGTGTCTCTGTGTGCCTGTCTAGCTGGGAGTGCAGCCTAGAGTGTCTCTGTGTGCCTGTCTACCTGGGAGTGATGCCTAGAGTGTCTGGGTGTGCCTGTCTACCTGGGAGTGCAGCCTACAGTGTCTTTGTGTACCTCTCTCCCTGCCTGTCTACCTGGGAGTGCAGCCTAGAGTGTCCTGTGTGCCTGTCTACCTGCCTGTCTACCTGAGAGTGAAGCCTAGAGTGTCTCTGTGTGCCTGTCTAACTGGGAGTGCTGCCTAGAGTGTCTCTGTGTGCCTGTCTACCTGGGAGTGCTGCCTAGAGTGTCTCTGTGTGCCTGTCTACCTAGGAGTGCAGCCTATACTGTCTCTGTGTGCCTGTGTAGCTGGGAGTGCAGCCTAGAGTGTCTCTGTGTGCCTGTCTACCTGGGAGTGCAGCCTAGAGTCTGTCTGTGTGCCTCTCTACCTGGGAGAGCAGCCTAGAGTGTCTCTGTGTGCCTGTCTACTAGAGAGTGCAGCCTAGAGTGTCTGTGTGTGCCTGTCTACCTGGGAGTGCAGCCTAGAGTGTCTCTGTGTGCCTGTCTACCTGGGAGAGCAGCCTAGAGTGTCTCTGTGTGCCTCTCTCCCGGCCTGTCTACCTGAGAGTGCAGCCTAGAGTGTCTCTGTGTGACTGTCTAGCTGGGAGGGCAGCCTAGAGTGTCTCTGTGTGACTGTCTACCTGGGAGTGCAGCCTAGAGTGTCTCTGTGTGCCTCTCTCCCTGCCTGTCTACCTGAGAGTGCAGCCTACAGTGTCTCTGTGAACCTGTCTACCTGGGAGTGTAGCCCAGAGTGTCTCAGTGTGCCTGTCTACCTGCTTGTCTACCTGGGAGTGCTGACTAGAGTGTCTCTGTGTGCCTGTCTATCTGGAAGTGCAGCCTAGAGTGTCTCTGTGGGCCTGTCTCCCTGCATGTCTACCTGGGAGAGCAGCCTAGAGTGTCTCTGTGTGCCTCTCTCTCCACTTGTCTACCTGGGAGTGCAGCCTACATTGTCTCTGTCGGCCTGTCTACCTGAGAGTGCAGCCTAGAGTGTCTCTGTGTGCCTATCTTCCTGACTCTCTACCTGGGAGAGCAGCCTAGAGTGTCTCTGTGTGCCTATCTTCCTGCCTGTCTACCTGGGAGTGCAGCCTAAGGTGTCTCTGTGTGCCTGTCTACCTGGAGTGCAGCCTAGAGTGTCTCTGTGTGCCTGTGTATCTAGGAGTGCAGCCTAGAGTGTCTCTGTGTGCCTGTCTACCTGGGAGAGCAGCCTAGAGTGTCTCTGTGTGCCTCTCTCCCGGCCTGTCTACCTGAGAGTGCAGCCTAGAGTGTCTCTGTGTGCCTGTCTAGCTGGGAGAGCAGCCTAGAGTGTCCTGTGAGCCTCTCTCCCTGCCTGTCTACCTGGGAGTGCAGCCTAGAGTGTCTCTGTGTGACTGTCTAGCTGGGAGGGCAGCCTAGAGTGTCTCTGTGTGACTGTCTACCTGGGAGTGCAGCCTAGAGTGTCTCTGTGTGCCTCTCTCCCTGCCTGTCTACCTGAGAGTGCAGCCTACAGTGTCTCTGTGAACCTGTCTACCTGGGAGTGTAGCCCAGAGTGTCTCTGTGTGCCTCTTTCTCCGCTTGTCTGCCTGGGAGTGCTGCCTAGGGTGTCTCTGTGTGCCTGTCTACCTGGGAGAGCAGCCTAGAGTGTCTCTGTGTGCCTGTCTACCTGGGAGTGCAGCCTACACTGTCTCTGTGTGCCTGTCTACCTGGGAGTGCTGCCTAGAGTGTCTCTGTGTGCCTGTCTACCTGAGAGTGCTGCCTAGAGTGTCTCTGTGTGCCTGTGTAGCTGGGAGTGCAGCCTAGAGTGTCTCTGTGTGCCTGTCTACCTGGGAGTGCACCCTAGAGTGTCTATGTGTGCCTGTCTACCTGGGAGAGCAGCCTAGAGTGTCTCTGTGTGCCTCTCTCCCGGCCTGTCTACCTGAGAGTGCAGCCTAGAGTGTCTCTGTGTGCCTGTCTACCTGGGAGTGCAGCCTAGAGTGTCTCTGTGTGCCTGTCTACCTGGGATTGCTGCCTAGAGGGTCTCTGTGTGCCTGTCTACCTAGGAGTGCAGCCTAGAGTGTGTTGTGTGCCTGTACACCTGGGAGTGCTTCCTACAGTGTCTCTGTGTGCCTGTCTACATGAGAGTGCAGCCTAGAGTGTCTGTGTGTGCCTGTCTACCTGGGAGTGCAGCCTAGAGTGTCTCTGTGAGCCTGTCTACCTGGGAGAGCAGCCTAGAGTGTCTCTATGTGCCTGACTAGCTGGGAGTGCTGCCTAGAGTGTCTGTGTGTGCCTGTCTACCTGGGAGTGCTGCCTAGAGTGTCTCTGTGTGCCTGTCTACCTGAGAGTGCTGCCTAGAGTGTCTCTGTGTGCCTGTCTAACTGGGAGTGCTGCCTAGAGTGTCTCTGTGTGCCTGTCTACCTGGGAGTGCTGCCTAGAGTGTCTCTGTGTGCCTGTCTACCTAGGAGTGCAGCCTATACTGTCTCTGTGTGCCTGTGTAGCTGGGAGTGCAGCCTAGAGTGTCTCTGTGTGCCTGTCTACCTGGGAGTGCAGCCTAGAGTGTCTCTGTGTGCCTCTCTCACTGCCTGTCTACTTGAGAGTGCAGCCTAGAATGTCTCTGTGTGCCTGTCTAGCTGGGAGTGCAGCCTACAGTGTCTTTGTGTGTCTGTCTACCTGAGAGTGCAGCCTAGAGTGTCTGTGTGTGCCTGTCTACCTGAGAGTGCAGCCTAGAGTGTCTCTGTGTGCCTGTCTACCTAGGAGTGCTGCCTAGAGTATCTCTGTGTGCCTGTCTACCTGGGAGTGCTGCCTAGAGTGTGCTATGTGCCTCTCTCCCTGCCTGGCTAACTGGGAGTGCAGCCTAAAGTGTCTCTGTGTGCCTGTCTACTTGGGACTGCAGCCTAAAGTGTCTCTGTGTGCCTATCTACTTGGGACTGCAGCCTAGAGTGTCTCTGTGTGCCTATCTTCCTGCCTGTCTACCTGGGAGTGCAGCCTAGAGTGTCTCTGTGTGCCTATCTTCCTGCCTGTCTACCTGGGAGTGCAGCCTAAGGTGTCTCTGTGTGCCTGTCTACCTGGAGTGCAGCCTAGAGTGTCTCTGTATGCCTGTCTAGCTGGGAGTGCAGCCAAGAGTGTCAGTGTGTGCCTGTCTACCTCGGAGAGCAGCCTAGAGTGTCCTGTGTGCCTCTCTCCCTGCCTGTCTACCTGGGAGTGCAGCCTACACTGTGTCTGTGTGCCTGCCTACCTGGGAGTGCTGCCTAGAGTGTCTCTGTTTGCCTGTCGACCTGGGAGAGCAGCCTAGAGTGTCCTGTGTGCCTGTCTACCTGCCTGTCTACCTGAGAGTGAAGCCTAGAGTGTCTCCGTGTGCCTGTCTACCTGGGACTGCAGCCTAGAGTGTCTGTGTGTGCCTGTCTATCTAGGAGAGCAGCCTAGAGTGTCTCTGTGTGCCTATCTACTTGGGACTGCAGCCTAGAGTCTGTCTGTGTGCCTCTCTACCTGGGAGAGCAGCCTAGAGTGTCTCTGTGTGCCTGTCTACTAGAGAGTGCAGCCTAGAGTCTGTCTGTGTGCCTGTCTACCTGGGAGTGCAGCCTAGAGTGTCTCTGTGTGCCTATCTTCCTGCCTGTCTACTTGGGACTGCAGCCTAGAGTGTCTCTGTGTGCCTATCTTCCTGCCTTTCTACCTGGGAGCGCAGCCTAAGGTGTCTCTGTGTGCCTGTCTAGCTGGGAGTGCAGCCTAGAGTATCTCTGTGTGCCTCTATCACTGCCTGTCTACTTGAGAGTGCAGCCTAGAGTGTCTCTGTGTGCCTATCTTCCTGCCTGTCTACTTGGGACTGCAACCTAGAGTGTCTCTGTGTGCCTATCTTCCTGCCTGTCTACTTGGGACTGCAGCCTAGAGTGTCTCTGTGTGCCTCTCTCCCTGCCTGTCTACCTGAGAGTGAAGCCTAGAGTGTCTCTGTGTGCCTGTCTACCTGGGACAGCTGCCTAGAGTGTCTCTGTGTGCCTGTCTACCTGGGATTGCTGCCTAGAGTGTCTCTGTGTCCTATCTACCTGGGAGTGCAGCCTAGAGTGTCTCTGTGTGCCTGTCTAGCTGGGAGTGCAGCCTACAGTGTCTCTGTGTGCCTGTCTACCTGGGAGAGCAGCCTAGAGTGTCTCTGTGTGCCTCTCTCCCTGCCTGGCTAACTGGGAATGCAGCCTAGAGTGTCTCTGTGTGCCTATCTACTTGGGACTGCAGCCTAGAGTGTCTCTGTGTGCCTATCTTCCTGCCTGTCTACCTGGGAGTGCAGCCTAGAGTGTCTCTGTGTGCCTATCTTCCTGCCTGTCTACCTGGGAGTGCAGCCTAAGGTGTCTCTGTGTGCCTGTCTACCTGGAGTGCAGCCTAGAGTGTCTCTCCCTGCCTCTACCTGGGAGTGCAGCCAAGAGTGTCAGTGTGTGCCTGTCTACCTCGGAGAGCAGCCTAGAGTGTCCTGTGTGCCTCTCTCCCTGCCTGTCTACCTGGGAGTGCAGCCTACAGTGTCTCTGTGTGCCTGTCTACCTGTGAGTGCTGCCTAGAGAGTCTCTGTGTGCCTGTCGACCTGGGAGAGCAGCCTACAGTATCTCTGTGTGCCTCTCTCCCTGACTGTCTACCTGGGAGTGCAGCCTACACTGTGTCTGTGTGCCTGCCTACCTGGGAGTGCTGCCTAGAGTGTCTCTGTTTGCCTGTCTACCTGGGAGAGCAGCCTAGAGTGTCTCTGTGTGCCTGTCTAGCTGGGAGTGCAGCCTAGAGTGTCTCTGTGTGCCTATCTACATGGGACTGCAGCCTACAGTCTGTCTGTGTGCATGTCTACCTGAGAGAGCAGCCTAGAGTGTCTGTGTGCCTGTCTACCAGAGAGTGCAGCCTAGAGTGTCTGTGTGTGCCTGTCTACCTGGGAGAGCAGCCTACAGTGTCTTTGTGTACCTCTCTCCCTGCCTGTCTACCTGGGAGTGCAACCTACAGTGTCTCTCTGTGCCTGTCTATCTAGGAGAGCAGCCTAGAGTGTCTCTGTGTGCCTATCTACTTGGGACTTCAGCCTAAGGTGTCTCTGTGTGCCTGTCTACCTGGAGTGCAGCCTACAGTATCTCTGTGTGCCTGTCTACCTGGGAGAGCAGCCTAGAGTGTCCTATGTGCCTCTCTCCCTGCCTGGCTAACTGGGAGTGCAGCCTAAAGTGTCTCTGTGTGCCTATCTACTTGGGACTGCAGCCTAGAGTGTCTCGGTGTGCCTGTCTCCCTGCATGTCTACCTGGGAGAGCAGCCTAGAGTGTCTCTGTGTGCCTGTCTTTGGGAGTGATGCCTAGAGTATCTCTGTGTGCCTGTCTACCTGGGAGTGCTGAGTAGAGTGTCTCTGTGTGCCTGTCTACCTGGGAGTGCAGCCTAGAGTGTCTCTGTTTGCCTGTCTACCAGGGAGAGCAGCCTAAAGTGTCTCTGTGTGCCTGTCTACCTGGGAGTGCAGCCTAGAGTGTCTCGGTGTGCCTGTCTCCCTGCATGTCTACCTGGGAGAGCAGCCTAGAGTGTCTGTGTGTGCCTGTCTACCTGGGAGAGCTGCCTAGAGTGTCTCTGTGTGCCTGTCTCCCTGGGATTGCTGTCGAGAGGGTCTCTGTGTGCCTGTCTACATAGGAGTGCTGTCTAGAGTGTCTCTGTGTGCCTGTCTATCTGGAAGTGCAGCCTAGAGAGTCTCTGTGTGCTATCTACCTGGGACTGCAGCCTAGAGTGTCAGTGTGTGCCTCTCTCTCTGCTTGTCTACCTGGGAGTGCAGCCTACAGTGTCTCTGTGTGCCTCTCTCTCTGCTTGTCTACCTGGGAGTGCAGCCTACAGTGTCTCTGTGTGCCTGTCTACCTGGGAGTGCAGCCTAGAGTGTCTATGTATGCCTGTCTAGCTGGGAGTGCAGCCTAGAGTGTCTATGTATGCCTGTCTACCTGGGAGTGCAGCCTAGAGTGTCAGTGTGTGCCTCTCTACCTCGGAAAGCAGCCTAGAGTGTCCTGTGTGCCTATCTCCCTGCCTGTCTACCTGGGAGTGCAGCCTAGAGTGTCTCTGTATGCCTGTCTAGATGGGAGTGCAGCCTAGAGTGTCTCTCCCTGCCTCTCTACCTGGGAGTGCAGCTTAGAGTGTCTCTGTGTGCATGTCTTCCTGGGAGTGCTGCCTACAGTGTCTCTGTGTGCCTGTCTAGCTGGGAGTGCTGCCTAGAGTGTCTGTGTGTGCCTGTCTACCTGGGAGTGCAGCCTAGAGTGTCTCTGTGTGCCTGTCTACCTGGGAGTGCAGCCTAGAGTGTCTCTGTGGGCCTCTCTCCCTGCCTGTCTACCTGGGAGTGCAGCCTAGAGTGTCTCTGTGTGCCTATCTTCCTGCCTGTCTACTTGGGACTGCAGCCTAGAGTGTCTCTGTGTGCCTATCTCCCTGCCTGTCCACCTGGGAGTGCAGCCTAGACTGTCTGTGTGTGCCTGTCTACCTGGGACTGCAGCCTAGAGTGTCTCTGTGTGCCTCTCTCCCCGCCTCTCTCCCTGCCTGTCTACCTGAGAGAGCAGCCTAGAGTGTCTCTGTGTGCCTCTCTCCCTGCCTGTCTACCTGAGAGTGAAGCCTACAGTGTCTCTGTGTGCCTGTCTACCTGGGAGTGCAGCCTAGAGTGTCTCTGTGTGCCTGTCTATCTGAGAGTGCAGCCTTGAGTGTCTCTGTGTGCCTCTCTCCCTGCCTGTCTACCTGAGAGTGCTGCCTAGAGTGTCTCTGTGTGCCTGTCTAGCTGGGAGTGCCTCCTAGAGTGTCTCTCTGTGCCTATCTACTTGGGACTGCAGCGTAGAGTCTGTCTGTGTGCCTGTCTACCTGAGAGAGCACCCTAGAGTGTCTCTGTGTGCCTGTCTACCAGAGAGTGCAGCCTAGAGTGTCTGTGTGTGCCTGTCTAACTGGGAGAGCAGCCTACAGTGTCTCTGTGTACGTCTCTCCCTCCCTGTCTACCTGGGAGTGCAGCCTACAGTGTCTCTGTGTGCCTGTCTACCTGGGAGTGCAGCCTACAGTGTCTCTGTGTGCCTGTCTACCTGGGAGAGCAGCCTAGAGTGTCTCTGTGTGCCTGTCTACCTGGGATTGCTGCCTAGAGGGTCTCTGTGTGCCTGTCTACCTAGGAGTGCTGCCTAGAGTGTCTCTGTGTGCCTCTCTAGCTGGGAGAGCAGCCTAGAGTGTCTCTGTGTGCCTATCTCCCTGCCTGTCTACCTGGAAGTGCTGCCTAGAGTATCTCTGTGTGCCTGTCTACCTGGGAGTGCAGCCTAGAGTGTCTCTGTGTGCCTGTCTATCTGAGAGTGCAGCCTTGAGTGTCTCTGTGTGCCTCTCTCCCTGCCTGTCTACCTGAGAGTGAAGCCTAGAGTGTCTCTGTGTGCCTGTCTAGCTGGGAGTGCCTCCTAGAGTGTCTCTCTGTGCCTATCTACTTGGGACTGCAGCGTAGAGTCTGTCTGTGTGCCTGTCTACCAGAGAGTGCAGCCTAGAGTGTCTGTGTGTGCCTGTCTACCTGGGAGTGCAGCCTAGAGTGTCTCTGTGTGCCTGTCTACCTGAGAGAGCACCCTAGAGTGTCTCTGTGTGCCTGTCTACCAGAGAGTGCAGCCTAGAGTGTCTGTGTGTGCCTGTCTAACTGGGAGAGCAGCCTACAGTGTCTCTGTGTACGTCTCTCCCTCCCTGTCTACCTGGGAGTGCAGCCTACAGTGTCTCTGTGTGCCTGTCTACCTGGGAGTGCAGCCTACAGTGTATCTGTGTGCCTGTCTACCTGGGAGTGCTGCCTAGAGTATCTCTGTGTGCCTGTCTACCTGGGAGAGCAGCCTAGAGTGTCTCTGTGTTCCTGTCTACTAGAGAGTGCAGCCTAGAGTGTCTCTGTGTGCCTATCTTCCTGCCTGTCTACCTGGGAGTGCAGCCTAAGGTGTCTCTGTGTGCCTGTCTACCTGGAGTGCAGCCTAGAGTGTCTCTGTGTGCCTGTCTAGCTGGGAGTGCAGCCTAGAGTGTCTCTGTGTGCCTATCTACATGGGACTGCAGCCTACAGTCTGTCTGTGTGCATGTCTACCTGAGAGAGCAGCCTAGAGTGTCTGTGTGCCTGTCTATCAGAGAGTGCTGCCTAGAGTGTCTGTGTGTGCCTGTCTATCTGGAAGTGCAGCCTAGAGTGTCTCTGTGTGCCTGTCTACCTGGAGTGCAGCCTAGAGTGTCTCTGTGTGCCTGTCTAGCTGGGAGTGCAGCCTAGAGTGTCTCTGTGTGCCTATCTACATGGGACTGCAGCCTACAGTCTGTCTGTGTGCATGTCTACCTGAGAGAGCAGCCTAGAGTGTCTGTGTGCCTGTCTACCAGAGAGTGCTGCGTAGAGTGTCTGTGTGTGCCTGTCTATCTGGAAGTGCAGCCTAGAGTGTCTCTGTGTGCTATCTACCTGGGAGTGCAGCCTAGAGTGTCTCTGTGTGCCTGTCTACCTGGGAGAGCAGCCTAGAGTGTCTCTGTGTGCCTCTCTCCTGCCTGTCTACCTGGGAGTGCAGCCTACAGTGTCTCTGTGTGCCTGTCTACCTGGGAGTGCTGACTACAGTGTCTCTGTGTGCCGGTCTAACTGGGAGAGCAGCCTAGAATGTCTCTGTGTGCCTATCTACCTGGGAGTGCTGACTACAGTGTCTCTGTGTGCCGGTCTAACTGGGAGAGCAGCCTAGAATGTCTCTGTGTGCCTATCTACCTGGGAGATCAGCCTAGAGTGTCTCTGTGTGCCTCTCTCCCTGCCTATCTACCTGGAAGTGCAGCCTAGAGTGTCTCTGTGTGCCTGTCTATCTGGGAGTGCTGCCTAGAGTGTCTCTGTGTGCCTGTCTACCTGGGAGAGCAGCCTAGAGTGTCTCTGTGTGCCTCTCTCCTGCCTGTCTACCTGGGAGTGCAGCCTACAGTGTCTCTGTGTGCCTGTCTACCTGGGAGTGCTGCCTAGGGTGTCTCTGTGTGCCTGTGTACCTGGGAGAACAGCCTAGAGTGTCTCTGTGTGCCTATCTCCCTGCCTGTCTACCTGGAAGTGCAGCCTACAGTGTCTATGTTTGCTTGTCTACCTGGGAGTGCTGCGTAGAGTGTCTCTGTGTGCCTGTCTACCTTGGAGTGCAACCTAGAGTGTCTCTGTGTGCCTGTCTACCTGGGAGTGCTGACTACACTGTCTCTGTGTGCTGGTCTAACTGGGAGAGCAGCCTAGAGTGTCTCTGTGTGCCTATCTACCTTGGAGTGCAGCCTAGAGTGTCTCTGTGTGCCTGTCTACCTGGGAGTGCAGCCTAGAGTGTCTCTGTGTGCCTGTCTACCTGGGAGTGCCGCCCAGACTGTCTCTCTGTGCCTGTGTAACTGGGAGTGCAGCCTAGAGTGTCTCTGTGTGCCTGTCTACCTGGGAGTGCTGCCTACATTTGTCTGTGTGCCTTTCTAACTGGGAGAGCAGCCTAGGGTGTCTCTGTGTGCCTGTCTACCTGGGAGAGCAGCCTAGAGAGTCTCTGTGTGCCTCTCTCTCTGCTTGTCTACCTAGGAGTGCATCCTACAGTGTCTCTGTGTGCCTGTCTACCTGAGAGTGCAGCATAGAGTGTCTGTGTGTGCCTGTCTACCTGGGAGAGTACCCTAGAGTGTCTCTATGTGCCTGTCTACCTGGGATGTTGCCTAGATTGTGTGTGTGTGCCTATCTACCAGGGAGTGCTGCCTAGAGTGTGTGTGTGTGCCTATCTACCTGGGAGTGCAGCCTAGAGTGTCTCTGTGTGCCTGTCTACCTGGGAGTGCTGCCTACAGTGTCTCTGTGTGCCTGTCTACCTGGGAGAGCAGCCTAGAGTGTCTCTGTGTGCCTGTCTACCTGGGAGTGCTGCCTACATTTGTCTGTGTGCCTTTCTAACTGGGAGAGCAGCCTAGGGTGTCTCTGTGTGCCTGTCTACCTGGGAGAGCAGCCTAGAGAGTCTCTGTGTGCCTCTCTCTCTGCTTGTCTACCTGGGAGTGCAGCCTACAGAGTCTCTGTGTGCCTGTCTACCTGGGAGTGCTGCCCTGAGTGACTCTGTGTGCCTGTCTGCCTGGGAGTGCTGCCTAGAGTGTGTGTGTGTGCCTGTCTACCTGGGAGAGCAGCCTAGAGTGTCTCTGTGTGCCTCTCTCCTGCCTGTCTACCTGGCAGTGCAGCCTACAGTGTCTCTATGTGCCTGTCTAACTGGGAGTGCTGCCTAGAGTGTGTGTGTCTGCCTATCTACCTGGGAGTGCTGCCTAGAGTGTCTGTGTGTGCCTGTCTACCTGGGAGAGTAGCCTACAGTGTCTCTGTGTGCATGTCTAACTGGGAGTGCTGCCTAGAGTGTGTGTGTCTGCCTATCTACCTGGGAGTGCTGCCTAGAGTGTGTGTGTGTACCTGTCTACCTGGGAGTGCTGCCTAGAGTGTCTCTGTGTGCATGTCTACCTGGGAGAGCAGCCTAGAGTGTCTCGGTGTGCGTCTCTCCCTGTCTGTCTACCTGGGAGTGCAGCTAACTATGTCTCTGTGTACTTGCCTACCTGGGAGTGCTGCGTAGAGTGTCTCTGTGTGCCTCTCTCCCTGCCTGTCTACCTGGGAGTGCTGCCTAGGGTGTCTCTGTCTGCCTGTGTACCTGGGAGATCAGCCTAGAGTGTCTCTGTGTGCCTCTCTCCCTGCCTATCTAACTGGGAGTACAGCCTAGAGTGTCTCTGTGTGCCTGTCTACCTGGGAGTGCTGCCCTGAGTGACTCTGTGTGCCTGTCTGCCTGGGAGAGCAGCTTAGAGTGTCTCTGTGTGACTCTCTCCCTGCGTGTCTTCCTGGGAGTGCTGCCTACATTGTCTGTGTGTGCCTATCTAGCTGGGACTGCAGACTAGATTGTCTCTGTGTGCCTCTCTCCCTGCCTGTCTAACTGCGAGTGCAGCCTAGAGTGTCTCTGTGTGCCTGTCTAACTGGGAGTGCTGCCTAGGGTGTCTGTGTGTGCCTGTGTACCTCGTAGAGCAGCCTAGAGTGTCTCTGTGTGCCTCTCTCCCTGCCTGTCTAACTGGGAGTGCAGCTAACTATGTCTGTGTGTACTTGCCTACCTGGGAGTGCTGCGTAGAGTGTCTCTGTGTGCCTCTCTCCCTGCCTGTCTACCTGGGAGTGCTGCCTAGGGTGTCTCTGTGTGCCTGTGTACCTGGGAGAACAGCCTAGAGTGTCTCTGTGTGCCTCTCTCCCTGCCTATCTAACTGGGAGTACAGCCTAGAGTGTCTCTGTGTGCCTGTCTACCTGGGAGTGCAGCCAAGAGTGTCTCTGTGTGCCTCTCTCCCTGCCTGTCTACCTGGGAGTGCAGCCTAGAGTGTGTTTGTGTGCCTGTCTACCTGGGAGTGCTGCCTACAGTGTCTCTGTGTGCCTGTCTACCTGGGAGAGCAGCCTAGAGTGTCTCTGTGTGCCTGTCTACCTGGGACTGCAGCCTAGAGTGTCTCTGTGTGCCTCTCTCCCTGCCTGTCTAACAGGGAGTGCAGCCTAGAGTGTCTATGTTTGCCTGTCTACCTGGGAGTGCAGCCTAGAGTGTCTCTGTGTGCCTCTCTCTCTGCTTGTCTACCTACGAGTGCATCGTACATTGTCTCTGTGTGCCTGTCTAACTTGGAGTGCTGCCCTGAGTGACTCTGTGTGCCTGTCTGCCTGGGAGAGCAGCTTAGAGTGTCTCTGTGTGACTCTCTCCCTCCCTGTCTTCCTGGGAGTGCTGCCTACAGTGTCTGTGTGTGCCTATCTAGCTGGGACTGCAGACTAGATTGTCTCTGTGTGCCTCTCTCCCTGCCTGTCTACCTGGGAGTGCAGCCTAGAGTGTCTCTGTGTGCCTGTCTACCTGGGTGTGCTGCCTACAGTGTCTCTGTGTGCCTGTCTAACTGGGAGAGCAACCTACAGTGTCTGTGTGTCCCTATCTACCTGGGAGTGCAGCCTAGAGTGTCTCTGTGTGCCTGTCTACCTGGGAGTGCAGCCTAGAGTGTCTCTGTGTGGCTGTCTACCTGGGAGTGCTGCCTAGAGTGTCTCTGTGTGTGCCTGTCCGCCTGGGAGAGCAGCCTAGAGTGTCTCTGTGTGACTCTCTCCCTGCCTGTCTAAATGGGAATGCAGCCTACAGTGTGTCTTTGTGCCTGTCTACCTGGGAGTGCTGCCTACAGTGTCTCTGTGTGCCTCTCTCTCTGCTTGTCTACCTACGAGTGCATCGTACATTGTCTCTGTGTGCCTGTCTAACTTGGAGTGCTGCCTAGAGTGTGTGTCTGCCTATCTACCTGAGAGTGCAGCCTAGAGTGTCTATGTGTCCCTATCTACCTGGGAGTGCAGCCTAGAGTGTCTCTGTGTGCCTGTCTACCTGGGAGTGCTGCCTAGGGTGTCTCTGTGTGCCTGTGTACACGGCAGAGCAGCCTAGAGTGTCTCTGTGTGCCTCTCTCCCTGCCTGTCTAACTGGGAGTGCAGCCTAGAGTGTCTCTCTGTGCCTGTATACCTGGGAGTGCTGCCTAGAGTGTGTGTGTGTGCCTATCTACCTGGAAGTGCAGCCTAGAGTGTCTGTGTGTGCCTGTCTACCTGGGAGTGCTGCCTAGGATGTCTCTGTGTGCCTGTGTACCAGGGAGAGCAGCCTAGAGTGTATCTGTGTGCCTCTCTCCCTGGCTGTCTACCTGGGAGTGCAGCCTACAGTGTCTATGTGTGCTTGTCTACCTGGGAGTGCTTCGTAGAGTGTCTCTGTGTGCCTGTCTACCTGGGAGAGCAGCCTAGAGTGTCTGTGTGTGGTTCTCTCCCTGCCTGTCTAAATGGGAGTGCAGCCTAAAGTGTGTCTGTGTGCCTGTCTACCTGGGAGTGCTGCCTACAGTGTCTCTGTGTGCCTCTCTCTCTGCTTGTCTACCTGGGAGTGCATCCTACAGTGTCTCTGTGTGCCTCTCTCCCTGCCTGTCTACCTGGCAGTGCAGCCGAGAGCCTGTCTGTGTGCCTGTCTACCTGGGAGTGCTGCCTACAGTGTCTCTGTGTGCCTGTCTACCTGGGAGAGCAGCCTAGAGTGTCTCTGTGTGCCTATCTCCCTGCCTGTGTACCTGGGAGTGCAGCCTACAGTGTGTATGTTTGCTTGTCTACCTGGGAGTGCTGCGTAGAGTGTCTCTGTGTGCTTGTCTACCTTGGAGTGCAGCCTAGAGTGTCTCTGTGTGCCTGTCTACCTGGGAGTGCTGACTACAGTATCTCTGTGTGCCGGTCTAACTGGGAGAGCAGCCTAGAGTGTCTCTGTGTGCCTATCTACCTTGGCGTGCAGCGTAGAGTGTCTCTGTGTGCCTGTCTACCTGGGAGTGCTGACTACAGTGTCTCTGTGTGCCGGTCTAACTGGGAGAGCAGCCTAGAATGTCTCTGTGTGCCTATCTACCTGGGAGTGCAGCCTAGAGTGTCTCTGTGTGCCTGTCTACCTGGGAGTGCAGCCTAGAGTGTCTCTGTGTGCCTGTCTACCTGGGAATGCAGCCTAGAGTGTCTCTGTGTGACTGTCTACCTGGGAGTGCCGCCCAGACTGTCTCTCTGTGCCTGTGTACCTGGGAGTGCAGCCTAGAGTGTCTCTGTGTGCCTGTCTACCTGAGAGTTCTGCCTACATGTGTCTGTGTGCCATTCTAACTGGGAGAGCAGCCTAGGGTGTCTCTGTGTGCCTGTCTACCTGGGAGAGCAGCCTAGAGTGTCTCTGTGTGCCTCTCTCTCAGCTTGTCTACCTGGGAGTGCATCCTACAGTGTCTCCGTGTGCCTGTCTACCTGAGAGTGCTGCATAGAGTGTCTGTGTGTGCCTGTCTACCTTGGAGAGTAGCCTAGAGTGTCTCTATGTGCCTGTCTACCTGGGATGCTGCCTAGATTGTGTGTGTGTGCCTATCTACCAGGGAGTGCTGCCTAGAGTGTGTGTGTGTGCCTATCTACCTAGGAGTGCAGCCTAGAGTGTCTGTGTGTCCCTATCTACCTGGGAGTGCAGCCTAGAGTGTCTTTGTGTGCCTGTCTCCCTGGGAGTGCTGCCTAGGGTGTCTCTGTGTGCCTATCTACCTGGAAGTGCAGCCTAGAGTGTCTCTGTGTGCCTGTCTATCTGGGAGTGCTGCCTAGAGTGTCTCTGTGTGCCTGTCTACCTGGGAGAGCAGCCTAGAGTGTCTCTGTGTGCCTCTCTCCTGCCTGTCTACCTGGGAGTGCAGCCTACAGTGTCTCTGTGTGCCTGTCTACCTGGGAGTGCTGCCCTGAGTGACTCTGTGTGCCTGTCTGCCTGGGAGAGCAGCTTAGAGTGTCTCTGTGTGACTCTCTCTCTGCGTGTCTTCCTGGGAGTGCTGCCTACATTGTCTGTGTGTGCCTATCTAGCTGGGACTGCAGACTAGATTGTCTCTGTGTGCCTCTCTCCCTGCCTGTCTAACTGCGAGTGCAGCCTAGAGTGTCTCTGTGTGCCTGTCTAACTGGGCGTGCTGCCTAGGGTGTCTGTGTGTGCCTGTGTACCTCGTAGAGCAGCCTAGAGTGTCTCTGTGTGCCTCTCTCCCTGCCTGTCTAACTGGGAGTACAGCCTAGAGTGTCTCTGTGTGCCTGTCTACCTGGGAGTGCAGCCAAGAGTGTCTCTGTGTGCCTCTCTCCCTGCCTGTCTACCTGGGAGTGCAGCCTAGAGTGTGTTTGTGTGCCTGTCTACCTGGGAGTGCTGCCTACAGTGTCTCTGTGTGCCTGTCTACCTGGGAGAGCAGCCTAGAGTGTCTCTGTGTGCCTATCTCCCTGCCTGTCTGCCTGGGAGTGCAGCCTACAGTGTCTATGTTTGCTTGTCTACCTCGGAGTGCTGCGTAGAGTGTCTCTGTGTGCCTGTCTGCCTGGGAGAGCAGCCTAGAGTGTCTCTGTGTGACTCTCTCTCTGCGTGTCTTCCTGGGAGTGCTGCCTACATTGTCTGTGTGTGCCTATCTAGCTGGGACTGCAGACTAGATTGTCTCTGTGTGCCTCTCTCCCTGCCTGTCTAACTGCGAGTGCAGCCTAGAGTGTCTCTGTGTGCCTGTCTAACTGGGCGTGCTGCCTAGGGTGTCTGTGTGTGCCTGTGTACCTCGTAGAGCAGCCTAGAGTGTCTCTGTGTGCCTCTCTCCCTGCCTGTCTAACTGGGAGTACAGCCTAGAGTGTCTCTGTGTGCCTGTCTACCTGGGAGTGCAGCCAAGAGTGTCTCTGTGTGCCTCTCTCCCTGCCTGTCTACCTGGGAGTGCAGCCTAGAGTGTGTTTGTGTGCCTGTCTACCTGGGAGTGCTGCCTACAGTGTCTCTGTGTGCCTGTCTACCTGGGAGAGCAGCCTAGAGTGTCTCTGTGTGCCTATCTCCCTGCCTGTCTGCCTGGGAGTGCAGCCTACAGTGTCTATGTTTGCTTGTCTACCTCGGAGTGCTGCGTAGAGTGTCTCTGTGTGCCTGTCTACCTTGGAGTGCAACCTAGAGTGTCTCTGTGTGCCTGTCTACCTGGGAGTGCTGACTACAGTGTCTCTGTGTGCCGGTCTAACTGGGAGAGCAGCCTAGAGTGTCTCTGTGTGCCTATCTACCTTGGAGTACAGCCTAGAGTGTCTCTGTGTGCCTGTTTACCTGGGAGTGCAGCCTAAAGTGTCTGTGTGTGCCTACCTACCTGGGAGTGCAGCCTAGAGTGTCTCTGTGTGCCTGTCTACCTGGGAGTGCAGCCTAGAGTGTCTCTGTGTGCCTGTCTACCTGGGAGTGCAGCCTAGAGTGTCTCTGTGTGCCTGTCTACCTGGGAGTGCCGCCCAGACTGTCTCTCTGTGCCTGTGTAACTGGGAGTGCAGCCTAGAGTGTCTCTGTGTGCCTGTCTACCTGGGAGTGCTGCCTACATTTGTCTGTGTGCCTTTCTAACTGGGAGAGCAGCCTAGGGTGTCTCTGTGTGCCTGTCTACCTGGGAGAGCAGCCTAGAGTGTCTCTGTGTGCCTCTCTCCTGCCTGTCTACCTGGGAGTGCAGCCTACAGAGTCTCTGTGTGCCTGTCTACCTGGGAGTGCTGCCCTGAGTGACTCTGTGTGCCTGTCTGCCTGGGAGAGCAGCTTAGAGTGTCTCTGTGTGACTCTCTCCCTGCCTGTCTTCCTGGGAGTACTGCCTACAGTGTCTGTGTGTGCCTATCTAGCTGGGACTGCAGACTAGATTGTCTCTGTGTGCCTCTCTCCCTGCCTGTCTAACTGGGAGTGCAGCCTAGAGTGTCTCTGTGTGCCTGTCTACCTGGGAGTGCTGCCTAGAGTGTCTCTGTGTGTGCCTGTGTACCCGGCAGAGCAGCCTAGAGTGTCTCTGTGTGCCTCTCTCCCTGCCTGTCTAACTGGGAGTGCAGCCTAGAGTGTCTCTTTGTGCCTGTCTACCTGGGAGTGCTGTCTACAGTGTCTCTGTGTGCCTCTCTCTCTGCTTGTCTACCTGGGAGTGCATCCTACAGTGTCTCTGTGTGCCTGTCTACCTGAGAGTGCAGCCTAGAGTGTCTGTGTGTGCATGTCTACCTGGGAGAGTAGCCTACAGTGTCTCTATGTGCCTGTCTAACTGGGAGTGCTGCCTAGAGTGTGTGTGTCTGCCTATCTACCTGGGAGTGCTGCCTAGAGTGTGTGTGTGTACCTGTCTACCTGGGAGTGCTGCCTAGAGTGTCTCTGTGTGCATGTCTACCTGGGAGAGCAGCCTAGAGTGTCTCGGTGTGCGTCTCTCCCTGCCTGTCTACCTGGGAGTGCAGCTAACAATGTCTCTGTGTACTTGCCTACCTGGGAGTGCTGCGTAGAGTGTCTCTGTGTGCCTCTCTCCCTGCCTGTCTACCTGGGAGTGCTGCCTAGGGTGTCTCTGTGTGCCTGTGTACCTGGGAGATCAGCCTAGAGTGTCTCTGTGTGCCTCTCTCCCTGCCTATCTAACTGGGAGTACAGCCTAGAGTGTCTCTGTGTGACTGTCTACCTGGGGGTGCAGCCAAGAGTGTCTCTGTGTGCCTCTCTCCCTGCCTGTCTACCTGGGAGTGCAGCCTAGAGTGTGTTTGTGTGCCTGTCTACCTGGGAGTGCTGCCTACAGTGTCTCTGTGTGCCTGTCTACCTGGGAGAGCAGCCTAGAGTGTCTCTGTGTGCCTATCTCCCTGCCTGTCTACCTGGGAGTGCAGCCTACAGTGTCTATGTTTGCTTGTCTACCTGGGAGTGCTGCGTAGAGTGTCTCTGTGTGCCTGTCTACCTTGGAGTGCAGCCTAGAGTGTCTCTGTGTGCCTGTCTACCTGGGAGTGCTGACTACAGTGTCTCTGTGTGCCGGTCTAACTGGGAGAGCAGCCTAGAGTGTCTCTGTGTGCCTGTCTACCTGGGAGTGCAGCCTAGAGTGTCTCTGTGTGCCTGTCTACCTGGGAGTGCAGCCTAGAGTGTCTCTGTGTGCCTGTCTACCTGGGAGTGCAGCCTAGAGTGTCTCTGTGTGCCTGTCTACCTGGGAGTGCCGCCGAGACTGTCTCTCTGTGCCTGTGTACCTGGGAGTGCAGCCTAGAGTGTCTCTGTGTTCCTGTCTACCTGGGAGTGCTGCCTACATATGTCTGTGTGCCTTTCTAACTGGGAGAGCAGCCTAGGGTGTCTCTGTGTGCCTGTCTACCTGGGAGAGCAGCCTAGAGAGTCTCTGTGTGCCTCTCTCTCTGCTTGTCTACCTGGGAGTGCATCCTACAGTGTCTCTGTGTCCCTATCTACCTGGAAGTGCAGCCTAGAGTGTCTCTGTGTGCCTGTCTATCTGGGAGTGCTGCCTAGAGTGTCTCTGTGTGCCTGTCTGCCTGGGAGAGCAGCTTAGAGTGTCTCTGTGTGACTCTCTCCCTGCCTGTCTTCCTGGGAGTGCTGCCTACATTGTCTGTGTGTGCCTATCTAGCTGGGACTGCAGACTAGATTGTCTCTGTGTGCCTCTCTCCCTGCCTGTCTAACTGCGAGTGCAGCCTAGAGTGTCTCTGTGTGCCTGTCTAACTGGGAGTGCTGCCTAGGGTGTCTGTGTGTGCCTGTGTACCTCGTAGAGCAGCCTAGAGTGTCTCTGTGTGCCTCTCTCCCTGCCTGTCTAACTGGGAGTGCAGCTAACTATGTCTCTGTGTACTTGCCTACCTGGGAGTGCTGCGTAGAGTGTCTCTGTGTGCCTCTCTCCCTGCCTGTCTACCTGGGAGTGCTGCCTAGGGTGTCTCTGTGTGCCTGTGTACCTGGGAGAACAGCCTAGAGTGTCTCTGTGTGCCTCTCTCCCTGCCTATCTAACTGGGAGTACAGCCTAGAGTGTCTCTGTGTGCCTGTCTACCTGGGAGTGCAGCCAAGAGTGTCTCTGTGTGCCTCTCTCCCTGCCTGTCTACCTGGGAGTGCAGCCTAGAGTGTGTTTGTGTGCCTGTCTACGTGGGAGTGCTGCCTACAGTGTCTCTGTGTGCCTGTCTACCTGGGAGAGCAGCCTACAGTGTCTCTGTGTGCCTATCTCCCTGCCTGTCTACCTGGGAGTGCAGCCTACAGTGTCTATGTTTGCTTGTCTACCTGGGAGTGCTGCCTATAGTGTCTCTGTGTGCCTCTCTCCTGCCTGTCTACCTGGGAGTGCAGCCTACAGAGTCTCTGTGTGCCTGTCTACCTGGGAGTGCTGCCCTGAGTGACTCTGTGTGCCTGTCTGCCTGGGAGAGCAGCTTAGAGTGTCTCTGTGTGACTCTCTCCCTGCCTGTCTTCCTGGGAGTGCTGCCTACAGTGTCTGTGTGTGCCTATCTAGCTGGGACTGCAGACTAGATTGTCTCTGTGTGCCTCTCTCCCTGCCTGTCTAACTGGGAGTGCAGCCTAGAGTGTCTCTGTGTGCCTGTCTACCTGGGAGTGCTGCCTAGAGTGTCTCTGTGTGTGCCTGTCTACCTGGGAGAGCAGCCTAGAGTGTCTCTTTGTGACTCTCTCCCTGCCTGTCTAACTGGGAGTGCAGCCTAGAGTGTCTCTTTGTGCCTCTCTACCTGGGAGTGCTGCCTACATTGTCTCTGTGTGCCTCTCTGCTTGTCTACCTAGGAGTGCATCGTACATTGTCTCTGTGTGCCTGTCTACCTGGGAGTGCTGCCTAGGGTGTCTCTGTGTGCCTGTGTACCCGGCCGAGCAGCCTAGAGTGTCTCTGTGTGCCTCTCTCCCTGCCTGTCTAACTGGGAGTGCAGCCTACAGTGTCTCTGTGTGCCTGTCTAACTGGGAGAGCAACCTACAGTGTCTGTGTGTCCCTATCTACCTGGGAGTGCAGCCTAGAGTGTCTCTGTGTGCCTGTCTACCTGGGTGTGCTGCCTACAGTGTCTCTGTGTGCCTGTCTAACTGGGAGAGCAACCTACAGTGTCTGTGTGTCCCTATCTACCTGGGAGTGCAGCCTAGAGTGTCTCTGTGTGCCTGTCTACCTGGGAGTGCAGCCTAGAGTGTCTCTGTGTGGCTGTCTACCTGGGAGTGCTGCCTAGAGTGTCTCTGTGTGTGCCTGTCCGCCTGGGAGAGCAGCCTAGAGTGTCTCTGTGTGACTCTCTCCCTGCCTGTCTAAATGGGAATGCAGCCTACAGTGTGTCTTTGTGCCTGTCTACCTGGGAGTGCTGCCTACAGTGTCTCTGTGTGCCTCTCTCTCTGCTTGTCTACCTACGAGTGCATCGTACATTGTCTCTGTGTGCCTGTCTAACTTGGAGTGCTGCCTAGAGTGTGTGTGTGTGCCTATCTACCTGGGAGTGCAGCCTAGAGTGTCTCTGTGTGCCTGTCTACCTGGGTGTGCTGCCTACAGTGTCTCTGTGTGCCTGTCTAACTGGGAGAGCAACCTACAGTGTCTGTGTGTCCCTATCTACCTGGGAGTGCAGCCTAGAGTGTCTCTGTGTGCCTGTCTACCTGGGAGTGCAGCCTAGAGTGTCTCTGTGTGGCTGTCTACCTGGGAGTGCTGCCTAGAGTGTCTCTGTGTGTGCCTGTCCGCCTGGGAGAGCAGCCTAGAGTGTCTCTGTGTGACTCTCTCCCTGCCTGTCTAAATGGGAATGCAGCCTACAGTGTGTCTTTGTGCCTGTCTACCTGGGAGTGCTGCCTACAGTGTCTCTGTGTGCCTCTCTCTCTGCTTGTCTACCTACGAGTGCATCGTACATTGTCTCTGTGTGCCTGTCTAACTTGGAGTGCTGCCTAGAGTGTGTGTCTGCCTATCTACCTGAGAGTGCAGCCTAGAGTGTCTATGTGTCCCTATCTACCTGGGAGTGCAGCCTAGAGTGTCTCTGTGTGCCTGTCTACCTGGGAGTGCTGCCTAGGGTGTCTCTGTGTGCCTGTGTACACGGCAGAGCAGCCTAGAGTGTCTCTGTGTGCCTCTCTCCCTGCCTGTCTAACTGGGAGTGCAGCCTAGAGTGTCTCTCTGTGCCTGTATACCTGGGAGTGCTGCCTAGAGTGTGTGTGTGTGCCTATCTACCTGGAAGTGCAGCCTAGAGTGTCTGTGTGTGCCTGTCTACCTGGGAGTGCTGCCTAGGATGTCTCTGTGTGCCTGTGTACCAGGGAGAGCAGCCTAGAGTGTATCTGTGTGCCTCTCTCCCTGGCTGTCTACCTGGGAGTGCAGCCTACAGTGTCTATGTGTGCCTGTCTACCTGGGAGAGCAGCCTAGAGTGTCTGTGTGTGGTTCTCTCCCTGCCTGTCTAAATGGGAGTGCAGCCTAAAGTGTGTCTGTGTGCCTGTCTACCTGGGAGTGCTGCCTACAGTGTCTCTGTGTGCCTCTCTCTCTGCTTGTCTACCTGGGAGTGCATCCTACAGTGTCTCTGTGTGCCTGTCTACCTGAGAGTGCAGCCTAGAGTGTGTGTGCCTGTCTACCTGGGAGAGTAGCCTACAGTGTCTCTATGTGCCTGTCTAACGGGGAGTGCTGCCTAGAGTGTGTGTGTCTGCCTGTCTACCTGGGAGTGCTGCCTAGAGTGTGTGTGTGTACCTGTCTACCTGGGAGTGCTGCCTAGAGTGTCTCTGTGTGCCTGTCTACCTGGGAGAGCAGCCTAGAGTGTCTCGGTGTGCGTCTCTCCCTGCCTGTCTACCTGGGAGTGCAGCTAACTGTGTCTCTGTGTACTTGCCTACCTGGGAGTGCTGCGTAGAGTGTCTCTGTGTGCCTCTCTCCCTGCCTGACTACCTGGGAGTGCTGCCTAGGGTGTCTCTGTGTGCCTGTGTACCTGGGAGAGCAGCCTAGAGTGTCTCTGTGTGCCTCTCTCCCTGCCTATCTAACTGGGAGTACAGCCTAGAGTGTCTCTGTGTGCATGTCTACCTGGGAGTGCAGCGTAGAGTGTCTCTGTGTGCCTCTCTCCCTGCCTGACTACCTGGGAGTGCTGCCTAGGGTGTCTCTGTGTGCCTGTGTACCTGGGAGAGCAGCCTAGAGTGTCTCTGTGTGCCTCTCTCCCTGCCTGTCTACCTGGCAGTGCAGCCGAGAGCCTGTCTGTGTGCCTGTCTACCTGGGAGTGCTGCCTACAGTGTCTCTGTGTGCCTGTCTACCTGGGAGAGCAGCCTAGAGTGTCTCTGTGTGCCTATCTCCCTGCCTGTGTACCTGGGAGTGCAGCCTACAGTGTGTATGTTTGCTTGTCTACCTGGGAGTGCTGCGTAGAGTGTCTCTGTGTGCTTGTCTACCTTGGAGTGCAGCCTAGAGTGTCTCTGTGTGCCTGTCTACCTGGGAGTGCTGACTACAGTGTCTCTGTGTGCCTGTGTACACGGCAGAGCAGCCTAGAGTGTCTCTGTGTGCCTCTCTCCCTGCCTGTCTAACTGGGAGTGCAGCCTAGAGTGTCTCTCTGTGCCTGTATACCTGGGAGTGCTGCCTAGAGTGTGTGTGTGTGCCTATCTACCTGGAAGTGCAGCCTAGAGTGTCTGTGTGTGCCTGTCTACCTGGGAGTGCTGCCTAGGATGTCTCTGTGTGCCTGTGTACCAGGGAGAGCAGCCTAGAGTGTATCTGTGTGCCTCTCTCCCTGGCTGTCTACCTGGGAGTGCAGCCTACAGTGTCTATGTGTGCTTGTCTACCTGGGAGTGCTTCGTAGAGTGTCTCTGTGTGCCTGTCTACCTGGGAGAGCAGCCTAGAGTGTCTGTGTGTGGTTCTCTCCCTGCCTGTCTAAATGGGAGTGCAGCCTAAAGTGTGTCTGTGTGCCTGTCTACCTGGGAGTGCTGCCTACAGTGTCTCTGTGTGCCTCTCTCTCTGCTTGTCTACCTGGGAGTGCATCCTACAGTGTCTCTGTGTGCCTCTCTCCCTGCCTGTCTACCTGGCAGTGCAGCCGAGAGCCTGTCTGTGTGCCTGTCTACCTGGGAGTGCTGCCTACAGTGTCTCTGTGTGCCTGTCTACCTGGGAGAGCAGCCTAGAGTGTCTCTGTGTGCCTATCTCCCTGCCTGTGTACCTGGGAGTGCAGCCTACAGTGTGTATGTTTGCTTGTCTACCTGGGAGTGCTGCGTAGAGTGTCTCTGTGTGCTTGTCTACCTTGGAGTGCAGCCTAGAGTGTCTCTGTGTGCCTGTCTACCCGGGAGTGCTGACTACAGTATCTCTGTGTGCCTGTCTAACTGGGAGAGCAGCCTAGAGTGTCTCTGTGTGCCTATCTACCTTGGCGTGCAGCGTAGAGTGTCTCTGTGTGCCTGTCTACCTGGGAGTGCTGACTACAGTGTCTCTGTGTGCCGGTCTAACTGGGAGAGCAGCCTAGAATGTCTCTGTGTGCCTATCTACCTGGGAGTGCAGCCTAGAGTGTCTCTGTGTGCCTGTCTACCTGGGAGTGCAGCCTAGAGTGTCTCTGTGTGCCTGTCTACCTGGGAATGCAGCCTAGAGTGTCTCTGTGTGACTGTCTACCTGGGAGTGCCGCCCAGACTGTCTCTCTGTGCCTGTGTACCTGGGAGTGCAGCCTAGAGTGTCTCTGTGTGCCTGTCTACCTGAGAGTTCTGCCTACATGTGTCTGTGTGCCATTCTAACTGGGAGAGCAGCCTAGGGTGTCTCTGTGTGCCTGTCTACCTGGGAGAGCAGCCTAGAGTGTCTCTGTGTGCCTCTCTCTCAGCTTGTCTACCTGGGAGTGCATCCTACAGTGTCTCCGTGTGCCTGTCTACCTGAGAGTGCTGCATAGAGTGTCTGTGTGTGCCTGTCTACCTTGGAGAGTAGCCTAGAGTGTCTCTATGTGCCTGTCTACCTGGGATGCTGCCTAGATTGTGTGTGTGTGCCTATCTACCAGGGAGTGCTGCCTAGAGTGTGTGTGTGTGCCTATCTACCTAGGAGTGCAGCCTAGAGTGTCTGTGTGTCCCTATCTACCTGGGAGTGCAGCCTAGAGTGTCTTTGTGTGCCTGTCTCCCTGGGAGTGCTGCCTAGGGTGTCTCTGTGTGCCTATCTACCTGGAAGTGCAGCCTAGAGTGTCTCTGTGTGCCTGTCTATCTGGGAGTGCTGCCTAGAGTGTCTCTGTGTGCCTGTCTACCTGGGAGAGCAGCCTAGAGTGTCTCTGTGTGCCTCTCTCCTGCCTGTCTACCTGGGAGTGCAGCCTACAGTGTCTCTGTGTGCCTGTCTACCTGGGAGTGCTGCCCTGAGTGACTCTGTGTGCCTGTCTGCCTGGGAGAGCAGCTTAGAGTGTCTCTGTGTGACTCTCTCTCTGCGTGTCTTCCTGGGAGTGCTGCCTACATTGTCTGTGTGTGCCTATCTAGCTGGGACTGCAGACTAGATTGTCTCTGTGTGCCTCTCTCCCTGCCTGTCTAACTGCGAGTGCAGCCTAGAGTGTCTCTGTGTGCCTGTCTAACTGGGCGTGCTGCCTAGGGTGTCTGTGTTTGCCTGTGTACCTCGTAGAGCAGCCTAGAGTGTCTCTGTGTGCCTCTCTCCCTGCCTATCTAACTGGGAGTACAGCCTAGAGTGTCTCTGTGTGCCTGTCTACCTGGGAGTGCAGCCAAGAGTGTCTCTGTGTGCCTCTCTCCCTGCCTGTCTACCTGGGAGTGCAGCCTAGAGTGTGTTTGTGTGCCTGTCTACCTGGGAGTGCTGCCTACAGTGTCTCTGTGTGCCTGTCTACCTGGGAGAGCAGCCTAGAGTGTCTCTGTGTGCCTATCTCCCTGCCTGTCTGCCTGGGAGTGCAGCCTACAGTGTCTATGTTTGCTTGTCTACCTCGGAGTGCTGCGTAGAGTGTCTCTGTGTGCCTGTCTAACTTGGAGTGCAACCTAGAGTGTCTCTGTGTGCCTGTCTACCTGGGAGTGCTGACTACAGTGTCTCTGTGTGCCGGTCTAACTGGGAGAGCAGCCTAGAGTGTCTCTGTGTGCCTATCTACCTTGGAGTACAGCCTAGAGTGTCTCTGTGTGCCTGTCTACCTGGGAGAGCAGCCTAGAGTGTCTGTGTGTGGTTCTCTCCCTGCCTGTCTAAATGGGAGTGCAGCCTAAAGTGTGTCTGTGTGCCTGTCTACCTGGGAGTGCTGCCTACAGTGTCTCTGTGTGCCTCTCTCTCTGCTTGTCTACCTGGGAGTGCATCCTACAGTGTCTCTGTGTGCCTCTCTCCCTGCCTGTCTACCTGGCAGTGCAGCCGAGAGCCTGTCTGTGTGCCTGTCTACCTGGGAGTGCTGCCTACAGTGTCTCTGTGTGCCTGTCTACCTGGGAGAGCAGCCTAGAGTGTCTCTGTGTGCCTATCTCCCTGCCTGTGTACCTGGGAGTGCAGCCTACAGTGTGTATGTTTGCTTGTCTACCTGGGAGTGCTGCGTAGAGTGTCTCTGTGTGCTTGTCTACCTTGGAGTGCAGCCTAGAGTGTCTCTGTGTGCCTGTCTACCTGGGAGTGCTGACTACAGTGTCTCTGTGTGCCGGTCTAACTGGGAGAGCAGCCTAGAATGTCTCTGTGTGCCTATCTACCTGGGAGTGCAGCCTAGAGTGTCTCTGTGTGCCTGTCTACCTGGGAGTGCAGCCTAGAGTGTCTCTGTGTGCCTGTCTACCTGGGAATGCAGCCTAGAGTGTCTCTGTGTGACTGTCTACCTGGGAGTGCCGCCCAGACTGTCTCTCTGTGCCTGTGTACCTGGGAGTGCAGCCTAGAGTGTCTCTGTGTGCCTGTCTACCTGAGAGTTCTGCCTACATGTGTCTGTGTGCCATTCTAACTGGGAGAGCAGCCTAGGGTGTCTCTGTGTGCCTGTCTACCTGGGAGAGCAGCCTAGAGTGTCTCTGTGTGCCTCTCTCTCAGCTTGTCTACCTGGGAGTGCATCCTACAGTGTCTCCGTGTGCCTGTCTACCTGAGAGTGCTGCATAGAGTGTCTGTGTGTGCCTGTCTACCTTGGAGAGTAGCCTAGAGTGTCTCTATGTGCCTGTCTACCTGGGATGCTGCCTAGATTGTGTGTGTGTGCCTATCTACCAGGGAGTGCTGCCTAGAGTGTGTGTGTGTGCCTATCTACCTAGGAGTGCAGCCTAGAGTGTCTGTGTGTCCCTATCTACCTGGGAGTGCAGCCTAGAGTGTCTTTGTGTGCCTGTCTCCCTGGGAGTGCTGCCTAGGGTGTCTCTGTGTGCCTATCTACCTGGAAGTGCAGCCTAGAGTGTCTCTGTGTGCCTGTCTATCTGGGAGTGCTGCCTAGAGTGTCTCTGTGTGCCTGTCTACCTGGGAGAGCAGCCTAGAGTGTCTCTGTGTGCCTCTCTCCTGCCTGTCTACCTGGGAGTGCAGCCTACAGTGTCTCTGTGTGCCTGTCTACCTGGGAGTGCTGCCCTGAGTGACTCTGTGTGCCTGTCTGCCTGGGAGAGCAGCTTAGAGTGTCTCTGTGTGACTCTCTCTCTGCGTGTCTTCCTGGGAGTGCTGCCTACATTGTCTGTGTGTGCCTATCTAGCTGGGACTGCAGACTAGATTGTCTCTGTGTGCCTCTCTCCCTGCCTGTCTAACTGCGAGTGCAGCCTAGAGTGTCTCTGTGTGCCTGTCTAACTGGGAGTGCAGCCTAGAGTGTCTCTGTGTGCCTGTCTACCTGGGAGTGCAGCCAAGAGTGTCTCTGTGTGCCTCTCTCCCTGCCTGTCTACCTGGGAGTGCAGCCTAGAGTGTGTTTGTGTGCCTGTCTACCTGGGAGTGCTGCCTACAGTGTCTCTGTGTGCCTGTCTACCTGGGAGAGCAGCCTAGAGTGTCTCTGTGTGCCTATCTCCCTGCCTGTCTGCCTGGGAGTGCAGCCTACAGTGTCTATGTTTGCTTGTCTACCTCGGAGTGCTGCGTAGAGTGTCTCTGTGTGCCTGTCTACCTTGGAGTGCAACCTAGAGTGTCTCTGTGTGCCTGTCTACCTGGGAGTGCTGACTACAGTGTCTCTGTGTGCCGGTCTAACTGGGAGAGCAGCCTAGAGTGTCTCTGTGTGCCTATCTACCTTGGAGTACAGCCTAGAGTGTCTCTGTGTGCCTGTTTACCTGGGAGTGCAGCCTAAAGTGTCTGTGTGTGCCTACCTACCTGGGAGTGCAGCCTAGAGTGTCTCTGTGTGCCTGTCTACCTGGGAGTGCAGCCTAGAGTGTCTCTGTGTGCCTGTCTACCTGGGAGTGCAGCCTAGAGTGTCTCTGTGTGCCTGTCTACCTGGGAGTGCCGCCCAGACTGTCTCTCTGTGCCTGTGTAACTGGGAGTGCAGCCTAGAGTGTCTCTGTGTGCCTGTCTACCTGGGAGTGCTGCCTACATTTGTCTGTGTGCCTTTCTAACTGGGAGAGCAGCCTAGGGTGTCTCTGTGTGCCTGTCTACCTGGGAGAGCAGCCTAGAGTGTCTCTGTGTGCCTCTCTCCTGCCTGTCTACCTGGGAGTGCAGCCTACAGAGTCTCTGTGTGCCTGTCTACCTGGGAGTGCTGCCCTGAGTGACTCTGTGTGCCTGTCTGCCTGGGAGAGCAGCTTAGAGTGTCTCTGTGTGACTCTCTCCCTGCCTGTCTTCCTGGGAGTACTGCCTACAGTGTCTGTGTGTGCCTATCTAGCTGGGACTGCAGACTAGATTGTCTCTGTGTGCCTCTCTCCCTGCCTGTCTAACTGGGAGTGCAGCCTAGAGTGTCTCTGTGTGCCTGTCTACCTGGGAGTGCTGCCTAGAGTGTCTCTGTGTGTGCCTGTCTACCTGGGAGAGCAGCCTAGAGTGTCTCTGTGTGACTCTCTCCCTGCCTGTGTAAATGGGAGTGCAGCCTAGAGTGTGTCTTTGTGCCTGTCTACCTGGGAGTGCTGCCTACATTGTCTCTGTGTGCCTCTCTGCTTGTCTACCTGGGAGTGCATCCTACAGTGTCTCTGTGTGCCTGTCTACCTGAGAGTGCAGCCTAGAGTGTCTGTGTGTGCCTGTCTACCTGGGAGAGTAGCCTACAGTGTCTCTATGTGCCTGTCTAACTGGGAGTGCTGCCTAGAGTGTGTGTGTCTGCCTATCTACCTGGGAGTGCTGCCTAGAGTGTGTGTGTGTACCTGTCTACCTGGGAGTGCTGCCTAGAGTGTCTCTGTGTGCATGTCTACCTGGGAGAGCAGCCTAGAGTGTCTCGGTGTGCGTCTCTCCCTGCCTGTCTACCTGGGAGTGCAGCTAACAATGTCTCTG
The DNA here is from genome assembly GCF_048564905.1 of Vicugna pacos. NCBI lineage: Eukaryota > Metazoa > Chordata > Mammalia > Artiodactyla > Camelidae > Vicugna > Vicugna pacos. The sequence goes on from NC_132993.1 coordinate 53,888,848, forward strand.
TGTACTTGCCTACCTGGGAGTGCTGCGTAGAGTGTCTCTGTGTGCCTCTCTCCCTGCCTGTCTACCTGGGAGTGCTGCCTAGGGTGTCTCTGTGTGCCTGTGTACCTGGGAGATCAGCCTAGAGTGTCTCTGTGTGCCTCTCTCCCTGCCTATCTAACTGGGAGTATAGCCTAGAGTGTCTCTGTGTGACTGTCTACCTGGGGGTGCAGCCAAGAGTGTCTCTGTGTGCCTCTCTCCCTGCCTGTCTACCTGGGAGTGCAGCCTAGAGTGTGTTTGTGTGCCTGTCTACCTGGGAGTGCTGCCTACAGTGTCTCTGTGTGCCTGTCTACCTGGGAGAGCAGCCTAGAGTGTCTCTGTGTGCCTATCTCCCTGCCTGTCTACCTGGGAGTGCAGCCTACAGTGTCTATGTTTGCTTGTCTACCTGGGAGTGCTGCGTAGAGTGTCTCTGTGTGCCTGTCTACCTTGGAGTGCAGCCTAGAGTGTCTCTGTGTGCCTGTCTACCTGGGAGTGCTGACTACAGTGTCTCTGTGTGCCGGTCTAACTGGGAGAGCAGCCTAGAGTGTCTCTGTGTGCCTGTCTACCTGGGAGTGCAGCCTAGAGTGTCTCTGTGTGCCTGTCTACCTGGGAGTGCAGCCTAGAGTGTCTCTGTGTGCCTGTCTACCTGGGAGTGCAGCCTAGAGTGTCTCTGTGTGCCTGTCTACCTGGGAGTGCCGCCGAGACTGTCTCTCTGTGCCTGTGTACCTGGGAGTGCAGCCTAGAGTGTCTCTGTGTTCCTGTCTACCTGGGAGTGCTGCCTACATATGTCTGTGTGCCTTTCTAACTGGGAGAGCAGCCTAGGGTGTCTCTGTGTGCCTGTCTACCTGGGAGAGCAGCCTAGAGAGTCTCTGTGTGCCTCTCTCTCTGCTTGTCTACCTGGGAGTGCATCCTACAGTGTCTCTGTGTCCCTATCTACCTGGGAGTGCAGCCTAGAGTGTCTTTGTGTGCCTGTCTCCCTGGGAGTGCTGCCTAGGGTGTCTCTGTGTGCCTATCTACCTGGAAGTGCAGCCTAGAGTGTCTCTGTGTGCCTGTCTATCTGGGAGTGCTGCCTAGAGTGTCTCTGTGTGCCTGTCTGCCTGGGAGAGCAGCTTAGAGTGTCTCTGTGTGACTCTCTCCCTGCCTGTCTAACTGGGAGTGCTGCCTACATTGTCTGTGTGTGCCTATCTAGCTGGGACTGCAGACTAGATTGTCTCTGTGTGCCTCTCTCCCTGCCTGTCTAACTGCGAGTGCAGCCTAGAGTGTCTCTGTGTGCCTGTCTAACTGGGAGTGCTGCCTAGGGTGTCTGTGTGTGCCTGTGTACCTCGTAGAGCAGCCTAGAGTGTCTCTGTGTGCCTCTCTCCCTGCCTGTCTAACTGGGAGTGCAGCTAACTATGTCTCTGTGTACTTGCCTACCTGGGAGTGCTGCGTAGAGTGTCTCTGTGTGCCTCTCTCCCTGCCTGTCTACCTGGGAGTGCTGCCTAGGGTGTCTCTGTGTGCCTGTGTACCTGGGAGAACAGCCTAGAGTGTCTCTGTGTGCCTCTCTCCCTGCCTATCTAACTGAGGAGTACAGCCTAGAGTGTCTCTGTGTGCCTGTCTACCTGGGAGTGCAGCCAAGAGTGTCTCTGTGTGCCTCTCTCCCTGCCTGTCTACCTGGGAGTGCAGCCTAGAGTGTGTTTGTTTGCCTGTCTACCTGGGAGTGCTGCCTACAGTGTCTCTGTGTGCCTGTCTACCTGGGAGAGCAGCCTAGAGTGTCTCTGTGTGCCTATCTCCCTGCCTGTCTGCCTGGGAGTGCTGCCTACAGTGTCTCTGTGTGCCTATCTACCTTGGAGTACAGCCTAGAGTGTCTCTGTGTGCCTCTCTCCCTGCCTGTCTAACTGGGAGTGCAGCCTAGAGTGTCTCTGTGTGCCTGTCTACCTGGGAGTGCTGCCTAGTGTGTCTCTGTGTGTGCCTGTCTACCTGGGAGAGCAGCCTAGAGTGTCTCTGTGTGACTCTCTCCCTGCCTGTCTAAATGGGAGTGCAGCCTAGAGTGTGTCTTTGTGCCTGTCTACCTGGGAGTGCTGCCTACATTGTCTCTGTGTGCCTCTCTGCTTGTCTACCTAGGAGTGCATCGTACATTGTCTCTGTTTGCCTGTCTACCTGGGAGTGCTGCCTAGGGTGTCTCTGTGTGCCTGTGTACCCGGCAGAGCAGCCTAGAGTGTCTCTGTGTGCCTCTCTCCCTGCCTGTCTAACTGGGAGTGCAGCCTAGAGTGTCTCTTTGTGCCTGTCTACCTGGGAGTGCTGCCTAGAGTGTGTGTGTGTGCCTATCTACCTGGAAGTGCAGCCTAGAGTGTCTGTGTGTGCCTGTCTACCTGGGAGTGCTGCCTAAGATGTCTCTGTGTGCCTGTGTACCAGGGAGAGCAGCCTAGAGTGTATCTGTGTGCCTCTCTCCCTGCCTGTCTACCTGGGAGTGCAGCCTACAGGGTCTCTGTGTGCTTGTCTACCTGGGAGTGCTTCGTAGAGTGTCTCTGTGTGCCTGTCTACCTGGGAGAGCAGCCTAGAGTGTCTGTGTGTGGTTCTCTCCCTGCCTGTCTAAATGGGAGTGCAGCCTAAAGTGTGTCTGTGTGCCTGTCTACCTGGGAGTGCTGTCTACAGTGTCTCTGTGTGCCTCTCTCTCTGCTTGTCTACCTGGGAGTGCATCCTACAGTGTCTCTGTGTGCCTGTCTACCTGAGAGTGCAGCCTAGAGTGTCTGTGTGTGCCTGTCTACCTGGGAGAGTAGCCTTCAGTGTCTCTATGTGCCTGTCTAACTGGGAGTGCTGCCTAGAGTGTGTGTGTCTGCCTATCTACCTGGGAGTGCTGCCTAGAGTGTGTGTGTGTACCTGTCTACCTGGGAGTGCTGCCTAGAGTGTCTCTGTGTGCATGTCTACCTGGGAGAGCAGCCTAGAGTGTCTCGGTGTGCGTCTCTCCCTGCCTGTCTACCTGGGAGTGCAGCTAACAATGTCTCTGTGTACTTGCCTACCTGGGAGTGCTGCGTAGAGTGTCTCTGTGTGCCTCTCTCCCTGCCTGTCTACCTGGGAGTGCTGCCTAGGGTGTCTCTGTGTGCCTGTGTACCTGGGAGATCAGCCTAGAGTGTCTCTGTGTGCCTCTCTCCCTGCCTATCTAACTGGGAGTACAGCCTAGAGTGTCTCTGTGTGACTGTCTACCTGGGGGTGCAGCCAAGAGTGTCTCTGTGTGCCTCTCTCCCTGCCTGTCTACCTGGGAGTGCAGCCTAGAGTGTGTTTGTGTGCCTGTCTACCTGGGAGTACTGCCTAAAGTGTCTCTGTGTGCCTGTCTACCTGGGAGAGCAGCCTAGAGTGTCTCTGTGTGCCTATCTCCCTGCCTGTCTACCTGGGAGTGCAGCCTACAGTGTCTATGTTTGCTTGTCTACCTGGGAGTGCTGCGTAGAGTGTCTCTGTGTGCCTGTCTACCTTGGAGTGCAGCCTAGAGTGTCTCTGTGTGCCTGTCTACCTGGGAGTGCTGACTACAGTGTCTCTGTGTGCCGGTCTAACTGGGAGAGCAGCCTAGAGTGTCTCTGTGTGCCTATCTACCTTGGAGTGCAGCCTAGAGTGTCTCTGTGTGCCTACCTACGTGGGAGTGCAGCCTAGAGTGTCTCTGTGTGCCTGTCTACCTGGGAGTGCAGCCTAGAGTGTCTCTGTGTGCCTCTCTCCCTGCCTATCTAACTGGGAGTACAGCCTAGAGTGTCTCTGTGTGCCTGTCTACCTGGGAGTGCAGCCAAGAGTGTCTCTGTGTGCCTCTCTCCCTGCCTGTCTACCTGGGAGTGCAGCCTAGAGTGTGTTTGTGTGCCTGTCTACCTGGGAGTGCTGCCTACAGTGTCTCTGTGTTCCTGTCTACCTGGGAGAGCAGCCTAGAGTGTCTCTGTGTGCCTATCTCCCTGCCTGTCTACCTGGGAGTGCAGCCTACAGTGTCTATGTTTGCTTGTCTACCTGGGAGTCCTGCGTAGAGTGTCTCTGTGTGCCTGTCTACCTGGGAGAGCAGCCTAGAGTGTCTCTGTGTGCCTATCTCCCTGCCTGTCTACCTGGGAGTGCAGCCTACAGTGTCTATGTTTGCTTGTCTACCTGGGAGTCCTGCGTAGAGTGTCTCTGTGTGCCTGTCTACCTGGGAGTGCAGCCTAGAGTGTCTCTGTGTGCCTGTCTACCTGGGAGTGCAGCCTAGAGTGTCTCTGTGTGCCTGTCTACCTGGGAGTGCAGCCTAGAGTGTCTCTGTGTGCCTGTCTACCTGGGAGTGCCGCCGAGACTGTCTCTCTGTGCCTGTGTACCTGGGAGTGCAGCCTAGAGTGTCTCTGTGTTCCTGTCTACCTGGGAGTGCTGCCTACATATGTCTGTGTGCCTTTCTAACTGGGAGAGCAGCCTAGGGTGTCTCTGTGTGCCTGTCTACCTGGGAGAGCAGCCTAGAGAGTCTCTGTGTGCCTCTCTCTCTGCTTGTCTACCTGGGAGTGCATCCTACAGTGTCTCTGTGTCCCTATCTACCTGGGAGTGCAGCCTAGAGTGTCTTTGTGTGCCTGTCTCCCTGGGAGTGCTGCCTAGGGTGTCTCTGTGTGCCTATCTACCTGGAAGTGCAGCCTAGAGTGTCTCTGTGTGCCTGTCTATCTGGGAGTGCTGCCTAGAGTGTCTCTGTGTGCCTGTCTACCTGGGAGAGCAGCCTAGAGAGTCTCTGTGTGCCTCTCTCTCTGCTTGTCTACCTGGGAGTGCATCCTACAGTGTCTCTGTGTCCCTATCTACCTGGGAGTGCAGCCTAGAGTGTCTTTGTGTGCCTGTCTCCCTGGGAGTGCTGCCTAGGGTGTCTCTGTGTGCCTATCTACCTGGAAGTGCAGCCTAGAGTGTCTCTGTGTGCCTGTCTATCTGGGAGTGCTGCCTAGAGTGTCTCTGTGTGCCTGTCTACCTGGGAGAGCAGCCTAGAGTGTCTCTGTGTGCCTCTCTCCTGCCTGTCTACCTGGGAGTGCAGCCTACAGTGTCTCTGTGTGCCTGTCTACCTGGGAGTGCTGCCCTGAGTGACTCTGTGTGCCTGTCTGCCTGGGAGAGCAGCTTAGAGTGTCTCTGTGTGACTCTCTCCCTGCCTGTCTTCCTGGGAGTGCTGCCTACATTGTCTGTGTGTGCCTATCTAGCTGGGACTGCAGACTAGATTGTCTCTGTGTGCCTCTCTCCCTGCCTGTCTAACTGCGAGTGCAGCCTAGAGTGTCTCTGTGTGCCTGTCTAACTGGGAGTGCTGCCTAGGGTGTCTGTGTGTGCCTGTGTACCTCGTAGAGCAGCCTAGAGTGTCTCTGTGTGCCTCTCTCCCTGCCTGTCTAACTGGGAGTGCAGCTAACTATGTCTCTGTGTACTTGCCTACCTGGGAGTGCTGCGTAGAGTGTCTCTGTGTGCCTCTCTCCCTGCCTGTCTTCCTGGGAGTGCTGCCTACAGTGTCTCTGTGTGCCTGTCTACCTGGGAGAGCAGCCTACAGTGTCTCTGTGTGCCTATCTCCCTGCCTGTCTACCTGGGAGTGCAGCCTACAGTGTCTATGTTTGCTTGTCTACCTGGGAGTGCTGCCTAGAGTGTCTCTGTGTGCCTCTCTCCTGCCTGTCTACCTGGGAGTGCAGCCTACAGAGTCTCTGTGTGCCTGTCTACCTGGGAGTGCTGCCCTGAGTGACTCTGTGTGCCTGTCTGCCTGGGAGAGCAGCTTAGAGTGTCTCTGTGTGACTCTCTCCCTGCCTGTCTTCCTGGGAGTGCTGCCTACAGTGTCTGTGTGTGCCTATCTAGCTGGGACTGCAGACTAGATTGTCTCTGTGTGCCTCTCTCCCTGCCTGTCTAACTGGGAGTGCAGCCTAGAGTGTCTCTGTGTGCCTGTCTACCTGGGAGTGCTGCCTAGAGTGTCTCTGTGTGTGCCTGTCTACCTGGGAGAGCAGCCTAGAGTGTCTCTTTGTGACTCTCTCCCTGCCTGTCTAAATGGGAGTGCAGCCTAGAGTGTGTCTTTGTGCCTCTCTACCTGGGAGTGCTGCCTACATTGTCTCTGTGTGCCTCTCTGCTTGTCTACCTAGGAGTGCATCGTACATTGTCTCTGTGTGCCTGTCTACCTGGGAGTGCTGCCTAGGGTGTCTCTGTGTGCCTGTGTACCCGGCAGAGCAGCCTAGAGTGTCTCTGTGTGCCTCTCTCCCTGCCTGTCTAACTGGGAGTGCAGCCTAGAGTGTCTCTTTGGGCCTGTCTACCTGGGAGTGCTGCCTAGAGTGTGTGTGTGTGCCTATCTACCTGGAAGTGCAGCCTAGAGTGTCTGTGTGTGCCTGTCTACCTGGGAGTGCTGCCTAGGATGTCTCTGTGTGCCTGTGTACCAGGGAGAGCAGCCTAGAGTGTATCTGTGTGCCTCTCTCCCTGCCTGTCTACCTGGGAGTGCAGCCTACAGGGTCTCTGTGTGCTTGTCTACCTGGGAGTGCTTCGTAGAGTGTCTCTGTGTGCCTGTATACCTGGGAGAGCAGCCTAGAGTGTCTGTGTGTGGTTCTCTCCCTGCCTGTCTAAATGGGAGTGCAGCCTAAAGTGTGTCTGTGTGCCTGTCTACCTGGGAGTGCTGCCTACAGTGTCTCTGTGTGCATCTCTCTCTGCTTGTCTACCTGGGAGTGCATCCTACAGTGTCTCTGTGTGCCTGTCTACCTGAGAGTGCAGCCTAGAGTGTCTGTGTGTGCCTGTCTACCTGGGAGAGTAGCCTACAGTGTCTCTATGTGCCTGTCTAACTGGGAGTGCTGCCTAGAGTGTGTGTGTCTGCCTATCTACCTGGGAGTGCTGCCTAGAGTGTGTGTGTGTACCTGTCTACCTGGGAGTGCTGCCTAGAGTGTCTCTGTGTGCCTGTCTACCTGGGAGAGCAGCCTAGAGTGTCTCGGTGTGCGTCTCTCCCTGCCTGTCTACCTGGGAGTGCAGCTAACTATGTCTCTGTGTACTTGCCTACCTGGGAGTGCTGCGTAGAGTGTCTCTGTGTGCCTCTCTCCCTGCCTGTCTACCTGGGAGTGCTGCCTAGGGTGTCTCTGTGTGCCTGTGTACCTGGGAGAACAGCCTAGAGTGTCTCTGTGTGCCTCTCTCCCTGCCTATCTAACTGGGAGTACAGCCTAGAGTGTCTCTGTGTGCCTGTCTACCTGGGAGTGCAGCCAAGAGTGTCTCTGTGTGCCTCTCTCCCTGCCTGTCTACCTGGGAGTGCAGCCTAGAGTGTGTTTGTGTGCCTGTCTACCTGGGAGTGCTGCCTACAGTGTCTCTGTGTGCCTGTCTACCTGGGAGAGCAGCCTAGAGTGTCTCTGTGTGCCTATCTCCCTGCCTGTCTACCTGGGAGTGCAGCCTACAGTGTCTATGTTTGCTTGTCTACCTGGGAGTCCTGCGTAGAGTGTCTCTGTGTGCCTGTCGACCTTGGAGTGCAGCCTAGAGTGTCTCTGTGTGCCTGTCTACCTGGGAGTGCTGACTACAGTGTCTCTGTGTGCCGGTCTAACTGGGAGAGCAGCCTAGAGTGTCTCTGTGTGCCTATCTACCTTGGAGTGCAGCCTAGAGTGTCTCTGTGTGCCTGTTTACCTGGGAGTGCAGCCTAAAGTGTCTGTGTGTGCCTACCTACCTGGGAGTGCAGCCTAGAGTGTCTCTGTGTGCCTGTCTACCTGGGAGTGCAGCCTAGAGTGTCTCTGTGTGCCTGTCTACCTGGGAGTGCAGCCTAGAGTGTCTCTGTGTGCCTGTCTACCTGGGAGTGCCGCCGAGACTGTCTCTCTGTGCCTGTGTACCTGGGAGTGCAGCCTAGAGTGTCTCTGTGTTCCTGTCTACCTGGGAGTGCTGCCTACATTTGTCTGTGTGCCTTTCTAACTGGGAGAGCAGCCTAGGGTGTCTCTGTGTGCCTGTCTACCTGGGAGAGCAGCCTAGAGAGTCTCTGTGTGCCTCTCTCTCTGCTTCTCTACCTGGGAGTGCATCCTACAGTGTCTCTGTGTGCCTGTCTACCTGAGAGTGCAGCATAGAGTGTCTGTGTGTGCCTGTCTACCTGGGAGAGTAGCCTAGAGTGTCTCTATGTGCCTGTCTACCTGGGATGTTGCCTAGATTGTGTGTGTGTGCCTATCTACCAGGGAGTGCTGCCTACATTGTCTGTGTGTGCCTATCTAGCTGGGACTGCAGACTAGATTGTCTCTGTGTGCCTCTCTCCCTGCCTGTCTAACTGGGAGTGCAGCCTAGAGTGTCTCTGTGTGCCTGTCTACCTGGGAGTGCAGCCAAGAGTGTCTCTGTGTGCCTCTCTCCCTGCCTGTCTACCTGGGAGTGCAGCCTAGAGTGTGTTTGTGTGCCTGTCTACGTGGGAGTGCTGCCTACAGTGTCTCTGTGTGCCTGTCTACCTGGGAGAGCAGCCTACAGTGTCTCTGTGTGCCTATCTCCCTGCCTGTCTACCTGGGAGTGCAGCCTACAGTGTCTATGTTTGCTTGTCTACCTGGGAGTGCTGCCTAGAGTGTCTCTGTGTGCCTCTCTCCTGCCTGTCTACCTGGGAGTGCAGCCTACAGAGTCTCTGTGTGCCTGTCTACCTGGGAGTGCTGCCCTGAGTGACTCTGTGTGCCTGTCTGCCTGGGAGAGCAGCTTAGAGTGTCTCTGTGTGACTCTCTCCCTGCCTGTCTTCCTGGGAGTGCTGCCTACAGTGTCTGTGTGTGCCTATCTAGCTGGGACTGCAGACTAGATTGTCTCTGTGTGCCTCTCTCCCTGCCTGTCTAACTGGGAGTGCAGCCTAGAGTGTCTCTGTGTGCCTGTCTACCTGGGAGTGCTGCCTAGAGTGTCTCTGTGTGTGCCTGTCTACCTGGGAGAGCAGCCTAGAGTGTCTCTGTGTGACTCTCTCCCTGCCTGTCTAAATGGGAGTGCAGCCTAGAGTGTCTCTTTGTGCCTGTCTACCTGGGAGTGCTGCCTAGAGTGTGTGTGTGTGCCTATCTACCTGGAAGTGCAGCCTAGAGTGTCTGTGTGTGCCTGTCTACCTGGGAGTGCTGCCTAAGATGTCTCTGTGTGCCTGTGTACCAGGGAGAGCAGCCTAGAGTGTATCTGTGTGCCTCTCTCCCTGCCTGTCTACCTGGGAGTGCAGCCTACAGGGTCTCTGTGTGCTTGTCTACCTGGGAGTGCTTCGTAGAGTGTCTCTGTGTGCCTGTCTACCTGGGAGAGCAGCCTAGAGTGTCTGTGTGTGGTTCTCTCCCTGCCTGTCTAAATGGGAGTGCAGCCTAAAGTGTGTCTGTGTGCCTGTCTACCTGGGAGTGCTGTCTACAGTGTCTCTGTGTGCCTCTCTCTCTGCTTGTCTACCTGGGAGTGCATCCTACAGTGTCTCTGTGTGCCTGTCTACCTGAGAGTGCAGCCTAGAGTGTCTGTGTGTGCCTGTCTACCTGGGAGAGTAGCCTACAGTGTCTCTATGTGCCTGTCTAACTGGGAGTGCTGCCTAGAGTGTGTGTGTCTGCCTATCTACCTGGGAGTGCTGCCTAGAGTGTGTGTGTGTACCTGTCTACCTGGGAGTGCTGCCTAGAGTGTCTCTGTGTGCATGTCTACCTGGGAGAGCAGCCTAGAGTGTCTCGGTGTGCGTCTCTCCCTGCCTGTCTACCTGGGAGTGCAGCTAACAATGTCTCTGTGTACTTGCCTACCTGGGAGTGCTGCGTAGAGTGTCTCTGTGTGCCTCTCTCCCTGCCTGTCTACCTGGGAGTGCTGCCTAGGGTGTCTCTGTGTGCCTGTGTACCTGGGAGATCAGCCTAGAGTGTCTCTGTGTGCCTCTCTCCCTGCCTATCTAACTGGGAGTACAGCCTAGAGTGTCTCTGTGTGACTGTCTACCTGGGGGTGCAGCCAAGAGTGTCTCTGTGTGCCTCTCTCCCTGCCTGTCTACCTGGGAGTGCAGCCTAGAGTGTGTTTGTGTGCCTGTCTACCTGGGAGTACTGCCTACAGTGTCTCTGTGTGCCTGTCTACCTGGGAGAGCAGCCTAGAGTGTCTCTGTGTGCCTATCTCCCTGCCTGTCTACCTGGGAGTGCAGCCTACAGTGTCTATGTTTGCTTGTCTACCTGGGAGTGCTGCGTAGAGTGTCTCTGTGTGCCTGTCTACCTTGGAGTGCAGCCTAGAGTGTCTCTGTGTGCCTGTCTACCTGGGAGTGCTGACTACAGTGTCTCTGTGTGCCGGTCTAACTGGGAGAGCAGCCTAGAGTGTCTCTGTGTGCCTATCTACCTTGGAGTGCAGCCTAGAGTGTCTCTGTGTGCCTACCTACCTGGGAGTGCAGCCTAGAGTGTCTCTGTGTGCCTGTCTACCTGGGAGTGCAGCCTAGAGTGTCTCTGTGTGCCTGTCTACCTGGGAGTGCAGCCTAGAGTGTCTCTGTGTGCCTGTCTACCTGGGAGTGCAGCCTAGAGTGTCTCTGTGTGCCTGTCTACCTGGGAGTGCCGCCGAGACTGTCTCTCTGTGCCTGTGTACCTGGGAGTGCAGCCTAGAGTGTCTCTGTGTTCCTGTCTACCTGGGAGTGCTGCCTACATATGTCTGTGTGCCTTTCTAACTGGGAGAGCAGCCTAGGGTGTCTCTGTGTGCCTGTCTACCTGGGAGAGCAGCCTAGAGAGTCTCTGTGTGCCTCTCTCTCTGCTTGTCTACCTGGGAGTGCATCCTACAGTGTCTCTGTGTCCCTATCTACCTGGGAGTGCAGCCTAGAGTGTCTTTGTGTGCCTGTCTCCCTGGGAGTGCTGCCTAGGGTGTCTCTGTGTGCCTATCTACCTGGAAGTGCAGCCTAGAGTGTCTCTGTGTGCCTGTCTATCTGGGAGTGCTGCCTAGAGTGTCTCTGTGTGCCTGTCTACCTGGGAGAGCAGCCTAGAGTGTCTCTGTGTGCCTCTCTCCTGCCTGTCTACCTGGGAGTGCAGCCTACAGTGTCTCTGTGTGCCTGTCTACCTGGGAGTGCTGCCCTGAGTGACTCTGTGTGCCTGTCTGCCTGGGAGAGCAGCTTAGAGTGTCTCTGTGTGACTCTCTCCCTGCCTGTCTTCCTGGGAGTGCTGCCTACATTGTCTGTGTGTGCCTATCTAGCTGGGACTGCAGACTAGATTGTCTCTGTGTGCCTCTCTCCCTGCCTGTCTAACTGCGAGTGCAGCCTAGAGTGTCTCTGTGTGCCTGTCTAACTGGGAGTGCTGCCTAGGGTGTCTGTGTGTGCCTGTGTACCTCGTAGAGCAGCCTAGAGTGTCTCTGTGTGCCTCTCTCCCTGCCTGTCTAACTGGGAGTGCAGCTAACTATGTCTCTGTGTACTTGCCTACCTGGGAGTGCTGCGTAGAGTGTCTCTGTGTGCCTCTCTCCCTGCCTGTCTACCTGGGAGTGCTGTCTAGGGTGTCTCTGTGTGCCTGTGTACCTGGGAGAACAGCCTAGAGTGTCTCTGTGTGCCTCTCTCCCTGCCTATCTAACTGGGAGTACAGCCTAGAGTGTCTCTGTGTGCCTGTCTACCTGGGAGTGCAGCCAAGAGTGTCTCTGTGTGCCTCTCTCCCTGCCTGTCTACCTGGGAGTGCAGCCTAGAGTGTGTTTGTGTGCCTCTCTACGTGGGAGTGCTGCCTACAGTGTCTCTGTGTGCCTGTCTACCTGGGAGAGCAGCCTACAGTGTCTCTGTGTGCCTATCTCCCTGCCTGTCTACCTGGGAGTGCAGCCTACAGTGTCTATGTTTGCTTGTCTACCTGGGAGTGCTGCCTAGAGTGTCTCTGTGTGCCTCTCTCCTGCCTGTCTACCTGGGAGTGCAGCCTACAGAGTCTCTGTGTGCCTGTCTACCTGGGAGTGCTGCCCTGAGTGACTCTGTGTGCCTGTCTGCCTGGGAGAGCAGCTTAGAGTGTCTCTGTGTGACTCTCTCCCTGCCTGTCTTCCTGGGAGTGCTGCCTACAGTGTCTGTGTGTGCCTATCTAGCTGGGACTGCAGACTAGATTGTCTCTGTGTGCCTCTCTCCCTGCCTGTCTAACTGGGAGTGCAGCCTAGAGTGTCTCTGTGTGCCTGTCTACCTGGGAGTGCTGCCTAGAGTGTCTCTGTGTGTGCCTGTCTACCTGGGAGAGCAGCCTAGAGTGTCTCTTTGTGACTCTCTCCCTGCCTGTCTAAATGGGAGTGCAGCCTAGAGTGTGTCTTTGTGCCTCTCTACCTGGGAGTGCTGCCTACATTGTCTCTGTGTGCCTCTCTGCTTGTCTACCTAGGAGTGCATCGTACATTGTCTCTGTGTGCCTGTCTACCTGGGAGTGCTGCCTAGGGTGTCTCTGTGTGCCTGTGTACCCGGCAGAGCAGCCTAGAGTGTCTCTGTGTGCCTCTCTCCCTGCCTGTCTAACTGGGAGTGCAGCCTAGAGTGTCTCTTTGGGCCTGTCTACCTGGGAGTGCTGCCTAGAGTGTGTGTGTGTGCCTATCTACCTGGAAGTGCAGCCTAGAGTGTCTGTGTGTGCCTGTCTACCTGGGAGTGCTGCCTAGGATGTCTCTGTGTGCCTGTGTACCAGGGAGAGCAGCCTAGAGTGTATCTGTGTGCCTCTCTCCCTGCCTGTCTACCTGGGAGTGCAGCCTACAGGGTCTCTGTGTGCTTGTCTACCTGGGAGTGCTTCGTAGAGTGTCTCTGTGTGCCTGTATACCTGGGAGAGCAGCCTAGAGTGTCTGTGTGTGGTTCTCTCCCTGCCTGTCTAAATGGGAGTGCAGCCTAAAGTGTGTCTGTGTGCCTGTCTACCTGGGAGTGCTGCCTACAGTGTCTCTGTGTGCCTCTCTCTCTGCTTGTCTACCTGGGAGTGCATCCTACAGTGTCTCTGTGTGCCTGTCTACCTGAGAGTGCAGCCTAGAGTGTCTGTGTGTGCCTGTCTACCTGGGAAAGTAGCCTACAGTGTCTCTATGTGCCTGTCTAACTGGGAGTGCTGCCTAGAGTGTGTGTGTCTGCCTATCTACCTGGGAGTGCTGCCTAGAGTGTGTGTGTGTACCTGTCTACCTGGGAGTGCTGCCTAGAGTGTCTCTGTGTGCCTGTCTACCTGGGAGAGCAGCCTAGAGTGTCTCGGTGTGCGTCTCTCCCTGCCTGTCTACCTGGGAGTGCAGCTAACTATGTCTCTGTGTACTTGCCTACCTGGGAGTGCTGCGTAGAGTGTCTCTGTGTGCCTCTCTCCCTGCCTGTCTACCTGGGAGTGCTGCCTAGGGTGTCTCTGTGTGCCTGTGTACCTGGGAGAACAGCCTAGAGTGTCTCTGTGTGCCTCTCTCCCTGCCTATCTAACTGGGAGTACAGCCTAGTGTGTCTCTGTGTGCCTGTCTACCTGGGAGTGCAGCCAAGAGTGTCTCTGTGTGCCTCTCTCCCTGCCTGTCTACCTGGGAGTGCAGCCTAGAGTGTGTTTGTGTGCCTGTCTACCTGGGAGTGCTGCCTACAGTGTCTCTGTGTGCCTGTCTACCTGGGAGAGCAGCCTAGAGTGTCTCTGTGTGCCTATCTCCCTGCCTGTCTACCTGGGAGTGCAGCCTAGAGTGTCTCTGTGTGCCTGTTTACCTGGGAGTGCAGCCTAAAGTGTCTGTGTGTGCCTACCTACCTGGGAGTGCAGCCTAGAGTGTCTCTGTGTGCCTGTCTACCTGGGAGTGCAGCCTAGAGTGTCTCTGTGTGCCTGTCTACCTGGGAGTGCAGCCTAGAGTGTCTCTGTGTGCCTGTCTACCTGGGAGTGCCGCCGAGACTGTCTCTCTGTGCCTGTGTACCTGGGAGTGCAGCCTAGAGTGTCTCTGTGTTCCTGTCTACCTGGGAGTGCTGCCTACATTTGTCTGTGTGCCTTTCTAACTGGGAGAGCAGCCTAGGGTGTCTCTGTGTGCCTGTCTACCTGGGAGAGCAGCCTAGAGAGTCTCTGTGTGCCTCTCTCTCTGCTTGTCTACCTGGGAGTGCATCCTACAGTGTCTCTGTGTGCCTGTCTACCTGAGAGTGCAGCATAGAGTGTCTGTGTGTGCCTGTCTACCTGGGAGAGTAGCCTAGAGTGTCTCTATGTGCCTGTCTACCTGGGATGTTGCCTAGATTGTGTGTGTGTGCCTATCTACCAGGGAGTGCTGCCTAGAGTGTGTGTGTGTGCCTATCTACCTGGGAGTGCAGCCTAGAGTGTCTCTGTGTGCCTGTCTACCTGGGAGTGCTGCCTAGAGTGTCTCTGTGTGCCTGTCTACCTGGGAGAGCAGCCTAGAGTGTCTCTGTGTGCCTCTCTCCTGCCTGTCTACCTGGGAGTGCAGCCTACAGAGTCTCTGTGTGCCTGTCTACCTGGGAGTGCTGCCCTGAGTGACTCTGTGTGCCTGTCTGCCTGGGAGAGCAGCTTAGAGTGTCTCTGTGTGACTCTCTCCCTGCCTGTCTTCCTGGGAGTGCTGCCTACAGTGTCTGTGTGTGCCTATCTAGCTGGGACTGCAGACTAGATTGTCTCTGTGTGCCTCTCTCCCTGCCTGTCTAACTGCGAGTGCAGCCTAGAGTGTCTCTGTGTGCCTGTCTAACTGGGAGTTCTTCCTAGGGTGTCTGCGTGTGCCTGTGTACCTCGTAGAGCAGCCTAGAGTGTCTCTGTGTGCCTCCCTCCCTGCTTGTCTATCTTAGATTGCAGCCTACAATGTCTCTGTGTGCTTGTCTACCTGGGAGTGCTGCGTAGAGTGTCTCTGTGTGCCTGTCTACCAGGGAGAGCATCCTAGAGTGTCTCTGTGTGACTCTCTCCCTGCCTGTCTAAATGGGAGTGCAGCCTAGAGGGTCTGTGTGTGCATATCTACCTGGGAGTGCAGCGTAGAGTGTCTCTTTGTGCCTGTCTACCTGGGAGTGATGCCTAGACTGTATCTCTGTGCCTGTCTACCTGGGAGTGTAGCCTAGAGTGTCTCTGTGTGCCTGTCTACCTGGGTGTGCTGCCTACAGTGTCTCTGTGTGCCTGTCTAACTGGGAGAGCAACCTACAGTGTCTGTGTGTCCCTATCTACCTGGGAGTGCAGCCTAGAGTGTCTCTGTGTGCCTGTCTACCTGGGAGTGCAGCCTAGAGTGTCTCTGTGTGCCTCTCTCCCTGCCTGTCCGCCTGGGAGAGCAGCCTAGAGTGTCTCTGTGTGACTCTCTCCCTGCCTGTCTAAATGGGAATGCAGCCTAGAGTGTGTCTTTGTGCCTGTCTACCTGGGAGTACTGCCTACAGTGTCTCTGTGTGCCTCTCTCTCTGCTTCTCTACCTACGAGTGCATCGTACATTGTCTCTGTGTGCCTGTCTAACTTGGAGTGCTGCCTAGGGTGTCTCTGTTTGCCTGTGTACACGGCAGAGCAGCCTAGAGTGTCTCTATGTGCCTGTCTAACAGGGAGTGCTGCCTAGAGTGTGTGTGTCTGCCTATCTACCTGGGAGTGCTGCCTAGAGTGTGTGTGTGTACCTGTCTACCTGGGAGTGCTGCCTAGAGTGTCTCTGTGTGCCTGTCTACCTGGGAGAGCAGCCTAGAGTGTCTCGCTGTGCGTCTCTCCCTGTCTGTCTACCTGGGAGTGCAGCTAACTGTGTCTCTGTGTACTTGCCTACCTGGGAGTGCTGCGTAGAGTGTCTCTGTGTTCCTCTCTCCCTGCCTGACTACCTGGGAGTGCTGCCTAGGGTGTCTCTGTGTGCCTGTGTACCTGGGAGAGCAGCCTAGAGTGTCTCTGTGTGCCTCTCTCCCTGCCTATCTAACTGGGAGTACAGCCTAGAGTGTCTCTGTGTGCCTGTCTACCTGGGATTGCAGCCTAGAGTGTCTCTGTGTGCCTCTCTCCCTGCCTGTCTACCTGGCAGTGCAGCCGAGAGTGTGTCTGTGTGCCTGTCTACCTGGGAGTGCTGCCTACAGTGTCTCTGTGTGCCTGTCTACCTCGAGAGCAGCCTAGAGTGTCTCTGTGTGCCTATCTCCCTGCCTGTCTACCTGGGAGTGCAGCCTAGAGTGTCTCTGTGTGCCTATCTACCTGGGAGTGCGGCCTAGAGTGTCTCTGTGTGCCTGTCTACCTGGGAGTGCAGCCTAGAGTGTCTCTGTGTGCCAGTCTACCTGGGAGTGCAGCCTAGAGTGTCTCTGTGTGCCAGTCTACCTGGGAGTGCAGCCTAGAGTGTCTCTGTGTGCCTGTCTAACTGGGAGTGCCGCCCAGACTGTCTCTCTGTGCCTGTGTACCTGGGAGTGCAGCCTAGAGTGTCTCTGTGTGCCTGTCTACCTGGGAGTTCTGCCTACATGTGTCTGTGTGCCTTTCTAACTGGGAGAGCAGCCTAGGGTGTCTCTGTGTGCCTGTCTACCTGGGAGAGCAGCCTAGAGTGTCTCTGTGTGCCTCTCTCTCTGCTTGTCTACCTGGGAGTGAATCCTACAGTGTCTCCGTGTGCCTGTCTACCTGAGAGTGCTGCATAGAGTGTGTGTGCCTGTCTACCTTGGAGAGTAGCCTAGAGTGTCTCTATGTGCCTGTCTACCTGGGATGCTGCCTAGATTGTGTGTGTGTGCCTATCTACCAGGGAGTGCTGCCTAGAGTGTGTGTGTGTGCCTATCTACCTGGGAGTGCAGCCTAGAGTGTCTGTGTGTCCCTATCTACCTGGGAGTGCAGCCTAGAGTGTCTTTGTGTGCCTGTCTCCCTGGGAGTGCTGCCTAGAGTGTCTCTGTGTGCCTATCTACCTGGAAGTGCAGCCTAGAGTGTCTCTGTGTGCCTGTCTATCTGGGAGTGCTGCCTAGAGTGTCTCTGTGTGCCTGTCTACCTGGGAGTGCAGCCTACAGTGTCTATGTGTGCTTGTCTACCTGGGAGTGCTTCGTAGAGTGTCTCTGTGTGCCTGTCTACCTGGGAGAGCAGCCTAGAGTGTCTGTGTGTGGTTCTCTCCCTGCCTGTCTAAATGGGAGTGCAGCCTAAAGTGTGTCTGTGTGCCTGTCTACCTGGGAGTGCTGCCTACAGTGTCTCTGTGTGCCTCTCTCTCTGCTTGTCTACCTGGGAGTGCATCCTACAGTGTCTCTGTGTGCCTGTCTACCTGAGAGTGCAGCCTAGAGTGTCTGTGTGTGCCTGTCTACCTGGGAGAGTAGCCTACAGTGTCTCTATGTGCCTGTCTAACTGGGAGTGCTGCCTAGAGTGTGTGTGTCTGCCTATCTACCTGGGAGTGCTGCCTAGAGTGTGTGTGTGTACCTGTCTACCTGGGAGTGCTGCCTAGAGTGTCTCTGTGTGCCTGTCTACCTGGGAGAGCAGCCTAGAGTGTCTCGGTGTGCGTCTCTCCCTGCCTGTCTACCTGGGAGTGCAGCTAACTGTGTCTCTGTGTACTTGCCTACCTGGGAGTGCTGCGTAGAGTGTCTCTGTGTGCCTCTCTCCCTGCCTGACTACCTGGGAGTGCTGCCTAGGGTGTCTCTGTGTGCCTGTGTACCTGGGAGAGCAGCCTAGAGTGTCTCTGTGTGCCTCTCTCCCTGCCTATCTAACTGGCAGTACAGCCTAGAGTGTCTCTGTGTGCCTGTCTACCTGGGAGTGCAGCCTAGAGTGTCTCTGTGTGCCTCTCTCCCTGCCTGTCTACCTGGCAATGCAGCCGAGAGTGTGTCTGTGTGCCTGTCTACCTGGGAGTGCTGCCTACAGTGTCTCTGTGTGCCTGTCTACCTGGGAGAGCAGCCTAGAGTGTCTCCGTGTGCCTATCTCCCTGCCTGTCTACCTGGGAGTGCAGCCTAGAGTGTCTCTGTGTGCCTATCTACCTGGGAGTGCGGCCTAGAGTGTCTCTGTGTGCCTGTCTACCTGGGAGTGCAGCCTAGAGTGTCTCTGTGTGCCTGTCTACCTCGGAGTGCAGCCTAGAGTGTCTCTGTGTGCCTGTCTAACTGGGAGTGCCGCCCAGACTGTCTCTCTGTGCCTGTGTACCTGGGAGTGCAGCCTAGAGTGTCTCTGTGTGCCTGTCTACCTGGGAGTTCTGCCTACATGTGTCTGTGTGCCTTTCTAACTGGGAGAGCAGCCTAGGGTGTCTCTGTCTGCCTGTCTACCTGGGAGAGCAGCCTAGAGTGTCTCTGTGTGCCTCTCTCTCTGCTTGTCTACCTGGGAGTGCATCCTACAGTGTCTCCGTGTGCCTGTCTACCTGAGAGTGCTGCATAGAGTGTCTGTGTGTGGCTGTCTACCTTGGAGAGTAGCCTAGAGTGTCTCTATGTGCCTGTCTACCTGGGATGCTGCCTAGATTGTTGTGTGTGCCTATCTACCAGGGAGTGCTGCCTAGAGTGTGTGTGTGCGCCTATCTACCTGGGACTGCAGCCTAGAGTGTCTGTGTGTCCCTATCTAACTAGGAGTGCAGCCTAGAGTGTCTTTGTGTGCCTGTCTCCCTGGGAGTGCTGCCTAGAGTGTCTCTGTGTGCCTATCTACCTGGAAGTGCAGCCTAGAGTGTCTCTGTGTGCCTGTCTATCTGGGAGTGCTGCCTAGAGTGTCTCTGTGAGCCTGTCTACCTGGGAGAGCAGCCTAGAGTGTCTCTGTGTGCCTCTCTCCTGCCTGTCTACCTGGGAGTGCAGCCTACAGTGTCTCTGTGTGCCTGTCCACCTGGGAGTGCTGCCCTTAGTGACTCTGTGTGCCTGTCTGCCTGGGAGAGCAGCTTAGAGTGTCTGTGTGTGACTCTCTCCCTGCCTGTCTTCCTGGGAGTGCTGCCTAGAGTGTCTGTGTGTGCCTATCTAGCTGGGACTGCAGACTAGATTGTCTCTGTGTGCTCTCTCCCTGCCTGTCTAACTGCAAGTGCAGCCTAGAGTGTCTCTGTGTGCCTGTCTAACTGGGAGTGCTGCCTAGGGTGTCTGTGTGTGCCTGTGTACCTCGTAGAGCAGCCTAGAGTGTCTCTGTGTGCCTCCCTCCCTGCTTGTCTATCTTAGACTGCAGCCTACAATGTCTCTGTGTGCTTGTCTACCTGGGAGTGCTGCGTAGAGTGTCTCTGTGTGCCTGTCTACCTGGGAGAGCATCCTAGAGTGTCTCTGTGTGACTCTCTCCGTGCCTGTCTAAATGGGAGTGCAGCCTAGAGGGTCTGTGTGTGCCTATCTACCTGGGAGTGCAGCGTAGAGTGTCTCTTTCTACCTGTCTACCTGGGAGTGAAGCCTAGACTGTATCTCTGTGCCTGTCTACCTGGGAGTGTAGCCTAGAGTGTCTCTGTGTGCCTGTCTACCTGGGTGTGCTGCCTAGAGTGTCTGTGTGTGTGCCTTTCAGCCTGGGAGAGCAGCCTAGAGTATCTCTGTGTGACTCTCTCCATCCCTGTCTAAATGGGAGTGCAGCCTAGAGTGTGTCTTGTGCCTGTCTACCTGGGAGTGCTGCCTACAGTGTCTCTGTGTGACTCTCTCTCTGCTTGTCTACCTACGACTGCATCGTACATTGTCTATGTGTGCCTGTCTACCTTGGAGTGCTGCCTAGGGTGTCTCTGTGTGCCTGTGTACCCGGCAGAGCAGCCTAGAGTGTCTCTGTGTGCCTCTCTCCCTGCCTGTCTACCTGGGAGTTCAGCATACAGTGTCTCTGTGTGCCTGTCTACCTGGGAGTGATGCCTACAGTGTCTGTGTGTGCCTATCTACCTGGGAGTGCAGCCTAGAGTGTCTGTGTGTGCCTATCTACCTTAGAGTGCAGCCTAGAGAGTCTGTGTGTGCCTGTCTATCTGGGAGAGTAGCCTAGAGTGTCTCTATGTGCCTGTCTACCTGGGAGTGCAGCCTAGAGTGTCTCTGTGTGCCTGTCTAACTGGGAGTGCAGCCTAGAGTGTCTCTGTGTGCCTGTCCACCTGGGAGTGCAGCCTAGAGTGTCTCGGTGTGCCTGTCTACCTGGGAGTGCTGCCTAGGGTGTCTCTGTGTGCCTGTGTAACTGGGAGAGCAGCCTAGAGTGTCTATGTGTGCCTCTCTCCCTGCCTGTCTAACTGGGAGTGCAGCCTAGAGTGTCTCTGTGTGCCTCTCTCCCTGCCTGTCTAACTGGGAGTGCAGCCTAGAGTGTCTCTGTGTGCCTGTCTACCTGGGAGTGCTGCCTAGAGTGTGTGTGTGTGCCTGTCTACCTGGGAGAGCAGCCTAGAGTGTCTCTGTGTGCCTCTCTCCTGCCTGTCTACCTGGGAGTGCAGCCTACAGAGTCTCTGTGTGCCTGTCTACCTGGGAGTGCTGCCCTGAGTGACTCTGTGTGCCTGTCTGCCTGGGAGAGCAGCTTAGAGTGTCTCTGTGCGACTCTCTCCCTGCCTGTCTTCCTGGGAGTGCTGCCTACAGTGTCTGTGTGTGCCTATCTAGCTGGGACTGCAGACTAGATTGTCTCTGTGTGCCTCTCTCCCTGCCTGTCTATCTGCGAGTGCAGCCTAGAGTGTCTCTGTGTGCCTGTCTAACTGGGAGTGCTGCCTAGGGTGTCTGTGTGTGCCTGTGTACCTCGTAGAGCAGCCTAGAGTGTCTCTGTGTGCCTCCCTCCCTGCTTGTCTATCTTAGATTGCAGCCTACAATGTCTCTGTGTGCTTGTCTACCTGGGAGTGCTGCGTAGAGTGTCTCTGTGTGCCTGTCTACCAGGGAGAGCATCCTAGAGTGTCTCTGTGTGACTCTCTCCCTGCCTGTCTAAATTGGAGTGCAGCCTAGAGGGTCTGTGTGTGCCTATCTACCTGGGAGTGCAGCGTAGAGTGTCTCTTTGTGCCTGTCTACCTGGGAGTGAAGCCTAGACTGTATCTCTGTGCCTGTCTACCTGGGAGTGTAGCCTAGAGTTTCTCTGTGTGCCTGTCTACCTGGGTGTGCTGCCTACAGTGTCTCTGTGTGCCTGTCTAACTGGGAGAGCAACCTACAGTGTCTGTGTGTCCCTATCTACCTGGGAGTGCAGCCTAGAGTGTCTCTGTGTGCCTGTCTACCTGGGAGTGCAGCCTAGAGTGTCTCTGTGTGCCTCTCTCCCTGCCTGTCTAACAGGGAGTGCAGCCTAGAGTGTCTCTGTGTGGCTGTCTACCTGGGAGTGCTGCCTAGAGTGTCTCTGTGTGTGCCTGTCCGCCTGGGAGAGCAGCCTAGAGTGTCTCTGTGTGACTCTCTCCCTGCCTGTCTAAATGGGAATGCAGCCTAGAGTGTGTCTTTGTGCCTGTCTACCTGGGAGTGCTGCCTACAGTGTCTCTGTGTGCCTCTCTCTCTGCTTGTCTATCTACGAGTGCATCGTACATTGTCTCTGTGTGCCTGTCTAACTTGGAGTGCTGCCTAGGGTGTCTCTGTGTGCCTGTGTACCCGGCAGAGCAGCCTAGAGTGTCTCTGTGTGCCTCTCTCCCTGCCTGTCTACCTGGGAGTGCAGCCTACAGTGTCTCTGTGTGCCTGTCTACCTGGGAGTAATGCCTACAGTGTCTCTGTGTGCCTATCTACCTGGGAGTGCAGCCTAGAGTGTCTGTGTGTGCCTATGTACCTTAGAGTGCAGCCTAGAGTGTCTGGGTGTGCCTGTCTATCTGGGAGAGTAGCCTAGAGTGTCTCTATGTGCCTGTCTACCTGGGAGTGCTGCCTAGAGTGTGTGTCTGCCTATCTACCTGGGAGTGCAGCCTAGAGTGTCTGTGTGTGCCTATGTACCTTAGAGTGCAGCCTAGAGTGTCTGGGTGTGCCTGTCTATCTGGGAGAGTAGCCTAGAGTGTCTCTATGTGCCTGTCTACCTGGGAGTGCTGCCTAGAGTGTGTGTCTGCCTATCTACCTGAGAGTGCAGCCTAGAGTGTCTATGTGTCCCTATCTACCTGGGAGTGCAGCCTAGAGTGTCTCTGTGTGCCTGTCTACCTGGGAGTGCTGCCTAGGGTGTCTCTGTGTGCCTGTGTACACGGCAGAGCAGCCTAGAGTGTCTCTGTGTGCCTCTCTCCCTGCCTGTCTAACTGTGAGTGCAGCCTAGAGTGTCTCTCTGTGCCTGTATACCTGGGAGTGCTGCCTAGAGTGTGTGTGTGTGCCTATCTACCTGGAAGTGCAGCCTAGAGTGTCTGTGTGTGCCTGTCTACCTGGGAGTGCTGCCTAGGATGTCTCTGTGTGCCTGTGTACCAGGGAGAGCAGCCTAGAGTGTATCTGTGTGCCTCTCTCCCTGCCTGTCTACCTGGGAGTGCAGCCTACAGTGTCTATGTGTGCTTGTCTACCTGGGAGTGCTTCGTAGAGTGTCTCTGTGTGCCTGTCTACCTGGGAGAGC
This sequence comes from Vicugna pacos, assembly GCF_048564905.1. Taxonomy (NCBI): domain Eukaryota; kingdom Metazoa; phylum Chordata; class Mammalia; order Artiodactyla; family Camelidae; genus Vicugna; species Vicugna pacos. The sequence goes on from NC_132993.1 coordinate 53,910,837, forward strand.
AGCCTAGAGTGTCTGTGTGTGGTTCTCTCCCTGCCTGTCTAAATGGGAGTGCAGCCTAAAGTGTGTCTGTGTGCCTGTCTACCTGGGAGTGCTGCCTACAGTGTCTCTGTGTGCCTCTCTCTCTGCTTGTCTACCTGGGAGTGCATCCTACAGTGTCTCTGTGTGCCTGTCTACCTGAGAGTGCAGCCTAGAGTGTCTGTGTGTGCCTGTCTACCTGGGAGAGTAGCCTACAGTGTCTCTATGTGCCTGTCTAACTGGGAGTGCTGCCTAGAGTGTGTGTGTCTGCCTGTCTACCTGGGAGTGCTGCCTAGAGTGTGTGTGTGTACCTGTCTACCTGGGAGTGCTGCCTAGAGTGTCTCTGTGTGCCTGTCTACCTGGGAGAGCAGCCTAGAGTGTCTCGGTGTGCGTCTCTCCCTGCCTGTCTACCTGGGAGTGCAGCTAACTGTGTCTCTGTGTACTTGCCTACCTGGGAGTGCTGCGTAGAGTGTCTCTGTGTGCCTCTCTCCCTGCCTGACTATCTGGGAGTGCTGCCTAGGGTGTCTCTGTGTGCCTGTGTACCTGGGAGAGCAGCCTAGAGTGTCTCTGTGTGCCTCTCTCCCTGCCTATCTAACTGGGAGTACAGCCTAGAGTGTCTCTGTGTGCATGTCTACCTGGGAGTGCAGCCTAGAGTGTCTCTGTGTGCCTCTCTCCCTGCCTGTCTACCTGGCAGTGCAGCCGAGAGTGTGTCTGTGTGCCTGTCTACCTGGGAGTGCTGCCTACAGTGTCTCTGTGTGCCTGTCTACCTGGGAGAGCAGCCTAGAGTGTCTCTGTGTGCCTATCTCCCTGCCTGTCTACCTGGGAGTGCAGCCTACAGTGTGTATGTTTGCTTGTCTACCTGGGAGTGCTGCGTAGAGTGTCTCTGTGTGCCTGTCTACCTTGGAGTGCAGCCTAGAGTGTCTCTGTGTGCCTGTCTACCTGGGAGTGCTGACTACAGTGTCTCTGTGTGCCGGTCTAACTGGGAGAGCAGCGTAGAGTGTCTCTGTGTGCCTATCTACCTTGGCGTGCAGCGTAGAGTGTCTCTGTGTGCCTGTCTACCTGGGAGTGCTTACTACAGTGTCTCTGTGTGCCGGTCTAACTGGGAGAGCAGCCTAGAATGTCTCTGTGTGCCTATCTACCTGGGAGTGCAGCCTAGAGTGTCTCTGTGTGCCTGTCTACCTGGGAGTGCAGACTAGAGTGTCTCTGTGTGCCTGTCTACCTGGGAGTGCAGCCTAGAGTGTCTCTGTGTGCCTGTCTACCTTGGAGTGCCGCCCAGACTGTCTCTCTGTGCCTGTGTACCTGGGAGTGCAGCCTAGAGTGTCTCTGTGTGTCTGTCTACTTGGGAGTTCTGCCTACATGTGTCTGTGTGCCTTTCTAACTGGGAGAGCAGCCTAGGGTGTCTCTGTGTGCCTTTCTACCTGGGAGAGCAGCCTAGAGTGTCTCTGTGTGCCTCTCTCTCAGCTTGTCTACCTGGGAGTGCATCCTACAGTGTCTCCGTGTGCCTGTCTACCTGAGAGTGCTGCATAGAGTGTCTGTGTGTGCCTGTCTACCTTGGAGAGTAGCCTAGAGTGTCTCTATGTGCCTGTCTACCTGGGATGCTTCCTAGATTGTGTGTGTGTGCCTATCTACCAGGGAGTGCTGCCTAGAGTGTGTGTGTGTGCCTATCTACCTGGGAGTGCAGCCTAGAGTGTCTGTGTGTCCCTATCTACCTGGGAGTGCAGCCTAGAGTGTCTTTGTGTGCCTGTCTCCCTGGGAGTGCTGCCTAGGGTGTCTCTGTGTGCCTATCTACCTGGAAGTGCAGCCTAGAGTGTCTCTGTGTGCCTGTGTATCTGGGAGTGCTGCCCTGAGTGACTCTGTGTGCCTGTCTGCCTGGGAGAGCAGCTTAGAGTGTCTCTGTGTGACTCTCTCCCTGCCTGTCTTCCTGGGAGTGGTGCCTACATTGTCTGTGTGTGCCTATCTAGCTGGGACTGCAGACTAGATTGTCTCTGTGTGCCTCTCTCCCTGCCTGTCTAACTGCGAGTGCAGCCTAGAGTGTCTCTGTGTGCCTGTCTAACTGGGAGTGCTGCCTAGGGTGTCTGTGTGTGCCTGTGTACCTCGTAGAGCAGCCTAGAGTGTCTCTGTGTGCCTCCCTCCCTGCTTGTCTATCTTAGATTGCAGCCTACAATGTCTCTGTGTGCTTGTCTACCTGGGAGTGCTGCGTAGAGTGTCTCTGTGTGCCTGTCTACCTGGGAGAGCATCCTAGAGTGTCTCTGTGTGACTCTCTCCGTGCCTGTCTAAATGGGAGTGCAGCCTAGAGGGTCTGTGTGTGCCTATCTACCTGGGAGTGCAGCGTAGAGTGTCTCTTTCTACCTGTCTACCTGGGAGTGAAGCCTAGACTGTATCTCTGTGCCTGTCTACCTGGGAGTGTAGCCTAGAGTGTCTCTGTGTGCCTGTCTACCTGGGTGTGCTGCCTACAGTGTCTCTGTGTGCCTGTCTAACTGGGAGAGCAACCTATAGTGTCTGTGTGTCCCTATCTACCTGGGAGTGCAGCCTAGAGTGTCTCTGTGTGCCTCTCTCCCTGCCTGTCTAACTGGGAGTGCAGCCTAGAGTGTCTCTGTGTGCCTGTCTACCTGGGAGTAATGCCTACAGTGTCTCTGTGTGCCTATCTACCTGGGAGTGCAGCCTAGAGTGTCTGTGTGTGCCTATGTACCTTAGAGTGCAGCCTAGAGTGTCTGGGTGTGCCTGTCTATCTGGGAGAGTAGCCTAGAGTGTCTCTATGTGCCTGTCTACCTGGGAGTGCTGCCTAGAGTGTGTGTCTGCCTATCTACCTGGGAGTGCAGCCTAGAGTGTCTGTGTGTGCCTATGTACCTTAGAGTGCAGCCTAGAGTGTCTGGGTGTGCCTGTCTATCTGGGAGAGTAGCCTAGAGTGTCTCTATGTGCCTGTCTACCTGGGAGTGCTGCCTAGAGTGTGTGTCTGCCTATCTACCTGAGAGTGCAGCCTAGAGTGTCTATGTGTCCCTATCTACCTGGGAGTGCAGCCTAGAGTGTCTCTGTGTGCCTGTCTACCTGGGAGTGCTGCCTAGGGTGTCTCTGTGTGCCTGTGTACACGGCAGAGCAGCCTAGAGTGTCTCTGTGTGCCTCTCTCCCTGCCTGTCTAACTGTGAGTGCAGCCTAGAGTGTCTCTCTGTGCCTGTATACCTGGGAGTGCTGCCTAGAGTGTGTGTGTGTGCCTATCTACCTGGAAGTGCAGCCTAGAGTGTCTGTGTGTGCCTGTCTACCTGGGAGTGCTGCCTAGGATGTCTCTGTGTGCCTGTGTACCAGGGAGAGCAGCCTAGAGTGTATCTGTGTGCCTCTCTCCCTGCCTGTCTACCTGGGAGTGCAGCCTACAGTGTCTATGTGTGCTTGTCTACCTGGGAGTGCTTCGTAGAGTGTCTCTGTGTGCCTGTCTACCTGGGAGAGCAGCCTAGAGTGTCTGTGTGTGGTTCTCTCCCTGCCTGTCTAAATGGGAGTGCAGCCTAAAGTGTGTCTGTGTGCCTGTCTACCTGGGAGTGCTGCCTACAGTGTCTCTGTGTGCCTCTCTCTCTGCTTGTCTACCTGGGAGTGCATCCTACAGTGTCTCTGTGTGCCTGTCTACCTGAGAGTGCAGCCTAGAGTGTCTGTGTGTGCCTGTCTACCTGGGAGAGTAGCCTACAGTGTCTCTATGTGCCTGTCTAACTGGGAGTGCTGCCTAGAGTGTGTGTGTCTGCCTGTCTACCTGGGAGTGCTGCCTAGAGTGTGTGTGTGTACCTGTCTACCTGGGAGTGCTGCCTAGAGTGTCTCTGTGTGCCTGTCTACCTGGGAGAGCAGCCTAGAGTGTCTCGGTGTGCGTCTCTCCCTGCCTGTCTACCTGGGAGTGCAGCTAACTGTGTCTCTGTGTACTTGCCTACCTGGGAGTGCTGCGTAGAGTGTCTCTGTGTGCCTCTCTCCCTGCCTGACTATCTGGGAGTGCTGCCTAGGGTGTCTCTGTGTGCCTGTGTACCTGGGAGAGCAGCCTAGAGTGTCTCTGTGTGCCTCTCTCCCTGCCTATCTAACTGGGAGTACAGCCTAGAGTGTCTCTGTGTGCATGTCTACCTGGGAGTGCAGCCTAGAGTGTCTCTGTGTGCCTCTCTCCCTGCCTGTCTACCTGGCAGTGCAGCCGAGAGTGTGTCTGTGTGCCTGTCTACCTGGGAGTGCTGCCTACAGTGTCTCTGTGTGCCTGTCTACCTGGGAGAGCAGCCTAGAGTGTCTCTGTGTGCCTATCTCCCTGCCTGTCTACCTGGGAGTGCAGCCTACAGTGTGTATGTTTGCTTGTCTACCTGGGAGTGCTGCGTAGAGTGTCTCTGTGTGCCTGTCTACCTTGGAGTGCAGCCTAGAGTGTCTCTGTGTGCCTGTCTACCTGGGAGTGCTGACTACAGTGTCTCTGTGTGCCGGTCTAACTGGGAGAGCAGCGTAGAGTGTCTCTGTGTGCCTATCTACCTTGGCGTGCAGCGTAGAGTGTCTCTGTGTGCCTGTCTACCTGGGAGTGCTTACTACAGTGTCTCTGTGTGCCGGTCTAACTGGGAGAGCAGCCTAGAATGTCTCTGTGTGCCTATCTACCTGGGAGTGCAGCCTAGAGTGTCTCTGTGTGCCTGTCTACCTGGGAGTGCAGACTAGAGTGTCTCTGTGTGCCTGTCTACCTGGGAGTGCAGCCTAGAGTGTCTCTGTGTGCCTGTCTACCTTGGAGTGCCGCCCAGACTGTCTCTCTGTGCCTGTGTACCTGGGAGTGCAGCCTAGAGTGTCTCTGTGTGTCTGTCTACTTGGGAGTTCTGCCTACATGTGTCTGTGTGCCTTTCTAACTGGGAGAGCAGCCTAGGGTGTCTCTGTGTGCCTTTCTACCTGGGAGAGCAGCCTAGAGTGTCTCTGTGTGCCTCTCTCTCAGCTTGTCTACCTGGGAGTGCATCCTACAGTGTCTCCGTGTGCCTGTCTACCTGAGAGTGCTGCATAGAGTGTCTGTGTGTGCCTGTCTACCTTGGAGAGTAGCCTAGAGTGTCTCTATGTGCCTGTCTACCTGGGATGCTTCCTAGATTGTGTGTGTGTGCCTATCTACCAGGGAGTGCTGCCTAGAGTGTGTGTGTGTGCCTATCTACCTGGGAGTGCAGCCTAGAGTGTCTGTGTGTCCCTATCTACCTGGGAGTGCAGCCTAGAGTGTCTTTGTGTGCCTGTCTCCCTGGGAGTGCTGCCTAGGGTGTCTCTGTGTGCCTATCTACCTGGAAGTGCAGCCTAGAGTGTCTCTGTGTGCCTGTGTATCTGGGAGTGCTGCCCTGAGTGACTCTGTGTGCCTGTCTGCCTGGGAGAGCAGCTTAGAGTGTCTCTGTGTGACTCTCTCCCTGCCTGTCTTCCTGGGAGTGGTGCCTACATTGTCTGTGTGTGCCTATCTAGCTGGGACTGCAGACTAGATTGTCTCTGTGTGCCTCTCTCCCTGCCTGTCTAACTGCGAGTGCAGCCTAGAGTGTCTCTGTGTGCCTGTCTAACTGGGAGTGCTGCCTAGGGTGTCTGTGTGTGCCTGTGTACCTCGTAGAGCAGCCTAGAGTGTCTCTGTGTGCCTCCCTCCCTGCTTGTCTATCTTAGATTGCAGCCTACAATGTCTCTGTGTGCTTGTCTACCTGGGAGTGCTGCGTAGAGTGTCTCTGTGTGCCTGTCTACCTGGGAGAGCATCCTAGAGTGTCTCTGTGTGACTCTCTCCGTGCCTGTCTAAATGGGAGTGCAGCCTAGAGGGTCTGTGTGTGCCTATCTACCTGGGAGTGCAGCGTAGAGTGTCTCTTTCTACCTGTCTACCTGGGAGTGAAGCCTAGACTGTATCTCTGTGCCTGTCTACCTGGGAGTGTAGCCTAGAGTGTCTCTGTGTGCCTGTCTACCTGGGTGTGCTGCCTACAGTGTCTCTGTGTGCCTGTCTAACTGGGAGAGCAACCTATAGTGTCTGTGTGTCCCTATCTACCTGGGAGTGCAGCCTAGAGTGTCTCTGTGTGCCTCTCTCCCTGCCTGTCTAACTGGGAGTGCAGCCTAGAGTGTCTCTGTGTGCCTGTCTACCTGGGAGTGCTGCCTAGAGTGTCTGTGTGTGTGCCTTTCAGCCTGGGAGAGCAGCCTAGAGTATCTCTGTGTGACTCTCTCCATCCCTGTCTAAATGGGAGTGCAGCCTAGAGTGTGTCTTGTGCCTGTCTACCTGGGAGTGCTGCCTACAGTGTCTCTGTGTGACTCTCTCTCTGCTTGTCTACCTACGACTGCATCGTACATTGTCTATGTGTGCCTGTCTACCTTGGAGTGCTGCCTAGGGTGTCTCTGTGTGCCTGTGTACCCGGCAGAGCAGCCTAGAGTGTCTCTGTGTGCCTCTCTCCCTGCCTGTCTACCTGGGAGTTCAGCATACAGTGTCTCTGTGTGCCTGTCTACCTGGGAGTGATGCCTACAGTGTCTGTGTGTGCCTATCTACCTGGGAGTGCAGCCTAGAGTGTCTGTGTGTGCCTATCTACCTTAGAGTGCAGCCTAGAGAGTCTGTGTGTGCCTGTCTATCTGGGAGAGTAGCCTAGAGTGTCTCTATGTGCCTGTCTACCTGGGAGTGCTGCCTAGAGTGTGTGTCTGCCTATCTACCTGAGAGTGCAGCCTAGAGTGTCTGTGTGTCCCTATCTACCTGGGAGTGCAGCCTAGAGTGTCTCTGTGTGCCTGTCTACCTGGGAGTGCAGCCTAGAGTGTCTCTGTGTGCCTCTCTCCCTGCCTGTCTAACTGGGAGTGCAGCCTAGAGTGTCTCTGTGTGCCTCTCTCCCTGCCTGTCTAACTGGGAGTGCAGCCTAGAGTGTCTCTGTGTGCCTGTCTACCTGGGAGTGCTGCCTAGAGTGTGTGTGTGTGCCTGTCTACCTGGGAGAGCAGCCTAGAGTGTCTCTGTGTGCCTCTCTCCTGCCTGTCTACCTGGGAGTGCAGCCTACAGAGTCTCTGTGTGCCTGTCTACCTGGGAGTGCTGCCCTGAGTGACACTGTGTGCCTGTCTGCCTGGGAGAGCAGCTTAGAGTGTCTCTGTGTGACTCTCTCCCTGCCTGTCTTCCTGGGAGTGCTGCCTACAGTGTCTGTGTGTGCCTATCTAGCTGGGACTGCAGACTAGATTGTCTCTGTGTGCCTCTCTCCCTGCCTGTCTATCTGCGAGTGCAGCCTAGAGTGTCTCTGTGTGCCTGTCTAACTGGGAGTGCTGCCTAGGGTGTCTGTGTGTGCCTGTGTACCTCGTAGAGCAGCCTAGAGTGTCTCTGTGTGCCTCCCTCCCTGCTTGTCTATCTTAGATTGCAGCCTACAATGTCTCTGTGTGCTTGTCTACCTGGGAGTGCTGCGTAGAGTGTCTCTGTGTGCCTGTCTACCAGGGAGAGCATCCTAGAGTGTCTCTGTGTGACTCTCTCCCTGCCTGTCTAAATTGGAGTGCAGCCTAGAGGGTCTGTGTGTGCCTATCTACCTGGGAGTGCAGCGTAGAGTGTCTCTTTGTGCCTGTCTACCTGGGAGTGAAGCCTAGACTGTATCTCTGTGCCTGTCTACCTGGGAGTGTAGCCTAGAGTTTCTCTGTGTGCCTGTCTACCTGGGTGTGCTGCCTACAGTGTCTCTGTGTGCCTGTCTAACTGGGAGAGCAACCTACAGTGTCTGTGTGTCCCTATCTACCTGGGAGTGCAGCCTAGAGTGTCTCTGTGTGCCTGTCTACCTGGGAGTGCAGCCTAGAGTGTCTCTGTGTGCCTCTCTCCCTGCCTGTCTAACAGGGAGTGCAGCCTAGAGTGTCTCTGTGTGGCTGTCTACCTGGGAGTGCTGCCTAGAGTGTCTCTGTGTGTGCCTGTCCGCCTGGGAGAGCAGCCTAGAGTGTCTCTGTGTGACTCTCTCCCTGCCTGTCTAAATGGGAATGCAGCCTAGAGTGTGTCTTTGTGCCTGTCTACCTGGGAGTGCTGCCTACAGTGTCTCTGTGTGCCTCTCTCTCTGCTTGTCTATCTACGAGTGCATCGTACATTGTCTCTGTGTGCCTGTCTAACTTGGAGTGCTGCCTAGGGTGTCTCTGTGTGCCTGTGTACCCGGCAGAGCAGCCTAGAGTGTCTCTGTGTGCCTCTCTCCCTGCCTGTCTACCTGGGAGTGCAGCCTACAGTGTCTCTGTGTGCCTGTCTACCTGGGAGTAATGCCTACAGTGTCTCTGTGTGCCTATCTACCTGGGAGTGCAGCCTAGAGTGTCTGTGTGTGCCTATGTACCTTAGAGTGCAGCCTAGAGTGTCTGGGTGTGCCTGTCTATCTGGGAGAGTAGCCTAGAGTGTCTCTATGTGCCTGTCTACCTGGGAGTGCTGCCTAGAGTGTGTGTCTGCCTATCTACCTGGGAGTGCAGCCTAGAGTGTCTGTGTGTGCCTATGTACCTTAGAGTGCAGCCTAGAGTGTCTGGGTGTGCCTGTCTATCTGGGAGAGTAGCCTAGAGTGTCTCTATGTGCCTGTCTACCTGGGAGTGCTGCCTAGAGTGTGTGTCTGCCTATCTACCTGAGAGTGCAGCCTAGAGTGTCTATGTGTCCCTATCTACCTGGGAGTGCAGCCTAGAGTGTCTCTGTGTGCCTGTCTACCTGGGAGTGCTGCCTAGGGTGTCTCTGTGTGCCTGTGTACACGGCAGAGCAGCCTAGAGTGTCTCTGTGTGCCTCTCTCCCTGCCTGTCTAACTGTGAGTGCAGCCTAGAGTGTCTCTCTGTGCCTGTATACCTGGGAGTGCTGCCTAGAGTGTGTGTGTGTGCCTATCTACCTGGAAGTGCAGCCTAGAGTGTCTGTGTGTGCCTGTCTACCTGGGAGTGCTGCCTAGGATGTCTCTGTGTGCCTGTGTACCAGGGAGAGCAGCCTAGAGTGTATCTGTGTGCCTCTCTCCCTGCCTGTCTACCTGGGAGTGCAGCCTACAGTGTCTATGTGTGCTTGTCTACCTGGGAGTGCTTCGTAGAGTGTCTCTGTGTGCCTGTCTACCTGGGAGAGCAGCCTAGAGTGTCTGTGTGTGGTTCTCTCCCTGCCTGTCTAAATGGGAGTGCAGCCTAAAGTGTGTCTGTGTGCCTGTCTACCTGGGAGTGCTGCCTACAGTGTCTCTGTGTGCCTCTCTCTCTGCTTGTCTACCTGGGAGTGCATCCTACAGTGTCTCTGTGTGCCTGTCTACCTGAGAGTGCAGCCTAGAGTGTCTGTGTGTGCCTGTCTACCTGGGAGAGTAGCCTACAGTGTCTCTATGTGCCTGTCTAACTGGGAGTGCTGCCTAGAGTGTGTGTGTCTGCCTGTCTACCTGGGAGTGCTGCCTAGAGTGTGTGTGTGTACCTGTCTACCTGGGAGTGCTGCCTAGAGTGTCTCTGTGTGCCTGTCTACCTGGGAGAGCAGCCTAGAGTGTCTCGGTGTGCGTCTCTCCCTGCCTGTCTACCTGGGAGTGCAGCTAACTGTGTCTCTGTGTACTTGCCTACCTGGGAGTGCTGCGTAGAGTGTCTCTGTGTGCCTCTCTCCCTGCCTGACTACCTGGGAGTGCTGCCTAGGGTGTCTCTGTGTGCCTGTGTACCTGGGAGAGCAGCCTAGAGTGTCTCTGTGTGCCTCTCTCCCTGCCTATCTAACTGGGAGTACAGCCTAGAGTGTCTCTGTGTGCATGTCTACCTGGGAGTGCAGCCTAGAGTGTCTCTGTGTGCCTCTCTCCCTGCCTGTCTACCTGGCAGTGCAGCCGAGAGTGTGTCTGTGTGCCTGTCTACCTGGGAGTGCTGCCTACAGTGTCTCTGTGTGCCTGTCTACCTGGGAGAGCAGCCTAGAGTGTCTCTGTGTGCCTATCTCCCTGCCTGTCTACCTGGGAGTGCAGCCTACAGTGTGTATGTTTGCTTGTCTACCTGGGAGTGCTGCGTAGAGTGTCTCTGTGTGCCTGTCTACCTTGGAGTGCAGCCTAGAGTGTCTCTGTGTGCCTGTCTACCTGGGAGTGCTGACTACAGTGTCTCTGTGTGCCGGTCTAACTGGGAGAGCAGCGTAGAGTGTCTCTGTGTGCCTATCTACCTTGGCGTGCAGCGTAGAGTGTCTCTGTGTGCCTGTCTACCTGGGAGTGCTTACTACAGTGTCTCTGTGTGCCGGTCTAACTGGGAGAGCAGCCTAGAATGTCTCTGTGTGCCTATCTACCTGGGAGTGCAGCCTAGAGTGTCTCTGTGTGCCTGTCTACCTGGGAGTGCTGCCTAGAGTGTGTGTGTGTGTCTATCTACCTGGAAGTGCAGCCTGGAGTGTCTGTGTGTGCCTATCTCTCTGGGACTGCAGCCTAGAGTGTCTGTGTGTGCCTATCTACATGGGAGTGCAGCCTAGAGTGTCTCTGTGTGCCTGTCTAGCTGGGAGTGCTGCCTAGAGTGTCTCTGTTTGCCTCTCTCCCTGCCTGTCTACGTGGGAGTGCAGCCTACAGTGTCTCTGTGTGCCTGTCTACATGGGAGAGCAGCCTACAGTTTGTTTGTGTGCCTCTCTCCCTGCCTGTCTACCTGGGAGTGCAGCGTACAGTGTCTCTGTGTGCCTGTCTACCTAGGAGTACAGCCTAGCGTGTGTCAGTGTCCCTCTCTCACGGCCTCCCTCCCTGCCTGTCTACCTGGGAGTGCAACCTAGAGGGTCTCTGTGTGCCTGTCTACTTGTGAGAGCAGCCTAGATTGTCTCAGTGTGACTCTCTCCCTACCTGTCTACGTGGGAGTGTTGCCTAGAGTGTCTGTGTGTGCCTATCGACCTGGGAGTGCAGCCTAGAGTGTCTCTTTGTGCCTGTCTACCTGAGAGTGCTGCGTAGATTGTCTGTGTGTGCCTATCTACCTGGAAGTGCTGCCTAGAGTGTCTCTGTGTGCCTCTCTCCCTGCCTGTCTACCTGACAGTGCAGCCTAGAGTGTCTCTGTGTGCTTGTCTCCCTGGGAGTGATGCCTAGAGTGTCTGGGTGTGCCTGTCTACCTGGGAGTGCAGCTTAGAGTGTCTGTGTGTGCCTATGTACCTGAGAGGGCAGCGTAGAGTGTCTCTGTGTGCCTGTCTACCTGGGAGTGCAGCCTAGAGTGTGTCTGTGTGCCTCTCTACCTGGGAGTGCTGCCTAGGGTGTCTCTGCGTGCCTGTGTACCTGGGAGAGCAGTCTAGAGCGTCTCTGTGTGCCTCTCTCACTGCTTGTCTAACTTGGATTGCAGCCTACAGTGTCTCTGTGTGCCTGTCTACCTGGGAGAGCAGCCTAGAGTGTCTCAGTGTGCCTCTCTCCCTGCCTGTCTACCTGACAGTGCAGCCTACAATGTCTCTGTGTGCCTGTCTACCTGGGAGTGATGCCTAGAGTGTCTGGGTGTGCCTGTCTACCTGGGAGTGCAGCTTAGAGTGTCTCTGTGTGCCTATGTACCTAGGAGTGCAACGTAGAGTGTCTCTGTGTGCCGGTCTAATTGGGAGAGCAGCCAAGAGTGTCTGTGTGTGTCTATCTACCTTGGAGTGCAGCCTAGAATGTCTCTGTGTGCCTGTCTACCTGTGAGTGCAGCCTAAAGTGTCTGTGTGTGCCTATCTACCTGGGAGTGCAGCCTAGAGTGTCTCTGTGTGCCTGTCTACCTGGGAGTGCAGCCTAGAGTGTCTCTGTGTGCCTGTCTACCTGGTAGTGCAGCCTAGAGTGTCTCTGTGTGCCTGTCTATCTGGGAGTGCTGCCTACATGTCTCTGTGTGCCTTTCTAACTGGGAGAGCAGCCTAGGGTGTCTCTGTGTGCCTGTCTACCTGGGAGAGCAGCCTAGAGAGTCTCTGTGTGCCTCTCTCTCTGCTTGTCTACCTGGGTGCATCCTACAGTGTCTCTGTGTGCCTGTCTACCTGAGAGTGCAGCATAGAGTGTCTGTGTGTGCCTGTCTACCTTGGAGAGTAGCCTAGAGTGTCTCTATGTGCCTGTCTACCTGGGATGCTGCCTAGATTGTGTGTGTGTGCCTATCTACCAGGGAGTGCTGCCTAGAGTGTGTCTGTGTGCCTATCTACCTGGGAGTGCAGCCTAGAGTGTCTGTGTGTCCCTATCTCCCTGGGAGTGCAGCCTAGAGTGTCTTTGTGTGCCTGTCTACCTGGGAGTGCTGCGTAGAGTGTCTCTGTGTGCCTATCTACCTGGAAGTGCAGCCTAGAGTGTCTGTGTGTGCCTGTCTACCTTGGAGTGCTGCCTAGAGTGTCTCTGTGTGCCTGTCTACCTCGGAGAGCAGCCTAGAGTGTCTCTGTGTGCCTCTCTTCTGCCTGTCTACCTGGGAGTGCAGCCTACAGTGTCTCTGTGTGCCTGTCTACCTGGGAGTGCTGCCCTGAGTGACTCTCTGTGCCTGTCTGCCTGGGAGAGCAGCTTAGAGTGTCTCTGTGTGACTCTCTCCCTGCCTGTCTTCCTGGGAGTGCTGCCTAGAGTGTCTGTGTGTGCCTGTCTAGCTGGGACTGCAGACTAGAGTGTCTCTGTGTGCCTCTCTCCCTGCCTGTCTAACTGCGAGTGCAGCCTAGAGTGTCTCTGTGTGCCTGTCTACCTGGGAATGCAGCCTAGAGTGTCTCTGTGTGCCTGTCTACCTGGGAGAGCAGCCTAGAGTGTCTCTGTGTGCCTCTCTCCCTGCTTGTCTACCTTAGATTGCAGCATACAGTGTCTCTGTGTGCTTGTCTCCCTGGGAGTGCTGCGTAGAGTGTCTCTGTGTGCCTCTCTCCCTGCGTGTCTAACTGGGAGTGCAGCCTAGAGTGACTCTGTGTGCCTGTCTGCCTGGGAGTGCTGCCTAGAGTGTGTGTGTGTGCCTGTCTACCTGGGAGAGCAGCCTAGAGTGTCTCTGTGTGCCTCTCTCCCTGCCTGTCTACCTGGGAGTGCAGCCTACAGTGTCTCTGTGTGCTTGTCTACCTGGGAGTGCTGCATAGAGTGTCTCTGTGTGCCTGTCTACATGGGAGAGCAGCCTAGAGTGTCTGTGTGTGGTTCTCTCCCTGCCTGTCTAAATGGGTGTGCAGCCTAAAGTATGTCTGTGTGCCTGTCTACTTGGGAGTGCTGCCTACAGTGTCTCTGTGTACCTCTCTCTCTGCTTGTCTACCTGGGAGTGCATCCTACAGTGTCTCTGTGTGCCTGTCTACCTGAGAGTGTAGCCTAGAGTGTCTGTGTGTGCCTGTCTACTTGGGAGAGTAGCCTAGAGTGTCTGTGTGTCCCCATCTCCTGGGAGTGCAGCCTAGAGTGTCTCTGTGTGCCTGTCTATCTGGGAGTGCAGCCTAGAGTGTCTCTGTGTGCCTCTCTCCCTGCCTGTCTACCTGGGAGTGCTGCATAGGGTGTCTCTGTGTGCCTTGTTCCAGGGAGTGCAGCCTAGAGTGTCTCTGTGTGCCTCTCTCCCTGCCTGTCTTCCTGGGAGTGCTGCCTAGAGTGTCTTTGTGTGCCTATCTAGCTGAGACTGCAGGCTAGAGTGTCTGTGTGTGCCTATCTATCTGGGAGTGCAGCCTAGAGTATCTCTGTGTGCCTCTCTCCCTGACTGTCTAACTGCGAGTGCAGCCTAGAGTGTCTCTGTGTGCCTCTCTCCCTGCCTGTCTACCATGGACTGCAGCCTAGAGTGTCTCTGTGTGCCTGTCTATCTGAGAGTGCAGCCTAGAATGTCTCTGTGTGCCTGTCGGCCTGGGAGTGCTGCCTAGAGTGTGTGTGTGTGCCTGTCTACCTGGGAGAGCAGCCTAGAGTGTCTCTGTGTGCCTCTCACCCTACCTGTCTACCTGGGAATGCAGCCTACAGTGTCTCTCTATGCTTGTCTACCTGTGAGTGCTGCGTAGAGTGTCTCTGTGTGCCTGTCTACCTGGGAGAGCAGCCTAGAGTGTCTCTGTGTGACTCTCTCCCTGCCTGTCTACCATGGACTGCAGCCTAGAGTGTCTCTGTGTGCCTGTCTACCTGGGAGTGCAGCCTAGAGTGTCTCTGTGTGCCTGTCTACCTGGGAGAGCAGCCTAGAGTGTCTCTGTGTGCCTCTCTCCCTGCTTGTCTATCTTAGATTGCAGCCTACAATGTCTCTGTGTGCTTGTCTACCTGGGAGTGCTGCGCAGAGTGTCTCTGTGTGCCTGTCTACCTGGGAGTGCTTCCTACATGTCTCTGTGTTCCTTTCTAAATGGGAGAGCAGCCTAGGGTGTCTCTGTGTGCCTTTCTACCTGGTAGAGCAGCCTAGAGAGTCTCTGTGTGCCTCTCTCTCTGCTTGTCTACCTGGGAGTGCATCCTACAGTGTCTCTGTGTGCCTTTCTACCTGAGAGTGCAGCATAGAGTGTCTGTGTGTGCCTGTCTACCTTGGAGAGTAGCCTAGAGTGTCTCTAAGTGCCTGTCTACCTGGGATGCTGCCTAGATTGTGTGTGTGTGCCTATCTACCAGGGAGTGCTGCCTAGAGTGTGTCTGTGTGCCTATCTACCTGGGAGTGCAGCCTAGAGTGTCTGTGTGTCCCTATCTCCCTGGGAGTGCAGCCTAGAGTGTCTTTGTGTGCCTGACTCCCTGGGAGTGCTGCGTAGAGTGTCTCTGTGTGCCTATCTACCTGGAAGTGCAGCCTAGAGTGTCTGTGTGTGCCTGTCTACCTGGGAGTGCTGCCTAGAGTGTCTCTGTGTGCCTGTCTACCTCGGAGAGCAGCCTAGAGTGTCTCTGTGTGCCTCTCTTCTGCCTGTCTACCTGGGAGTGCAGCCTACAGTGTCTCTGTGTGCCTGTCTACCTGGGAGTGCTGCCCTGAGTGACTCTCTGTGCCTGTCTGCCTGGGAGAGCAGCTTAGAGTGTCTCTGTGTGACTCTCTCCCTGCCTGTCTTCCTGGGAGTGCTGCCTAGAGTGTCTGTGTGTGCCTGTCTAGCTGGGACTGCAGACTAGAGTGTCTCTGTGTGCCTCTCTCCCTGCCTGTCTAACTGCGAGTGCAGCCTAGAGTGTCTCTGTGTGCCTGTCTAAGTGGGAGTGCTGCCTAGGGTGTCTGTGTGTGCCTGTGTACCTCGTAGAGCAGCCTAGAGTGTCTCTGTGTGCCTCTCTCCCTGCTTGTCTATCTTAGATTGCAGCCTACAATGTCTCTGTGTGCTTGTCTACCTCGGAGTGCTGCGTAGAGTGTCTCTGTGTGCCTGTCTACCTGGGAGAGCATCCTAGAGTGTCTCTGTGTGACTCTCTCCCTGCCTGTCTAAATGGGAGTGCAGCCTAGAGTGTGTCTTTGTGCCTGTCTACCTGGGAGTGCTGTGTAGAGTGTCTCTGTGTGCCTGTCTACCTGGGAGAGCAGCCTAGAGTGTCTCTGTGTGACTCTCACCCTGCCTTTCCAAATGGGAGTGCAGCCTAGAGTGTGTCTTTGTGCCTGTCTACCTGGGAGTGCTGCCTACAGTGTCTCTGTGTGCCTCTCTCTCTGCTTGCCTACCTGGGAGTGCATCCTACAGTGTCTTTGTGTGCTTGTCTATCTGAAAGTTCAGCCTAGAGTGTTTGTGTGTGCCTGTCTACCTGGGAGAGTAGCCTAGAGTGTCTCTATGTGCGTGTCTACCTGGGAGTGCTGCCTAGAGTGTGTGTGTCTGCCTATCTACCTGGGAGTGCTGCCTAGAGTGTGTGTGTGTACCTATCTAACTGGGAGTGCAGCCTAGAGTGTCTCTGTGTCCCTATCTACCTGGGAGTGCAGCCTAGAGTGTCTCTGTGTGCCTGTCTACCTGGGAGTGCAGCCTAGAGTGTCTCTGTGTGCCTGTCTACCTGAGAGTGCAGCCTAGAGTGTTTCTGTGTGCCTGTCTACCTGGGAGTGCTGCCTAGGGTGTCTCTGTGTGCCTGTGTAACTGGGAGAGCAGCCGAGAGTGTCTCTGTGTGCCTCTCTCCCTGCGTGTCTAACTGGGAGTGCAGCCTAGAGTGACTCTGTGTGCCTGTCTGCCTGGGAGTGCTGCCTAGAGTGTGTGTGTGTGCCTGTCTACCTGGGAGTGCAGCCTAGAGTGTGTCTGTGTGCCTGTCTACCTGGGAGTGCAGCCTAGAGTGTGTGTGTGTGCCTGTCTACCTGGGAGTGCAGCCTAGAGTGTGTCTGTGTGCCTGTCTAACTGGGAGAGCAGCCTAGAGTGTCTCTGTGTGTCTCTCTCCTGCCTGTCTACCTGGGAGTGCTGCCTAGAGTGTGTGTGTCTGCCTATCTAACTGGGAGTGCTGCCTAGAGTGTGTGTGTGTCCCTATCTACCTGGGAGTGCAGCCTAGAGTGTCTCTGTGTGCCTGTCTACCTGGGAGTGCAGCCTAGAGTGTCTCTGTGTGCGTGTCTACCTGGGAGTGCAGCCTAGAGTGTGTGTGTGTGCCTGTCTACCTGGGAGTGCTGACTAGAGTGTGTGTGTGTGCCTATCTACCTGGAAGTGCAGCCTAGAGTGTCTCTGTGTGCCTGTCTACCTGGGAATGCAGCCTAGAGTGTCTCTGTGTGCCTGTCTACCTGGGAGAGCAGCCTAGAGTGTCTCTGTGTGCCTCTCTCCCTGCTTGTCTACCTTAGATTGCAGCATACAGTGTCTCTGTGTGCTTGTCTCCCTGGGAGTGCTGCGTAGAGTGTGTCTGTGTGACTCTCACCCTGCCTGTCTAAATGGGAGTGCAGCCAAGAGTGTGTTTTTCTGCCTGTCTACCTGGGAGTGCAGCAAACAGTGTCTCTGTGTGCCTGTCTACCTGGCAGTGCTGCCCTGAGTGACTCTGTGTGCCTGTCTGCCTGGGAGAGCAGCTTAGAGTGTCTCTGTGTGACTCTCTCCCTGCCTGTCTTCCTGGGAGTGCTGCCTAGAGTGTCTCTGTGTGCCTGTGTAACTGGGAGAGCAGCCGAGAGTGTCTCTGTGTGCCTCTCTCCCTGCGTGTCTAACTGGGAGTTCAGCCTAGAGTGACTCTGTGTGCCTGTCTGCCTGGGAGTGCTGCCTAGAGTGTGTGTGTGTGCCTGTCTACCTGGGAGAGCAGCCTAGAGTGTCTCTGTGTGCCTCTCTCCCTGCCTGTCTACCTGGGAGTGCAGCCTACAGTGTCTCTGTGTGCTTGTCTACCTGGGAGTGCTGCGTAGAGTGTCTCTGTGTGCCTGTCTACATGGGAGAGCAGCCTAGATGTCTGTGTGTGGTTCTCTCCCTGCCTGTCTAAATGGGTGTGCAGCCTAAAGTATGTCTGTGTGCCTGTCTACTTGGGAGTGCTGCCTACAGTGTCTCTGTGTACCTCTCTCTCTGCTTGTCTACCTGGGAGTGCATCCTAAAGTGTCTCTGTGTGCCTGTCTACCTGAGAGTGTAGCCTAGAGTGTCTGTGTGTGCCTGTCTACTTGGGAGAGTAGCCTAGAGTGTCTGTGTGTCCCCATCTCCTGGGAGTGCAGCCTAGAGTGTCTCTGTGTGCCTGTCTATCTGGGAGTGCAGCCTAGAGTGTCTCTGTGTGCCTGTCGGCCTGGGAGTGCTGCCTAGAGTGTGTGTGTGTGCCTGTCTACATGGGAGAGCAGCCTAGAGTGTCTCTGTGTGCCTCTCACCCTACCTGTCTAACTGGTAATGCAGCCTACAGTGTCTCTCTATGCTTGTCTACCTGTGAGTGCTGCGTAGAGTGTCTCTGTGTGCCTGTCTACCTGGGAGAGCAGCCTAGAGTGTCTCTGTGTGACTCTCTCCCTGCCTGTCTACCATGGACTGCAGCCTAGAGTGTCTCTGTGTGCCTGTCTACCTGGGAGTGCAGCCTAGAGTGTCTCTGTGTGCCTGTCTACCTGGGAGAGCAGCCTAGAGTGTCTCTGTGTGCCTCTCTCCCTGCTTGTCTACCTTAGATTGCAGCCTACAGTGTCTCTGTGTGCTTGTCTACCTGGGAGTGCTGCGCAGAGTGTCTCTGTGTGCCTGTCTACCTGGGAGAGCAGACTAGAGTGTCTCTGTGTGACTCTCACCCTGCCTTTCTAAATGGGAGTGCAGCCTAGAGTGTGTCTTTGTGCCTGTCTACCTGGGAGTGCTGCCTACAGTGTCTCTGTGTGCCTCTCTCTCTGCTTGCCTACCTGGGAGTGCATCATACAGTGTCTTTGTGTGCCTGTCTATCTGAGAGTGCAGCCTAGAGTGTTTGTGTGTGCCTGTCTCCCTGGGAGAGTAGCCTAGAGTGTCTCTATGTGCCTGTCTACCTGGGAGTGCTGCCTATAGTGTGTGTGTCTGCCTATCTACCTGGGAGTGCTGCCTAGAGTGTGTGTGTGTGCCTATCTACCTGGGAGTGCAGCCTAGAGTGTCTCTGTGTCCCTATCTACCTGGGAGTGCAGCCTAGAGTGTTTCTGTGTGCCTGTCTACCTGGGAGTGCAGCCTAGAGTGTCTCTGTGTGCCTGTCTACCTGAGAGTGCAGCCTAGAGTGTTTCTGTGTGCCTGTCTACCTGGGAGTGCTGCCTAGGGTGTCTCTGTGTGCCTGTGTAACTGGGAGAGCAGCCGAGAGTGTCTCTGTGTGCCTCTCTCCCTGCGTGTCTAACTGGGAGTGCAGCCTAGAGTGACTCTGAGTGCCTGTCTGCCTGGGAGTGCTGCCTAGAGTGTGTGTGTGTGCCTGTCTACCTGGGAGAGCAGCCTAGAGTGTCTCTGTGTGCCTCTCTCCCTGCCTGTCTACCTGGGAGTGCAGCCTACAGTGTCTCTGTGTGCTTGTCTACCTGGGAGTGCTGCGTAGAGTGTCTCTGTGTGCCTGTCTACATGGGAGAGCAGCCTTGAGTGTCTGTGTGTGGTTCTCTCCCTGCCTGTCTAAATGGGAGTGCAGCCTAGAGTGTGTTTTTGTGCCTGTCTACCTGGGAGTGCTGCCTACAGTGTCTCTGTGTGCCTCTCTCTCTGCTTGTCTACCTGGGAGTGCATCCTACAGTGTCTTTGTGTGCCTGTCTATCTGAGAGTGCAGCCTAGAGTGTTTGTGTGCGTGTCTACCTGGGGGTGCTGCCTAGAGTGTCTCTATGTGCCTGTCTACCTGGGAGAGCAGCCTAGAGTGTCTCTGTGTGACTCTCTCCTGCCTGTCTACCTGGGAGTGCAGCCTACAGTGTCTCTGTGTGCCTGTCTAACTGGGACTGCTGCCAGGAGTGACTCTGTGTGCCTGTCTACCTGGGATAGCAGCCTAGACTGTCTCTGTGTGACTCTCTCCCTGCCTGTCTACCTGGGAGAGTAGCCTAGAGTGTCTCTATGTGCCTGTCTAACTGGGAGTGCTGCCTAGAGTGTGTGTGTCTCCCTATCTACCTGGGAGTGCTGCCTAGAGTGTGTGTGTGTCCCTATCTACCTGGGAGTGCAGCCTAGAGTGTCTCTGTGTGCCTGTCTACCTGGGAGTGCAGCCTAGAGTGTGTGTGTCTGCCTATCTACCTGGGAGTGCTGCCTAGAGTGTGTGTGTGTGCCTATCTACCTGGGAGTGCAGCCTAGAGTGTTTCTGTGTCCCTATCTACCTGGAAGTGCAGCCTAGAGTGTTTCTGTGTGCCTGTCTACCTGGGAGTGCAGCCTAGAGTGTCTCTGTGTGCCTGTCTACCTGAGAGTGCAGCCTAGAGTGTTTCTGTGTGCCTGTCTACCTGGGAGTGCTGCCTAGGGTGTCGCTGTGTGCCTGTGTAACTGGGAGAGCAGCCGAGAGTGTCTCTGTGTGCCTCTCTCCCTGCGTGTCTAACTGGGAGTGCAGCCTAGAGTGACTCTGTGTGCCTGTCTGCCTGGGAGTGCTGCCTAGAGTGTGTGTGTGTGCCTGTCTACCTGGGAGAGCAGCCTAGAGTGTCTCTGTGTGCCTCTCTCCCTGCCTGTCTAAATGGGAGTGCAGCCTAGAGTTTGTTTTTGTGCCTGTCTAGCTGGGAGTGCTGCCTACAGTGTCTCTGTGTGCCTCTCTCTCTGCTTGTCTACCTGGGAGTGCATCCTACAGTGTCTTTGTGTGCCTGTCTATCTGAGAGTGCAGCCTAGAGTGTTTGTGTGCGTGTCTACCTGGGGGTGCTGCCTAGAGTGTCTCTATGTGCCTGTCTACCTGGGAGAGTAGCCTAGAGTGTCTCTGTGTGACTCTCTCCTGCCTGTCTACCTGGGAGTGCAGCCTACAGTGTCTCTGTGTGCCTGTCTAACTGGGACTGCTGCCAGGAGTGACTCTGTGTGCCTGTCTACCTGGGATAGCAGCCTAGACTGTCTCTGTGTGCCTGTCTACCTGGGAGTGCAGCCTAGAGTGTCTCTGTGTGCGTTTCTACCTGGGAGTTCCGCCTAGAGTGTCTCTGTGTGCCTGTCTACCTGGGAGTGCTGACTAGAGTGTGTGTGTGTGCCTATCTACCTGGAAGTGCAGCCTAGAGTGTCTCTGTGTGCCTGTCTACCTGGGAGTGCAGCCTAGAGTGTCTCTGTGTGCCTGTCTACCTGGGAGAGCAGCCTAGAGTGTATCTGTGTGACTCTCACCCTGCCTGTCTAAATGGGAGTGCAGCCTAGAGTGTGTTTTTCTGCCTGTCTACCTGGGAGTGCAGCCAACAGTGTCTCTGTGTGCCTGTCTACCTGGGAGTGCTGCCCTGAGTGAGTCTGTGTGCCTGTCTGCCTGGGAGAGCAGCTTAGAGTGTCTCTGTGTGACTCTCTCCCTGCCTGTCTTCCTGGGAGTGCTGCCTAGAGTGTCTGTGTGTGCCTATCTAGCTGAGACTGCAGGCTAGAGTGTCTGTGTGTGCCTATCTATCTGGGAGTGCAGCCTAGAGTGTCTCTGTGTGCCTCTCTCCCAGCCTGTCTAAATGCGAGTGCAGCCTAGAGTGTCTCTGTGTGCCTGTGTAACTGGGAGAGCAGCCTAGAGTGTCTATGTGTGCCTCTCTCCCTGCCTGTCTAACTGGGAGTGCAGCCTAGAGTGTCTCTGTGTGCCTGTCTGCCTGGGAGTGCTGCCTAGAGTGTGTGTGTGTGCCTGTCTACCTGGGAGAGCAGCCTAGAGTGTCTCTGTGTGCCTCTCACCCTGCCTGTCTACCTGGGAATGCAGCCTACAGTGTCTCTCTATGCTTGTCTACCTGTGAGTGCTGCGTAGAGTGTCATTGTGTGCCTGTCTACATGGGAGAGCAGCCTAGAGTGTCTCTGTGTGACTCTCTCCCTGCCTGTCTATCATGGAATGCTGCCTAGAGTGTCTATGTGTGCCTGTCTACCTGGGAGAGTAGCCTAGAGTGTCTCTATGTGCCTGTCTACCTGGGAGTGTTGCCTAGAGTGTGTGTGTGTGCCTATTTACCTGGAAGTGCTGCCTAGAGTGTCTCTGTGTGCTTGTCTCCCTGGGAGTGCTGCCAAGAGTGTGTGTGTGTGCCTATCTAGCTGGAACTGCGGCCTAGAGTGTCTTTGTGTGCCTGTCTACCTGGGAGAGCAGCCTAGAGTGTCTCTGTGTGCCTCTCTCCCTCCCTGTCTACCTGGGGGTGCATCCTAGAGTGTCTCTGTGTGCCTCTCTACCTGGGAGTGCAGCCTAGAGTGTCTCTGTGTGCCTATCTAAATGGAACTGCAGCCTAGAGTGTCTCTGTGTGCTTGTCTACCTGGGAGTGCTGCCTAGAGTGTGTGTGTGTGCCTATCTACTTGGGACTGCAGCCTAGAGTGTCTCTGTGTGCCTCTCTCCCTGCCTGTCTACCTGGGAGTGCAGCCTACTGTGTCTCTGTGTGCCTATCTACCTGGAAGTGCAGCCTAGAGTGTCTCTGTGTGCCTGTCTACCTGGGAGTGCATCCTAGAGTGTCTCTGTGTGCCTCTCTACCTGGGAGTGCAGCCTAGAGTGTCACTGTGTGCCTATCTACATGGAACTGCAGCCTAGAGTGTCTCTGTGTGCCTGTCTACCTGGGAGTGCAGCCTACAGTGTCTCTGTGTGCCTGTCTACCTGGGAGTGCTGCCTAGAGTGTCTGTGTGTGCCTCTCTCCCCACCCCTCTCCGTGCCTGTCAACCTGGGAGTGCAGCCTAGAGTGTCTCTGTGTGCCTCCCTCCTGCATATATACCTGGGAGTGCAGCCTAGAATGTCTCTGTGTGCCTGTCTACCTGGGAGTACAGCCTACAGTGTCTGTGTGTGCCTATCTACTTGGGACTGCAGGCTAGAGTGTCTCTGTGTGCCTGTCTGCCTGGGAGAGCTGCCTAGATTGTGTGTGTGTGCCTGTCTACCTGGGAGTGCAGCCTAGAGTGTGTCTGTGTGCCTGTCTACCTGGGAGTGCAGCCTAGAGTGTGTGTGTGTGCCTGTCTACCTGGGAGTGCAGCCTAGAGTGTGTCTGTGTGCCTGTCTAACTGGGAGAGCAGCCTAGAGTGTCTCTGTGTGTCTCTCTCCTGCCTGTCTACCTGGGAGTGCTGCCTAGAGTGTGTGTGTGTCCCTATCTACCTGGGAGTGCAGCCTAGAGTGTCTCTGTGTGCCTGTCTACCTGGGAGTGCAGCCTAGAGTGTCTCTGTGTGCGTGTCTAACTGGGAGTGCAGCCTAGAGTGTGTGTGTGTGCCTGTCTACCTGGGAGTGCTGACTAGAGTGTGTGTGTGTGCCTATCTACCTGGAAGTGCAGCCTAGAGTGTCTCTGTGTGCCTGTCTACCTGGGAATGCAGCCTAGTGTGTCTCTGTGTGCCTGTCTACCTCGGAGAGCAGCCTAGAGTGTCTCTGTGTGCCTCTCTCCCTGCTTGTCTACCTTAGATTGCAGCATACAGTGTCTCTGTGTGCTTGTCTACCTGGGAGTGCTGCGTAGAGTGTCTCTGTGTGACTCTCACCCTGCCTGTCTAAATGGGAGTGCAGCCAAGAGTGTGTTTTTCGGCCTGTCTACCTGGGAGTGCAGCAAACAGTGTCTCTGTGTGCCTGTCTACCTGGCAGTGCTGCCCTGAGTGACTCTGTGTGCCTGTCTGCCTGGGTGAGCAGCTTAGAGTGTCTCTGTGTGCCTCTCTCCCTGCCTGTCTGCCTGGGAGTGCTGCCTAGAGTGTGTGTGTGTGCCTGTCTACCTGGGAGAGCAGCCTAGAGTGTCTCTGTGTGCCTCTCTCCCTGCCTGTGTACCTGGGAGTGCAGCCTACAGTGTCTCTGTGTGCTTGTCTACCTGGGAGTGCTGCGTAGAGTGTCTCTGTGTGCCTGTCTACATGGGAGAGCAGCCTAGAGTGTCTGTGTGTGGTTCTCTCCCTGCCTGTCTAAATGGGTGTGCAGCCTAAAGTATGTCTGTGTGCCTGTCTACTTGGGAGTGCTGCCTACAGTGTCTCTGTGTACCTCTCTCTCTGCTTGTCTACCTGGGAGTGCATCCTACAGTGTCTCTGTGTGCCTGTCTACCTGAGAGTGTAGCCTAGAGTGTCTGTGTGTGCCTGTCTACTTGGGAGAGTAGCCTAGAGTGTCTGTGTGTCCCCATCTCCTGGGAGTGCAGCCTAGAGTGTCTCTGTGTGCCTGTCTATCTGGGAGTGCAGCCTAGAGTGTCTCTGTGTGCCTCTCTCCCTGCCTGTCTACCTGGGAGTGCTGCATAGGGTGTCTCTGTGTGCCTTGTACCAGGGAGAGCTGACTAGAGTGTCTCTGTGTGCCTCTCTCCCTGCGTATCTAACTGGGAGTGCAGCCTAGAGTGTCTCTGTGTGCCTGTCTACCTGAGAGTGTAGCCTAGAGTGTCTCTGTGTGCCTGTCTACATGGGAGAGCCGCCTAGAGTGTCTGTGTGTGGTTCTCTCCCTGCCTGTCTAAATGGGTGTGCAGCCTAAAGTATGTCTGTGTGCCTGTCTACTTGGGAGTGCTGCCTACAGTGTCTCTGTGTACCTCTCTCTCTGCTTGTCTACCTGGGAGTGCATCCTACAGTGTCTTTGTGTGCCTGTCTACCTGAGAGTGTAGCCTACAGTGTCTCTGTGTGCCTGTCTACCTGAGAGTGTAGCCTAGAGTGTCTGTGTGTGCCTGTCTACTTGGGAGAGTAGCCTAGAGTGTCTGTGTGACCCCATCTCCTGGGAGTGCAGCCTAGAGTGTCTCTGTGTGCCTGTCTATCTGGGAGTGCAGCCTAGAGTGTCTCTGTGTGCCTCTCTCCCTGCCTGTCTACCTGGGAGTGCTGCATAGGGTGTCTCTGTGTGCCTTGTACCAGGGAGAGCTGACTAGAGTGTCTCTGTGTGCCTGTCTCCCTGCGTATCTAACTGGGAGTGCAGCCTAGAGTGTCTCTGTGTGACTCTCTCCCTGCCTATCTTCCTGGGAGTGCTGCCTAGAGTGTCTTTGTGTGCCTATCTAGCTGAGACTGCAGGCTAGAGTGTCTGTGTGTGCCTATCTATCTGGGAGTGCAGCCTAGAGTGTCTCTGTGTGCCTGTCTGCCTGGGGGTGCTGCCTAGAGTGTGTGTGTGTGCCTGTCTACCTGGGAGAGCAGCCTAGAGTGTCTCTGTGTGCCTCTCTCCCTGCCTGTCTACCATGGACTGCAGCCTAGAGTGGCTCTGTGTGCCTGTCTATCTGGGAGTGCAGCCTAGAGTGTCTCTGTGTGCCTGTCTGCCTGGGAGTGCTGCCTAGAGTGTGTGTGTGTGCCTGTCTACCTGGGAGAGCAGCCTAGAGTGTCTCTGTGTGCCTCTCACCCTACCTGTCTACCTGGGAATGCAGCCTACAGTGTCTCTCTATGCTTGTCTACCTGTGAGTGCTGCGTAGAGTGTCTCTGTGTGCCTGTCTACCTGGGAGAGCAGCCTAGAGTGTCTCTGTGTGACTCTCTCCCTGCCTGTCTACCATGGACTGCAGCCAAGAGTGTCTCTGTGTGCCTGTCTACCTGGGAGTGCAGCCTAGAGTGTCTCTGTGTGCCTGTCTACCTGGGAGAGCAGGCTAGAGTGTCTCTGTGTGCCTCTCTCCCTGCTTGTCTACCTTAGATTGCAGCCTACAGTGTCTCTGTGTGCTTGTCTACCTGGGAGTGCTGCGCAGAGTGTCTCTGTGTGCCTGTCTACCTGGGAGAGCAGACTAGAGTGTCTCTGTGTGACTCTCACCCTGCCTTTCTAAATGGGAGTGCAGCCTAGAGTGTGTCTTTGTGCCTGTCTACCTGGGAGTGCTGCCTACAGTGTCTCTGTGTGCCTCTCTCTCTGCTTGCCTACCTGGGAGTGCATCCTACAGTGTCTTTGTGTGCCTGTCTATCTGAGAGTGCAGCCTAGAGTGTTTGTGTGTGCCTGTCTACCTGGGAGAGTAGCCTAGAGTGTCTCTATGTGCCTGTCTACCTGGGAGTGCTACCTAGAGTGTGTGTGTCTGCCTATCTACCTGGGAGTGCTGCCTAGAGTGTGTGTGTGTGCCTATCTACCTGGGAGTGCAGCCTAGAGTGTCTCTGTGTCCCTATCTACCTGGGAGTGCAGCCTAGAGTGTTTCTGTGTGCCTGTCTACCTGGGAGTGCAGCCTAGAGTGTCTCTGTGTGCCTGTCTACCTGAGAGTGCAGCCTAGAGTGTTTCTGTGTGCCTGTCTACCTGGGAGTGCTGCCTAGGGTGTCTCTGTGTGCCTGTGTAACTGGGAGAGCAGCCGAGAGTGTCTCTGTGTGCCTCTCTCCCTGCGTGTCTAACTGGGAGTGCAGCCTAGAGTGACTCTGTGTGCCTGTCTACCTGGAAGTGCAGCCTAGAGTGTCTGTGTGTGCCTGTCTACCTTGGAGTGCTGCCTAGAGTGTCTCTGTGTGCCTGTCTACCTCGGAGAGCAGCCTAGAGTGTCTCTGTGTGCCTCTCTTCTGCCTGTCTACCTGGGAGTGCAGCCTACAGTGTCTCTGTGTGCCTGTCTACCTGGGAGTGCTGCCCTGAGTGACTCTCTGTGCCTGTCTGCCTGGGAGAGCAGCTTAGAGTGTCTCTGTGTGACTCTCTCCCTGCCTGTCTTCCTGGGAGTGCTGCCTAGAGTGTCTGTGTGTGCCTGTCTAGCTGGGACTGCAGACTAGAGTGTCTCTGTGTGCCTCTCTCCCTGCCTGTCTAACTGCGAGTGCAGCCTAGAGTGTCTCTGTGTGCCTGTCTACCTGGGAATGCAGCCTAGAGTGTCTCTGTGTGCCTGTCTACCTGGGAGAGCAGCCTAGAGTGTCTCTGTGTGCCTCTCTCCCTGCTTGTCTACCTGAGATTGCAGCATACAGTGTCTCTGTGTGCTTGTCTCCCTGGGAGTGCTGCGTAGAGTGTCTCTGTGTGCCTCTCTCCCTGCGTGTCTAACTGGGAGTGCAGCCTAGAGTGACTCTGTGTGCCTGTCTGCCTGGGAGTGCTGCCTAGAGTGTGTGTGTGTGCCTGTCTACCTGGGAGAGCAGCCTAGAGTGTCTCTGTGTGCCTCTCTCCCTGCCTGTCTACCTGGGAGTGCAGCCTACAGTGTCTCTGTGTGCTTGTCTACCTGGGAGTGCTGCGTAGAGTGTCTCTGTGTGCCTGTCTACATGGGAGAGCAGCCTAGAGTGTCTGTGTGTGGTTCTCTCCCTGCCTGTCTAAATGGGTGTGCAGCCTAAAGTATGTCTGTGTGCCTGTCTACTTGGGAGTGCTGCCTACAGTGTCTCTGTGTACCTCTCTCTCTGCTTG
This sequence comes from Vicugna pacos, assembly GCF_048564905.1. Taxonomy (NCBI): domain Eukaryota; kingdom Metazoa; phylum Chordata; class Mammalia; order Artiodactyla; family Camelidae; genus Vicugna; species Vicugna pacos. The sequence continues at coordinate 53,937,068 of NC_132993.1, forward strand.
TCTACCTGGGAGTGCATCCTACAGTGTCTCTGTGTGCCTGTCTACCTGAGAGTGTAGCCTAGAGTGTCTGTGTGTGCCTGTCTACTTGGGAGAGTAGCCTAGAGTGTCTGTGTGTCCCCATCTCCTGGGAGTGCAGCCTAGAGTGTCTCTGTGTGCCTGTCTATCTGGGAGTGCAGCCTAGAGTGTCTCTGTGTGCCTCTCTCCCTGCCTGTCTACCTGGGAGTGCTGCATAGGGTGTCTCTGTGTGCCTTGTTCCAGGGAGAGCTGCCTAGAGTGTCTCTGTGTGCCTCTCTCCCTGTCTATCTAACTGGGAGTGCAGCCTAGAGTGTCTCTGTGTGCCTGTCTACCTGGGAGTGCAGCCTAGAGTGTCTCTGTGTGACTCTCTCCCTGCCTGTCTTCCTGGGAGTGCTGCCTAGAGTGTCTTTGTGTGCCTATCTAGCTGAGACTGCAGGCTAGAGTGTCTGTGTGTGCCTATCTATCTGGGAGTGCAGCCTAGAGTATCTCTGTGTGCCTCTCTCCCTGACTGTCTAACTGCGAGTGCAGCCTAGAGTGTCTCTGTGTGCCTCTCTCCCTGCCTGTCTACCATGGACTGCAGCCTAGAGTGTCTCTGTGTGCCTGTCTATCTGAGAGTGCAGCCTAGAATGTCTCTGTGTGCCTGTCTGCCTGGGAGTGCTGCCTAGAGTGTGTGTGTGTGCCTGTCTACCTGGGAGAGCAGCCTAGAGTGTCTCTGTGTGCCTCTCACCCTACCTGTCTACCTGGGAATGCAGCCTACAGTGTCTCTCTATGCTTGTCTACCTGTGAGTGCTGCGTAGAGTGTCTCTGTGTGCCTGTCTACCTGGGAGAGCAGCCTAGAGTGTCTCTGTGTGACTCTCTCCCTGCCTGTCTACCATGGACTGCAGCCTAGAGTGTCTCTGTGTGCCTGTCTACCTGGGAGTGCAGCCTAGAGTGTCTCTGTGTGCCTGTCTACCTGGGAGAGCAGCCTAGAGTGTCTCTGTGTGCCTCTCTCCCTGCTTGTCTACCTTAGATTGCAGCCTACAGTGTCTCTGTGTGCTTGTCTACCTGGGAGTGCTGCGCAGAGTGTCTCTGTGTGCCTGTCTACCTGGGAGTGCTGCCTACATGTCTCTGTGTTCCTTTCTAAATGGGAGAGCAGCCTAGGGTGTCTCTGTGTGCCTTTCTACCTGGTAGAGCAGCCTAGAGAGTCTCTGTGTGCCTCTCTCTCTGCTTGTCTACCTGGGAGTGCATCCTACAGTGTCTCTGTGTGCCTGTCTACCTGAGAGTGCAGCATAGAGTGTCTGTGTTTGCCTGTCTACCTTGGAGAGTAGCCTAGAGTGTCTCTATGTGCCTGTCTACCTGGGATGCTGCCTAGATTGTGTGTGTTTGCCTATCTACCAGGGAGTGCTGCCTAGAGTGTGTGTGTGTGCCTATCTACCTGGGAGTGCAGCCTAGAGTGTCTGTGTGTCCCTATCTACCTGGGAGTGCAGCCTGGAGTGTCTTTGTGTGCCTGTCTCCCTGGGAGTGCTGCCTAGAGTGTCTCTGTGTGCCTGTCTACATGGAAGTGCAGCCTAGAGTGTCTCTGTGTGCCTGTCTACCTGGGAGTGCTGCCTAGAGTGTCTCTGTGTGCCTGTCTACCTGGGAGAGCAGCCTAGAGTGTCTCTGTGTGCCTATCTCCCTGCCTGTCTACCTGGGAGTGCAGCCTACAGTGTCTCAGTTTGCTTGTCTACCTGGGAGTGCTGCGTATATTGTCTCTGTGTGCCTGTCTACCTGGGAGTGCAGCCTAGAGTGTCTCTGTGTGCTTGTCTACCTGGGAGTGCAGCCTAGAGTGTCTCTGTGTGTCTGTCTACCTGGGAGTGCAGCCTAGACTGTCTCTGTGTGCCTGTCTACCTTGGAGTGCCGCCCAGACTGTCTCTCTGTGCCTGTGTACCTCGGAGTGGAGCCTAGAGTGTCTCTGTGTGCCTGTCTACCTGGGAGTGCTGCCTACATGTCTCTGTGTGCCTTTCTAACTGGGAGAGCAGCCTAGGGTGTCTCTGTGTGCCTGTCTACCTGGGAGAGCAGCCTAGAGAGTCTCTGTGTGCCTCTCTCTCTGCTTGTCTACCTGGGTGCATCCTACAGTGTCTCTGTGTGCCTTTCTACCTGAGAGTGCAGCATAGAGTGTCTGTGTGTGCCTGTCTACCTTGGAGAGTAGCCTAGAGTGTCTCTAAGTGCCTGTCTACCTGGGATGCTGCCTATATTGTGTGTGTGTGCCTATCTACCAGGGAGTGCTGCCTAGAGTGTGTCTGTGTGCCTATCTACCTGGGAGTGCAGCCTAGAGTGTCTGTGTGTCCCTATCTCCCTGGGAGTGCAGCCTATAGTGTCTTTGTGTGCCTGTCTCCCTGGGAGTGCTGCGTAGAGTGTCTCTGTGTGCCTATCTACCTGGAAGTGCAGCCTAGAGTGTCTGTGTGTGCCTGTCTACCTGGGAGTGCTGCCTAGAGTGTCTCTGTGTGCCTGTCTACCTCGGAGAGCAGCCTAGAGTGTCTCTGTGTGCCTCTCTTCTGCCTGTCTACCTGGGAGTGCAGCCTACAGTGTCTCTGTGTGCCTGTCTACCTGGGAGTGCTGCCCTGAGTGACTCTCTGTGCCTGTCTGCCTGGGAGAGCAGCTTAGAGTGTCTCTGTGTGACTCTCTCCCTGCCTGTCTTCCTGGGAGTGCTGCCTACATTGTCTGTGTGTGCCTATCTAGCTGGGACTGCAGACTAGATTGTCTCTGTGTGCCTCTCTCCCTGCCTGTCTAACTGCGAGTGCAGCCTAGAGTGTCTCTGTGTGCCTGTCTAACTGGGAGTGCTGCCTACAATGTCTCTGTGTGCTTGTCTACCTCGGAGTGCTGCGTAGAGTGTCTCTGTGTGCCTGTCTACCTGGGAGAGCATCCTAGAGTGTCTCTGTGTGACTCTCTCCCTGCCTGTCTAAATGGGAGTGCAGCCTAGAGTGTGTCTTTGTGCCTGTCTACCTGGGAGTGCTGCGTAGAGTGTCTCTGTGTGCCTGTCTACCTGGGAGAGCAGCCTAGAGTGTCTCTGTGTGACTCTCACCCTGCCTTTCCAAATGGGAGTGCAGCCTAGAGTGTGTCTTTGTGCCTGTCTACCTGGGAGTGCTGCCTACAGTGTCTCTGTGTGCCTCTCTCTCTGCTTGCCTACCTGGGAGTGCATCCTACAGTGTCTTTGTGTGCTTGTCTATCTGAAAGTTCAGCCTAGAGTGTTTGTGTGTGCCTGTCTACCTGGGAGAGTAGCCTAGAGTGTCTCTATGTGCGTGTCTACCTGGGAGTGCTGCCTAGAGTGTGTGTGTCTGCCTATCTACCTGGGAGTGCTGCCTTGAGTGTGTGTGTGTACCTATCTAACTGGGAGTGCAGCCTAGAGTGTCTCTGTGTCCCTATCTACCTGGGAGTGCAGCCTAGAGTGTCTCTGTGTGCCTGTCTACCTGGGAGTGCAGCCTAGAGTGTCTCTGTGTGCCTGTCTACCTGAGAGTGCAGCCTAGAGTGTTTCTGTGTGCCTGTCTACCTGGGAGTGCTGCCTAGGGTGTCTCTGTGTGTCTGTGTAACTGGGAGAGCAGCCGAGAGTGTCTCTGTGTGCCTCTCTCCCTGCGTGTCTAACTGGGAGTGCAGCCTAGAGTGACTCTGTGTGCCTGTCTGCCTGGGAGTGCTGCCTAGAGTGTGTGTGTGTGCCTGTCTACCTGGGAGTGCAGCCTAGAGTGTGTCTGTGTGCCTGTCTACCTGGGAGTGCAGCCTAGAGTGTGTGTGTGTGCCTGTCTACCTGGGAGTGCAGCCTAGAGTGTGTCTGTGTGCCTGTCTAACTGGGAGAGCAGCCTAGAGTGTCTCTGTGTGTCTCTCTCCTGCCTGTCTACCTGGGAGTGCTGCCTAGAGTGTGTGTGTCTGCCTATCTAACTGGGAGTGCTGCCTAGAGTGTGTGTGTGTCCCTATCTACCTGGGAGTGCAGCCTAGAGTGTGTGTGTGTGCCTGTCTACCTGGGAGTGCTGACTAGAGTGTGTGTGTGTGCCTATCTACCTGGAAGTGCAGCCTAGAGTGTCTCTGTGTGCCTGTCTACCTGGGAATGCAGCCTAGAGTGTCTCTGTGTGCCTGTCTACCTGGGAGAGCAGCCTAGAGTGTCTCTGTGTGCCTCTCCCTGCTTGTCTACCTTAGATTGCAGCATACAGTGTCTCTGTGTGCTTGTCTCCCTGGGAGTGCTGCGTAGAGTGTGTCTGTGTGACTCTCACCCTGCCTGTCTAAATGGGAGTGCAGCCAAGAGTGTGTTTTTCTGCCTGTCTACCTGGGAGTGCAGCAAACAGTGTCTCTGTGTGCCTGTCTACCTGGCAGTGCTGCCCTGAGTGACTCTGTGTGCCTGTCTGCCTGGGAGAGCAGCTTAGAGTGTCTCTGTGTGACTCTCTCCCTGCCTGTCTTCCTGGGAGTGCTGCCTAGAGTGTCTCTGTGTGCCTGTGTAACTGGGAGAGCAGCCGAGAGTGTCTCTGTGTGCCTCTCTCCCTGCGTGTCTAACTGGGAGTTCAGCCTAGAGTGACTCTGTGTGCCTGTCTGCCTGGGAGTGCTGCCTAGAGTGTGTGTGTGTGCCTGTCTACCTGGGAGAGCAGCCTAGAGTGTCTCTGTGTGCCTCTCTCCCTGCCTGTCTACCTGGGAGTGCAGCCTACAGTGTCTCTGTGTGCTTGTCTACCTGGGAGTGCTGCGTAGAGTGTCTCTGTGTGCCTGTCTACATGGGAGAGCAGCCTAGATGTCTGTGTGTGGTTCTCTCCCTGCCTGTCTAAATGGGTGTGCAGCATAAAGTATGTCTGTGTGCCTGTCTACTTGGGAGTGCTGCCTACAGTGTCTCTGTGTACCTCTCTCTCTGCTTGTCTACCTGGGAGTGCATCCTAAAGTGTCTCTGTGTGCCTGTCTACCTGAGAGTGTAGCCTAGAGTGTCTGTGTGTGCCTGTCTACTTGGGAGAGTAGCCTAGAGTGTCTGTGTGTCCCCATCTCCTGGGAGTGCAGCCTAGAGTGTCTCTGTGTGCCTGTCTATCTGGGAGTGCAGCCTAGAGTGTCTCTGTGTGCCTCTCTCCCTGCCTGTCGACCTGGGAGTGCTGCATAGGGTGTCTCTGTGTGCCTTGTACCAGGGAGAGCTGCCTAGAGTGTCTCTGTGTGCCTCTCTCCCTGCCTATCTAACTGGGAGTGCAGCCTAGAGTGTCTCTGCGTGCCTGTCTACCTGGGAGTGCAGCCTAGAGTGTCTCTGTGTGACTCTCTCCCTGCCTGTCTTCCTGGGAGTGCTGCCTAGAGTGTCTTTGTGTGCCTATCTAGCTGAGACTGCAGGCTAGAGTGTCTGTGTGTGCCTATCTATCTGGGAGTGCAGCCTAGAGTATCTCTGTGTGCCTCTCTCCCTGACTGTCTAAATGCGAGTGCAGCCTAGAGTGTCTCTGTGTGCCTGTGTAACTGGGAGAGCAGCCTAGAGTGTCTCTGTGTGCCTCTCTCCCTGCCTGTCTACCATGGACTGCAGCCTAGAGTGTCTCTGTGTGCCTGTCTATCTGGGAGTGCAGCCTAGAGTGTCTCTGTGTGCCTGTCGGCCTGGGAGTGCTGCCTAGAGTGTGTGTGTGTGCCTGTCTACCTGGGAGAGCAGCCTAGAGTGTCTCTGTGTGCCTCTCACCCTACCTGTCTACCTGGGAATGCAGCCTACAGTGTCTCTCTATGCTTGTCTACCTGTGAGTGCTGCGTAGAGTGTCTCTGTGTGCCTGTCTACCTGGGAGAGCCGCCTAGAGTGTCTCTGTGTGACTCTCTCCCTGCCTGTCTACCATGGACTGCAGCCTAGAGTGTCTCTGTGTGCCTGTCTACCTGGGAGTGCAGCCTAGAGTGTCTCTGTGTGCCTGTCTACCTGGGAGAGCAGCCTAGAGTGTCTCTGTGTGCCTCTCTCCCTGCTTGTCTACCTTAGATTGCAGCCTACAGTGTCTCTGTGTGCTTGTCTACCTGGGAGTGCTGCGCAGAGTGTCTCTGTGTGCCTGTCTACCTGGGAGAGCAGACTAGAGTGTCTCTGTGTGACTCTCACCCTGCCTTTCTAAATGGGAGTGCAGCCTAGAGTGTGTCTTTGTGCCTGTCTACCTGGGAGTGCTGCCTACAGTGTCTCTGTGTGCCTCTCTCTCTGCTTGCCTACCTGGGAGTGCATCATACAGTGTCTTTGTGTGCCTGTCTATCTGAGAGTGCAGCCTAGAGTGTTTGTGTGTGCCTGTCTACCTGGGAGAGTAGCCTAGAGTGTCTCTATGTGCCTGTCTACCTGGGAGTGCTGCCTAGAGTGTGTGTGTCTGCCTATCTACCTGGGAGTGCTGCCTAGAGTGTGTGTGTGTGCCTATCTACCTGGGAGTGCAGCCTAGAGTGTCTCTGTGTCCCTATCTACCTGGGAGTGCAGCCTAGAGTGTTTCTGTGTGCCTGTCTACCTGGGAGTGCAGCCTAGAGTGTCTCTGTGTGCCTGTCTACCTGAGAGTGCAGCCTAGAGTGTTTCTGTGTGCCTGTCTACCTGGGAGTGCTGCCTAGGGTGTCTCTGTGTGCCTGTGTAACTGGGAGAGCAGCCGAGAGTGTCTCTGTGTGCCTCTCTCCCTGCGTGTCTAACTGGGAGTGCAGCCTAGAGTGACTCTGAGTGCCTGTCTGCCTGGGAGTGCTGCCTAGAGTGTGTGTGTGTGCCTGTCTACCTGGGAGAGCAGCCTAGAGTGTCTCTGTGTGCCTCTCTCCCTGCCTGTCTACCTGGGAGTGCAGCCTACAGTGTCTCTGTGTGCTTGTCTACCTGGGAGTGCTGCGTAGAGTGTCTCTGTGTGCCTGTCTACATGGGAGAGCAGCCTTGAGTGTCTGTGTGTGGTTCTCTCCCTGCCTGTCTAAATGGGAGTGCAGCCTAGAGTGTGTTTTTGTGCCTGTCTACCTGGGAGTGCTGCCTACAGTGTCTCTGTGTGCCTCTCTCTCTGCTTGTCTACCTGGGAGTGCATCCTACAGTGTCTTTGTGTGCCTGTCTATCTGAGAGTGCAGCCTAGAGTGTTTGTGTGCGTGTCTACCTGGGGGTGCTGCCTAGAGTGTCTCTATGTGCCTGTCTACCTGGGAGAGCAGCCTAGAGTGTCTCTGTGTGACTCTCTCCTGCCTGTCTACCTGGGAGTGCAGCCTACAGTGTCTCTGTGTGCCTGTCTAACTGGGACTGCTGCCAGGAGTGACTCTGTGTGCCTGTCTACCTGGGATAGCAGCCTAGACTGTCTCTGTGTGACTCTCTCCCTGCCTGTCTACCTGGGAGAGTAGCCTAGAGTGTCTCTATGTGCCTGTCTAACTGGGAGTGCTGCCTAGAGTGTGTGTGTCTCCCTATCTACCTGGGAGTGCTGCCTAGAGTGTGTGTGTGTCCCTATCTACCTGGGAGTGCAGCCTAGAGTGTCTCTGTGTGCCTGTCTACCTGGGAGTGCAGCCTAGAGTGTCTCTGTGTGCGTTTCTACCTGGGAGTGCCGCCTAGAGTGTCTCTGTGTGCCTGTCTACCTGGGAGTGCTGACTAGAGTGTGTGTGTGTGCCTATCTACCTGGAAGTGCAGCCTAGAGTGTCTCTGTGTGCCTGTCTACCTGGGAGTGCAGCCTAGAGTGTCTCTGTGTGCCTGTCTACCTGGGAGAGCAGCCTAGAGTGTATCTGTGTGACTCTCACCCTGCCTGTCTAAATGGGAGTGCAGCCTAGAGTGTGTTTTTCTGCCTGTCTACCTGGGAGTGCAGCCAACAGTGTCTCTGTGTGCCTGTCTACCTGGGAGTGCTGCCCTGAGTGAGTCTGTGTGCCTGTCTGCCTGGGAGAGCAGCTTAGAGTGTCTCTGTGTGACTCTCTCCCTGCCTGTCTTCCTGGGAGTGCTGCCTAGAGTGTCTGTGTGTGCCTATCTAGCTGAGACTGCAGGCTAGAGTGTCTGTGTGTGCCTATCTATCTGGGAGTGCAGCCTAGAGTGTCTCTGTGTGCCTCTCTCCCAGCCTGTCTAAATGCGAGTGCAGCCTAGAGTGTCTCTGTGTGCCTGTGTAACTGGGAGAGCAGCCTAGAGTGTCTATGTGTGCCTCTCTCCCTGCCTGTCTAACTGGGAGTGCAGCCTAGAGTGTCTCTGTGTGCCTGTCTGCCTGGGAGTGCTGCCTAGAGTGTGTGTGTGTGCCTGTCTACCTGGGAGAGCAGCCTAGAGTGTCTCTGTGTGCCTCTCACCCTGCCTGTCTACCTGGGAATGCAGCCTACAGTGTCTCTCTATGCTTGTCTACCTGTGAGTGCTGCGTAGAGTGTGTCTGTGTGCCTGTCTACCTGGGAGAGCAGCCTAGAGTGTCTCTGTGTGACTCTCTCCCTGCCTGTCTACCATGGACTGCAGCCTAGAGTGTCTCTGTGTGCCTGTCTACCTGGGAGTGCAGCCTAGAGTGTCTCTGTGTGCCTGTCTACCTGGGAGAGCAGCCTAGAGTGTCTCTGTGTGCCTCTCTCCCTGCTTGTCTACCTTAGATTGCAGCCTACAGTGTCTCTGTGTGCTTGTCTACCTGGGAGTGCTGCGCAGAGTGTCTCTGTGTGCCTGTCTACCTGGGAGAGCAGACTAGAGTGTCTCTGTGTGACTCTCACCCTGCCTTTCTAAATGGGAGTGCAGCCTAGAGTGTGTCTTTGTGCCTGTCTACCTGGGAGTGCTGCCTACAGTGTCTCTGTGTGCCTCTCTCTCTGCTTGCCTACCTGGGAGTGCATCATACAGTGTCTTTGTGTGCCTGTCTATCTGAGAGTGCAGCCTAGAGTGTTTGTGTGTGCCTGTCTACCTGGGAGAGTAGCCTAGAGTGTCTCTATGTGCCTGTCTACCTGGGAGTGCTGCCTAGAGTGTGTGTGTCTGCCTATCTACCTGGGAGTGCTGCCTAGAGTGTGTGTGTGTGCCTATCTACCTGGGAGTGCAGCGTAGAGTGTCTCTGTGTCCCTATCTACCTGGAAGTGCAGCCTAGAGTGTTTCTGTGTGCCTGTCTACCTGGGAGTGCAGCCTAGAGTGTCTCTGTGTGCCTGTCTACCTGAGAGTGCAGCCTAGAGTGTTTCTGTGTGCCTGTCTACCTGGGAGTGCTGCCTAGGGTGTCGCTGTGTGCCTGTGTAACTGGGAGAGCAGCCGAGAGTGTCTCTGTGTGCCTCTCTCCCTGCGTGTCTAACTGGGAGTGCAGCCTAGAGTGACTCTGTGTGCCTGTCTGCCTGGGAGTGCTGCCTAGAGTGTGTGTGTGTGCCTGTCTACCTGGGAGAGCAGCCTAGAGTGTCTCTGTGTGCCTCTCTCCCTGCCTGTCTACATGGGAGTGCAGCCTACAGTGTCTCTGTGTGCTTGTCTACCTGGGAGTGCTGCGTAGAGTGTCTCTGTGTGCCTGTCTACATGGGAGAGCAGCCTTGAGTGTCTGTGTGTGGTTCTCTCCCTGCCTGTCTAAATGGGAGTGCAGCCTAGAGTTTGTTTTTGTGCCTGTCTACCTGGGAGTGCTGCCTACAGTGTCTCTGTGTGCCTCTCTCTCTGCTTGTCTACCTGGGAGTGCATCCTACAGTGTCTTTGTGTGCCTGTCTATCTGAGAGTGCAGCCTAGAGTGTTTGTGTGCGTGTCTACCTGGGGGTGCTGCCTAGAGTGTCTCTATGTGCCTGTCTACCTGGGAGAGCAGCCTAGAGTGTCTCTGTGTGACTCTCTCCTGCCTGTCTACCTGGGAGTGCAGCCTACAGTGTCTCTGTGTGCCTGTCTAACTGGGACTGCTGCCAGGAGTGACTCTGTGTGCCTGTCTACCTGGGATAGCAGCCTAGACTGTCTCTGTGTGACTCTCTCCCTGCCTGTCTACCTGGGAGAGTAGCCTAGAGTGTCTCTATGTGCCTGTCTACCTGGGAGTGCTGCCTAGAGTGTGTGTGTCTCCCTATCTACCTGGGAGTGCTGCCTAGAGTGTGTGTGTGTCCCTATCTACCTGGGAGTGCAGCCTAGAGTGTCTCTGTGTGCCTGTCTACCTGGGAGTGCAGCCTAGAGTGTCTCTGTGTGCGTTTCTACCTGGGAGTTCCGCCTAGAGTGTCTCTGTGTGCCTGTCTACCTGGGAGTGCTGACTAGAGTGTGTGTGTGTGCCTATCTACCTGGAAGTGCAGCCTAGAGTGTCTCTGTGTGCCTGTCTACCTGGGAGTGCAGCCTAGAGTGTCTCTGTGTGCCTGTCTACCTGGGAGAGCAGCCTAGAGTGTATCTGTGTGACTCTCACCCTGCCTGTCTAAATGGGAGTGCAGCCTAGAGTGTGTTTTTCTGCCTGTCTACCTGGGAGTGCAGCCAACAGTGTCTCTGTGTGCCTGTCTACCTGGGAGTGCTGCCCTGAGTGAGTCTGTGTGCCTGTCTGCCTGGGAGAGCAGCTTAGAGTGTCTCTGTGTGACTCTCTCCCTGCCTGTCTTCCTGGGAGTGCTGCCTAGAGTGTCTTTGTGTGCCTATCTAGCTGAGACTGCAGGCTAGAGTGTCTGTGTGTGCCTATCTATCTGGGAGTGCAGCCTAGAGTATCTCTGTGTGCCTCTCTCCCTGACTGTCTAAATGCGAGTGCAGCCTAGAGTGTCTCTGTGTGCCTGTGTAACTGGGAGAGCAGCCTAGAGTGTCTCTGTGTGCCTCTCTCCCTGCCTGTCTACCATGGACTGCAGCCTAGAGTGTCTCTGTGTGCCTGTCTATCTGGGAGTGCAGCCTAGAGTGTCTCTGTGTGCCTGTCGGCCTGGGAGTGCTGCCTAGAGTGTGTGTGTGTGCCTGTCTACCTGGGAGAGCAGCCTAGAGTGTCTCTGTGTGCCTCTCACCCTACCTGTCTACCTGGGAATGCAGCCTACAGTGTCTCTCTATGCTTGTCTACCTGTGAGTGCTGCGTAGAGTGTCTCTGTGTGCCTGTCTACCTGGGAGAGCCGCCTAGAGTGTCTCTGTGTGACTCTCTCCCTGCCTGTCTACCATGGACTGCAGCCTAGAGTGTCTCTGTGTGCCTGTCTACCTGGGAGTGCAGCCTAGAGTGTCTCTGTGTGCCTGTCTACCTGGGAGAGCAGCCTAGAGTGTCTCTGTGTGCCTCTCTCCCTGCTTGTCTACCTTAGATTGCAGCCTACAGTGTCTCTGTGTGCTTGTCTACCTGGGAGTGCTGCGCAGAGTGTCTCTGTGTGCCTGTCTACCTGGGAGAGCAGACTAGAGTGTCTCTGTGTGACTCTCACCCTGCCTTTCTAAATGGGAGTGCAGCCTAGAGTGTGTCTTTGTGCCTGTCTACCTGGGAGTGCTGCCTACAGTGTCTCTGTGTGCCTCTCTCTCTGCTTGCCTACCTGGGAGTGCATCATACAGTGTCTTTGTGTGCCTGTCTATCTGAGAGTGCAGCCTAGAGTGTTTGTGTGTGCCTGTCTACCTGGGAGAGTAGCCTAGAGTGTCTCTATGTGCCTGTCTACCTGGGAGTGCTGCCTAGAGTGTGTGTGTCTGCCTATCTACCTGGGAGTGCTGCCTAGAGTGTGTGTGTGTGCCTATCTACCTGGGAGTGCAGCCTAGAGTGTCTCTGTGTCCCTATCTACCTGGGAGTGCAGCCTAGAGTGTTTCTGTGTGCCTGTCTACCTGGGAGTGCAGCCTAGAGTGTCTCTGTGTGCCTGTCTACCTGAGAGTGCAGCCTAGAGTGTTTCTGTGTGCCTGTCTACCTGGGAGTGCTGCCTAGGGTGTCTCTGTGTGCCTGTGTAACTGGGAGAGCAGCCGAGAGTGTCTCTGTGTGCCTCTCTCCCTGCGTGTCTAACTGGGAGTGCAGCCTAGAGTGACTCTGAGTGCCTGTCTGCCTGGGAGTGCTGCCTAGAGTGTGTGTGTGTGCCTGTCTACCTGGGAGAGCAGCCTAGAGTGTCTCTGTGTGCCTCTCTCCCTGCCTGTCTACCTGGGAGTGCAGCCTACAGTGTCTCTGTGTGCTTGTCTACCTGGGAGTGCTGCGTAGAGTGTCTCTGTGTGCCTGTCTACATGGGAGAGCAGCCTTGAGTGTCTGTGTGTGGTTCTCTCCCTGCCTGTCTAAATGGGAGTGCAGCCTAGAGTGTGTTTTTGTGCCTGTCTACCTGGGAGTGCTGCCTACAGTGTCTCTGTGTGCCTCTCTCTCTGCTTGTCTACCTGGGAGTGCATCCTACAGTGTCTTTGTGTGCCTGTCTATCTGAGAGTGCAGCCTAGAGTGTTTGTGTGCGTGTCTACCTGGGGGTGCTGCCTAGAGTGTCTCTATGTGCCTGTCTACCTGGGAGAGCAGCCTAGAGTGTCTCTGTGTGACTCTCTCCTGCCTGTCTACCTGGGAGTGCAGCCTACAGTGTCTCTGTGTGCCTGTCTAACTGGGACTGCTGCCAGGAGTGACTCTGTGTGCCTGTCTACCTGGGATAGCAGCCTAGACTGTCTCTGTGTGACTCTCTCCCTGCCTGTCTACCTGGGAGAGTAGCCTAGAGTGTCTCTATGTGCCTGTCTAACTGGGAGTGCTGCCTAGAGTGTGTGTGTCTCCCTATCTACCTGGGAGTGCTGCCTAGAGTGTGTGTGTGTCCCTATCTACCTGGGAGTGCAGCCTAGAGTGTCTCTGTGTGCCTGTCTACCTGGGAGTGCAGCCTAGAGTGTCTCTGTGTGCGTTTCTACCTGGGAGTGCCGCCTAGAGTGTCTCTGTGTGCCTGTCTACCTGGGAGTGCTGACTAGAGTGTGTGTGTGTGCCTATCTACCTGGAAGTGCAGCCTAGAGTGTCTCTGTGTGCCTGTCTACCTGGGAGTGCAGCCTAGAGTGTCTCTGTGTGCCTGTCTACCTGGGAGAGCAGCCTAGAGTGTATCTGTGTGACTCTCACCCTGCCTGTCTAAATGGGAGTGCAGCCTAGAGTGTGTTTTTCTGCCTGTCTACCTGGGAGTGCAGCCAACAGTGTCTCTGTGTGCCTGTCTACCTGGGAGTGCTGCCCTGAGTGAGTCTGTGTGCCTGTCTGCCTGGGAGAGCAGCTTAGAGTGTCTCTGTGTGACTCTCTCCCTGCCTGTCTTCCTGGGAGTGCTGCCTAGAGTGTCTGTGTGTGCCTATCTAGCTGAGACTGCAGGCTAGAGTGTCTGTGTGTGCCTATCTATCTGGGAGTGCAGCCTAGAGTGTCTCTGTGTGCCTCTCTCCCAGCCTGTCTAAATGCGAGTGCAGCCTAGAGTGTCTCTGTGTGCCTGTGTAACTGGGAGAGCAGCCTAGAGTGTCTATGTGTGCCTCTCTCCCTGCCTGTCTAACTGGGAGTGCAGCCTAGAGTGTCTCTGTGTGCCTGTCTGCCTGGGAGTGCTGCCTAGAGTGTGTGTGTGTGCCTGTCTACCTGGGAGAGCAGCCTAGAGTGTCTCTGTGTGCCTCTCACCCTGCCTGTCTACCTGGGAATGCAGCCTACAGTGTCTCTCTATGCTTGTCTACCTGTGAGTGCTGCGTAGAGTGTGTCTGTGTGCCTGTCTACCTGGGAGAGCAGCCTAGAGTGTCTCTGTGTGACTCTCTCCCTGCCTGTCTACCATGGACTGCAGCCTAGAGTGTCTCTGTGTGCCTGTCTACCTGGGAGTGCAGCCTAGAGTGTCTCTGTGTGCCTGTCTACCTGGGAGAGCAGCCTAGAGTGTCTCTGTGTGCCTCTCTCCCTGCTTGTCTACCTTAGATTGCAGCCTACAGTGTCTCTGTGTGCTTGTCTACCTGGGAGTGCTGCGCAGAGTGTCTCTGTGTGCCTGTCTACCTGGGAGAGCAGACTAGAGTGTCTCTGTGTGACTCTCACCCTGCCTTTCTAAATGGGAGTGCAGCCTAGAGTGTGTCTTTGTGCCTGTCTACCTGGGAGTGCTGCCTACAGTGTCTCTGTGTGCCTCTCTCTCTGCTTGCCTACCTGGGAGTGCATCATACAGTGTCTTTGTGTGCCTGTCTATCTGAGAGTGCAGCCTAGAGTGTTTGTGTGTGCCTGTCTACCTGGGAGAGTAGCCTAGAGTGTCTCTATGTGCCTGTCTACCTGGGAGTGCTGCCTAGAGTGTGTGTGTCTGCCTATCTACCTGGGAGTGCTGCCTAGAGTGTGTGTGTGTGCCTATCTACCTGGGAGTGCAGCGTAGAGTGTCTCTGTGTCCCTATCTACCTGGAAGTGCAGCCTAGAGTGTTTCTGTGTGCCTGTCTACCTGGGAGTGCAGCCTAGAGTGTCTCTGTGTGCCTGTCTACCTGAGAGTGCAGCCTAGAGTGTTTCTGTGTGCCTGTCTACCTGGGAGTGCTGCCTAGGGTGTCGCTGTGTGCCTGTGTAACTGGGAGAGCAGCCGAGAGTGTCTCTGTGTGCCTCTCTCCCTGCGTGTCTAACTGGGAGTGCAGCCTAGAGTGACTCTGTGTGCCTGTCTGCCTGGGAGTGCTGCCTAGAGTGTGTGTGTGTGCCTGTCTACCTGGGAGAGCAGCCTAGAGTGTCTCTGTGTGCCTCTCTCCCTGCCTGTCTACATGGGAGTGCAGCCTACAGTGTCTCTGTGTGCTTGTCTACCTGGGAGTGCTGCGTAGAGTGTCTCTGTGTGCCTGTCTACATGGGAGAGCAGCCTTGAGTGTCTGTGTGTGGTTCTCTCCCTGCCTGTCTAAATGGGAGTGCAGCCTAGAGTTTGTTTTTGTGCCTGTCTACCTGGGAGTGCTGCCTACAGTGTCTCTGTGTGCCTCTCTCTCTGCTTGTCTACCTGGGAGTGCATCCTACAGTGTCTTTGTGTGCCTGTCTATCTGAGAGTGCAGCCTAGAGTGTTTGTGTGCGTGTCTACCTGGGGGTGCTGCCTAGAGTGTCTCTATGTGCCTGTCTACCTGGGAGAGCAGCCTAGAGTGTCTCTGTGTGACTCTCTCCTGCCTGTCTACCTGGGAGTGCAGCCTACAGTGTCTCTGTGTGCCTGTCTAACTGGGACTGCTGCCAGGAGTGACTCTGTGTGCCTGTCTACCTGGGATAGCAGCCTAGACTGTCTCTGTGTGACTCTCTCCCTGCCTGTCTACCTGGGAGAGTAGCCTAGAGTGTCTCTATGTGCCTGTCTACCTGGGAGTGCTGCCTAGAGTGTGTGTGTCTCCCTATCTACCTGGGAGTGCTGCCTAGAGTGTGTGTGTGTCCCTATCTACCTGGGAGTGCAGCCTAGAGTGTCTCTGTGTGCCTGTCTACCTGGGAGTGCAGCCTAGAGTGTCTCTGTGTGCGTTTCTACCTGGGAGTTCCGCCTAGAGTGTCTCTGTGTGCCTGTCTACCTGGGAGTGCTGACTAGAGTGTGTGTGTGTGCCTATCTACCTGGAAGTGCAGCCTAGAGTGTCTCTGTGTGCCTGTCTACCTGGGAGTGCAGCCTAGAGTGTCTCTGTGTGCCTGTCTACCTGGGAGAGCAGCCTAGAGTGTATCTGTGTGACTCTCACCCTGCCTGTCTAAATGGGAGTGCAGCCTAGAGTGTGTTTTTCTGCCTGTCTACCTGGGAGTGCAGCCAACAGTGTCTCTGTGTGCCTGTCTACCTGGGAGTGCTGCCCTGAGTGAGTCTGTGTGCCTGTCTGCCTGGGAGAGCAGCTTAGAGTGTCTCTGTGTGACTCTCTCCCTGCCTGTCTTCCTGGGAGTGCTGCCTAGAGTGTCTGTGTGTGCCTATCTAGCTGAGACTGCAGGCTAGAGTGTCTGTGTGTGCCTATCTATCTGGGAGTGCAGCCTAGAGTGTCTCTGTGTGCCTCTCTCCCAGCCTGTCTAAATGCGAGTGCAGCCTAGAGTGTCTCTGTGTGCCTGTGTAACTGGGAGAGCAGCCTAGAGTGTCTATGTGTGCCTCTCTCCCTGCCTGTCTAACTGGGAGTGCAGCCTAGAGTGTCTCTGTGTGCCTGTCTGCCTGGGAGTGCTGCCTAGAGTGTGTGTGTGCCTGTCTACCTGGGAGAGCAGCCTAGAGTGTCTCTGTGTGCCTCTCACCCTGCCTGTCTACCTGGGAATGCAGCCTACAGTGTCTCTCTATGCTTGTCTACCTGTGAGTGCTGCGTAGAGTGTCATTGTGTGCCTGTCTACATGGGAGAGCAGCCTAGAGTGTCTCTGTGTGACTCTCTCCCTGCCTGTCTATCATGGAATGCTGCCTAGAGTGTCTATGTGTGCCTGTCTACCTGGGAGAGTAGCCTAGAGTGTCTCTATGTGCCTGTCTACCTGGGAGTGCTGCCTAGAGTGTGTGTGTGTGCCTATTTACCTGGAAGTGCTGCCTAGAGTGTCTCTGTGTGCTTGTCTCCCTGGGAGTGCTGCCAAGAGTGTGTGTGTGTGCCTATCTAGCTGGAACTGCGGCCTAGAGTGTCTTTGTGTGCCTGTCTACCTGGGAGAGCAGCCTAGAGTGTCTCTGTGTGCCTCTCTCCCTCCCTGTCTACCTGGGGGTGCATCCTAGAGTGTCTCTGTGTGCCTCTCTACCTGGGAGTGCAGCCTAGAGTGTCTCTGTGTGCCTATCTAAATGGAACTGCAGCCTAGAGTGTCTCTGTGTGCTTGTCTACCTGGGAGTGCTGCCTAGAGTGTGTGTGTGTGCCTATCTACTTGGGACTGCAGCCTAGAGTGTTTCTGTGTGCCTGTCTACCTGGGAGTGCAGCCTAGAGTGTCTCTGTGTGCCTCTCTCCCTGCCTGTCTACCTGGGAGTGCAGCCTATTGTGTCTCTGTGTGCCTATCTACCTGGAAGTGCAGCCTAGAGTGTCTCTGTGTGCCTGTCTACCTGGGAGTGCATCCTAGAGTGTCTCTGTGTGCCTCTCTACCTGGGAGTGCAGCCTAGAGTGTCACTGTGTGCCTATCTACATGGAACTGCAGCCTAGATTGTCTCTGTGTGCCTGTCTACCTGGGAGTGCAGCCTACAGTGTCTCTGTGTGCCTGTCTACCTGGGAGTGCTGCCTAGAGTGTCTGTGTGTGCCTCTCTCCCCGCCCCTCTCCGTGCCTGTCAACCTGGGAGTGCAGCCTAGAGTGTCTCTGTGTGCCTCCCTCCTGCATATATACCTGGGAGTGCAGCCTAGAATGTCTCTGTGTGCCTGTCTACCTGGGAGTACAGCCTACAGTGTCTGTGTGTGCCTATCTACTTGGGACTGCAGGCTAGAGTGTCTCTGTGTGCCTGTCTGCCTGGGAGAGCTGCCTAGATTGTGTGTGTGTGCCTGTCTACCTGGGAGTGCAGCCTAGAGTGTGTCTGTGTGCCTGTCTACCTGGGAGTGCAGCCTAGAGTGTGTGTGTGTGCCTGTCTACCTGGGAGTGCAGCCTAGAGTGTGTCTGTGTGCCTGTCTAACTGGGAGAGCAGCCTAGAGTGTCTCTGTGTGTCTCTCTCCTGCCTGTCTACCTGGGAGTGCTGCCTAGAGTGTGTGTGTGTCCCTATCTACCTGGGAGTGCAGCCTAGAGTGTCTCTGTGTGCCTGTCTACCTGGGAGTGCAGCCTAGAGTGTCTCTGTGTGCGTGTCTACCTGGGAGTGCAGCCTAGAGTGTGTGTGTGTGCCTGTCTACCTGGGAGTGCTGACTAGAGTGTGTGTGTGTGCCTATCTACCTGGAAGTGCAGCCTAGAGTGTCTCTGTGTGCCTGTCTACCTGGGAATGCAGCCTAGTGTGTCTCTGTGTGCCTGTCTACCTCGGAGAGCAGCCTAGAGTGTCTCTGTGTGCCTCTCTCCCTGCTTGTCTACCTTAGATTGCAGCATACAGTGTCTCTGTGTGCTTGTCTACGTGGGAGTGCTGCGTAGAGTGTCTCTGTGTGACTCTCACCCTGCCTGTCTAAATGGGAGTGCAGCCAAGAGTGTGTTTTTCGGCCTGTCTACCTGGGAGTGCAGCAAACAGTGTCTCTGTGTGCCTGTCTACCTGGCAGTGCTGCCCTGAGTGACTCTGTGTGCCTGTCTGCCTGGGTGAGCAGCTTAGAGTGTCTCTGTGTGCCTCTCTCCCTGCCTGTCTGCCTGGGAGTGCTGCCTAGAGTGTGTGTGTGTGCCTGTCTACCTGGGAGAGCAGCCTAGAGTGTCTCTGTGTGCCTCTCTCCCTGCCTGTCTACCTGGGAGTGCAGCCTACAGTGTCTCTGTGTGCTTGTCTACCTGGGAGTGCTGCGTAGAGTGTCTCTGTGTGCCTGTCTACATGGGAGAGCAGCCTAGAGTGTCTGTGTGTGGTTCTCTCCCTGCCTGTCTAAATGGGTGTGCAGCCTAAAGTATGTCTGTGTGCCTGTCTACTTGGGAGTGCTGCCTACAGTGTCTCTGTGTACCTCTCTCTCTGCTTGTCTACCTGGGAGTGCATCCTACAGTGTCTCTGTGTGCCTGTCTACCTGAGAGTGTAGCCTAGAGTGTCTGTGTGTGCCTGTCTACTTGGGAGAGTAGCCTAGAGTGTCTGTGTGTCCCCATCTCCTGGGAGTGCAGCCTAGAGTGTCTCTGTGTGCCTGTCTATCTGGGAGTGCAGCCTAGAGTGTCTCTGTGTGCCTCTCTCCCTGCCTGTCTACCTGGGAGTGCTGCATAGGGTGTCTCTGTGTGCCTTGTACCAGGGAGAGCTGACTAGAGTGTCTCTGTGTGCCTCTCTCCCTGCGTATCTAACTGGGAGTGCAGCCTAGAGTGTCTCTGTGTGCCTGTCTACCTGAGAGTGTAGCCTAGAGTGTCTCTGTGTGCCTGTCTACATGGGAGAGCAGCCTAGAGTGTCTGTGTGTGGTTCTCTCCCTGCCTGTCTAAATGGGTGTGCAGCCTAAAGTATGTCTGTGTGCCTGTCTACTTGGGAGTGCTGCCTACAGTGTCTCTGTGTACCTCTCTCTCTGCTTGTCTACCTGGGAGTGCATCCTACAGTGTCTTTGTGTGCCTGTCTACCTGAGAGTGTAGACTACAGTGTCTCTGTGTGCCTGTCTACCTGAGAGTGTAGCCTAGAGTGTCTGTGTGTGCCTGTCTACTTGGGAGAGTAGCCTAGAGTGTCTGTGTGACCCCATCTCCTGGGAGTGCAGCCTAGAGTGTCTCTGTGTGCCTGTCTATCTGGGAGTGCAGCCTAGAGTGTCTCTGTGTGCCTCTCTCCCTGCCTGTCTACCTGGGAGTGCTGCATAGGGTGTCTCTGTGTGCCTTGTACCAGGGAGAGCTGACTAGAGTGTCTCTGTGTGCCTCTCTCCCTGCGTATCTAACTGGGAGTGCAGCCTAGAGTGTCTCTGTGTGACTCTCTCCCTGCCTATCTTCCTGGGAGTGCTGCCTAGAGTGTCTTTGTGTGCCTATCTAGCTGAGACTGCAGGCTAGAGTGTCTGTGTGTGCCTATCTATCTGGGAGTGCAGCCTAGAGTGTCTCTGTGTGCCTGTCTGCCTGGGGGTGCTGCCTAGAGTGTGTGTGTGTGCCTGTCTACCTGGGAGAGCAGCCTAGAGTGTCTCTGTGTGCCTCTCTCCCTGCCTGTCTACCATGGACTGCAGCCTAGAGTGGCTCTGTGTGCCTGTCTATCTGGGAGTGCAGCCTAGAGTGTCTCTGTGTGCCTGTCTGCCTGGGAGTGCTGCCTAGAGTGTGTGTGTGTGCCTGTCTACCTGGGAGAGCAGCCTAGAGTGTCTCTGTGTGCCTCTCACCCTACCTGTCTACCTGGGAATGCAGCCTACAGTGTCTCTCTATGCTTGTCTACCTGTGAGTGCTGCGTAGAGTGTCTCTGTGTGCCTGACTACCTGGGAGAGCAGCCTAGAGTGTCTCTGTGTGACTCTCTCCCTGCCTGTCTACCATGGACTACAGCCAAGAGTGTCTCTGTGTGCCTGTCTACATGGGAGTGCAGCCTAGAGTGTCTCTGTGTGCCTGTCTACCTGGGAGAGCAGGCTAGAGTGTCTCTGTGTGCCTCTCTCCCTGCTTGTCTACCTTAGATTGCAGCCTACAGTGTCTCTGTGTGCTTGTCTACCTGGGAGTGCTGCGCAGAGTGTCTCTGTGTGCCTGTCTACCTGGGAGAGCAGACTAGAGTGTCTCTGTGTGACTCTCACCCTGCCTTTCTAAATGGGAGTGCAGCCTAGAGTGTGTCTTTGTGCCTGTCTACCTGGGAGTGCTGCCTACAGTGTCTCTGTGTGCCTCTCTCTCTGCTTGCCTACCTGGGAGTGCATCCTACAGTGTCTTTGTGTGCCTGTCTATCTGAGAGTGCAGCCTAGAGTGTTTGTGTGTGCCTGTCTACCTGGGAGAGTAGCCTAGAGTGTCTCTATGTGCCTGTCTACCTGGGAGTGCTACCTAGAGTGTGTGTGTCTGCCTATCTACCTGGGAGTGCTGCCTAGAGTGTGTGTGTGTGCCTATCTACCTGGGAGTGCAGCCTAGAGTGTCTCTGTGTCCCTATCTACCTGGGAGTGCAGCCTAGAGTGTTTCTGTGTGCCTGTCTACCTGGGAGTGCAGCCTAGAGTGTCTCTGTGTGCCTGTCTACCTGAGAGTGCAGCCTAGAGTGTTTCTGTGTGCCTGTCTACCTGGGAGTGCTGCCTAGGGTGTCTCTGTGTGCCTGTGTAACTGGGAGAGCAGCCGAGAGTGTCTCTGTGTGCCTCTCTCCCTGCGTGTCTAACTGGGAGTGCAGCCTAGAGTGACTCTGTGTGCCTGTCTGCCTGGGAGTGCTGCCTAGAGTGTGTGTGTGTGCCTGTCTACCTGGGAGAGCAGCCTAGAGTGTCTCTGTGTGCCTCTCTCCCTGCCTGTCTACCTGGGAGTGCAGCCTACAGTGTCTCTGTGTGCTTGTCTACCTGGGAGTGCTGCGTAGATTGTCTCTGTGTGCCTGTCTACATGGGAGAGCAGCCTTGAGTGTCTGTGTGTGGTTCTCTCCCTGCCTGTCTAAATGGGAGTGCAGCCTAGAGTGTGTTTTTGTGCCTGTCTACCTGGGAGTGCTGCCTACAGTGTCTCTGTGTGCCTCTCTCTCTGCTTGTCTACCTGGGAATGCATCCTACAGTGTCTTTGTGTGCCTGTCTATCTGAGAGTGCAGCCTAGAGTGTTTGTGTGCGTGTATAACTGGGACTGCTGCCAGGAGTGACTCTGTGTGCCTGTCTACCTGGGATAGCAGCCTAGACTGTCTCTGTGTGACTCTCTCCCTGCCTGTCTACCTGGGAGAGTAGCCTAGAGTGTCTCTATGTGCCTGTCTACCTGGGAGTGCTGCCTAGAGTGTGTGTGTCTGCCTATCTACCTGGGAGTGCTGCCTAGAGTGTGTGTGTGTCCCTATCTACCTGGGAGTGCAGCCTAGAGTGTCTCTGTGTGCCTGTCTACCTGGGAGTGCAGCCTAGAGTGTCTCTGTGTGCGTTTCTACCTGGGAGTGCCGCCTAGAGTGTCTCTGTGTGCCATCTACCTGGGAGTGCTGACTAGAGTGTGTGTGTGTGCCTATCTACCTGGAAGTGCAGCCTAGAGTGTCTCTGTGTGCCTGTCTACCTGGGAGTGCAGCCTAGAGTGTCTCTGTGTGCCTGTCTACATGGGAGAGCAGCCTTGAGTGTCTGTGTGTGGTTCTCTCCCTGCCTGTCTAAATGGGAGTGCAGCCTAGAGTGTGTGTGTGTGCCTATCTACCAGGGAGTGCTGCCTAGATTGTGTGTGTGTGCCTATCTACCTGGGAGTGCATCCTACAGTGTCTTTGTGTGCCTGTCTATCTGAGAGTGCAGCCTAGAGTGTTTGTGTGCGTGTCTAACTGGGACTGCTGCCAGGAGTGACTCTGTGTGCCTGTCTACCTGGGATAGCAGCCTAGACTGTCTCTGTGTGACTCTCTCCCTGCCTGTCTACCTGGGAGAGTAGCCTAGAGTGTCTCTGTGTGCCTGTCTACCTGGGAGTGCAGCCTAGAGTGTCTCTGTGTGCGTTTCTACCTGGGAGTGCCGCCTAGAGTGTCTCTGTGTGCCTGTCTACCTGGGAGTGCTGACTAGAGTGTGTGTGTGTGCCTATCTACCTGGAAGTGCAGCCTAGAGTGTCTCTGTGTGCCTGTCTACCTGGGAGTGCAGCCTAGAGTGTCTCTGTGTGCCTGTCTACCTGGGAGAGCAGCCTAGAGTGTATCTGTGTGACTCTCACCCTGCCTGTCTAAATGGGAGTGCAGCCTAGAGTGTGTTTTTCTGCCTGTCTACCTGGGAGTGCAGCCAACAGTGTCTCTGTGTGCCTGTCTACGTGGGAGTGCTGCCCTGAGTGAGTCTGTGTGCCTGTCTGCCTGGGAGAGCAGCTTAGAGTGTCTCTGTGTGACTCTCTCCCTGCCTGTCTTCCTGGGAGTGCTGCCTAGAGTGTCTGTGTGTGCCTATCTAGCTGAGACTGCAGGCTAGAGTGTCTGTGTGTGCCTATCTATCTGGGAGTGCAGCCTACAGTGTCTCTGTGTGCCTCTCTCCCAGCCTGTCTAAATGCGAGTGCAGCCTAGAGTGTCTCTGTGTGCCTGTGTAACTGGGAGAGCAGCCTAGAGTGTCTCTGTGTGCCTCTCTCCCTGCCTGTCTAACTGGGAGTGCAGCCTAGAGTGTCTCTGTGTGCCTGTCTGCCTGGGAGTGCTGCCTAGAGTGTGTGTGTGTGCCTGTCTACCTGGGAGAGCAGCCTAGAGTGTCTCTGTGTGCCTCTCACCCTGCCTGTCTACCTGGGAATGCAGCCTACAGTGTCTCTCTATGCTTGTCTACCTGTGAGTGCTGCGTAGAGTGTCTCTGTGTGCCTGTCTACATGGGAGAGCAGCCTAGAGTGTCTCTGTGTGACTCTCTCCCTGCCTGTCTACCATGGAATGCAGCCTAGAGTGTCTATGTGTGCCTGTCTACCTGGGAGAGTAGCCTAGAATGTCTCTATGTGCCTGTCTACCTGGGAGTGCTGCCTAGAGTGTGTGTGTGTGCCTATTTACCTGGAAGTGCTGCCTACAGTGTCTCTGTGTGCTTGTCTCCCTGGGAGTGCTGCCAAGAGTGTGTGTGTGTGCCTATCTAGCTGGAAGTGCGGCCTAGAGTGTCTTTGTGTGCCTGTCTACCTGGGAGAGCAGCCTAGAGTGTCTCTGTGTGCCTCTCTCCCTGCCTGTCTACCTGGGAGTGCTGCCTAGGGTGTCTGTGTGCCTGTGTACCTGGGAGAACAGCCTAGAGTGTCTCTGTGTGCCTCTCTCCCTGCCTATCTAACTGGGAGTACAGCCTAGAGTGTCTCTGTGTGCCTGTCTACCTGGGAGTGCAGCCAAGAGTGTCTCTGTGTGCCTCTCTCCCTGCCTGTCTACCTGGGAGTGCAGCCTATAGTGTGTTTGTGTGCCTGTCTACGTGGGAGTGCTGCCTACAGTGTCTCTGTGTGCCTGTCTACCTGGGAGAGCAGCCTACAGTGTCTCTGTGTGCCTATCTCCCTGCCTGTCTACCTGGGAGTGCAGCCTACAGTGTCTATGTTTGCTTGTCTACCTGGGAGTGCTGCGTAGAGTGTCTCTGTGTGCCTGTCTACCTTGGAGTGCAACCTAGAGTGTCTCTGTGTGCCTGTCTACCTGGGAGTGCTGACTACAGTGTCTCTGTGTGCCGGTCTAACTGGGAGAGCAGCCTAGCGTGTCTCTGTGTGCCTGTCTACCTGGGAGTGCAGCCTAGAGTGTCTCTGTGTGCCTGTCTAACTGGGAGTGCAGCCTAGAGTGTCTCTGTGTGCCTGTCTACCTGGGAGTGCCGCCCAGACTGTCTCTCTGTGCCTGTGTAACTGGGAGTGCAGCCTAGAGTGTCTCTGTGTGCCTGTCTACCTGGGAGTGCTGCCTACATTTGTCTGTGTGCCTTTCTAACTGGGAGAGCAGCCTAGGGTGTCTCTGTGTGCCTGTCTACCTGGGAGAGCAGCCTAGAGAGTCTCTGTGTGCCTCTCTCTCTGCTTGTCTACCTGGGAGTGCATCCTACAGTGTCTCTGTGTGCCTGTCTACCTGAGAGTGCAGCATAGGGTGTCTGTGTGTGCCTGTCTACCTGGGAGAGTAGCCTAGAGTGTCTCTATGTGCCTGTCTACCTGGGATGTTGCCTAGATTGTGTGTGTGTGCCTATCTACCAGGGAGTGCTGCCTAGAGTGTGTGTGTGTGCCTATCTACCTGGGAGTGCAGCCTAGAGTGTCTCTGTGTGCCTGTCTACCTGGGAGTGCTGCCTAGAGTGTCTCTGTGTGCCTGTCTACCTGGGAGAGCAGCCTAGAGTGTCTCTGTGTGCCTCTCTCCTGCCTGTCTACCTGGGAGTGCAGCCTACAGAGTCTCTGTGTGCCTGTCTACCTGGGAGTGCTGCCCTGAGTGACTCTGTGTGCCTGTCTGCCTGGGAGAGCAGCTTAGAGTGTCTCTGTGTGACTCTCTCCCTGCCTGTCTTCCTGGGAGTGCTGCCTACAGTGTCTGTGTGTGCCTATCTAGCTGGGACTGCAGACTAGATTGTCTCTGTGTGCCTCTCTCCCTGCCTGTCTAACTGGGAGTGCAGCCTAGAGTGTCTCTTTGTGCCTGTCTACCTGGGAGTGCTGCCTAGAGTGTCTCTGTGTGTGCCTGTCTACCTGGGAGAGCAGCCTAGAGTGTCTCTTTGTGACTCTCTCCCTGCCTGTCTAAATGGGAGTGCAGCCTAGAGTGTGTCTTTGTGCCTCTCTACCTGGGAGTGCTGCCTACATTGTCTCTGTGTGCCTCTCTGCTTGTCTACCTAGGAGTGCATCGTACATTGTCTCTGTGTGCCTGTCTACCTGGGAGTGCTGCCTAGGGTGTCTCTGTGTGCCTGTGTACCCGGCAGAGCAGCCTAGAGTGTCTCTGTGTGCCTCTCTCCCTGCCTGTCTAACTGGGAGTGCAGCCTAGAGTGTCTCTTTGGGCCTGTCTACCTGGGAGTGCTGCCTAGAGTGTGTGTGTGTGCCTATCTACCTGGAAGTGCAGCCTAGAGTGTCTGTGTGTGCCTGTCTACCTGGGAGTGCTGCCTAGGATGTCTCTGTGTGCCTGTGTACCAGGGAGAGCAGCCTAGAGTGTATCTGTGTGCCTCTCTCCCTGCCTGTCTACCTGGGAGTGCAGCCTACAGGGTCTCTGTGTGCTTGTCTACCTGGGAGTGCTTCGTAGAGTGTCTCTGTGTGCCTGTCTACCTGGGAGAGCAGCCTAGAGTGTCTGTGTGTGGTTCTCTCCCTGCCTGTCTAAATGGGAGTGCAGCCTAAAGTGTGTCTGTGTGCCTGTCTACCTGGGAGTGCTGCCTACAGTGTCTCTGTGTGCCTCTCTCTCTGCTTGTCTACCTGGGAGTGCATCCTACAGTGTCTCTGTGTGCCTGTCTACCTGAGAGTGCAGCCTAGAGTGTCTGTGTGTGCCTGTCTACCTGGGAGAGTAGCCTACAGTGTCTCTATGTGCCTGTCTAACTGGGAGTGCTGCCTAGAGTGTGTGTGTCTGCCTATCTACCTGGGAGTGCTGCCTAGAGTGTGTGTGTGTACCTGTCTACCTGGGAGTGCTGCCTAGAGTGTCTCTGTATGCCTGTCTACCTGGGAGAGCAGCCTAGAGTGTCTCGGTGTGCGTCTCTCCCTGCCTGTCTACCTGGGAGTGCAGCTAACTATGTCTCTGTGTACTTGCCTACCTGGGAGTGCTGCGTAGAGTGTCTCTGTGTGCCTCTCTCCCTGCCTGTCTACCTGGGAGTGCTGCCTAGGGTGTCTCTGTGTGCCTGTGTACCTGGGAGAACAGCCTAGAGTGTCTCTGTGTGCCTCTCTCCCTGCCTATCTAACTGGGAGTACAGCCTAGAGTGTCTCTGTGTGCCTGTCTACCTGGGAGTGCAGCCAAGAGTGTCTCTGTGTGCCTCTCTCCCTGCCTGTCTACCTGGGAGTGCAGCCTAGAGTGTGTTTGTGTGCCTGTCTACCTGGGAGTGCTGCCTACAGTGTCTCTGTGTGCCTGTCTACCTGGGAGAGCAGCCTAGAGTGTCTCTGTGTGCCTATCTCCCTGCCTGTCTACCTGGGAGTGCAGCCTACAGTGTCTATGTTTGCTTGTCTACCTGGGAGTCCTGCGTAGAGTGTCTCTGTGTGCCTGTCTACCTTGGAGTGCAGCCTAGAGTGTCTCTGTGTGCCTGTCTACCTGGGAGTGCTGACTACAGTGTCTCTGTGTGCCGGTCTAACTGGGAGAGCAGCCTAGAGTGTCTCTGTGTGCCTATCTACCTTGGAGTGCAGCCTAGAGTGTCTCTGTGTGCCTGTTTACCTGGGAGTGCAGCCTAAAGTGTCTGTGTGTGCCTACCTACCTGGGAGTGCAGCCTAGAGTGTCTCTGTGTGCCTGTCTACCTGGGAGTGCAGCCTAGAGTGTCTCTGTGTGCCTGTCTACCTGGGAGTGCAGCCTAGAGTGTCTCTGTGTGCCTGTCTACCTGGGAGTGCCGCCGAGACTGTCTCTCTGTGCCTGTGTACCTGGGAGTGCAGACTAGAGTGTCTCTGTGTTCCTGTCTACCTGGGAGTGCTGCCTACATATGTCTGTGTGCCTTTCTAACTGGGAGAGCAGCCTAGGGTGTCTCTGTGTGCCTGTCTACCTGGGAGAGCAGCCTAGAGAGTCTCTGTGTGCCTCTCTCTCTGCTTGTCTACCTGGGAGTGCATCCTACAGTGTCTCTGTGTGCCTGTCTACCTGAGAGTGCAGCATAGAGTGTCTGTGTGTGCCTGTCTACCTGGGAGAGTAGCCTAGAGTGTCTCTATGTGCCTGTCTACCTGGGATGTTGCCTAGATTGTGTGTGTGTGCCTATCTACCAGGGAGTGCTGCCTAGAGTGTGTGTGTGTGCCTATCTACCTGGGAGTGCAGCCTAGAGAGTCTCTGTGTGCCTGTCTACCTGGGAGTGCTGCCTAGAGTGTCTCTGTGTGCCTGTCTACCTGGGAGAGCAGCCTAGAGTGTCTCTGTGTGCCTCTCTCCTGCCTATCTACCTGGGAGTGCAGCCTACAGAGTCTCTGTGTGCCTGTCTACCTGGGAGTGCTGCCCTGAGTGACTCTGTGTGCCTGTCTGCCTGGGAGAGCAGCTTAGAGTGTCTCTGTGTGACTCTCTCCCTGCCTGTCTTCCTGGGAGTGCTGCCTACAGTGTCTGTGTGTGCCTATCTAGCTGGGACTGCAGACTAGATTGTCTCTGTGTGCCTCTCTCCCTGCCTGTCTAACTGCGAGTGCAGCCTAGAGTGTCTCTGTGTGCCTGTCTAACTGGGAGTTCTTCCTAGGGTGTCTGCGTGTGCCTGTGTACCTCGTAGAGCAGCCTAGAGTGTCTCTGTGTGCCTCCCTCCCTGCTTGTCTATCTTAGATTGCAGCCTACAATGTCTCTGTGTGCTTGTCTACCTGGGAGTGCTGCGTAGAGTGTCTCTGTGTGCCTGTCTACCAGGGAGAGCATCCTAGAGTGTCTCTGTGTGACTCTCTCCCTGCCTGTCTAAATGGGAGTGCAGCCTAGAGGGTCTGTGTGTGCATATCTACCTGGGAGTGCAGCGTAGAGTGTCTCTTTGTGCCTGTCTACCTGGGAGTGATGCCTAGACTGTATCTCTGTGCCTGTCTACCTGGGAGTGTAGCCTAGAGTGTCTCTGTGTGCCTGTATACCTGGGTGTGCTGCCTACAGTGTCTCTGTGTGCCTGTCTAACTGGGAGAGCAACCTACAGTGTCTGTGTGTCCCTATCTACCTGGGAGTGCAGCCTAGAGTGTCTCTGTGTGCCTGTCTACCTGGGAGTGCAGCCTAGAGTGTCTCTGTGTGCCTCTCTCCCTGCCTGTCTAACTGGGAGTGCAGCCTAGAGTGTCTCTGTGTGGCTGTCTACCTGGGAGTGCTGCCTAGAGTGTCTCTGTGTGTGCCTGTCTGCCTGGGAGAGCAGCCTAGAGTGTCTCTGTGTGACTCTCTCCCTGCCTGTCTAAATGGGAATGCAGCCTAGAGTGTGTCTTTGTGCCTGTCTACCTGGGAGTGCTGCCTACAGTGTCTCTGTGTGCCTCTCTCTCTGCTTCTCTACCTACGAGTGCATCGTACATTGTCTCTGTGTGCCTGTCTAACTTGGAGTGCTGCCTAGGGTGTCTCTGTGTGCCTGTGTACACGGCAGAGCAGCCTAGAGTGTCTCTATGTGCCTGTCTAACTGGGAGTGCTGCCTAGAGTGTGTGTGTCTGCCTATCTACCTGGGAGTGCTGCCTAGAGTGTGTGTGTGTACCTGTCTACCTGGGAGTGCTGCCTAGAGTGTCTCTGTGTGCCTGTCTACCTGGGAGAGCAGCCTAGAGTGTCTCGGTGTGCGTCTCTCCCTGTCTGTCTACCTGGGAGTGCAGCTAACTGTGTCTCTGTGTACTTGCCTACCTGGGAGTGCTGCGTAGACTGTCTCTGTGTTCCTCTCTCCCTGCCTGACTACCTGGGAGTGCTGCCTAGGGTGTCTCTGTGTGCCTGTGTACCTGGGAGAGCAGCCTAGAGTGTCTCTGTGTGCCTCTCTCCCTGCCTATCTAACTGGGAGTACAGCCTAGAGTGTCTCTGTGTGCCTGTCTACCTGGGATTGCAGCCTAGAGTGTCTCTGTGTGCCTCTCTCCCTGCCTGTCTACCTGGCAGTGCAGCCGAGAGTGTGTCTGTGTGCCTGTCTACCTGGGAGTGCTGCCTACAGTGTCTCTGTGTGCCTGTCTACCTCGAGAGCAGCCTAGAGTGTCTCTGTGTGCCTATCTCCCTGCCTGTCTACCTGGGAGTGCAGCCTAGAGTGTCTCTGTGTGCCTATCTACCTGGGAGTGCGGCCTAGAGTGTCTCTGTGTGCCTGTCTACCTGGGAGTGCAGCCTAGAGTGTGTCTGTGTGCCAGTCTACCTGGGAGTGCAGCCTAGAGTGTCTGTGTGTGCCAGTCTACCTGGGAGTGCAGCCTAGAGTGTCTCTGTGTGCCTGTCTAACTGGGAGTGCCGCCCAGACTGTCTCTCTGTGCCTGTGTAC
This sequence comes from Vicugna pacos, assembly GCF_048564905.1. NCBI lineage: Eukaryota > Metazoa > Chordata > Mammalia > Artiodactyla > Camelidae > Vicugna > Vicugna pacos. Next base: position 53,965,632 of record NC_132993.1, read on the forward strand.
CTGGGAGTGCAGCCTAGAGTGTCTCTGTGTGCCTGTCTACCTGGGAGTTCTGCCTACATGTGTCTGTGTGCCTTTCTAACTGGGAGAGCAGCCTAGGGTGTCTCTGTGTGCCTGTCTACCTGGGAGAGCAGCCTAGAGTGTCTCTGTGTGCCTCTCTCTCTGCTTGTCTACCTGGGAGTGAATCCTACAGTGTCTCCGTGTGCCTGTCTACCTGAGAGTGCTGCATAGAGTGTGTGTGCCTGTCTAACTTGGAGAGTAGCCTAGAGTGTCTCTATGTGCCTGTCTACCTAGGATGCTGCCTAGATTGTGTGTGTGTGCCTATCTACCAGGGAGTGCTGCCTAGAGTGTGTGTGTGTGCCTATCTACCTGGGAGTGCAGCCTAGAGTGTCTGTGTGTCCCTATCTACCTGGGAGTGCAGCCTAGAGTGTCTTTGTGTGCCTGTCTCCCTGGGAGTGCTGCCTAGAGTGTCTCTGTGTGCCTATCTACCTGGAAGTGCAGCCTAGAGTGTCTCTGTGTGCCTGTCTATCTGGGAGTGCTGCCTAGAGTGTCTCTGTGTGCCTGTCTACCTGGGAGTGCAGCCTACAGTGTCTATGTGTGCTTGTCTACCTGGGAGTGCTTCGTAGAGTGTCTCTGTGTGCCTGTCTACCTGGGAGAGCAGCCTAGAGTGTCTCTGTGTGCCTGTCTGCCTGGGAGTGCTGCCTAGAGTGTGTGTGTGTGCCTGTCTACCTGGGAGAGCAGCCTAGAGTGTCTCTGTGTGCCTCTCACCCTGCCTGTCTACCTGGGAATGCAGCCTACAGTGTCTCTCTATGCTTGTCTACCTGTGAGTGCTGCGTAGAGTGTCTCTGTGTGCCTGTCTACCTGGGAGAGCAGCCTAGAGTGTCTCTGTGTGACTCTCTCCCTGCCTGTCTACCATGGACTGCAGCCTAGAGTGTCTCTGTGTGCCTGTCTACCTGGGAGTGCAGCCTAGAGTGTCTCTGTGTGCCTGTCTACCTGGGAGAGCAGCCTAGAGTGTCTCTGTGTGCCTCTCTCCCTGCTTGTCTACCTTAGATTGCAGCCTACAGTGTCTCTGTGTGCTTGTCTACCTGGGAGTGCTGCGCAGAGTGTCTCTGTGTGCCTGTCTACCTGGGAGAGCAGACTAGAGTGTCTCTGTGTGACTCTCACCCTGCCTTTCTAAATGGGAGTGCAGCCTAGAGTGTGTCTTTGTGCCTGTCTACCTGGGAGTGCTGCCTACAGTGTCTCTGTGTGCCTCTCTCTCTGCTTGCCTACCTGGGAGTGCATCATACAGTGTCTTTGTGTGCCTGTCTATCTGAGAGTGCAGCCTAGAGTGTTTGTGTGTGCCTGTCTACCTGGGAGAGTAGCCTAGAGTGTCTCTATGTGCCTGTCTACCTGGGAGTGCTGCCTAGAGTGTGTGTGTCTGCCTATCTACCTGGGAGTGCTGCCTAGAGTGTGTGTGTGTGCCTATCTACCTGGGAGTGCAGCGTAGAGTGTCTCTGTGTCCCTATCTACCTGGAAGTGCAGCCTAGAGTGTTTCTGTGTGCCTGTCTACCTGGGAGTGCAGCCTAGAGTGTCTCTGTGTGCCTGTCTACCTGAGAGTGCAGCCTAGAGTGTTTCTGTGTGCCTGTCTACCTGGGAGTGCTGCCTAGGGTGTCGCTGTGTGCCTGTGTAACTGGGAGAGCAGCCGAGAGTGTCTCTGTGTGCCTCTCTCCCTGCGTGTCTAACTGGGAGTGCAGCCTAGAGTGACTCTGTGTGCCTGTCTGCCTGGGAGTGCTGCCTAGAGTGTGTGTGTGTGCCTGTCTACCTGGGAGAGCAGCCTAGAGTGTCTCTGTGTGCCTCTCTCCCTGCCTGTCTACATGGGAGTGCAGCCTACAGTGTCTCTGTGTGCTTGTCTACCTGGGAGTGCTGCGTAGAGTGTCTCTGTGTGCCTGTCTACATGGGAGAGCAGCCTTGAGTGTCTGTGTGTGGTTCTCTCCCTGCCTGTCTAAATGGGAGTGCAGCCTAGAGTTTGTTTTTGTGCCTGTCTACCTGGGAGTGCTGCCTACAGTGTCTCTGTGTGCCTCTCTCTCTGCTTGTCTACCTGGGAGTGCATCCTACAGTGTCTTTGTGTGCCTGTCTATCTGAGAGTGCAGCCTAGAGTGTTTGTGTGCGTGTCTACCTGGGGGTGCTGCCTAGAGTGTCTCTATGTGCCTGTCTACCTGGGAGAGCAGCCTAGAGTGTCTCTGTGTGACTCTCTCCTGCCTGTCTACCTGGGAGTGCAGCCTACAGTGTCTCTGTGTGCCTGTCTAACTGGGACTGCTGCCAGGAGTGACTCTGTGTGCCTGTCTACCTGGGATAGCAGCCTAGACTGTCTCTGTGTGACTCTCTCCCTGCCTGTCTACCTGGGAGAGTAGCCTAGAGTGTCTCTATGTGCCTGTCTACCTGGGAGTGCTGCCTAGAGTGTGTGTGTCTCCCTATCTACCTGGGAGTGCTGCCTAGAGTGTGTGTGTGTCCCTATCTACCTGGGAGTGCAGCCAAGAGTGTCTCTGTGTGCCTGTCTACCTGGGAGTGCAGCCTAGAGTGTCTCTGTGTGCGTTTCTACCTGGGAGTTCCGCCTAGAGTGTCTCTGTGTGCCTGTCTACCTGGGAGTGCTGACTAGAGTGTGTGTGTGTGCCTATCTACCTGGAAGTGCAGCCTAGAGTGTCTCTGTGTGCCTGTCTACCTGGGAGTGCAGCCTAGAGTGTCTCTGTGTGCCTGTCTACCTGGGAGAGCAGCCTAGAGTGTATCTGTGTGACTCTCACCCTGCCTGTCTAAATGGGAGTGCAGCCTAGAGTGTGTTTTTCTGCCTGTCTACCTGGGAGTGCAGCCAACAGTGTCTCTGTGTGCCTGTCTACCTGGGAGTGCTGCCCTGAGTGAGTCTGTGTGCCTGTCTGCCTGGGAGAGCAGCTTAGAGTGTCTCTGTGTGACTCTCTCCCTGCCTGTCTTCCTGGGAGTGCTGCCTAGAGTGTCTGTGTGTGCCTATCTAGCTGAGACTGCAGGCTAGAGTGTCTGTGTGTGCCTATCTATCTGGGAGTGCAGCCTAGAGTGTCTCTGTGTGCCTGTGTAACTGGGAGAGCAGCCTAGAGTGTCTATGTGTGCCTCTCTCCCTGCCTGTCTAACTGGGAGTGCAGCCTAGAGTGTCTCTGTGTGCCTGTCTGCCTGGGAGTGCTGCCTAGAGTGTGTGTGTGTGCCTGTCTACCTGGGAGAGCAGCCTAGAGTGTCTCTGTGTGCCTCTCACCCTGCCTGTCTACCTGGGAATGCAGCCTACAGTGTCTCTCTATGCTTGTCTAACTGTGAGTGCTGCGTAGAGTGTCATTGTGTGCCTGTCTACATGGGAGAGCAGCCTAGAGTGTCTCTGTGTGACTCTCTCCCTGCCTGTCTACCATGGAATGCTGCCTAGAGTGTCTATGTGTGCCTGTCTACCTGGGAGAGTAGCCTAGAGTGTCTCTATGTGCCTGTCTACCTGGGAGTGCTGCCTAGAGTGTGTGTGTGTGCCTATTTACCTGGAAGTGCTGCGTAGAGTGTCTCTGTGTGCTTGTCTCCCTGGGAGTGCTGCCAAGAGTGTGTGTGTGTGCCTATCTAGCTGGAACTGCGGCCTAGAGTGTCTTTGTGTGCCTGTCTACCTGGGAGAGCAGCCTAGAGTGTCTCTGTGTGCCTCTCTCCCTCCCTGTCTACCTGGGGGTGCATCCTAGAGTGTCTCTGTGTGCCTCTCTACCTGGGAGTGCAGCCTAGAGTGTCTCTGTGTGCCTATCTAAATGGAACTGCAGCCTAGAGTGTCTCTGTGTGCTTGTCTACCTGGGAGTGCTGCCTAGAGTGTGTGTGTGTGCCTATCTACTTGGGACTGCAGCCTAGAGTGTTTCTGTGTGCCTGTCTACCTGGGAGTGCAGCCTAGAGTGTCTCTGTGTGCCTCTCTCCCTGCCTGTCTACCTGGGAGTGCAGCCTACTGTGTCTCTGTGTGCCTATCTACCTGGAAGTGCAGCCTAGAGTGTCTCTGTGTGCCTATCTACCTGGGAGTGCATCCTAGAGTGTCTCTGTGTGCCTCTCTACCTGGGAGTGCAGCCTAGAGTGTCACTGTGTGCCTATCTACATGGAACTGCAGCCTAGAGTGTCTCTGTGTGCCTGTCTACCTGGGAGTGCAGCCTACAGTGTCTCTGTGTGCCTGTCTACCTGGGAGTGCTGCCTAGAGTGTCTGTGTGTGCCTCTCTCCCCGCCCCTCTCCGTGCCTGTCAACCTGGGAGTGCAGCCTACAGTGTCTCTGTGTGCTTGTCTACCTGGGAGTGCTGCGTAGAGTGTCTCTGTGTGCCTGTCTACATGGGAGAGCAGCCTTGAGTGTCTGTGTGTGGTTCTCTCCCTGCCTGTCTAAATGGGAGTGCAGCCTAGAGTGTGTTTTTGTGCCTGTCTACCTGGGAGTGCTGCCTACAGTGTCTCTGTGTGCCTCTCTCTCTGCTTGTCTACCTGGGAGTGCATCCTACAGTGTCTTTGTGTGCCTGTCTATCTGAGAGTGCAGCCTAGAGTGTTTGTGTGCGTGTCTAACTGGGACTGCTGCCAGGAGTGACTCTGTGTGCCTGTCTACCTGGGATAGCAGCCTAGACTGTCTCTGTGTGACTCTCTCCCTGCCTGTCTACCTGGGAGAGTAGCCTAGAGTGTCTCTATGTGCCTGTCTACCTGGGAGTGCTGCCTAGAGTGTGTGTGTCTGCCTATCTACCTGGGAGTGCTGCCTAGAGTGTGTGTGTGTCCCTATCTACCTGGGAGTGCAGCCTAGAGTGTCTCTGTGTGCCTGTCTACCTGGGAGTGCAGCGTAGAGTGTCTCTGTGTGCGTTTCTACCTGGGAGTGCCGCCTAGAGTGTCTCTGTGTGCCTGTCTACCTGGGAGTGCTGACTAGAGTGTGTGTGTGTGCCTATCTACCTGGAAGTGCAGCCTAGAGTGTCTCTGTGTGCCTGTCTACCTGGGAGTGCAGCCTAGAGTGTCTCTGTGTGCCTGTCTACCTGGGAGAGCAGCCTAGAGTGTATCTGTGTGACTCTCACCCTGCCTGTCTAAATGGGAGTGCAGCCTAGAGTGTGTTTTTCTGCCTGTCTACCTGGGAGTGCAGCCAACAGTGTCTCTGTGTGCCTGTCTACCTGGGAGTGCTGCCCTGAGTGAGTCTGTGTGCCTGTCTGCCTGGGAGAGCAGCTTAGAGTGTCTCTGTGTGACTCTCTCCCTGCCTGTCTTCCTGGGAGTGCTGCCTAGAGTGTCTGTGTGTGCCTATCTAGCTGAGACTGCAGGCTAGAGTGTCTGTGTGTGCCTATCTATCTGGGAGTGCAGCCTAGAGTGTCTCTGTGTGCCTCTCTCCCAGCCTGTCTAAATGCGAGTGCAGCCTAGAGTGTCTCTGTGTGCCTGTGTAACTGGGAGAGCAGCCTAGAGTGTCTCTGTGTGCCTCTCTCCCTGCCTGTCTAACTGGGAGTGCAGCCTAGAGTGTCTCTGTGTGCCTGTCTGCCTGGGAGTGCTGCCTAGAGTGTGTGTGTGTGCCTGTCTACCTGGGAGAGCAGCCTAGAGTGTCTCTGTGTGCCTCTCACCCTGCCTGTCTACCTGGGAATGCAGCCTACAGTGTCTCTCTATGCTTGTCTACCTGTGAGTGCTGCGTAGAGTGTCTCTGTGTGCCTGTCTACATGGGAGAGCAGCCTAGAGTGTCTCTATGTGACTCTCTCCCTGCCTGTCTACCATGGAATGCAGCCTAGAGTGTCTATGTGTGCCTGTCTACCTGGGAGAGTAGCCTAGAGTGTCTCTATGTGCCTGTCTACCTGGGAGTGCTGCCTAGAGTGTGTGTGTGTGCCTATTTACCTGGAAGTGCTGCCTACAGTGTCTCTGTGTGCTTGTCTCCCTGGGAGTGCTGCCAAGAGTGTGTGTGTGTGCCTATCTAGCTGGAAGTGCGGCCTAGAGTGTCTTTGTGTGCCTGTCTACCTGGGAGAGCAGCCTAGAGTGTCTCTGTGTGCCTCTCTCCCTGCCTGTCTACCTGGGAGTGCTGCCTAGGGTGTCTCTGTGTGCCTGTGTACCTGGGAGAACAGCCTAGAGTGTCTCTGTGTGCCACTCTCCCTGCCTATCTAACTGGGAGTACAGCCTAGAGTGTCTCTGTGTGCCTGTCTACCTGGGAGTGCAGCCAAGAGTGTCTCTGTGTGCCTCTCTCCCTGCCTGTCTACCTGGGAGTGCAGCCTAGAGTGTGTTTGTGTGCCTGTCTACGTGGGAGTGCTGCCTACAGTGTCTCTGTGTGCCTGTCTACCTGGGAGAGCAGCCTACAGTGTCTCTGTGTGCCTATCTCCCTGCCTGTCTACCTGGGAGTGCAGCCTACAGTGTCTATGTTTGCTTGTCTACCTGGGAGTGCTGCGTAGAGTGTCTCTGTGTGCCTGTCTACCTTGGAGTGCAACCTAGAGTGTCTCTGTGTGCCTGTCTACCTGGGAGTGCTGACTACAGTGTCTCTGTGTGCCGGTCTAACTGGGAGAGCAGCCTAGCGTGTCTCTGTGTGCCTGTCTACCTGGGAGTGCAGCCTAGAGTGTCTCTGTGTGCCTGTCTACCTGGGAGTGCAGCCTAGAGTGTCTCTGTGTGCCTGTCTACCTGGGAGTGCCGCCCAGACTGTCTCTCTGTGCCTGTGTAACTGGGAGTGCAGCCTAGAGTGTCTCTGTGTGCCTGTCTACCTGGGAGTGCTGCCTACATTTGTCTGTGTGCCTTTCTAACTGGTAGAGCAGCCTAGGGTGTCTCTGTGTGCCTGTCTACCTGGGAGAGCAGCCTAGAGAGTCTCTGTGTGCCTCTCTCTCTGCTTGTCTACCTGGGAGTGCATCCTACAGTGTCTCTGTGTGCCTGTCTACCTGAGAGTGCAGCATAGGGTGTCTGTGTGTGCCTGTCTACCTGGGAGAGTAGCCTAGAGTGTCTCTATGTGCCTGTCTACCTGGGATGTTGCCTAGATTGTGTGTGTGTGCCTATCTACCAGGGAGTGCTGCCTAGAGTGTGTGTGTGTGCCTATCTACCTGGGAGTGCAGCCTAGAGTGTCTCTGTGTGCCTGTCTACCTGGGAGTGCTGCCTAGAGTGTCTCTGTGTGCCTGTCTACCTGGGAGAGCAGCCTAGAGTGTCTCTGTGTGCCTCTCTCCTGCCTGTCTACCTGGGAGTGCAGCCTACAGAGTCTCTGTGTGCCTGTCTACCTGGGAGTGCTGCCCTGAGTGACTCTGTGTGCCTGTCTGCCTGGGAGAGCAGCTTAGAGTGTCTCTGTGTGACTCTCTCCCTGCCTGTCTTCCTGGGAGTGCTGCCTACAGTGTCTGTGTGTGCCTATCTAGCTGGGACTGCAGACTAGATTGTCTCTGTGTGCCTCTCTCCCTGCCTGTCTAACTGGGAGTGCAGCCTAGAGTGTCTCTGTGTGCCTGTCTACCTGGGAGTGCTGCCTAGAGTGTCTCTGTGTGTGCCTGTCTACCTGGGAGAGCAGCCTAGAGTGTCTCTTTGTGACTCTCTCCCTGCCTGTCTAAATGGGAGTGCAGCCTAGAGTGTGTCTTTGTGCCTCTCTACCTGGGAGTGCTGCCTACATTGTCTCTGTGTGCCTCTCTGCTTGTCTACCTAGGAGTGCATCGTACATTGTCTCTGTGTGCCTGTCTACCTGGGAGTGCTGCCTAGGGTGTCTCTGTGTGCCTGTGTACCCGGCAGAGCAGCCTAGAGTGTCTCTGTGTGCCTCTCTCCCTGCCTGTCTAACTGGGAGTGCAGCCTAGAGTGTCTCTTTGGGCCTGTCTACCTGGGAGTGCTGCCTAGAGTGTGTGTGTGTGCCTATCTACCTGGAAGTGCAGCCTAGAGTGTCTGTGTGTGCCTGTCTACCTGGGAGTGCTGCCTAGGATGTCTCTGTGTGCCTGTGTACCAGGGAGAGCAGCCTAGAGTGTATCTGTGTGCCTCTCTCCCTGCCTGTCTACCTGGGAGTGCAGCCTACAGGGTCTCTGTGTGCTTGTCTACCTGGGAGTGCTTCGTAGAGTGTCTCTGTGTGCCTGTCTACCTGGGAGAGCAGCCTAGAGTGTCTGTGTGTGGTTCTCTCCCTGCCTGTCTAAATGGGAGTGCAGCCTAAAGTGTGTCTGTGTGCCTGTCTACCTGGGAGTGCTGCCTACAGTGTCTCTGTGTGCCTCTCTCTCTGCTTGTCTACCTGGGAGTGCATCCTACAGTGTCTCTGTGTGCCTGTCTACCTGAGAGTGCAGCCTAGAGTGTCTCTGTGTGCCTATCTACCTTGGAGTGCAGCCTAGAGTGTCTCTGTGTGCCTGTTTACCTGGGAGTGCAGCCTAAAGTGTCTGTGTGTGCCTACCTACCTGGGAGTGCAGCCTAGAGTGTCTCTGTGTGCCTGTCTACCTGGGAGTGCAGCCTAGAGTGTCTCTGTGTGCCTGTCTACCTGGGAGTGCAGCCTAGAGTGTCTCTGTGTGCCTGTCTACCTGGGAGTGCCGCCGAGACTGTCTCTCTGTGCCTGTGTACCTGGGAGTGCAGCCTAGAGTGTCTCTGTGTTCCTGTCTACCTGGGAGTGCTGCCTACATATGTCTGTGTGCCTTTCTAACTGGGAGAGCAGCCTAGGGTGTCTCTGTGTGCCTGTCTACCTGGGAGAGCAGCCTAGAGAGTCTCTGTGTGCCTCTCTCTCTGCTTGTCTACCTGGGAGTGCATCCTACAGTGTCTCTGTGTGCCTGTCTACCTGAGAGTGCAGCATAGAGTGTCTGTGTGTGCCTGTCTACCTGGGAGAGTAGCCTAGAGTGTCTCTATGTGCCTGTCTACCTGGGATGTTGCCTAGATTGTGTGTGTGTGCCTATCTACCAGGGAGTGCTGCCTAGAGTGTGTGTGTGTGCCTATCTACCTGGGAGTGCAGCCTAGAGTGTCTTTGTGTGCCTGTCTACCTGGGAGTGCTGCCTAGAGTGTCTCTGTGTGCCTGTCTACCTGGGAGAGCAGCCTAGAGTGTCTCTGTGTGCCTCTCTCCTGCCTGTCTACCTGGGAGTGCAGCCTACAGAGTCTCTGTGTGCCTGTCTACCTGGGAGTGCTGCCCTGAGTGACTCTGTGTGCCTGTCTGCCTGGGAGAGCAGCTTAGAGTGTCTCTGTGTGACTCTCTCCCTGCCTGTCTTCCTGGGAGTGCTGCCTACAGTGTCTGTGTGTGCCTATCTAGCTGGGACTGCAGACTAGATTGTCTCTGTGTGCCTCTCTCCCTGCCTGTCTAACTGCGAGTGCAGCCTAGAGTGTCTCTGTGTGCCTGTCTAACTGGGAGTTCTTCCTAGGGTGTCTGCGTGTGCCTGTGTACCTCGTAGAGCAGCCTAGAGTGTCTCTGTGTGCCTCCCTCCCTGCTTGTCTATCTTAGATTGCAGCCTACAATGTCTCTGTGTGCTTGTCTACCTGGGAGTGCTGCGTAGAGTGTCTCTGTGTGCCTGTCTACCAGGGAGAGCATCCTAGAGTGTCTCTGTGTGACTCTCTCCCTGCCTGTCTAAATGGGAGTGCAGCCTAGAGGGTCTGTGTGTGCATATCTACCTGGGAGTGCAGCGTAGAGTGTCTCTTTGTGCCTGTCTACCTGGGAGTGATGCCTAGACTGTATCTCTGTGCCTGTCTACCTGGGAGTGTAGCCTAGAGTGTCTCTGTGTGCCTGTATACCTGGGTGTGCTGCCTACAGTGTCTCTGTGTGCCTGTCTAACTGGGAGAGCAACCTACAGTGTCTGTGTGTCCCTATCTACCTGGGAGTGCAGCCTAGAGTGTCTCTGTGTGCCTGTCTACCTGGGAGTGCAGCCTAGAGTGTCTCTGTGTGCCTCTCTCCCTGCCTGTCTAACTGGGAGTGCAGCATAGAGTGTCTCTGTGTGGCTGTCTACCTGGGAGTGCTGCCTAGAGTGTCTCTGTGTGTGCCTGTCTGCCTGGGAGAGCAGCCTAGAGTGTCTCTGTGTGACTCTCTCCCTGCCTGTCTAAATGGGAATGCAGCCTAGAGTGTGTCTTTGTGCCTGTCTACCTGGGAGTGCTGCCTACAGTGTCTCTGTGTGCCTCTCTCTCTGCTTCTCTACCTACGAGTGCATCGTACATTGTCTCTGTGTGCCTGTCTAACTTGGAGTGCTGCCTAGGGTGTCTCTGTGTGCCTGTGTACACGGCAGAGCAGCCTAGAGTGTCTCTATGTGCCTGTCTAACTGGGAGTGCTGCCTAGAGTGTGTGTGTCTGCCTATCTACCTGGGAGTGCTGCCTAGAGTGTGTGTGTGTACCTGTCTACCTGGGAGTGCTGCCTAGAGTGTCTCTGTGTGCCTGTCTACCTGGGAGAGCAGCCTAGAGTGTCTCGGTGTGCGTCTCTCCCTGTCTGTCTACCTGGGAGTGCAGCTAACTGTGTCTCTGTGTACTTGCCTACCTGGGAGTGCTGCGTAGAGTGTCTCTGTGTTCCTCTCTCCCTGCCTGACTACCTGGGAGTGCTGCCTAGGGTGTCTCTGTGTGCCTGTGTACCTGGGAGAGCAGCCTAGAGTGTCTCTGTGTGCCTCTCTCCCTGCCTATCTAACTGGGAGTACAGCCTAGAGTGTCTCTGTGTGCCTGTCTACCTGGGATTGCAGCCTAGAGTGTCTCTGTGTGCCTCTCTCCCTGCCTGTCTACCTGGCAGTGCAGCCGAGAGTGTGTCTGTGTGCCTGTCTACCTGGGAGTGCTGCCTACAGTGTCTCTGTGTGCCTGTCTACCTCGAGAGCAGCCTAGAGTGTCTCTGTGTGCCTATCTCCCTGCCTGTCTACCTGGGAGTGCAGCCTAGAGTGTCTCTGTGTGCCTGTCTACCTTGGAGTGCAACCTAGAGTGTCTCTGTGTGCCTGTCTACCTGGGAGTGCTGACTACAGTGTCTCTGTGTGCCGGTCTAACTGGGAGAGCAGCCTAGCGTGTCTCTGTGTGCCTGTCTACCTGGGAGTGCAGCCTAGAGTGTCTCTGTGTGCCTGTCTACCTGGGAGTGCAGCCTAGAGTGTCTCTGTGTGCCTGTCTACCTGGGAGTGCAACCTAGAGTGTCTCTGTGTGCCTGTCTACCTGGGAGTGCTGACTACAGTGTCTCTGTGTGCCGGTCTAACTGGGAGAGCAGCCTAGCGTGTCTCTGTGTGCCTGTCTACCTGGGAGTGCAGCCTAGAGTGTCTCTGTGTGCCTGTCTACCTGGGAGTGCAGCCTAGAGTGTCTCTGTGTGCCTGTCTACCTGGGAGTGCCGCCCAGACTGTCTCTCTGTGCCTGTGTAACTGGGAGTGCAGCCTAGAGTGTCTCTGTGTGCCTGTCTACCTGGGAGTGCTGCCTACATTTGTCTGTGTGCCTTTCTAACTGGGAGAGCAGCCTAGGGTGTCTCTGTGTGCCTGTCTACCTGGGAGAGCAGCCTAGAGAGTCTCTGTGTGCCTCTCTCTCTGCTTGTCTACCTGGGAGTGCATCCTACAGTGTCTCTGTGTGCCTGTCTACCTGAGAGTGCAGCATAGGGTGTCTGTGTGTGCCTGTCTACCTGGGAGAGTAGCCTAGAGTGTCTCTATGTGCCTGTCTACCTGGGATGTTGCCTAGATTGTGTGTGTGTGCCTATCTACCAGGGAGTGCTGCCTAGAGTGTGTGTGTGTGCCTATCTACCTGGGAGTGCAGCCTAGAGTGTCTCTGTGTGCCTGTCTACCTGGGAGTGCTGCCTAGAGTGTCTCTGTGTGCCTGTCTACCTGGGAGAGCAGCCTAGAGTGTCTCTGTGTGCCTCTCTCCTGCCTGTCTACCTGGGAGTGCAGCCTACAGAGTCTCTGTGTGCCTGTCTACCTGGGAGTGCTGCCCTGAGTGACTCTGTGTGCCTGTCTGCCTGGGAGAGCAGCTTAGAGTGTCTCTGTGTGACTCTCTCCCTGCCTGTCTTCCTGGGAGTGCTGCCTACAGTGTCTGTGTGTGCCTATCTAGCTGGGACTGCAGACTAGATTGTCTCTGTGTGCCTCTCTCCCTGCCTGTCTAACTGGGAGTGCAGCCTAGAGTGTCTCTGTGTGCCTGTCTACCTGGGAGTGCTGCCTAGAGTGTCTCTGTGTGTGCCTGTCTACCTGGGAGAGCAGCCTAGAGTGTCTCTTTGTGACTCTCTCCCTGCCTGTCTAAATGGGAGTGCAGCCTAGAGTGTGTCTTTGTGCCTCTCTACCTGGGAGTGCTGCCTACATTGTCTCTGTGTGCCTCTCTGCTTGTCTACCTAGGAGTGCATCGTACATTGTCTCTGTGTGCCTGTCTACCTGGGAGTGCTGCCTAGGGTGTCTCTGTGTGCCTGTGTACCCGGCAGAGCAGCCTAGAGTGTCTCTGTGTGCCTCTCTCCCTGCCTGTCTAACTGGGAGTGCAGCCTAGAGTGTCTCTTTGGGCCTGTCTACCTGGGAGTGCTGCCTAGAGTGTGTGTGTGTGCCTATCTACCTGGAAGTGCAGCCTAGAGTGTCTGTGTGTGCCTGTCTACCTGGGAGTGCTGCCTAGGATGTCTCTGTGTGCCTGTGTACCAGGGAGAGCAGCCTAGAGTGTATCTGTGTGCCTCTCTCCCTGCCTGTCTACCTGGGAGTGCAGCCTACAGGGTCTCTGTGTGCTTGTCTACCTGGGAGTGCTTCGTAGAGTGTCTCTGTGTGCCTGTCTACCTGGGAGAGCAGCCTAGAGTGTCTGTGTGTGGTTCTCTCCCTGCCTGTCTAAATGGGAGTGCAGCCTAAAGTGTGTCTGTGTGCCTGTCTACCTGGGAGTGCTGCCTACAGTGTCTCTGTGTGCCTCTCTCTCTGCTTGTCTACCTGGGAGTGCATCCTACAGTGTCTCTGTGTGCCTGTCTACCTGAGAGTGCAGCCTAGAGTGTCTCTGTGTGCCTATCTACCTTGGAGTGCAGCCTAGAGTGTCTCTGTGTGCCTGTTTACCTGGGAGTGCAGCCTAAAGTGTCTGTGTGTGCCTACCTACCTGGGAGTGCAGCCTAGAGTGTCTCTGTGTGCCTGTCTACCTGGGAGTGCAGCCTAGAGTGTCTCTGTGTGCCTGTCTACCTGGGAGTGCAGCCTAGAGTGTCTCTGTGTGCCTGTCTACCTGGGAGTGCCGCCGAGACTGTCTCTCTGTGCCTGTGTACCTGGGAGTGCAGCCTAGAGTGTCTCTGTGTTCCTGTCTACCTGGGAGTGCTGCCTACATATGTCTGTGTGCCTTTCTAACTGGGAGAGCAGCCTAGGGTGTCTCTGTGTGCCTGTCTACCTGGGAGAGCAGCCTAGAGAGTCTCTGTGTGCCTCTCTCTCTGCTTGTCTACCTGGGAGTGCATCCTACAGTGTCTCTGTGTGCCTGTCTACCTGAGAGTGCAGCATAGAGTGTCTGTGTGTGCCTGTCTACCTGGGAGAGTAGCCTAGAGTGTCTCTATGTGCCTGTCTACCTGGGATGTTGCCTAGATTGTGTGTGTGTGCCTATCTACCAGGGAGTGCTGCCTAGAGTGTGTGTGTGTGCCTATCTACCTGGGAGTGCAGCCTAGAGTGTCTTTGTGTGCCTGTCTACCTGGGAGTGCTGCCTAGAGTGTCTCTGTGTGCCTGTCTACCTGGGAGAGCAGCCTAGAGTGTCTCTGTGTGCCTCTCTCCTGCCTGTCTACCTGGGAGTGCAGCCTACAGAGTCTCTGTGTGCCTGTCTACCTGGGAGTGCTGCCCTGAGTGACTCTGTGTGCCTGTCTGCCTGGGAGAGCAGCTTAGAGTGTCTCTGTGTGACTCTCTCCCTGCCTGTCTTCCTGGGAGTGCTGCCTACAGTGTCTGTGTGTGCCTATCTAGCTGGGACTGCAGACTAGATTGTCTCTGTGTGCCTCTCTCCCTGCCTGTCTAACTGCGAGTGCAGCCTAGAGTGTCTCTGTGTGCCTGTCTAACTGGGAGTTCTTCCTAGGGTGTCTGCGTGTGCCTGTGTACCTCGTAGAGCAGCCTAGAGTGTCTCTGTGTGCCTCCCTCCCTGCTTGTCTATCTTAGATTGCAGCCTACAATGTCTCTGTGTGCTTGTCTACCTGGGAGTGCTGCGTAGAGTGTCTCTGTGTGCCTGTCTACCAGGGAGAGCATCCTAGAGTGTCTCTGTGTGACTCTCTCCCTGCCTGTCTAAATGGGAGTGCAGCCTAGAGGGTCTGTGTGTGCATATCTACCTGGGAGTGCAGCGTAGAGTGTCTCTTTGTGCCTGTCTACCTGGGAGTGATGCCTAGACTGTATCTCTGTGCCTGTCTACCTGGGAGTGTAGCCTAGAGTGTCTCTGTGTGCCTGTATACCTGGGTGTGCTGCCTACAGTGTCTCTGTGTGCCTGTCTAACTGGGAGAGCAACCTACAGTGTCTGTGTGTCCCTATCTACCTGGGAGTGCAGCCTAGAGTGTCTCTGTGTGCCTGTCTACCTGGGAGTGCAGCCTAGAGTGTCTCTGTGTGCCTCTCTCCCTGCCTGTCTAACTGGGAGTGCAGCATAGAGTGTCTCTGTGTGGCTGTCTACCTGGGAGTGCTGCCTAGAGTGTCTCTGTGTGTGCCTGTCTGCCTGGGAGAGCAGCCTAGAGTGTCTCTGTGTGACTCTCTCCCTGCCTGTCTAAATGGGAATGCAGCCTAGAGTGTGTCTTTGTGCCTGTCTACCTGGGAGTGCTGCCTACAGTGTCTCTGTGTGCCTCTCTCTCTGCTTCTCTACCTACGAGTGCATCGTACATTGTCTCTGTGTGCCTGTCTAACTTGGAGTGCTGCCTAGGGTGTCTCTGTGTGCCTGTGTACACGGCAGAGCAGCCTAGAGTGTCTCTATGTGCCTGTCTAACTGGGAGTGCTGCCTAGAGTGTGTGTGTCTGCCTATCTACCTGGGAGTGCTGCCTAGAGTGTGTGTGTGTACCTGTCTACCTGGGAGTGCTGCCTAGAGTGTCTCTGTGTGCCTGTCTACCTGGGAGAGCAGCCTAGAGTGTCTCGGTGTGCGTCTCTCCCTGTCTGTCTACCTGGGAGTGCAGCTAACTGTGTCTCTGTGTACTTGCCTACCTGGGAGTGCTGCGTAGAGTGTCTCTGTGTTCCTCTCTCCCTGCCTGACTACCTGGGAGTGCTGCCTAGGGTGTCTCTGTGTGCCTGTGTACCTGGGAGAGCAGCCTAGAGTGTCTCTGTGTGCCTCTCTCCCTGCCTATCTAACTGGGAGTACAGCCTAGAGTGTCTCTGTGTGCCTGTCTACCTGGGATTGCAGCCTAGAGTGTCTCTGTGTGCCTCTCTCCCTGCCTGTCTACCTGGCAGTGCAGCCGAGAGTGTGTCTGTGTGCCTGTCTACCTGGGAGTGCTGCCTACAGTGTCTCTGTGTGCCTGTCTACCTCGAGAGCAGCCTAGAGTGTCTCTGTGTGCCTATCTCCCTGCCTGTCTACCTGGGAGTGCAGCCTAGAGTGTCTCTGTGTGCCTATCTACCTGGGAGTGCGGCCTAGAGTGTCTCTGTGTGCCTGTCTACCTGGGAGTGCAGCCTAGAGTGTCTCTGTGTGCCAGTCTACCTGGGAGTGCAGCCTAGAGTGTCTCTGTGTGCCAGTCTACCTGGGAGTGCAGCCTAGAGTGTCTCTGTGTGCCTGTCTAACTGGGAGTGCCGCCCAGACTGTCTCTCTGTGCCTGTGTACCTGGGAGTGCAGCCTAGAGTGTCTCTGTGTGCCTGTCTACCTGGGAGTTCTGCCTACATGTGTCTGTGTGCCTTTCTAACTGGGAGAGCAGCCTAGGGTGTCTCTGTGTGCCTGTCTACCTGGGAGAGCAGCCTAGAGTGTCTCTGTGTGCCTCTCTCTCTGCTTGTCTACCTGGGAGTGAATCCTACAGTGTCTCCGTGTGCCTGTCTACCTGAGAGTGCTGCATAGAGTGTGTGTGCCTGTCTAACTTGGAGAGTAGCCTAGAGTGTCTCTATGTGCCTGTCTACCTGGGATGCTGCCTAGATTGTGTGTGTGTGCCTATCTACCAGGGAGTGCTGCCTAGAGTGTGTGTGTGTGCCTATCTACCTGGGAGTGCAGCCTAGAGTGTCTGTGTGTCCCTATCTACCTGGGAGTGCAGCCTAGAGTGTCTTTGTGTGCCTGTCTCCCTGGGAGTGCTGCCTAGAGTGTCTCTGTGTGCCTATCTACCTGGAAGTGCAGCCTAGAGTGTCTCTGTGTGCCTGTCTATCTGGGAGTGCTGCCTAGAGTGTCTCTGTGTGCCTGTCTACCTGGAAGTGCAGCCTAGAGTGTCTCTGTGTGCCTGTCTATCTGGGAGTGCTGCCTAGAGTGTCTCTGTGAGCCTGTCTACCTGGGAGAGCAGCCTAGAGTGTCTCTGTGTGCCTCTCTCCTGCCTGTCTACCTGGGAGTGCAGCCTACAGTGTCTCTGTGTGCCTGTCCACCTGGGAGTGCTGCCCTTAGTGACTCTGTGTGCCTGTCTGCCTGGGAGAGCAGCTTAGAGTGTCTGTGTGTGACTCTCTCCCTGCCTGTCTTCCTGGGAGTGCTGCCTAGAGTGTCTGTGTGTGCCTATCTAGCTGGGACTGCAGACTAGATTGTCTCTGTGTGCTCTCTCCCTGCCTGTCTAACTGCAAGTGCAGCCTAGAGTGTCTCTGTGTGCCTGTCTAACTGGGAGTGCTGCCTAGGGTGTCTGTGTGTGCCTGTGTACCTCGTAGAGCAGCCTAGAGTGTCTCTGTGTGCCTCCCTCCCTGCTTGTCTATCTTAGACTGCAGCCTACAATGTCTCTGTGTGCTTGTCTACCTGGGAGTGCTGCGTAGAGTGTCTCTGTGTGCCTGTCTACCTGGGAGAACATCCTAGAGTGTCTCTGTGTGACTCTCTCCGTGCCTGTCTAAATGGGAGTGCAGCCTAGAGGGTCTGTGTGTGCCTATCTACCTGGGAGTGCAGCCTAGAGTGTCTCTGTGTGCCTCTCTCCCTGCCTGTCTAACTGGGAGTGCAGCCTAGAGTGTCTCTGTGTGCCTGTCTACCTGGGAGTGCTGCCTAGAGTGTCTCTGTGTGTGCCTTTCAGCCTGGGAGAGCAGCCTAGAGTATCTCTGTGTGACTCTCTCCATCCCTGTCTAAATGGGAGTGCAGCCTAGAGTGTGTCTTGTGCCTGTCTACCTGGGAGTGCTGCCTACAGTGTCTCTGTGTGACTCTCTCTCTGCTTGTCTACCTACGACTGCATCGTACATTGTCTCTGTGTGCCTGTCTACCTTGGAGTGCTGCCTAGGGTGTCTCTGTGTGCCTGTGTACCCGGCAGAGCAGCCTAGAGTGTCTCTGTGTGCCTCTCTCCCTGCCTGTCTACCTGGGAGTTCAGCATACAGTGTCTCTGTGTGCCTGTCTACCTGGGAGTGATGCCTACAGTGTCTGTGTGTGCCTATCTACCTGGGAGTGCAGCCTAGAGTGTCTGTGTGTGCCTATCTACCTTAGAGTGCAGCCTAGAGAGTCTGTGTGTGCCTGTCTATCTGGGAGAGTAGCCTAGAGTGTCTCTATGTGCCTGTCTACCTGGGAGTGCTGCCTAGAGTGTGTGTCTGCCTATCTACCTGAGAGTGCAGCCTAGAGTGTCTGTGTGTCCCTATCTACCTGGGAGTGCAGCCTAGAGTGTCTCTGTGTGCCTGTCTACCTGGGAGTGCAGCCTAGAGTGTCTCTGTGTGCCTGTCTAACTGGGAGTGCAGCCTAGAGTGTCTCTGTGTGCCTCTCTCCCTGCCTGTCTAACTGGGAGTGCAGCCTAGAGTGTCTCTGTGTGCCTGTCTACCTGGGAGTGCTGCCTAGAGTGTGTGTGTGTGCCTGTCTACCAGGGAGAGCATCCTAGAGTGTCTCTGTGTGACTCTCTCCGTGCCTGTCTAAATGGGAGTGCAGCCTAGAGGGTCTGTGTGTGCCTATCTACCTGGGAGTGCAGCGTAGAGTGTCTCTTTGTGCCTGTCTACCTGGGAGTGAAGCCTAGACTGTATCTCTGTGCCTGTCTACCTGGGAGTGTAGCCTAGAGTGTCTCTGTGTGCCTGTCTACCTGGGTGTGCTGCCTACAGTGTCTCTGTGTGCCTGTCTAACTGGGAGAGCAACCTACAGTGTCTGTGTGTCCCTATCTACCTGGGAGTGCAGCCTAGAGTGTCTCTGTGTGCCTGTCTACCTGGGAGTGCAGCCTAGAGTGTCTCTGTGTGCCTCTCTCCCTGCCTGTCTAACAGGGAGTGCAGCCTAGAGTGTCTCTGTGTGGCTGTCTACCTGGGAGTGCTGCCTAGAGTGTCTCTGTGTGTGCCTGTCCGCCTGGGAGAGCAGCCTAGAGTGTCTCTGTGTGACTCTCTCCCTGCCTGTCTAAATGGGAATGCAGCCTAGAGTGTGTCTTTGTGCCTGTCTACCTGGGAGTGCTGCCTACAGTGTCTCTGTGTGCCTCTCTCTCTGCTTGTCTACCTACGAGTGCATCGTACATTGTCTCTGTGTGCCTGTCTAACTTGGAGTGCTGCCTAGGGTGTCTCTGTGTGCCTGTGTACCCGGCAGAGCAGCCTAGAGTGTCTCTGTGTGCCTCTCTCCCTGCCTGTCTACCTGGGAGTGCAGCCTACAGTGTCTCTGTGTGCCTGTCTACCTGGGAGTGATGCCTACAGTGTCTCTGTGTGCCTATCTACCTGGGAGTGCAGCCTAGAGTGTCTGTGTGTGCCTATGTACCTTAGAGTGCAGCCTAGAGTGTCTGGGTGTGCCTGTCTATCTGGGAGAGTAGCCTAGAGTGTCTCTATGTGCCTGTCTACCTGGGAGTGCTGCCTAGAGTGTGTGTCTGCCTATCTACCTGAGAGTGCAGCCTAGAGTGTCTATGTGTCCCTATCTACCTGGGAGTGCAGCCTAGAGTGTCTCTGTGTGCCTGTCTACCTGGGAGTGCTGCCTAGGGTGTCTCTGTGTGCCTGTGTACACGGCAGAGCAGCCTAGAGTGTCTCTGTGTGCCTCTCTCCCTGCCTGTCTAACTGTGAGTGCAGCCTAGAGTGTCTCTCTGTGCCTGTATACCTGGGAGTGCTGCCTAGAGTGTGTGTGTGTGCCTATCTACCTGGAAGTGCAGCCTAGAGTGTCTGTGTGTGCCTGTCTACCTGGGAGTGCTGCCTAGGATGTCTCTGTGTGCCTGTGTACCAGGGAGAGCAGCCTAGAGTGTATCTGTGTGCCTCTCTCCCTGCCTGTCTACCTGGGAGTGCAGCCTACAGTGTCTATGTGTGCTTGTCTACCTGGGAGTACTTCGTAGAGTGTCTCTGTGTGCCTGTCTACCTGGGAGAGCAGCCTAGAGTGTCTGTGTGTGGTTCTCTCCCTGTCTGTCTAAATGGGAGTGCAGCCTAAAGTGTGTCTGTGTGCCTGTCTACCTGGGAGTGCTGCCTACAGTGTCTCTGTGTGCCTCTCTCTCTGCTTGTCTACCTGGGAGTGCATCCTACAGTGTCTCTGTGTGCCTGTCTACCTGAGAGTGCAGCCTAGAGTGTCTGTGTGTGCCTGTCTACCTGGGAGAGTAGCCTACAGTGTCTCTATGTGCCTGTCTAACTGGGAGTGCTGCCTAGAGTGTGTGTGTCTGCCTGTCTACCTGGGAGTGCTGCCTAGAGTGTGTGTGTGTACCTGTCTACCTGGGAGTGCTGCCTAGAGTGTCTCTGTGTGCCTGTCTACCTGGGAGAGCAGCCTAGAGTGTCTCGGTGTGCGTCTCTCCCTGCCTGTCTACCTGGGAGTGCAGCTAACTGTGTCTCTGTGTACTTGCCTACCTGGGAGTGCTGCGTAGAGTGTCTCTGTGTGCCTCTCTCCCTGCCTGACTATCTGGGAGTGCTGCCTAGGGTGTCTCTGTGTGCCTGTGTACCTGGGAGAGCAGCCTAGAGTGTCTCTGTGTGCCTCTCTCCCTGCCTATCTAACTGGGAGTACAGCCTATAGTGTCTCTGTGTGCATGTCTACCTGGGAGTGCAGCCTAGAGTGTCTCTGTGTGCCTCTCTCCCTGCCTGTCTACCTGGCAGTGCAGCCGAGAGTGTGTCTGTGTGCCTGTCTACCTGGGAGTGCTGCCTACAGTGTCTCTGTGTGCCTGTCTACCTGGGAGAGCAGCCTAGAGTGTCTCTGTGTGCCTATCTCCCTGCCTGTCTACCTGGGAGTGCAGCCTACAGTGTGTATGTTTGCTTGTCTACCTGGGAGTGCTGCGTAGAGTGTCTCTGTGTGCCTGTCTACCTTGGAGTGCAGCCTAGAGTGTCTCTGTGTGCCTGTCTACCTGGGAGTGCTGACTACAGTGTCTCTGTGTGCCGGTCTAACTGGGAGAGCAGCGTAGAGTGTCTCTGTGTGCCTATCTACCTTGGCGTGCAGCGTAGAGTGTCTCTGTGTGCCTGTCTACCTGGGAGTGCTGACTACTGTGTCTCTGTGTGCCGGTCTAACTGGGAGAGCAGCCTAGAATGTCTCTGTGTGCCTATCTACCTGGGAGTGCAGCCTAGAGTGTCTCTGTGTGCCTGTCTACCTGGGAGTGCAGACTAGAGTGTCTCTGTGTGCCTGTCTACCTGGGAGTGCAGCCTAGAGTGTCTCTGTGTGCCTGTCTACCTTGGAGTGCCGCCCAGACTGTCTCTCTGTGCCTGTGTACCTGGGAGTGCAGCCTAGAGTGTCTCTGTGTGCCTGTCTACTTGGGAGTTCTGCCTACATGTGTCTGTGTGCCTTTCTAACTGGGAGAGCAGCCTAGGGTGTCTCTGTGTGCCTTTCTACCTGGGAGAGCAGCCTAGAGTGTCTCTGTGTGCCTCTCTCTCAGCTTGTCTACCTGGGAGTGCATCCTACAGTGTCTCCGTGTGCCTGTCTACCTGAGAGTGCTGCATAGAGTGTCTGTGTGTGCCTGTCTACCTTGGAGAGTAGCCTAGAGTGTCTCTATGTGCCTGTCTACCTGGGATGCTGCCTAGATTGTGTGTGTGTGCCTATCTACCAGGGAGTGCTGCCTAGAGTGTGTGTGTGTGCCTATCTACCTGGGAGTGCAGCCTAGAGTGTCTGTGTGTCCCTATCTACCTGGGAGTGCAGCCTAGAGTGTCTTTGTGTGCCTGTCTCCCTGGGAGTGCTGCCTAGGGTGTCTCTGTGTGCCTATCTACCTGGAAGTGTAGCCTAGAGTGTCTCTGTGTGCCTGTCTATCTGGGAGTGCTGCCTAGAGTGTCTCTGTGTGCCTGTCTACCTGGGAGAGCAGCCTAGAGTGTCTCTGTGTGCCTCTCTCCTGCCTGTCTACCTGGGAGTGCAGCCTACAGTGTCTCTGTGTGCCTGTCTACCTGGGAGTGCTGCCCTGAGTGACTCTGTGTGCCTGTCTGCCTGGGAGAGCAGCTTAGAGTGTCTCTGTGTGACTCTCTCCCTGCCTGTCTTCCTGGGAGTGGTGCCTACATTGTCTGTGTGTGCCTATCTAGCTGGGACTGCAGACTAGATTGTCTCTGTGTGCCTCTCTCCCTGCCTGTCTAACTGCGAGTGCAGCCTAGAGTGTCTCTGTGTGCCTGTCTAACTGGGAGTGCTGCCTAGGGTGTCTGTGTGTGCCTGTGTACCTCGTAGAGCAGCCTAGAGTGTCTCTGTGTGCCTCCCTCCCTGCTTGTCTATCTTAGATTGCAGCCTACAATGTCTCTGTGTGCTTGTCTACCTGGGAGTGCTGCGTAGAGTGTCTCTGTGTGCCTGTCTACATGGGAGAGCATCCTAGAGTGTCTCTGTGTGACTCTCTCCCTGCCTGTCTAAATGGGAGTGCAGCCTAGAGGGTCTGTGTGTGCCTATCTACCTGGGAGTGCAGCGTAGAGTGTCTCTTTCTGCCTGTCTACCTGGGATTGAAGCCTAGACTGTATCTCTGTGCCTGTCTACCTGGGAGTGTAGCCTAGAGTGTCTCTGTGTGCCTGTCTACCTGGGTGTGCTGCCTACAGTGTCTCTGTGAGCCTGTCTAACTGGGAGAGCAACCTATAGTATCTGTGTGTCCCTATCTACCTGGGAGTGCAGCCTAGAGTGTCTCTGTGTGCCTCTCTCCCTGCCTGTCTAACTGGGAGTGCAGCCTAGAGTGTCTCTGTGTGCCTGTCTACCTGGGAGTGCTGCCTAGAGTGTCTCTGTGTGTGCCTGTCGGCCTGGGAGAGCAGCCTAGAGTACCTCTGTGTGACTCTCTCCCTGCCTGTCTAAATGGGAGTGCAGCCTAGAGAGTGTCTTTGTGCCTGTCTACCTGGGAGTGCTGCCTACAGTGTCTCTGTGTGCCTCTCTCTCTGCTTGTCTACCTACGAGTGCATCGTACATTGTCTCTGTGTGCCTGTCTACCTTGGAGTGCTGCCTAGGGTGTCTCTGTGTGCCTGTGTACCCGGCAGAGCAGCCTAGAGTGTCTCTGTGTGCCTCTCTCCCTGCCTGTCTACCTGGGAGTGCAGCATACAGTGTCTCTGTGTGCCTGTCTACCTGGGAGTGATGCCTACAGTGTCTGTGTGTGCCTATCTACCTGGGAGTGCAGCCTAGAGTGTCTGTGTGTGCCTATCTACCTTAGAGTGCAGCCTAGAGAGTCTGTGTGTGCCTGTCTATCTGGGAGAGTAGCCTAGAGTGTCTCTATGTGCCTGTCTACCTGGGAGTGCTGCCTAGAGTGTGTGTCTGCCTATCTACCTGAGAGTGCAGCCTAGAGTGTCTGTGTGTCCCTATCTACCTGGGAGTGCAGCCTAGAGTGTCTCTGTGTGCCTGTCTAACTGGGAGTGCAGCCTAGAGTGTCTCTGTGTGCCTGTCTAACTGGGAGTGCAGCCTAGAGTGTCTGTGTGTGCCTGTCCACCTGGGAGTGCAGCCTAGAGTGTCTCTGTGTGCCTGTCTACCTGGGAGTGCTGCCTAGAGTGTGTGTGTGTACCTATCTACATGGAAGTGCAGCCTAGAGTGTCTCTGTGTGACTCTCTCCCTGCCTATCTACCTGGGAGTGCAGCCTAGAGTGTCTCTGTGTGCCTGTCTACCTGGGAGTGCAGCCTAGAGTGTCTGTGTGTGCCTATCTACCTTGGAGTGCAGCCTACAGTGTCTCTGTGTGCATGTCTTCCTGAGAGTGCAGCCTAGAGTGTCTGTGTGTGCCTCTCTCCCTTTCTGTCTAACTGGGAGTGCAGCTTAGAGTGTCTCTGTGTGCCTGTCTACCTGGGAGTGCTGCCTAGAGTGTGTGTGTGTGTCTATCTACCTGGAAGTGCAGCCTGGAGTGTCTGTGTGTGCCTATCTCTCTGGGACTGCAGCCTAGAGTGTCTGTGTGTGCCTATCTACATGGGAGTGCAGCCTAGAGTGTCTCTGTGTGCCTGTCTAGCTGGTAGTGCTGCCTAGAGTGTCTCTGTGTGCCTCTCTCCCTGCCTGTCTACGTGGGAGTGCAGCCTACAGTGTCTCTGTGTGCCTGTCTACATGGGAGAGCAGCCTACAGTTTGTCTGTGTGCCTCTCTCCCTGCCTGTCTACCTGGGAGTGCAGCGTACAGTGTCTCTGTGTGCCTGTCTACCTAGGAGTACAGCCTAGCGTGTGTCAGTGTCCCTCTCTCACGGCCTCCCTCCCTGCCTGTCTACCTGGGAGTGCAACGTAGAGGGTCTCTGTGTGCCTGTCTACTTGTGAGAGCAGCCTAGATTGTCTCAGTGTGACTCTCTCCCTACCTGTCTACGTGGGAGTGTTGCCTAGAGTGTCTGTGTGTGCCTATCGACCTGGGAGTGCAGCCTAGAGTGTCTCTTTGTGCCTGTCTACCTGAGAGTGCTGCGTAGATTGTCTGTGTGTGCCTATCTACCTGGAAGTGCTGCCTAGAGTGTCTCTGTGTGCCTCTCTCCCTGCCTGTCTACCTGACAGTGCAGCCTAGAGTGTCTCTGTGTGCCTGTCACCCTGGGAGTGATACCTAGAGTGTCTGGGTGTGCCTGTCTACCTGGGAGTGCAGCTTAGAGTGTCTGTGTGTGCCTATGTACCTGAGAGGGCAGCGTAGAGTGTCTCTGTGTGCCTGTCTACCTGGGAGTGCAGCCTAGAGTGTGTCTGTGTGCCTCTCTACCTGGGAGTGCTGCCTAGGGTGTCTCTGCGTGCCTGTGTACCTGGGAGAGCAGTCTAGAGCGTCTCTGTGTGCCCCTTCACTGCTTGTCTAACTTGGATTGCAGCCTACAGTGTCTCTGTGTGCCTGTCTACCTGGGAGAGCAGCCTAGAGTGTCTCAGTGTGCCTCTCTCCCTGCCTGTCTACCTGACAGTGCAGCCTACAATGTCTCTGTGTGCCTGTCTACCTGGGAGTGATGCCTAGAGTGTCTGGGTGTGCCTGTCTACCTGGGAGTGCAGCTTAGAGTGTCTCTGTGTGCCTATGTACCTAGGAGTGCAACGTAGAGTGTCTCTGTGTGCCGGTCTAATTGGGAGAGCAGCCAAGAGTGTCTGTGTGTGTCTATCTACCTTGGAGTGCAGCCTAGAATGTCTCTGTGTGCCTGTCTACCTGTGAGTGCAGCCTAAAGTGTCTGTGTGTGCCTATCTACCTGGGAGTGCAGCCTAGAGTGTCTCTGTGTGCCTGTCTACCTGGGAGTGCAGCCTAGAGTGTCTCTGTGTGCCTGTCTACCTGGTAGTGCAGCCTAGAGTGTCTCTGTGTGCCTGTCTACCTGGGAGTGCTGCCTACATGTCTCTGTGTGCCTTTCTAACTGGGAGAGCAGCCTAGGGTGTCTCTGTGTGCCTGTCTACCTGGGAGAGCAGCCTAGAGAGTCTCTGTGTGCCTCTCTCTCTGCTTGTCTACCTGGGTGCATCCTACAGTGTCTCTGTGTGCCTGTCTACCTGAGAGTGCAGCATAGAGTGTCTGTGTGTGCCTGTCTACCTTGGAGAGTAGCCTAGAGTGTCTCTATGTGCCTGTCTACCTGGGATGCTGCCTAGATTGTGTGTGTGTGCCTATCTACCAGGGAGTGCTGCCTAGAGTGTGTCTGTGTGCCTATCTACCTGGGAGTGCAGCCTAGAGTGTCTGTGTGTCCCTATCTCCCTGGGAGTGCAGCCTAGAGTGTCTTTGTGTGCCTGTCTCCCTGGGAGTGCTGCGTAGAGTGTCTCTGTGTGCCTATCTACCTGGAAGTGCAGCCTAGAGTGTCTGTGTGTGCCTGTCTACCTTGGAGTGCTGCCTAGAGTGTCTCTGTGTGCCTGTCTACCTCGGAGAGCAGCCTAGAGTGTCTCTGTGTGCCTCTCTTCTGCCTGTCTACCTGGGAGTGCAGCCTACAGTGTCTCTGTGTGCCTGTCTACCTGGGAGTGCTGCCCTGAGTGACTCTCTGTGCCTGTCTGCCTGGGAGAGCAGCTTAGAGTGTCTCTGTGTGACTCTCTCCCTGCCTGTCTTCCTGGGAGTGCTGCCTAGAGTGTCTGTGTGTGCCTGTCTAGCTGGGACTGCAGACTAGAGTGTCTCTGTGTGCCTCTCTCCCTGCCTGTCTAACTGCGAGTGCAGCCTAGAGTGTCTCTGTGTGCCTGTCTACCTGGGAATGCAGCCTAGAGTGTCTCTGTGTGCCTGTCTACCTGGGAGAGCAGCCTAGAGTGTCTCTGTGTGCCTCTCTCCCTGCTTGTCTACCTTAGATTGCAGCATACAGTGTCTCTGTGTGCTTGTCTCCCTGGGAGTGCTGCGTAGAGTGTCTCTGTGTGCCTCTCTCCCTGCGTGTCTAACTGGGAGTGCAGCCTAGAGTGACTCTGTGTGCCTGTCTGCCTGGGAGTGCTGCCTAGAGTGTGTGTGTGTGCCTGTCTACCTGGGAGAGCAGCCTAGAGTGTCTCTGTGTGCCTCTCTCCCTGCCTGTCTACCTGGGAGTGCAGCCTACAGTGTCTCTGTGTGCTTGTCTACCTGGGAGTGCTGCGTAGAGTGTCTGTGTGTGCCTGTCTACATGGGAGAGCAGCCTAGAGTGTCTGTGTGTGGTTCTCTCCCTGCCTGTCTAAATGGGTGTGCAGCCTAAAGTATGTCTGTGTGCCTGTCTACTTGGGAGTGCTGCCTACAGTGTCTCTGTGTACCTCTCTCTCTGCTTGTCTACCTGGGAGTGCATCCTACAGTGTCTCTGTGTGCCTGTCTACCTGAGAGTGTAGCCTAGAGTGTCTGTGTGTGCCTGTCTACTTGGGAGAGTAGCCTAGAGTGTCTGTGTGTCCCCATCTCCTGGGAGTGCAGCCTAGAGTGTCTCTGTGTGCCTGTCTATCTGGGAGTGCAGCCTAGAGTGTCTCTGTGTGCCTCTCTCCCTGCCTGTCTACCTGGGAGTGCTGCATAGGGTGTCTCTGTGTGCCTTGTACCAGGGAGAGCTGCCTAGAGTGTCTCTGTGTGCCTCTCTCCCTGCCTATCTAACTGGGAGTGCAGCCTAGAGTGTCTCTGTGTGCCTGTCTACCTGGGAGTGCAGCGTAGAGTGTCTCTGTGTGACTCTCTCCCTGCCTGTCTTCCTGGGAGTGCTGCCTAGAGTGTCTTTGTGTGCCTATCTAGCTGAGACTGCAGGCTAGAGTGTCTGTGTGTGCCTATCTATCTGGGAGTGCAGCCTAGAGTATCTCTGTGTGCCTCTCTCCCTGACTGTCTAACTGCGAGTGCAGCCTAGAGTGTCTCTGTGTGCCTGTGTAACTGGGAGAGCAGCCTAGAGTGTCTCTGTGTGCCTCTCTCCCTGCCTGTCTACCATGGACTGCAGCCTAGAGTGTCTCTGTGTGCCTGTCTATCTGAGAGTGCAGCCTAGAATGTCTCTGTGTGCCTGTCTGCCTGGGAGTGCTGCCTAGAGTGTGTGTGTGTGCCTGTCTACCTGGGAGAGCAGCCTAGAGTGTCTCTGTGTGCCTCTCACCCTACCTGTCTACCTGGGAATGCAGCCTACAGTGTCTCTCTATGCTTGTCTACCTGTGAGTGCTGCGTAGAGTGTCTCTGTGTGCCTGTCTACCTGGGAGAGCAGCCTAGAGTGTCTCTGTGTGACTCTCTCCCTGCCTGTCTACCATGGACTGCAGCCTAGAGTGTCTCTGTGTGCCTGTCTACCTGGGAGTGCAGCCTAGAGTGTCTCTGTGTGCCTGTCTACCTGGGAGAGCAGCCTAGAGTGTCTCTGTGTGCCTCTCTCCCTGCTTGTCTACCTTAGATTGCAGCCTACAGTGTCTCTGTGTGCTTGTCTACCTGGGAGTGCTGCGCAGAGTGTCTCTGTGTGCCTGTCTACCTGGGAGTGCTGCCTACATGTCTCTGTGTGCCTTTCTAAATGGGAGAGCAGCCTAGGGTGTCTCTGTGTGCCTTTCTACCTGGTAGAGCAGCCTAGAGAGTCTCTGTGTGCCTCTCTCTCTGCTTGTCTACCTGGGAGTGCATCCTACAGTGTCTCTGTGTGCCTGTCTACCTGAGAGTGCAGCATAGAGTGTCTGTGTGTGCCTGTCTACCTTGAAGAGTAGCCTAGAGTGTCTCTATGTGCCTGTCTACCTGGGATGCTGCCTAGATTGTGTGTGTTTGCCTATCTACCAGGGAGTGCTGCCTAGAGTGTGTGTGTGTGCCTATCTACCTGGGAGTGCAGCCTAGAGTGTCTGTGTGTCCCTATCTACCTGGGAGTGCAGCCTGGAGTGTCTTTGTGTGCCTGTCTCCCTGGGAGTGCTGCCTAGAGTGTCTCTGTGTGCCTATCTACATGGAAGTGCAGCCTAGAGTGTCTCTGTGTGCCTGTCTACCTGGGAGTGCTGCCTAGAGTGTCTCTGTGTGCCTGTCTACCTGGGAGAGCAGCCTAGAGTGTCTCTGTGTGCCTATCTCCCTGCCTGTCTTCCTGGGAGTGCAGCCTACAGTGTCTCAGTTTGCTTGTCTACCTGGGAGTGCTGCGTATATTGTCTCTGTGTGCCTGTCTACCTGGGAGTGCAGCCTAGAGTGTCTCTGTGTGCCTGTCTACCTGGGAGTGCAGCCTAGAGTGTCTCTGTGTGCCTGTCTACCTGGGAGTGCAGCCTAGACTGTCTCTGTGTGCCTGTCTACCTTGGAGTGCCGCCCAGACTGTCTCTCTGTGCCTGTGTACCTGGGAGTGGAGCCTAGAGTGTCTCTGTGTGCCTGTCTACCTGGGAGTGCTGCCTACATGTCTCTGTGTGCCTTTCTAACTGGGAGAGCAGCCTAGGGTGTCTCTGTGTGCCTGTCTACCTGGGAGAGCAGCCTAGAGAGTCTCTGTGTGCCTCTCTCTCTGCTTGTCTACCTGGGTGCATCCTACAGTGTCTCTGTGTGCCTGTCTACCTGAGAGTGCAGCATAGAGTGTCTGTGTGTGCCTGTCTACCTTGGAGAGTAGCCTAGAGTGTCTCTAAGTGCCTGTCTACCTGGGATGCTGCCTATATTGTGTGTGTGTGCCTATCTACCAGGGAGTGCTGCCTAGAGTGTGTCTGTGTGCCTATCTACCTGGGAGTGCAGCCTAGAGTGTCTGTGTGTCCCTATCTCCCTGGGAGTGCAGCCTAGAGTGTCTTTGTGTGCCTGTCTCCCTGGGAGTGCTGCGTAGAGTGTCTCTGTGTGCCTATCTACCTGGAAGTGCAGCCTAGAGTGTCTGTGTGTGCCTGTCTACCTGGGAGTGCTGCCTAGAGTGTCTCTGTGTGCCTGTCTACCTCGGAGAGCAGCCTAGAGTGTCTCTGTGTGCCTCTCTTCTGCCTGTCTACCTGGGAGTGCAGCCTACAGTGTCTCTGTGTGCCTGTCTACCTGGGAGTGCTGCCCTGAGTGACTCTCTGTGCCTGTCTGCCTGGGAGAGCAGCTTAGAGTGTCTCTGTGTGACTCTCTCCCTGCCTGTCTTCCTGGGAGTGCTGCCTAGAGTGTCTGTGTGTGCCTGTCTAGCTGGGACTGCAGACTAGAGTGTCTCTGTGTGCCTCTCTCCCTGCCTGTCTAACTGCGAGTGCAGCCTAGAGTGTCTCTGTGTGCCTGTCTAACTGGGAGTGCTGCCTAGGGTGTCTGTGTGTGCCTGTGTACCTCGAGAGCAGCCTAGAGTGTCTCTGTGTGCCTCTCTCCCTGCTTGTCTATCTTAGATTGCAGCCTACAATGTCTCTGTGTGCTTGTCTACCTCGGAGTGCTGCGTAGAGTGTCTCTGTGTGCCTGTCTACCTGGGAGAGCATCCTAGAGTGTCTCTGTGTGACTCTCTCCCTGCCTGTCTAAATGGGAGTGCAGCCTAGAGTGTGTCTTTGTGCCTGTCTACCTGGGAGTGCTGCCTAGAGTGTCTCTGTGTGCCTGTCTACCTGGGAGAGCAGCCTAGAGTGTCTCTGTGTGACTCTCACCCTGCCTTTCCAAATGGGAGTGCAGCCTAGAGTGTGACTTTGTGCCTGTCTACCTGGGAGTGCTGCCTACAGTGTCTCTGTGTGCCTCTCTCTGCTTGCCTACCTGGGAGTGCATCCTACAGTGTCTTTGTGTGCTTGTCTATCTGAAAGTTCAGCCTAGAGTGTTTGTGTGTGCCTGTCTACCTGGGAGAGTAGCCTAGAGTGTCTCTATGTGCGTGTCTACCTGGGAGTGCTGCCTAGAGTGTGTGTGTCTGCCTATCTACCTGGGAGTGCTGCCTAGAGTGTGTGTGTGTACCTATCTAACTGGGAGTGCAGCCTAGAGTGTCTCTGTGTCCCTATCTACCTGGGAGTGCAGCCTAGAGTGTCTCTGTGTGCCTGTCTACCTGGGAGTGCAGCCTAGAGTGTCTCTGTGTGCCTGTCTACCTGAGAGTGCAGCCTAGAGTGTTTCTGTGTGCCTGTCTACCTGGGAGTGCTGCCTAGGGTGTCTCTGTGTGCCTGTGTAACTGGGAGAGCAGCCGAGAGTGTCTCTGTGTGCCTCTCTCCCTGCGTGTCTAACTGGGAGTGCAGCCTAGAGTGACTCTGTGTGCCTGTCTGCCTGGGAGTGCTGCCTAGAGTGTGTGTGTGTGCCTGTCTACCTGGGAGTGCAGCCTAGAGTGTGTCTGTGTGCCTGTCTACCTGGGAGTGCAGCCTAGAGTGTGTGTGTGTGCCTGTCTACCTGGGAGTGCAGCCTAGAGTGTGTCTGTGTGCCTGTCTAACTGGGAGAGCAGCCTAGAGTGTCTCTGTGTGTCTCTCTCCTGCCTGTCTACCTGGGAGTGCTGCCTAGAGTGTGTGTGTCTGCCTATCTAACTGGGAGTGCTGCCTAGAGTGTGTGTGTGTCCCTATCTACCTGGGAGTGCAGCCTAGAGTGTCTCTGTGTGCCTGTCTACCTGGGAGTGCAGCCTAGAGTGTCTCTGTGTGCGTGTCTACCTGGGAGTGCAGCCTAGAGTGTGTGTGTGTGCCTGTCTACCTGGGAGTGCTGACTAGAGTGTGTGTGTGTGCCTATCTACCTGGAAGTGCAGCCTAGAGTGTCTCTGTGTGCCTGTCTACCTGGGAATGCAGCCTAGAGTGTCTCTGTGTGCCTGTCTACCTGGGAGAGCAGCCTAGAGTGTCTCTGTGTGCCTCTCTCCCTGCTTGTCTACCTTAGATTGCAGCATACAGTGTCTCTGTGTGCTTGTCTCCCTGGGAGTGCTGCGTAGAGTGTGTCTGTGTGACTCTCACCCTGCCTGTCTAAATGGGAGTGCAGCCAAGAGTGTGTTTTTCTGCCTGTCTACCTGGGAGTGCAGCAAACAGTGTCTCTGTGTGCCTGTCTACCTGGCAGTGCTGCCCTGAGTGACTCTGTGTGCCTGTCTGCCTGGGAGAGCAGCTTAGAGTGTCTCTGTGTGACTCTCTCCCTGCCTGTCTTCCTGGGAGTGCTGCCTAGAGTGTCTCTGTGTGCCTGTGTAACTGGGAGAGCAGCCGAGAGTGTCTCTGTGTGCCTCTCTCCCTGCGTGTCTAACTGGGAGTTCAGCCTAGAGTGACTCTGTGTGCCTGTCTGCCTGGGAGTGCTGCCTAGAGTGTGTGTGTGTGCCTGTCTACCTGGGAGAGCAGCCTAGAGTGTCTCTGTGTGCCTCTCTCCCTGCCTGTCTACCTGGGAGTGCAGCCTACAGTGTCTCTGTGTGCTTGTCTACCTGGGAGTGCTGCGTAGAGTGTCTCTGTGTGCCTGTCTACATGGGAGAGCAGCCTAGAGTGTCTGTGTGTGGTTCTCTCCCTGCCTGTCTAAATGGGTGTGCAGCCTAAAGTATGTCTGTGTGCCTGTCTACTTGGGAGTGCTGCCTACAGTGTCTCTGTGTACCTCTCTCTCTGCTTGTCTACCTGGGAGTGCATCCTAAAGTGTCTCTGTGTGCCTGTCTACCTGAGAGTGTAGCCTAGAGTGTCTGTGTGTGCCTGTCTACTTGGGAGAGTAGCCTAGAGTGTCTGTGTGTCCCCATCTCCTGGGAGTGCAGCCTAGAGTGTCTCTGTGTGCCTGTCTATCTGGGAGTGCAGCCTAGAGTGTCTCTGTGTGCCTCTCTCCCTGCCTGTCTACCTGGGAGTGCTGCATAGGGTGTCTCTGTGTGCCTTGTACCAGGGAGAGCTACCTAGAGTGTCTCTGTGTGCCTCTCTCCCTGCCTATCTAACTGGGAGTGCAGCCTAGAGTGTCTCTGCGTGCCTGTCTACCTGGGAGTGCAGCCTAGAGTGTCTCTGTGTGACTCTCTCCCTGCCTGTCTTCCTGGGAGTGCTGCCTAGAGTGTCTTTGTGTGCCTATCTAGCTGAGACTGCAGGCTAGAGTGTCTGTGTGTGCCTATCTATCTGGGAGTGCAGCCTAGAGTATCTCTGTGTGCCTCTCTCCCTGAATGTCTAAATGCGAGTGCAGCCTAGAGTGTCTCTGTGTGCCTGTGTAACTGGGAGAGCAGCCTAGAGTGTCTCTGTGTGCCTCTCTCCCTGCCTGTCTACCATGGACTGCAGCCTAGAGTGTCTCTGTGTGCCTGTCTATCTGGGAGTGCAGCCTAGAGTGTCTCTGTGTGCCTGTCTGCCTGGGAGTGCTGCCTAGAGTGTGTGTGTGTGCCTGTCTACCTGGGAGAGCAGCCTAGAGTGTCTCTGTGTGCCTCTCACCCTACCTGTCTAACTGGGAATGCAGCCTACAGTGTCTCTCTATGCTTGTCTACCTGTGAGTGCTGCGTAGAGTGTCTCTGTGTGCCTGTCTACCTGGGAGAGCAGCCTAGAGTGTCTCTGTGTGACTCTCTCCCTGCCTGTCTACCATGGACTGCAGCCTAGAGTGTCTCTGTGTGCCTGTCTACCTGGGAGTGCAGCCTAGAGTGTCTCTGTGTGCCTGTCTACCTGGGAGTGCTGCCTAGAGTGTGTGTGTCTGCCTATCTAACTGGGAGTGCTGCCTAGAGTGTGTGTGTGTGCCTATCTACCTGGGAGTGCAGCCTAGAGTGTCTCTGTGTCCCTGTCTACCTGGGAGTGCAGCCTAGAGTGTTTCTGTGTGCCTGTCTACCTGGGAGTGCAGCCTAGAGTGTCTCTGTGTGCCTGTCTACCTGAGAGTGCAGCCTAGAGTGTTTCTGTGTGCCTGTCTACCTGGGAGTGCTGCCTAGGGTGTCTCTGTGTGCCTGTGTAACTGGGAGAGCAGCCGAGAGTGTCTCTGTGTGCCTCTCTCCCTGCGTGTCTAACTGGGAGTGCAGCCTAGAGTGACTCTGAGTGCCTGTCTGCCTGGGAGTGCTGCCTAGAGTGTGTGTGTGTGCCTGTCTACCTGGGAGAGCAGCCTAGAGTGTCTCTGTGTGCCTCTCTCCCTGCCTGTCTACCTGGGAGTGCAGCCTACAGTGTCTCTGTGTGCTTGTCTACCTGGGAGTGCTGCGTAGAGTGTCTCTGTGTGCCTGTCTACATGGGAGAGCAGCCTTGAGTGTCTGTGTGTGGTTCTCTCCCTGCCTGTCTAAATGGGAGTGCAGCCTAGAGTGTGTTTTTGTGCCTGTCTACCTGGGAGTGCTGCCTACAGTGTCTCTGTGTGCCTCTCTCTCTGCTTGTCTACCTGGGAGTGCATCCTACAGTGTCTTTGTGTGCCTGTCTATCTGAGAGTGCAGCCTAGAGTGTTTGTGTGCGTGTCTACCTGGGGGTGCTGCCTAGAGTGTCTCTATGTGCCTGTCTACCTGGGAGAGCAGCCTAGAGTGTCTCTGTGTGACTCTCTCCTGCCTGTCTACCTGGGAGTGCAGCCTACAGTGTCTCTGTGTGCCTGTCTAACTGGGACTGCTGCCAGGAGTGACTCTGTGTGCCTGTCTACCTGGGATAGCAGCCTAGACTGTCTCTGTGTGACTCTCTCCCTGCCTGTCTACCTGGGAGAGTAGCCTAGAGTGTCTCTATGTGCCTGTCTAACTGGGAGTGCTGCCTAGAGTGTGTGTGTCTCCCTATCTACCTGGGAGTGCTGCCTAGAGTGTGTGTGTGTCCCTATCTACCTGGGAGTGCAGCCTAGAGTGTCTCTGTGTGCCTGTCTACCTGGGAGTGCAGCCTAGAGTGTCTCTGTGTGCGTTTCTACCTGGGAGTGCCGCCTAGAGTGTCTCTGTGTGCCTGTCTAACTGGGAGTGCTGACTAGAGTGTGTGTGTGTGCCTATCTACCTGGAAGTGCAGCCTAGAGTGTCTCTGTGTGCCTGTCTACCTGGGAGTGCAGCCTAGAGTGTCTCTGTGTGCCTGTCTACCTGGGAGAGCAGCCTAGAGTGTATCTGTGTGACTCTCACCCTGCCTGTCTAAATGGGAGTGCAGCCTAGAGTGTGTTTTTCTGCCTGTCTACCTGGGAGTGCAGCCAACAATGTCTCTGTGTGCCTGTCTACCTGGGAGTGCTGCCCTGAGTGAGTCTGTGTGCCTGTCTGCCTGGGAGAGCAGCTTAGAGTGTCTCTGTGTGACTCTCTCCCTGCCTGTCTTCCTGGGAGTGATGCCTAGAGTGTCTGTGTGTGCCTATCTAGCTGAGACTGCAGGCTAGAGTGTCTGTGTGTGCCTATCTATCTGGGAGTGCAGCCTAGAGTGTCTCTGTGTGCCTCTCTCCCAGCCTGTCTAAATGCGAGTGCAGCCTAGAGTGTCTCTGTGTGCCTGTGTAACTGGGAGAGCAGCCTAGAGTGTCTATGTGTGCCTCTCTCCCTGCCTGTCTAACTGGGAGTGCAGCCTAGAGTGTCTCTGTGTGCCTGTCTGCCTGGGAGTGCTGCCTAGAGTGTGTGTGTGTGCCTGTCTACCTGGGAGAGCAGCCTAGAGTGTCTCTGTGTGCCTCTCACCCTGCCTGTCTACCTGGGAATGCAGCCTACAGTGTCTCTCTATGCTTGTCTACCTGGGAGAGCAGCCTAGAGTGTCTCTGTGTGACTCTCTCCCTGCCTGTCTACCATGGACTGCAGCCTAGAGTGTCTCTGTGTGCCTGTCTACCTGGGAGTGCAGCCTAGAGTGTCTCTGGGTGCCTGTCTACCTGGGAGAGCAGCCTAGAGTGTCTCTGTGTGCCTCTCTCCCTGCTTGTCTACCTTAGATTGCAGCCTACAGTGTCTCTGTGTGCTTGTCTACCTGGGAGTGCTGCGCAGAGTGTCTCTGTGTGCCTGTCTACCTGGGAGAGCAGACTAGAGTGTCTCTGTGTGACTCTCACCCTGCCTTTCTAAATGGGAGTGCAGCCTAGAGTGTGTCTTTGTGCCTGTCTACCTGGGAGTGCTGCCTACAGTGTCTCTGTGTGCCTCTCTCTCTGCTTGCCTACCTGGGAGTGCATCATACAGTGTCTTTGTGTGCCTGTCTATCTGAGAGTGCAGCCTAGAGTGTTTGTGTGTGCCTGTCTACCTGGGAGAGTAGCCTAGAGTGTCTCTATGTGCCTGTCTACCTGGGAGTGCTGCCTAGAGTGTGTGTGTCTGCCTATCTACCTGGGAGTGCTGCCTAGAGTGTGTGTGTGTGCCTATCTACCTGGGAGTGCAGCCTAGAGTGTCTCTGTGTCCCTATCTACCTGGGAGTGCAGCCTAGAGTGTTTCTGTGTGCCTGTCTACCTGGGAGTGCAGCCTAGAGTGTCTCTGTGTGCCTGTCTACCTGAGAGTGCAGCCTAGAGTGTTTCTGTGTGCCTGTCTACCTGGGAGTGCTGCCTAGGGTGTCTCTGTGTGCCTGTGTAACTGGGAGAGCAGCCGAGAGTGTCTCTGTGTGCCTCTCTCCCTGCGTGTCTAACTGGGAGTGCAGCCTAGAGTGACTCTGTGTGCCTGTCTGCCTGGGAGTGCTGCCTAGAGTGTGTGTGTGTGCCTGTCTACCTGGGAGAGCAGCCTAGAGTGTCTCTGTGTGCCTCTCTCCCTGCCTGTCTACCTGGGAGTGCAGCCTACAGTGTCTCTGTGTGCTTGTCTACCTGGGAGTGCTGCGTAGAGTGTCTCTGTGTGCCTGTCTACATGGGAGAGCAGCCTTGAGTGTCTGTGTGTGGTTCTCTCCCTGCCTGTCTAAATGGGAGTGCAGCCTAGAGTGTGTTTTTGTGCCTGTCTACCTGGGAGTGCTGCCTACAGTGTCTCTGTGTGCCTCTCTCTCTGCTTGTCTACCTGGGAGTGCATCCTACAGTGTCTTTGTGTGCCTGTCTATCTGAGAGTGCAGCCTAGAGTGTTTGTGTGCGTGTCTACCTGGGGGTGCTGCCTAGAGTGTCTCTATGTGCCTGTCTACCTGGGAGAGCAGCCTAGAGTGTCTCTGTGTGACTCTCTCCTGCCTGTCTACCTGGGAGTGCAGCCTACAGTGTCTCTGTGTGCCTGTCTACCTGGGAGTGCTGCGTAGAGTGTCTCTGTGTGCCTGTCTACCTGGGAGAGCAGCCTAGAGTGTCTCTGTGTGCCTCTCTCCCTGCTTGTCTACCTTAGATTGCAGCATACAGTGTCTCTGTGTGCTTGTCTCCCTGGGAGTGCTGCGTAGAGTGTGTCTGTGTGACTCTCACCCTGCCTGTCTAAATGGGAGTGCAGCCAAGAGTGTGTTTTTCTGCCTGTCTACCTGGGAGTGCAGCAAACAGTGTCTCTGTGTGCCTGTCTACCTGGCAGTGCTGCCCTGAGTGACTCTGTGTGCCTGTCTGCCTGGGAGAGCAGCTTAGAGTGTCTCTGTGTGACTCTCTCCCTGCCTGTCTTCCTGGGAGTGCTGCCTAGAGTGTCTCTGTGTGCCTGTGTAACTGGGAGAGCAGCCGAGAGTGTCTCTGTGTGCCTCTCTCCCTGCGTGTCTAACTGGGAGTTCAGCCTAGAGTGACTCTGTGTGCCTGTCTGCCTGGGAGTGCTGCCTAGAGTGTGTGTGTGTGCCTGTCTACCTGGGAGAGCAGCCTAGAGTGTCTCTGTGTGCCTCTCTCCCTGCCTGTCTACCTGGGAGTGCAGCCTACAGTGTCTCTGTGTGCTTGTCTACCTGGGAGTGCTGCGTAGAGTGTCTCTGTGTGCCTGTCTACATGGGAGAGCAGCCTAGAGTGTCTGTGTGTGGTTCTCTCCCTGCCTGTCTAAATGGGTGTGCAGCCTAAAGTATGTCTGTGTGCCTGTCTACTTGGGAGTGCTGCCTACAGTGTCTCTGTGTACCTCTCTCTCTGCTTGTCTACCTGGGAGTGCATCCTAAAGTGTCTCTGTGTGCCTGTCTACCTGAGAGTGTAGCCTAGAGTGTCTGTGTGTGCCTGTCTACTTGGGAGAGTAGCCTAGAGTGTCTGTGTGTCCCCATCTCCTGGGAGTGCAGCCTAGAGTGTCTCTGTGTGCCTGTCTATCTGGGAGTGCAGCCTAGAGTGTCTCTGTGTGCCTCTCTCCCTGCCTGTCTACCTGGGAGTGCTGCATAGGGTGTCTCTGTGTGCCTTGTACCAGGGAGAGCTACCTAGAGTGTCTCTGTGTGCCTCTCTCCCTGCCTATCTAACTGGGAGTGCAGCCTAGAGTGTCTCTGCGTGCCTGTCTACCTGGGAGTGCAGCCTAGAGTGTCTCTGTGTGACTCTCTCCCTGCCTGTCTTCCTGGGAGTGCTGCCTAGAGTGTCTTTGTGTGCCTATCTAGCTGAGACTGCAGGCTAGAGTGTCTGTGTGTGCCTATCTATCTGGGAGTGCAGCCTAGAGTATCTCTGTGTGCCTCTCTCCCTGAATGTCTAAATGCGAGTGCAGCCTAGAGTGTCTCTGTGTGCCTGTGTAACTGGGAGAGCAGCCTAGAGTGTCTCTGTGTGCCTCTCTCCCTGCCTGTCTACCATGGACTGCAGCCTAGAGTGTCTCTGTGTGCCTGTCTATCTGGGAGTGCAGCCTAGAGTGTCTCTGTGTGCCTGTCTGCCTGGGAGTGCTGCCTAGAGTGTGTGTGTGTGCCTGTCTACCTGGGAGAGTAGCCTAGAGTGTCTCTGTGTGCCTCTCACCCTACCTGTCTAACTGGGAATGCAGCCTACAGTGTCTCTCTATGCTTGTCTACCTGTGAGTGCTGCGTAGAGTGTCTCTGTGTGCCTGTCTACCTGGGAGAGCAGCCTAGAGTGTCTCTGTGTGACTCTCTCCCTGCCTGTCTACCATGGACTGCAGCCTAGAGTGTCTCTGTGT
The DNA here is from genome assembly GCF_048564905.1 of Vicugna pacos. NCBI lineage: Eukaryota > Metazoa > Chordata > Mammalia > Artiodactyla > Camelidae > Vicugna > Vicugna pacos. The sequence continues at coordinate 54,002,604 of NC_132993.1, forward strand.
GCCTGTCTACCTGGGAGTGCAGCCTAGAGTGTCTCTGTGTGCCTGTCTACCTGGGAGTGCTGCCTAGAGTGTGTGTGTCTGCCTATCTAACTGGGAGTGCTGCCTAGAGTGTGTGTGTGTGCCTATCTACCTGGGAGTGCAGCCTAGAGTGTCTCTGTGTCCCTATCTACCTGGGAGTGCAGCCTAGAGTGTTTCTGTGTGCCTGTCTACCTGGGAGTGCAGCCTAGAGTGTCTCTGTGTGCCTGTCTACCTGAGAGTGCAGCCTAGAGTGTTTCTGTGTGCCTGTCTACCTGGGAGTGCTGCCTAGGGTGTCTCTGTGTGCCTGTGTAACTGGGAGAGCAGCCGAGAGTGTCTCTGTGTGCCTCTCTCCCTGCGTGTCTAACTGGGAGTGCAGCCTAGAGTGACTCTGAGTGCCTGTCTGCCTGGGAGTGCTGCCTAGAGTGTGTGTGTGTGCCTGTCTACCTGGGAGAGCAGCCTAGAGTGTCTCTGTGTGCCTCTCTCCCTGCCTGTCTACCTGGGAGTGCAGCCTACAGTGTCTCTGTGTGCTTGTCTACCTGGGAGTGCTGCGTAGAGTGTCTCTGTGTGCCTGTCTACATGGGAGAGCAGCCTTGAGTGTCTGTGTGTGGTTCTCTCCCTGCCTGTCTAAATGGGAGTGCAGCCTAGAGTGTGTTTTTGTGCCTGTCTACCTGGGAGTGCTGCCTACAGTGTCTCTGTGTGCCTCTCTCTCTGCTTGTCTACCTGGGAGTGCATCCTACAGTGTCTTTGTGTGCCTGTCTATCTGAGAGTGCAGCCTAGAGTGTTTGTGTGCGTGTCTACCTGGGGGTGCTGCCTAGAGTGTCTCTATGTGCCTGTCTACCTGGGAGAGCAGCCTAGAGTGTCTCTGTGTGACTCTCTCCTGCCTGTCTACCTGGGAGTGCAGCCTACAGTGTCTCTGTGTGCCTGTCTAACTGGGACTGCTGCCAGGAGTGACTCTGTGTGCCTGTCTACCTGGGATAGCAGCCTAGACTGTCTCTGTGTGACTCTCTCCCTGCCTGTCTACCTGGGAGAGTAGCCTAGAGTGTCTCTATGTGCCTGTCTAACTGGGAGTGCTTCCTAGAGTGTGTGTGTCTCCCTATCTACCTGGGAGTGCTGCCTAGAGTGTGTGTGTGTCCCTATCTACCTGGGAGTGCAGCCTAGAGTGTCTCTGTGTGCCTGTCTACCTGGGAGTGCAGCCTAGAGTGTCTCTGTGTGCGTTTCTACCTGGGAGTGCCGCCTAGAGTGTCTCTGTGTGCCTGTCTAACTGGGAGTGCTGACTAGAGTGTGTGTGTGTGCCTATCTACCTGGAAGTGCAGCCTAGAGTGTCTCTGTGTGCCTGTCTACCTGGGAGTGCAGCCTAGAGTGTCTCTGTGTGCCTGTCTACCTGGGAGAGCAGCCTAGAGTGTATCTGTGTGACTCTCACCCTGCCTGTCTAAATGGGAGTGCAGCCTAGAGTGTGTTTTTCTGCCTGTCTACCTGGGAGTGCAGCCAACAATGTCTCTGTGTGCCTGTCTACCTGGGAGTGCTGCCCTGAGTGAGTCTGTGTGCCTGTCTGCCTGGGAGAGCAGCTTAGAGTGTCTCTGTGTGACTCTCTCCCTGCCTGTCTTCCTGGGAGTGATGCCTAGAGTGTCTGTGTGTGCCTATCTAGCTGAGACTGCAGGCTAGAGTGTCTGTGTGTGCCTATCTATCTGGGAGTGCAGCCTAGAGTGTCTCTGTGTGCCTCTCTCCCAGCCTGTCTAAATGCGAGTGCAGCCTAGAGTGTCTCTGTGTGCCTGTGTAACTGGGAGAGCAGCCTAGAGTGTCTATGTGTGCCTCTCTCCCTGCCTGTCTAACTGGGAGTGCAGCCTAGAGTGTCTCTGTGTGCCTGTCTGCCTGGGAGTGCTGCCTAGAGTGTGTGTGTGTGCCTGTCTACCTGGGAGAGCAGCCTAGAGTGTCTCTGTGTGCCTCTCACCCTGCCTGTCTACCTGGGAATGCAGCCTACAGTGTCTCTCTATGCTTGTCTACCTGGGAGAGCAGCCTAGAGTGTCTCTGTGTGACTCTCTCCCTGCCTGTCTACCATGGACTGCAGCCTAGAGTGTCTCTGTGTGCCTGTCTACCTGGGAGTGCAGCCTAGAGTGTCTCTGGGTGCCTGTCTACCTGGGAGAGCAGCCTAGAGTGTCTCTGTGTGCCTCTCTCCCTGCTTGTCTACCTTAGATTGCAGCCTACAGTGTCTCTGGGTGCTTGTCTACCTGGGAGTGCTGCGCAGAGTGTCTCTGTGTGCCTGTCTACCTGGGAGTGCTGCCTAGAGTGTGTGTGTCTGCCTATCTACCTGGGAGTGCTGCCTAGAGTGTGTGTGTGTGCCTATCTACCTGGGAGTGCAGCCTAGAGTGTCTCTGTGTCCCTATCTACCTGGGAGTGCAGCCTAGAGTGTTTCTGTGTGCCTGTCTACCTGGGAGTGCAGCCTAGAGTGTCTCTGTGTGCCTGTCTACCTGAGAGTGCAGCCTAGAGTGTTTCTGTGTGCCTGTCTACCTGGGAGTGCTGCCTAGGGTGTCTCTGTGTGCCTGTGTAACTGGGAGAGCAGCCGAGAGTGTCTCTGTGTGCCTCTCTCCCTGCGTGTCTAACTGGGAGTGCAGCCTAGAGTGACTCTGTGTGCCTGTCTGCCTGGGAGTGCTGCCTAGAGTGTGTGTGTGTGCCTGTCTACCTGGGAGAGCAGCCTAGAGTGTCTCTGTGTGCCTCTCTCCCTGCCTGTCTACCTGGGAGTGCAGCCTACAGTGTCTCTGTGTGCTTGTCTACCTGGGAGTGCTGCGTAGAGTGTCTCTGTGTGCCTGTCTACATGGGAGAGCAGCCTTGAGTGTCTGTGTGTGGTTCTCTCCCTGCCTGTCTAAATGGGAGTGCAGCCTAGAGTGTGTTTTTGTGCCTGTCTACCTGGGAGTGCTGCCTACAGTGTCTCTGTGTGCCTCTCTCTCTGCTTGTCTACCTGGGAGTGCATCCTACAGTGTCTTTGTGTGCCTGTCTATCTGAGAGTGCAGCCTAGAGTGTTTGTGTGCGTGTCTACCTGGGGGTGCTGCCTAGAGTGTCTCTATGTGCCTGTCTACCTGGGAGAGCAGCCTAGAGTGTCTCTGTGTGACTCTCTCCTGCCTGTCTACCTGGGAGTGCAGCCTACAGTGTCTCTGTGTGCCTGTCTAACTGGGACTGCTGCCAGGAGTGACTCTGTGTGCCTGTCTACCTGGGATAGCAGCCTAGACTGTCTCTGTGTGACTCTCTCCCTGCCTGTCTACCTGGGAGAGTAGCCTAGAGTGTCTCTATGTGCCTGTCTACCTGGGAGTGCTGCCTAGAGTGTGTGTGTGTGCCTGTCTACCTGGGAGTGCAGCCTAGAGTGTGTCTGTGTGCCTGTCCACCTGGGAGTGCAGCCTAGAGTGTGTGTGTGTGCCTGTCTACCTGGGAGTGCAGCCTAGAGTGTGTCTGTGTGCCTGTCTAACTGGGAGATCAGCCTAGAGTGTCTCTGTGTGTCTCTCTCCTGCCTGTCTACCTGGGAGTGCTGCCTAGAGTGTGTGTGTGTCCCTATCTACCTGGGAGTGCAGCCTAGAGTGTCTCTGTGTGCCTGTCTACCTGGGAGTGCAGCCTAGAGTGTCTCTGTGTGCGTGTCTACCTGGGAGTGCAGCCTAGAGTGTGTGTGTGTGCCTGTCTACCTGGGAGTGCTGTCTAGAGTGTGTGTGTGTGCCTATCTACCTGGAAGTGCAGCCTAGAGTGTCTCTGTGTGCCTGTCTACCTGGGAATGCAGCCTAGTGTGTCTCTGTGTGCCTGTCTACCTGGGAGAGCAGCCTAGAGTGTCTCTGTGTGCCTCTCTCCCTGCTTGTCTACCTTAGATTGCAGCATACAGTGTCTCTGTGTGCTTGTCTACCTGGGAGTGCTGCGTAGAGTGTCTCTGTGTGACTCTCACCCTGCCTGTCTAAATGGGAGAGCAGCCAAGAGTGTGTTTTTCGGCCTGTCTACCTGGGAGTGCAGCAAACAGTGTCTCTGTGTGCCTGTCTACCTGGCAGTGCTGCCCTGAGTGACTCTGTGTGCCTGTCTGCCTGGGTGAGCAGCTTAGAGTGTCTCTGTGTGCCTCTCTCCCTGCCTGTCTTCCTGGGAGTGCTGCCTAGAGTGTCTCTGTGTGCCTGTGTAACTGGGAGAGCAGCCGAGAGTGTCTCTGTGTGCCTCTCTCCCTGCGTGTCTAACTGGGAGTGCAGCCTAGAGTGACTCTGTGTGCCTGTCTGCCTGGGAGTGCTGCCTAGAGTGTGTGTGTGTGCCTGTCTACCTGGGAGAGCAGCCTAGAGTGTCTCTGTGTGCCTCTCTCCCTGCCTGTCTACCTGGGAGTGCAGCCTACAGTGTCTCTGTGTGCTTGTCTACCTGGGAGTGCTGCGTAGAGTGTCTCTGTGTGCCTGTATACATGGGAGAGCAGCCTAGAGTGTCTGTGTGTGGTTCTCTCCCTGCCTGTCTAAATGGGTGTGCAGCCTAAAGTATGTCTGTGTGCCTGTCTACTTGGGAGTGCTGCCTACAGTGTCTCTGTGTACCTCTCTCTCTGCTTGTCTACCTGGGAGTGCATCCTACAGTGTCTCTGTGTGCCTGTCTACCTGAGAGTGTAGCCTAGAGTGTCTGTGTGTGCCTGTCTACTTGGGAGAGTAGCCTAGAGTGTCTGTGTGTCCCCATCTCCTGGGAGTGCAGCCTAGAGTGTCTCTGTGTGCCTGTCTATCTGGGAGTGCAGCCTAGAGTGTCTCTGTGTGCCTCTCTCCCTGCCTGTCTACCTGGGAGTGCTGCATAGGGTGTCTCTGTGTGCCTTGTACCAGGGAGAGCTGACTAGAGTGTCTCTGTGTGCCTCTCTCCCTGCGTATCTAACTGGGAGTGCAGCCTAGAGTGTCTCTGTGTGCCTGTCTACCTGAGAGTGTAGCCTAGAGTGTCTCTGTGTGCCTGTCTACATGGGAGAGCAGCCTAGAGTGTCTGTGTGTGGTTCTCTCCCTGCCTGTCTAAATGGGTGTGCAGCCTAAAGTATGTCTGTGTGCCTGTCTACATGGGAGTGCTGCCTACAGTGTCTCTGTGTACCTCTCTCTCTGCTTGTCTACCTGGGAGTGCATCCTACAGTGTCTCTGTGTGCCTGTCTACCTGAGAGTGTAGCCTACAGTGTCTCTGTGTGCCTGTCTACCTGAGAGTGTAGCCTAGAGTGTCTGTGTGTGCCTGTCTACTTGGGAGAGTAGCCTAGAGTGTCTGTGTGACCCCATCTCCTGGGAGTGCAGCCTAGAGTGTCTCTGTGTGCCTGTCTATCTGGGAGTGCAGCCTAGAGTGTCTCTGTGTGCCTCTCTCCCTGCCTGTCTACCTGGGAGTGCTGCATAGGGTGTCTCTGTGTGCCTTGTACCAGGGAGAGCTGACTAGAGTGTCTCTGTGTGCCTCTCTCCCTGCGTATCTAACTGGGAGTGCAGCCTAGAGTGTCTCTGTGTGACTCTCTCCCTGCCTATCTTCCTGGGAGTGCTGCCTAGAGTGTCTTTGTGTGCCTATCTAGCTGAGACTGCAGGCTAGAGTGTCTGTGTGTGCCTATCTATCTGGGAGTGCAGCCTAGAGTGTCTCTGTGTGCCTGTCTGCCTGGGGGTGCTGCCTAGAGTGTGTGTGTGTGCCTGTCTACCTGGGAGAGCAGCCTAGAGTGTCTCTGTGTGCCTCTCTCCCTGCCTGTCTACCATGGACTGCAGCCTAGAGTGGCTCTGTGTGCCTGTCTATCTGGGAGTGCAGCCTAGAGTGTCTCTGTGTGCCTGTCTGCCTGGGAGTGCTGCCTAGAGTGTGTGTGTGTGCCTGTCTACCTGGGAGAGCAGCCTAGAGTGTCTCTGTGTGCCTCTCACCCTACCTGTCTACCTGGGAATGCAGCCTACAGTGTCTCTCTATGCTTGTCTACCTGTGAGTGCTGCGTAGAGTGTCTCTGTGTGCCTGTCTACCTGGGAGAGCAGCCTAGAGTGTCTCTGTGTGACTCTCTCCCTGCCTGTCTACCATGGACTGCAGCCTAGAGTGTCTCTGTGTGCCTGTCTACCTGGGAGTGCAGCCTAGAGTGTCTCTGTGTGCCTGTCTACCTGGGAGAGCAGCCTAGAGTGTCTCTGTGTGCCTCTGTCCCTGCTTGTCTACCTTAGATTGCAGCCTACAGTGTCTCTGTGTGCTTGTCTACCTGGGAGTGCTGCGCAGAGTGTCTCTGTGTGCCTGTCTACCTGGGAGAGCAGACTAGAGTGTCTCTGTGTGACTCTCACCCTGCCTTTCTAAATGGGAGTGCAGCCTAGAGTGTGTCTTTGTGCCTGTCTACCTGGGAGTGCTGCCTACAGTGTCTCTGTGTGCCTCTCTCTCTGCTTGCCTACCTGGGAGTGCATCCTACAGTGTCTTTGTGTGCCTGTCTATCTGAGAGTGCAGCCTAGAGTGTTTGTGTGTGCCTGTCTACCTGGGAGAGTAGCCTAGAGTGTGTCTTTGTGCCTGTCTACCTGGGAGTGCTGCCTACAGTGTCTCTGTGTGCCTCTCTCTCTGCTTGCCTACCTGGGAGTGCATCCTACAGTGTCTTTGTGTGCCTGTCTATCTGAGAGTGCAGCCTAGAGTGTTTGTGTGTGCCTGTCTACCTGGGAGAGTAGCCTAGAGTGTCTCTATGTGCCTGTCTACCTGGGAGTGCTACCTAGAGTGTGTGTGTCTGCCTATCTACCTGGGAGTGCTGCCTAGAGTGTGTGTGTGTGCCTATCTACCTGGGAGTGCAGCCTAGAGTGTCTCTGTGTCCCTATCTACCTGGGAGTGCAGCCTAGAGTGTTTCTGTGTGCCTGTCTACCTGGGAGTGCAGCCTAGAGTGTCTCTGTGTGCCTGTCTACCTGAGAGTGCAGCCTAGAGTGTTTCTGTGTGCCTGTCTACCTGGGAGTGCTGCCTAGGGTGTCTCTGTGTGCCTGTGTAACTGGGAGAGCAGCCGAGAGTGTCTCTGTGTGCCTCTCTCCCTGCGTGTCTAACTGGGAGTGCAGCCTAGAGTGACTCTGTGTGCCTGTCTGCCTGGGAGTGCTGCCTAGAGTGTGTGTGTGTGCCTGTCTACCTGGGAGAGCAGCCTAGAGTGTCTCTGTGTGCCTCTCTCCCTGCCTGTCTACCTGGGAGTGCAGCCTACAGTGTCTCTGTGTGCTTGTCTACCTGGGAGTGCTGCGTAGAGTGTCTCTGTGTGCCTGTATACATGGGAGAGCAGCCTAGAGTGTCTGTGTGTGGTTCTCTCCCTGCCTGTCTAAATGGGTGTGCAGCCTAAAGTATGTCTGTGTGCCTGTCTACTTGGGAGTGCTGCCTACAGTGTCTCTGTGTACCTCTCTCTCTGCTTGTCTACCTGGGAGTGCATCCTACAGTGTCTCTGTGTGCCTGTCTACCTGAGAGTGTAGCCTAGAGTGTCTGTGTGTGCCTGTCTACTTGGGAGAGTAGCCTAGAGTGTCTGTGTGTCCCCATCTCCTGGGAGTGCAGCCTAGAGTGTCTCTGTGTGCCTGTCTATCTGGGAGTGCAGCCTAGAGTGTCTCTGTGTGCCTCTCTCCCTGCCTGTCTACCTGGGAGTGCTGCATAGGGTGTCTCTGTGTGCCTTGTACCAGGGAGAGCTGACTAGAGTGTCTCTGTGTGCCTCTCTCCCTGCGTATCTAACTGGGAGTGCAGCCTAGAGTGTCTCTGTGTGCCTGTCTACCTGAGAGTGTAGCCTAGAGTGTCTCTGTGTGCCTGTCTACATGGGAGAGCAGCCTAGAGTGTCTGTGTGTGGTTCTCTCCCTGCCTGTCTAAATGGGTGTGCAGCCTAAAGTATGTCTGTGTGCCTGTCTACTTGGGAGTGCTGCCTACAGTGTCTCTGTGTACCTCTCTCTCTGCTTGTCTACCTGGGAGTGCATCCTACAGTGTCTCTGTGTGCCTGTCTACCTGAGAGTGTAGCCTACAGTGTCTCTGTGTGCCTGTCTACCTGAGAGTGTAGCCTAGAGTGTCTGTGTGTGCCTGTCTACTTGGGAGAGTAGCCTAGAGTGTCTGTGTGACCCCATCTCCTGGGAGTGCAGCCTAGAGTGTCTCTGTGTGCCTGTCTATCTGGGAGTGCAGCCTAGAGTGTCTCTGTGTGCCTCTCTCCCTGCCTGTCTACCTGGGAGTGCTGCATAGGGTGTCTCTGTGTGCCTTGTACCAGGGAGAGCTGACTAGAGTGTCTCTGTGTGCCTCTCTCCCTGCGTATCTAACTGGGAGTGCAGCCTAGAGTGTCTCTGTGTGACTCTCTCCCTGCCTATCTTCCTGGGAGTGCTGCCTAGAGTGTCTTTGTGTGCCTATCTAGCTGAGACTGCAGGCTAGAGTGTCTGTGTGTGCCTATCTATCTGGGAGTGCAGCCTAGAGTGTCTCTGTGTGCCTGTCTGCCTGGGGGTGCTGCCTAGAGTGTGTGTGTGTGCCTGTCTACCTGGGAGAGCAGCCTAGAGTGTCTCTGTGTGCCTCTCTCCCTGCCTGTCTACCATGGACTGCAGCCTAGAGTGGCTCTGTGTGCCTGTCTATCTGGGAGTGCAGCCTAGAGTGTCTCTGTGTGCCTGTCGGCCTGGGAGTGCTGCCTAGAGTGTGTGTGTGTGCCTGTCTACCTGGGAGAGCAGCCTAGAGTGTCTCTGTGTGCCTCTCACCCTACCTGTCTACCTGGGAATGCAGCCTACAGTGTCTCTCTATGCTTGTCTACCTGTGAGTGCTGCGTAGAGTGTCTCTGTGTGCCTGTCTACCTGGGAGAGCAGCCTAGAGTGTCTCTGTGTGACTCTCTCCCTGCCTGTCTACCATGGACTGCAGCCTAGAGTGTCTCTGTGTGCCTGTCTACCTGGGAGTGCAGCCTAGAGTGTCTCTGTGTGCCTGTCTACCTGGGAGAGCAGCCTAGAGTGTCTCTGTGTGCCTCTGTCCCTGCTTGTCTACCTTAGATTGCAGCCTACAGTGTCTCTGTGTGCTTGTCTACCTGGGAGTGCTGCGCAGAGTGTCTCTGTGTGCCTGTCTACCTGGGAGAGCAGACTAGAGTGTCTCTGTGTGACTCTCACCCTGCCTTTCTAAATGGGAGTGCAGCCTAGAGTGTGTCTTTGTGCCTGTCTACCTGGGAGTGCTGCCTACAGTGTCTCTGTGTGCCTCTCTCTCTGCTTGCCTACCTGGGAGTGCATCCTACAGTGTCTTTGTGTGCCTGTCTATCTGAGAGTGCAGCCTAGAGTGTTTGTGTGTGCCTGTCTACCTGGGAGAGTAGCCTAGAGTGTGTCTTTGTGCCTGTCTACCTGGGAGTGCTGCCTACAGTGTCTCTGTGTGCCTCTCTCTCTGCTTGCCTACCTGGGAGTGCATCCTACAGTGTCTTTGTGTGCCTGTCTATCTGAGAGTGCAGCCTAGAGTGTTTGTGTGTGCCTGTCTACCTGGGAGAGTAGCCTAGAGTGTCTCTATGTGCCTGTCTACCTGGGAGTGCTACCTAGAGTGTGTGTGTCTGCCTATCTACCTGGGAGTGCTGCCTAGAGTGTGTGTGTGTGCCTATCTACCTGGGAGTGCAGCCTAGAGTGTCTCTGTGTCCCTATCTACCTGGGAGTGCAGCCTAGAGTGTTTCTGTGTGCCTGTCTACCTGGGAGTGCAGCCTAGAGTGTCTCTGTGTGCCTGTCTACCTGAGAGTGCAGCCTAGAGTGTTTCTGTGTGCCTGTCTACCTGGGAGTGCAGCCTAGAGTGTCTCTGTGTGCCTGTCTACCTGAGAGTGCAGCCTAGAGTGTTTCTGTGTGCCTGTCTACCTGGGAGTGCTGCCTAGGGTGTCTCTGTGTGCCTGTGTAACTGGGAGAGCAGCCGAGAGTGTCTCTGTGTGCCTCTCTCCCTGCGTGTCTAACTGGGAGTGCAGCCTAGAGTGACTCTGTGTGCCTGTCTGCCTGGGAGTGCTGCCTAGAGTGTGTGTGTGTGCCTGTCTACCTGGGAGAGCAGCCTAGAGTGTCTCTGTGTGCCTCTCTCCCTGCCTGTCTACCTGGGAGTGCAGCCTACAGTGTCTCTGTGTGCTTGTCTACCTGGGAGTGCTGCGTAGAGTGTCTCTGTGTGCCTGTCTACATGGGAGAGCAGCCTTGAGTGTCTGTGTGTGGTTCTCTCCCTGCCTGTCTAAATGGGAGTGCAGCCTACAGTGTGTTTTTGTGCCTGTCTACCTGGGAGTGCTGCCTACAGTGTCTCTGTGTGCCTCTCTCTCTGCTTGTCTACCTGGGAGTGCATCCTACAGTGTCTTTGTGTGCCTGTCTATCTGAGAGTGCAGCCTAGAGTGTTTGTGTGCGTGTCTAACTGGGACTGCTGCCAGGAGTGACTCTGTGTGCCTGTCTACCTGGGATAGCAGCCTAGACTGTCTCTGTGTGACTCTCTCCCTGCCTGTCTACCTGGGAGAGTAGCCTAGAGTGTCTCTATGTGCCTGTCTACCTGGGAGTGCTGCCTAGAGTGTGTGTGTCTGCCTATCTACCTGGGAGTGCTGCCTAGAGTGTGTGTGTGTCCCTATCTACCTGGGAGTGCAGCCTAGAGTGTCTCTGTGTGCCTGTCTACCTGGGAGTGCAGCCTAGAGTGTCTCTGTGTGCGTTTCTACCTGGGAGTGCCGCCTAGAGTGTCTCTGTGTGCCTGTCTACCTGGGAGTGCTGACTAGAGTGTGTGTGTGTGCCTATCTACCTGGAAGTGCAGCCTAGAGTGTCTCTGTGTGCCTGTCTACCTGGGAGTGCAGCCTAGAGTGTCTCTGTGTGCCTGTCTACCTGGGAGAGCAGCCTAGAGTGTATCTGTGTGACTCTCACCCTGCCTGTCTAAATGGGAGTGCAGCCTAGAGTGTGTTTTTCTGCCTGTCTACCTGGGAGTGCAGCCAACAGTGTCTCTGTGTGCCTGTCTACCTGGGAGTGCTGCCCTGAGTGAGTCTGTGTGCCTGTCTGCCTGGGAGAGCAGCTTAGAGTGTCTCTGTGTGACTCTCTCCCGGCCTGTCTTCCTGGGAGTGCTGCCTAGAGTGTCTGTGTGTGCCTATCTAGCTGAGACTGCAGGCTAGAGTGTCTGTGTGTGCCTATCTATCTGGGAGTGCAGCCTAGAGTGTCTCTGTGTGCCTCTCTCCCAGCCTGTCTAAATGCGAGTGCAGCCTAGAGTGTCTCTGTGTGCCTGTGTAACTGGGAGAGCAGCCTAGAGTGTCTCTGTGTGCCTCTCTCCCTGCCTGTCTAACTGGGAGTGCAGCCTAGAGTGTCTCTGTGTGCCTGTCTGCCTGGGAGTGCTGCCTAGAGTGTGTGTGTGTGCCTGTCTACCTGGGAGAGCAGCCTAGAGTGTCTCTGTGTGCCTCTCACCCTGCCTGTCTACCTGGGAATGCAGCCTACAGTGTCTCTCTATGCTTGTCTATCTGTGAGTGCTGCGTAGAGTGTCTCTGTGTGCCTGTCTACATGGGAGAGCAGCCTAGAGTGTCTCTGTGTGACTCTCTCCCTGCCTGTCTACCATGGAATGCAGCCTAGAGTGTCTATGTGTGCCTGTCTACCTGGGAGAGTAGCCTAGAATGTCTCTATGTGCCTGTCTACCTGGGAGTGCTGCCTAGAGTGTGTGTGTGTGCCTATTTACCTGGAAGTGCTGCCTACAGTGTCTCTGTGTGCTTGTCTCCCTGGGAGTGCTGCCAAGAGTGTGTGTGTGTGCCTATCTAGCTGGAAGTGCGGCCTAGAGTGTCTTTGTGTGCCTGTCTACCTGGGAGAGCAGCCTAGAGTGTCTCTGTGTGCCTCTCTCCCTGCCTGTCTACCTGGGAGTGCTGCCTAGGGTGTCTCTGTGTGCCTGTGTACCTGGGAGAACAGCCTAGAGTGTCTCTGTGTGCCTCTCTCCCTGCCTATCTAACTGGGAGTACAGCCTAGAGTGTCTCTGTGTGCCTGTCTACCTGGGAGTGCAGCCAAGAGTGTCTCTGTGTGCCTCTCTCCCTGCCTGTCTACCTGGGAGTGCAGCCTAGAGTGTGTTTGTGTGCCTGTCTACGTGGGAGTGCTGCCTACAGTGTCTCTGTGTGCCTGTCTACCTGGGAGAGCAGCCTACAGTGTCTCTGTGTGCCTATCTCCCTGCCTGTCTACCTGGGAGTGCAGCCTACAGTGTCTATGTTTGCTTGTCTACCTGGGAGTGCTGCGTAGAGTGTCTCTGTGTGCCTGTCTACCTTGGAGTGCAACCTAGAGTGTCTCTGTGTGCCTGTCTACCTGGGAGTGCTGACTACAGTGTCTCTGTGTGCCGGTCTAACTGGGAGAGCAGCCTAGCGTGTCTCTGTGTGCCTGACTACCTGGGAGTGCAGCCTAGAGTGTCTCTGTGTGCCTGTCTACCTGGGAGTGCAGCCTAGAGTGTCTCTGTGTGCCTGTCTACCTGGGAGTGCCGCCCAGACTGTCTCTCTGTGCCTGTGTAACTGGGAGTGCAGCCTAGAGTGTCTCTGTGTGCCTGTCTACCTGGGAGTGCTGCCTACATTTGTCTGTGTGCCTTTCTAACTGGGAGAGCAGCCTAGGGTGTCTCTGTGTGCCTGTCTACCTGGGAGAGCAGCCTAGAGAGTCTCTGTGTGCCTCTCTCTCTGCTTGTCTACCTGGGAGTGCATCCTACAGTGTCTCTGTGTGCCTGTCTACCTGAGAGTGCAGCATAGGGTGTCTGTGTGTGCCTGTCTACCTGGGAGAGTAGCCTAGAGTGTCTCTATGTGCCTGTCTACCTGGGATGTTGCCTAGATTGTGTGTGTGTGCCTATCTACCAGGGAGTGCTGCCTAGAGTGTGTGTGTTTGCCTATCTACCTGGGAGTGCAGCCTAGAGTGTCTCTGTGTGCCTGTCTACCTGGGAGTGCTGCCTAGAGTGTCTCTGTGTGCCTGTCTACCTGGGAGAGCAGCCTAGAGTGTCTCTGTGTGCCTCTCTCCTGCCTGTCTACCTGGGAGTGCAGCCTACAGAGTCTCTGTGTGCCTGTCTACCTGGGAGTGCTGCCCTGAGTGACTCTGTGTGCCTGTCTGCCTGGGAGAGCAGCTTAGAGTGTCTCTGTGTGACTCTCTCCCTGCCTGTCTTCCTGGGAGTGCTGCCTACAGTGTCTGTGTGTGCCTATCTAGCTGGGACTGCAGACTAGATTGTCTCTGTGTGCCTCTCTCCCTGCCTGTCTAACTGGGAGTGCAGCCTAGAGTGTCTCTGTGTGCCTGTCTACCTGGGAGTGCTGCCTAGAGTGTCTCTGTGTGTGCCTGTCTACCTGGGAGAGCAGCCTAGAGTGTCTCTTTGTGACTCTCTCCCTGCCTGTCTAAATGGGTGTGCAGCCTAGAGTGTGTCTTTGTGCCTCTCTACCTGGGAGTGCTGCCTACATTGTCTCTGTGTGCCTCTCTGCTTGTCTACCTAGGAGTGCATCGTACATTGTCTCTGTGTGCCTGTCTACCTGGGAGTGCTGCCTAGGGTGTCTCTGTGTGCATGTGTACCCGGCAGAGCAGCCTAGAGTGTCTCTGTGTGCCTCTCTCCCTGCCTGTCTAACTGGGAGTGCAGCCTAGAGTGTCTCTTTGGGCCTGTCTACCTGGGAGTGCTGCCTAGAGTGTGTGTGTGTGCCTATCTACCTGGAAGTGCAGCCTAGAGTGTCTGTGTGTGCCTGTCTACCTGGGAGTTCTGCCTAGGATGTCTCTGTGTGCCTGTGTACCAGGGAGAGCAGCCTAGAGTGTATCTCTGTGCCTCTCTCCCTGCCTGTCTACCTGGGAGTGCAGCCTACAGGGTCTCTGTGTGCTTGTCTACCTGGGAGTGCTTCGTAGAGTGTCTCTGTGTGCCTGTCTACCTGGGAGAGCAGCCTAGAGTGTCTGTGTGTGGTTCTCTCCCTGCCTGTCTAAATGGGAGTGCAGCCTAAAGTGTGTCTGTGTGCCTGTCTACCTGGGAGTGCTGCCTACAGTGTCTCTGTGTGCCTCTCTCTCTGCTTGTCTACCTGGGAGTGCATCCTACAGTGTCTCTGTGTGCCTGTCTACCTGAGAGTGCAGCCTAGAGTGTCTGTGTGTGCCTGTCTACCTGGGAGAGTAGCCTACAGTGTCTCTATGTGCCTGTCTAACTGGGAGTGCTGCCTAGAGTGTGTGTGTCTGCCTATCTACCTGGGAGTGCTGCCTAGAGTGTGTTTGTACCTGTCTACCTGGGAGTGCTGCCTAGAGTGTCTCTGTGTGCCTGTCTACCTGGGAGAGCAGCCTAGAGTGTCTCGGTGTGCGTCTCTCCCTGCCTGTCTACCTGGGAGTGCAGCTAACTATGTCTCTGTGTACTTGCCTACCTGGGAGTGCTGCGTAGAGTGTCTCTGTGTGCCTCTCTCCCTGCCTGTCTACCTGGGAGTGCTGCCTAGGGTGTCTCTGTGTGCCTGTGTACCTGGGAGAACAGCCTAGAGTGTCTCTGTGTGCCTCTCTCCCTGCCTATCTAACTGGGAGTACAGCCTAGAGTGTCTCTGTGTGCCTGTCTACCTGGGAGTGCAGCCAAGAGTGTCTCTGTGTGCCTCTCTCCCTGCCTGTCTACCTGGGAGTGCAGCCTAGAGTGTGTTTGTGTGCCTGTCTACCTGGGAGTGCTGCCTACAGTGTCTCTGTGTGCCTGTCTACCTGGGAGAGCAGCCTAGAGTGTCTCTGTGTGCCTATCTCCCTGCCTGTCTACCTGGGAGTGCAGCCTACAGTGTCTATGTTTGCTTGTCTACCTGGGAGTCCTGCGTAGAGTGTCTCTGTGTGCCTGTCTACCTGGGAGTGCTGACTACAGTGTCTCTGTGTGCTGGTCTAACTGGGAGAGCAGCCTAGAGTGTCTCTGTGTGCCTATCTACCTTGGAGTGCAGCCTAGAGTGTCTCTGTGTGCCTGTTTACCTGGGAGTGCAGCCTAAAGTGTCTGTGTGTGCCTACCTACCTGGGAGTGCAGCCTAGAGTGTCTCTGTGTGCCTGTCTACCTGGGAGTGCAGCCTAGAGTGTCTCTGTGTGCCTGTCTACCTGGGAGTGCAGCCTAGAGTGTCTGTGTGTGACTCTCACCCTGCCTTTCTAAATGGGAGTGCAGCCTAGAGTGTGTCTTTGTGCCTGTCTACCTGGGAGTGCTGCCTACAGTGTCTCTGTGTGCCTCTCTCTCTGCTTGCCTACCTGGGAGTGCATCCTACAGTGTCTTTGTGTGCCTGTCTATCTGAGAGTGCAGCCTAGAGTGTTTGTGTGTGCCTGTCTACCTGGGAGAGTAGCCTAGAGTGTGTCTTTGTGCCTGTCTACCTGGGAGTGCTGCCTACAGTGTCTCTGTGTGCCTCTCTCTCTGCTTGCCTACCTGGGAGTGCATCCTACAGTGTCTTTGTGTGCCTGTCTATCTGAGAGTGCAGCCTAGAGTGTTTGTGTGTGCCTGTCTACCTGGGAGAGTAGCCTAGAGTGTCTCTATGTGCCTGTCTACCTGGGAGTGCTACCTAGAGTGTGTGTGTCTGCCTATCTACCTGGGAGTGCTGCCTAGAGTGTGTGTGTGTGCCTATCTACCTGGGAGTGCAGCCTAGAGTGTCTCTGTGTCCCTATCTACCTGGGAGTGCAGCCTAGAGTGTTTCTGTGTGCCTGTCTACCTGGGAGTGCAGCCTAGAGTGTCTCTGTGTGCCTGTCTACCTGAGAGTGCAGCCTAGAGTGTTTCTGTGTGCCTGTCTACCTGGGAGTGCTGCCTAGGGTGTCTCTGTGTGCCTGTGTAACTGGGAGAGCAGCCGAGAGTGTCTCTGTGTGCCTCTCTCCCTGCGTGTCTAACTGGGAGTGCAGCCTAGAGTGACTCTGTGTGCCTGTCTGCCTGGGAGTGCTGCCTAGAGTGTGTGTGTGTGCCTGTCTACCTGGGAGAGCAGCCTAGAGTGTCTCTGTGTGCCTCTCTCCCTGCCTGTCTACCTGGGAGTGCAGCCTACAGTGTCTCTGTGTGCTTGTCTACCTGGGAGTGCTGCGTAGAGTGTCTCTGTGTGCCTGTCTACATGGGAGAGCAGCCTTGAGTGTCTGTGTGTGGTTCTCTCCCTGCCTGTCTAAATGGGAGTGCAGCCTACAGTGTGTTTTTGTGCCTGTCTACCTGGGAGTGCTGCCTACAGTGTCTCTGTGTGCCTCTCTCTCTGCTTGTCTACCTGGGAGTGCATCCTACAGTGTCTTTGTGTGCCTGTCTATCTGAGAGTGCAGCCTAGAGTGTTTGTGTGCGTGTCTAACTGGGACTGCTGCCAGGAGTGACTCTGTGTGCCTGTCTACCTGGGATAGCAGCCTAGACTGTCTCTGTGTGACTCTCTCCCTGCCTGTCTACCTGGGAGAGTAGCCTAGAGTGTCTCTATGTGCCTGTCTACCTGGGAGTGCTGCCTAGAGTGTGTGTGTCTGCCTATCTACCTGGGAGTGCTGCCTAGAGTGTGTGTGTGTCCCTATCTACCTGGGAGTGCAGCCTAGAGTGTCTCTGTGTGCCTGTCTACCTGGGAGTGCAGCCTAGAGTGTCTCTGTGTGCGTTTCTACCTGGGAGTGCCGCCTAGAGTGTCTCTGTGTGCCTGTCTACCTGGGAGTGCTGACTAGAGTGTGTGTGTGTGCCTATCTACCTGGAAGTGCAGCCTAGAGTGTCTCTGTGTGCCTGTCTACCTGGGAGTGCAGCCTAGAGTGTCTCTGTGTGCCTGTCTACCTGGGAGAGCAGCCTAGAGTGTATCTGTGTGACTCTCACCCTGCCTGTCTAAATGGGAGTGCAGCCTAGAGTGTGTTTTTCTGCCTGTCTACCTGGGAGTGCAGCCAACAGTGTCTCTGTGTGCCTGTCTACCTGGGAGTGCTGCCCTGAGTGAGTCTGTGTGCCTGTCTGCCTGGGAGAGCAGCTTAGAGTGTCTCTGTGTGACTCTCTCCCGGCCTGTCTTCCTGGGAGTGCTGCCTAGAGTGTCTGTGTGTGCCTATCTAGCTGAGACTGCAGGCTAGAGTGTCTGTGTGTGCCTATCTATCTGGGAGTGCAGCCTAGAGTGTCTCTGTGTGCCTCTCTCCCAGCCTGTCTAAATGCGAGTGCAGCCTAGAGTGTCTCTGTGTGCCTGTGTAACTGGGAGAGCAGCCTAGAGTGTCTCTGTGTGCCTCTCTCCCTGCCTGTCTAACTGGGAGTGCAGCCTAGAGTGTCTCTGTGTGCCTGTCTGCCTGGGAGTGCTGCCTAGAGTGTGTGTGTGTGCCTGTCTACCTGGGAGAGCAGCCTAGAGTGTCTCTGTGTGCCTCTCACCCTGCCTGTCTACCTGGGAATGCAGCCTACAGTGTCTCTCTATGCTTGTCTACCTGTGAGTGCTGCGTAGAGTGTCTCTGTGTGCCTGTCTACATGGGAGAGCAGCCTAGAGTGTCTCTGTGTGACTCTCTCCCTGCCTGTCTACCATGGAATGCAGCCTAGAGTGTCTATGTGTGCCTGTCTACCTGGGAGAGTAGCCTAGAATGTCTCTATGTGCCTGTCTACCTGGGAGTGCTGCCTAGAGTGTGTGTGTGTGCCTATTTACCTGGAAGTGCTGCCTACAGTGTCTCTGTGTGCTTGTCTCCCTGGGAGTGCTGCCAAGAGTGTGTGTGTGTGCCTATCTAGCTGGAAGTGCGGCCTAGAGTGTCTTTGTGTGCCTGTCTACCTGGGAGAGCAGCCTAGAGTGTCTCTGTGTGCCTCTCTCCCTGCCTGTCTACCTGGGAGTGCTGCCTAGGGTGTCTCTGTGTGCCTGTGTACCTGGGAGAACAGCCTAGAGTGTCTCTGTGTGCCTCTCTCCCTGCCTATCTAACTGGGAGTACAGCCTAGAGTGTCTCTGTGTGCCTGTCTACCTGGGAGTGCAGCCAAGAGTGTCTCTGTGTGCCTCTCTCCCTGCCTGTCTACCTGGGAGTGCAGCCTAGAGTGTGTTTGTGTGCCTGTCTACGTGGGAGTGCTGCCTACAGTGTCTCTGTGTGCCTGTCTACCTGGGAGAGCAGCCTACAGTGTCTCTGTGTGCCTATCTCCCTGCCTGTCTACCTGGGAGTGCAGCCTACAGTGTCTATGTTTGCTTGTCTACCTGGGAGTGCTGCGTAGAGTGTCTCTGTGTGCCTGTCTACCTTGGAGTGCAACCTAGAGTGTCTCTGTGTGCCTGTCTACCTGGGAGTGCTGACTACAGTGTCTCTGTGTGCCGGTCTAACTGGGAGAGCAGCCTAGCGTGTCTCTGTGTGCCTGACTACCTGGGAGTGCAGCCTAGAGTGTCTCTGTGTGCCTGTCTACCTGGGAGTGCAGCCTAGAGTGTCTCTGTGTGCCTGTCTACCTGGGAGTGCCGCCCAGACTGTCTCTCTGTGCCTGTGTAACTGGGAGTGCAGCCTAGAGTGTCTCTGTGTGCCTGTCTACCTGGGAGTGCTGCCTACATTTGTCTGTGTGCCTTTCTAACTGGGAGAGCAGCCTAGGGTGTCTCTGTGTGCCTGTCTACCTGGGAGAGCAGCCTAGAGAGTCTCTGTGTGCCTCTCTCTCTGCTTGTCTACCTGGGAGTGCATCCTACAGTGTCTCTGTGTGCCTGTCTACCTGAGAGTGCAGCATAGGGTGTCTGTGTGTGCCTGTCTACCTGGGAGAGTAGCCTAGAGTGTCTCTATGTGCCTGTCTACCTGGGATGTTGCCTAGATTGTGTGTGTGTGCCTATCTACCAGGGAGTGCTGCCTAGAGTGTGTGTGTGTGCCTATCTACCTGGGAGTGCAGCCTAGAGTGTCTCTGTGTGCCTGTCTACCTGGGAGTGCTGCCTAGAGTGTCTCTGTGTGCCTGTCTACCTGGGAGAGCAGCCTAGAGTGTCTCTGTGTGCCTCTCTCCTGCCTGTCTACCTGGGAGTGCAGCCTACAGAGTCTCTGTGTGCCTGTCTACCTGGGAGTGCTGCCCTGAGTGACTCTGTGTGCCTGTCTGCCTGGGAGAGCAGCTTAGAGTGTCTCTGTGTGACTCTCTCCCTGCCTGTCTTCCTGGGAGTGCTGCCTACAGTGTCTGTGTGTGCCTATCTAGCTGGGACTGCAGACTAGATTGTGTCTGTGTGCCTCTCTCCCTGCCTGTCTAACTGGGAGTGCAGCCTAGAGTGTCTCTGTGTGCCTGTCTACCTGGGAGTGCTGCCTAGAGTGTCTCTGTGTGTGCCTGTCTACCTGGGAGAGCAGCCTAGAGTGTCTCTTTGTGACTCTCTCCCTGCCTGTCTAAATGGGTGTGCAGCCTAGAGTGTGTCTTTGTGCCTCTCTACCTGGGAGTGCTGCCTACATTGTCTCTGTGTGCCTCTCTGCTTGTCTACCTAGGAGTGCATCGTACATTGTCTCTGTGTGCCTGTCTACCTGGGAGTGCTGCCTAGGGTGTCTCTGTGTGCATGTGTACCCGGCAGAGCAGCCTAGAGTGTCTCTGTGTGCCTCTCTCCCTGCCTGTCTAACTGGGAGTGCAGCCTAGAGTGTCTCTTTGGGCCTGTCTACCTGGGAGTGCTGCCTAGAGTGTGTGTGTGTGCCTATCTACCTGGAAGTGCAGCCTAGAGTGTCTGTGTGTGCCTGTCTACCTGGGAGTGCTGCCTAGGATGTCTCTGTGTGCCTGTGTACCAGGGAGAGCAGCCTAGAGTGTATCTCTGTGCCTCTCTCCCTGCCTGTCTACCTGGGAGTGCAGCCTACAGGGTCTCTGTGTGCTTGTCTACCTGGGAGTGCTTCGTAGAGTGTCTCTGTGTGCCTGTCTACCTGGGAGAGCAGCCTAGAGTGTCTGTGTGTGGTTCTCTCCCTGCCTGTCTAAATGGGAGTGCAGCCTAAAGTGTGTCTGTGTGCCTGTCTACCTGGGAGTGCTGCCTACAGTGTCTCTGTGTGCCTCTCTCTCTGCTTGTCTACCTGGGAGTGCATCCTACAGTGTCTCTGTGTGCCTGTCTACCTGAGAGTGCAGCCTAGAGTGTCTGTGTGTGCCTGTCTACCTGGGAGAGTAGCCTACAGTGTCTCTATGTGCCTGTCTAACTGGGAGTGCTGCCTAGAGTGTGTGTGTCTGCCTATCTACCTGGGAGTGCTGCCTAGAGTGTGTTTGTACCTGTCTACCTGGGAGTGCTGCCTAGAGTGTCTCTGTGTGCCTGTCTACCTGGGAGAGCAGCCTAGAGTGTCTCGGTGTGCGTCTCTCCCTGCCTGTCTACCTGGGAGTGCAGCTAACTATGTCTCTGTGTACTTGCCTACCTGGGAGTGCTGCGTAGAGTGTCTCTGTGTGCCTCTCTCCCTGCCTGTCTACCTGGGAGTGCTGCCTAGGGTGTCTCTGTGTGCCTGTGTACCTGGGAGAACAGCCTAGAGTGTCTCTGTGTGCCTCTCTCCCTGCCTATCTAACTGGGAGTACAGCCTAGAGTGTCTCTGTGTGCCTGTCTACCTGGGAGTGCAGCCAAGAGTGTCTCTGTGTGCCTCTCTCCCTGCCTGTCTACCTGGGAGTGCAGCCTAGAGTGTGTTTGTGTGCCTGTCTACCTGGGAGTGCTGCCTACAGTGTCTCTGTGTGCCTGTCTACCTGGGAGAGCAGCCTAGAGTGTCTCTGTGTGCCTATCTCCCTGCCTGTCTACCTGGGAGTGCAGCCTACAGTGTCTATGTTTGCTTGTCTACCTGGGAGTCCTGCGTAGAGTGTCTCTGTGTGCCTGTCTACCTGGGAGTGCTGACTACAGTGTCTCTGTGTGCTGGTCTAACTGGGAGAGCAGCCTAGAGTGTCTCTGTGTGCCTATCTACCTTGGAGTGCAGCCTAGAGTGTCTCTGTGTGCCTGTTTACCTGGGAGTGCAGCCTAAAGTGTCTGTGTGTGCCTACCTACCTGGGAGTGCAGCCTAGAGTGTCTCTGTGTGCCTGTCTACCTGGGAGTGCAGCCTAGAGTGTCTCTGTGTGCCTGTCTACCTGGGAGTGCAGCCTAGAGTGTCTCTGTGTGCCTGTCTACCTGGGAGTGCAGCCTAGAGTATCTCTGTGTGCCTGTCTACCTGGGAGTGCCGCCGAGACTGTCTCTCTGTGCCTGTGTACCTGGGAGTGCAGCCTAGAGTGTCTCTGTGTTCCTGTCTACCTGGGAGTGCTGCCTACATATGTCTGTGTGCCTTTCTAACTGGGAAAGCAGCCTAGGGTGTCTCTGTGTGCCTGTCTACCTGGGAGAGCAGCCTAGAGAGTCTCTGTGTGCCTCTCTCTCTGCTTGTCTACCTGGGAGTGCATCCTACAGTGTCTCTGTGTGCCTGTCTACCTGAGAGTGCAGCATAGAGTGTCTGTGTGTGCCTGTCTACCTGGGAGAGTAGCCTAGAGTGTCTCTATGTGCCTGTCTACCTGGGATGTTGCCTAGATTGTGCGTGTGTGCCTATCTACCAGGGAGTGCTGCCTAGAGTGTGTGTGTGTGCCTATCTACCTGGGAGTGCAGCCTAGAGTGTCTCTGTGTGCCTGTCTACCTGGGAGTGCTGCCTAGAGTGTCTCTGTGTGCCTGTCTACCTGGGAGAGCAGCCTAGAGTGTCTCTGTGTGCCTCTCTCCTGCCTGTCTACCTGGGAGTGCAGCCTACAGAGTCTCTGTGTGCCTGTCTACCTGGGAGTGCTGCCCTGAGTGACTCTGTGTGCCTGTCTGCCTGGGAGAGCAGCTTAGAGTGTCTCTGTGTGACTCTCTCCCTGCCTGTCTTCCTGGGAGTGCTGCCTACAGTGTCTGTGTGTGCCTATCTAGCTGGGACTGCAGACTAGATTGTCTCTGTGTGCCTCTCTCCCTGCCTGTCTAACTGCGAGTGCAGCCTAGAGTGTCTCTGTGTGCCTGTCTAACTGGGAGTTCTTCCTAGGGTGTCTGCGTGTGCCTGTGTACCTCGTAGAGCAGCCTAGAGTGTCTCTGTGTGCCTCCCTCCCTGCTTGTCTATCTTAGATTGCAGCCTACAATGTCTCTGTGTGCTTGTCTACCTGGGAGTGCTGCGTAGAGTGTCTCTGTGTGCCTGTCTACCAGGGAGAGCATCCTAGAGTGTCTCTGTGTGACTCTCTCCCTGCCTGTCTAAATGGGAGTGCAGCCTAGAGGGTCTGTGTGTGCATATCTACCTGGGAGTGCAGCGTAGAGTGTCTCTTTGTGCCTGTCTACCTGGGAGTGATGCCTAGACTGTATCTCTGTGCCTGTCTACCTGGGAGTGTAGCCTAGAGTGTCTCTGTGTGCCTGTCTACCTGGGTGTGCTGCCTACAGTGTCTCTGTGTGCCTGTCTAACTGGGAGAGCAACCTACAGTGTCTGTGTGTCCCTATCTACCTGGGAGTGCAGCCTAGAGTGTCTCTGTGTGCCTGTCTACCTGGGAGTGCAGCCTAGAGTGTCTCTGTGTGCCTCTCTCCCTGCCTGTCTAACTGGGAGTGCAGCCTAGAGTGTCTCTGTGTGGCTGTCTACCTGGGAGTGCTGCCTAGAGTGTCTCTGTGTGTGCCTGTCTGCCTGGGAGAGCAGCCTAGAGTGTCTCTGTGTGACTCTCTCCCTGCCTGTCTAAATGGGAATGCAGCCTAGAGTGTGTCTTTGTGCCTGTCTACCTGGGAGTGCTGCCTACAGTGTCTCTGTGTGCCTCTCTCTCTGCTTCTCTACCTACGAGTGCATCGTACATTGTCTCTGTGTGCCTGTCTAACTTGGAGTGCTGCCTAGGGTGTCTCTGTGTGCCTGTGTACACGGCAGAGCAGCCTAGAGTGTCTCTATGTGCCTTTCTAACTGGGAGTGCTGCCTAGAGTGTGTGTGTCTGCCTATCTACCTGGGAGTGCTGCCTAGAGTGTGTGTGTGTACCTGTCTACCTGGGAGTGCTGCCTAGAGTGTCTCTGTGTGCCTGTCTACCTGGGAGAGCAGCCTAGAGTGTCTCGGTGTGCGTCTCTCCCTGTCTGTCTACCTGGGAGTGCATCTAACTGTGTCTCTGTGTACTTGCCTACCTGGGAGTGCTGCGTAGAGTGTCTCTGTGTTCCTCTCTCCCTGCCTGACTACCTGGGAGTGCTGCCTAGGGTGTCTCTGTGTGCCTGTGTACCTGGGAGAGCAGCCTAGAGTGTCTCTGTGTTCCTCTCTCCCTGCCTGACTACCTGGGAGTGCTGCCTAGGGTGTCTCTGTGTGCCTGTGTACCTGGGAGTACAGCCTAGAGTGTCTCTGTGTGCCTGTCTACCTGGGATTGCAGCCTAGAGTGTCTCTGTGTGCCTCTCTCCCTGCCTGTCTACCTGGCAGTGCAGCCGAGAGTGTGTCTGTGTGCCTGTCTACCTGGGAGTGCTGCCTACAGTGTCTCTGTGTGCCTGTCTACCTCGAGAGCAGCCTAGAGTGTCTCTGTGTGCCTATCTCCCTGCCTGTCTACCTGGGAGTGCAGCCTAGAGTGTCTCTGTGTGCCTATCTACCTGGGAGTGCGGCCTAGAGTGTCTCTGTGTGCCTGTCTACCTGGGAGTGCAGCCTAGAGTGTCTCTGTGTGCCAGTCTACCTGGGAGTGCAGCCTAGAGTGTCTCTGTGTGCCAGTCTACCTGGGAGTGCAGCCTAGAGTGTCTCTGTGTGCCTGTCTAACTGGGAGTGCCGCCCAGACTGTCTCTCTGTGCCTGTGTACCTGGGAGTGCAGCCTAGAGTGTCTCTGTGTGCCTGTCTACCTGGGAGTTCTGCCTACATGTGTCTGTGTGCCTTTCTAACTGGGAGAGCAGCCTAGGGTGTCTCTGTGTGCCTGTCTACCTGGGAGAGCAGCCTAGAGTGTCTCTGTGTGCCTCTCTCTCTGCTTGTCTACCTGGGAGTGAATCCTACAGTGTCTCCGTGTGCCTGTCTACCTGAGAGTGCTGCATAGAGTGTGTGTGCCTGTCTACCTTGGAGAGTAGCCTAGAGTGTCTCTATGTGCCTGTCTACCTGGGATGCTGCCTAGATTGTGTGTGTGTGCCTATCTACCAGGGAGTGCTGCCTAGAGTGTGTGTGTGTGCCTATCTACCTGGGAGTGCAGCCTAGAGTGTCTGTGTGTCCCTATCTACCTGGGAGTGCAGCCTAGAGTGTCTTTGTGTGCCTGTCTCCCTGGGAGTGCTGCCTAGAGTGTCTCTGTGTGCCTATCTACCTGGAAGTGCAGCCTAGAGTGTCTCTGTGTGCCTGTATATCTGGGAGTGCTGCCTAGAGTGTCTCTGTGTGCCTGTCTACCTGGGAGTGCAGCCTACAGTGTCTATGTGTGCTTGTCTACCTGGGAGTGCTTCGTAGAGTGTCTCTGTGTGCCTGTCTACCTGGGAGAGCAGCCTAGAGTGTCTGTGTGTGGTTCTCTCCCTGCCTGTCTAAATGGGAGTGCAGCCTAAAGTGTGTCTGTGTGCCTGTCTACCTGGGAGTGCTGCCTACAGTGTCTCTGTGTGCCTCTCTCTCTGCTTGTCTACCTGGGAGTGCATCCTACAGTGTCTCTGTGTGCCTGTCTACCTGAGAGTGCAGCCTAGAGTGTCTGTGTGTGCCTGTCTACCTGGGAGAGTAGCCTACAGTGTCTCTATGTGCCTGTCTAACTGGGAGTGCTGCCTAGAGTGTGTGTGTCTGCCTATCTACCTGGGAGTGCTGCCTAGAGTGTGTGTGTGTACCTGTCTACCTGGGAGTGCTGCCTAGAGTGTCTCTGTGTGCCTGTCTACCTGGGAGAGCAGCCTAGAGTGTCTCGGTGTGCGTCTCTCCCTGCCTGTCTACCTGGGAGTGCAGCTAACTGTGTCTCTGTGTACTTGCCTACCTGGGAGTGCTGCGTAGAGTGTCTCTGTGTGCCTCTCTCCCTGCCTGACTACCTGGGAGTGCTGCCTAGGGTGTCTCTGTGTGCCTGTGTACCTGGGAGAGCAGCCTAGAGTGTCTCTGTGTGCCTCTCTCCCTGCCTATCTAACTGGGAGTACAGCCTAGAGTGTCTCTGTGTGCCTGTCTACCTGGGAGTGCAGCCTAGAGTGTCTCTGTGTGCCTCTCTCCCTGCCTGTCTACCTGGCAATGCAGCCGAGAGTGTGTCTGTGTGCCTGTCTACCTGGGAGTGCTGCCTACAGTGTCTCTGTGTGCCTGTCTACCTGGGAGAGCAGCCTAGAGTGTCTCCGTGTGCCTATCTCCCTGCCTGTCTACCTGGGAGTGCAGCCTAGAGTGTCTCTGTGTGCCTATCTACCTGGGAGTGCGGCCTACAGTGTCTCTGTGTGCCTGTCTACCTCGAGAGCAGCCTAGAGTGTCTCTGTGTGCCTATCTCCCTGCCTGTCTACCTGGGAGTGCAGCCTAGAGTGTCTCTGTGTGCCTATCTACCTGGGAGTGCGGCCTAGAGTGTCTCTGTGTGCCTGTCTACCTGGGAGTGCAGCCTAGAGTGTCTCTGTGTGCCAGTCTACCTGGGAGTGCAGCCTAGAGTGTCTCTGTGTGCCAGTCTACCTGGGAGTGCAGCCTAGAGTGTCTCTGTGTGCCTGTCTAACTGGGAGTGCCGCCCAGACTGTCTCTCTGTGCCTGTGTACCTGGGAGTGCAGCCTAGAGTGTCTCTGTGTGCCTGTCTACCTGGGAGTTCTGCCTACATGTGTCTGTGTGCCTTTCTAACTGGGAGAGCAGCCTAGGGTGTCTCTGTGTGCCTGTCTACCTGGGAGAGCAGCCTAGAGTGTCTCTGTGTGCCTCTCTCTCTGCTTGTCTACCTGGGAGTGAATCCTACAGTGTCTCCGTGTGCCTGTCTACCTGAGAGTGCTGCATAGAGTGTGTGTGCCTGTCTACCTTGGAGAGTAGCCTAGAGTGTCTCTATGTGCCTGTCTACCTGGGATGCTGCCTAGATTGTGTGTGTGTGCCTATCTACCAGGGAGTGCTGCCTAGAGTGTGTGTGTGTGCCTATCTACCTGGGAGTGCAGCCTAGAGTGTCTGTGTGTCCCTATCTACCTGGGAGTGCAGCCTAGAGTGTCTTTGTGTGCCTGTCTCCCTGGGAGTGCTGCCTAGAGTGTCTCTGTGTGCCTATCTACCTGGAAGTGCAGCCTAGAGTGTCTCTGTGTGCCTGTATATCTGGGAGTGCTGCCTAGAGTGTCTCTGTGTGCCTGTCTACCTGGGAGTGCAGCCTACAGTGTCTATGTGTGCTTGTCTACCTGGGAGTGCTTCGTAGAGTGTCTCTGTGTGCCTGTCTACCTGGGAGAGCAGCCTAGAGTGTCTGTGTGTGGTTCTCTCCCTGCCTGTCTAAATGGGAGTGCAGCCTAAAGTGTGTCTGTGTGCCTGTCTACCTGGGAGTGCTGCCTACAGTGTCTCTGTGTGCCTCTCTCTCTGCTTGTCTACCTGGGAGTGCATCCTACAGTGTCTCTGTGTGCCTGTCTACCTGAGAGTGCAGCCTAGAGTGTCTGTGTGTGCCTGTCTACCTGGGAGAGTAGCCTACAGTGTCTCTATGTGCCTGTCTAACTGGGAGTGCTGCCTAGAGTGTGTGTGTCTGCCTATCTACCTGGGAGTGCTGCCTAGAGTGTGTGTGTGTACCTGTCTACCTGGGAGTGCTGCCTAGAGTGTCTCTGTGTGCCTGTCTACCTGGGAGAGCAGCCTAGAGTGTCTCGGTGTGCGTCTCTCCCTGCCTGTCTACCTGGGAGTGCAGCTAACTGTGTCTCTGTGTACTTGCCTACCTGGGAGTGCTGCGTAGAGTGTCTCTGTGTGCCTCTCTCCCTGCCTGACTACCTGGGAGTGCTGCCTAGGGTGTCTCTGTGTGCCTGTGTACCTGGGAGAGCAGCCTAGAGTGTCTCTGTGTGCCTCTCTCCCTGCCTATCTAACTGGGAGTACAGCCTAGAGTGTCTCTGTGTGCCTGTCTACCTGGGAGTGCAGCCTAGAGTGTCTCTGTGTGCCTCTCTCCCTGCCTGTCTACCTGGCAATGCAGCCGAGAGTGTGTCTGTGTGCCTGTCTACCTGGGAGTGCTGCCTACAGTGTCTCTGTGTGCCTGTCTACCTGGGAGAGCAGCCTAGAGTGTCTCCGTGTGCCTATCTCCCTGCCTGTCTACCTGGGAGTGCAGCCTAGAGTGTCTCTGTGTGCCTATCTACCTGGGAGTGCGGCCTACAGTGTCTCTGTGTGCCTGTCTACCTCGAGAGCAGCCTAGAGTGTCTCTGTGTGCCTATCTCCCTGCCTGTCTACCTGGGAGTGCAGCCTAGAGTGTCTCTGTGTGCCTATCTACCTGGGAGTGCGGCCTAGAGTGTCTCTGTGTGCCTGTCTACCTGGGAGTGCAGCCTAGAGTGTCTCTGTGTGCCAGTCTACCTGGGAGTGCAGCCTAGAGTGTCTCTGTGTGCCAGTCTACCTGGGAGTGCAGCCTAGAGTGTCTCTGTGTGCCTGTCTAACTGGGAGTGCCGCCCAGACTGTCTCTCTGTGCCTGTGTACCTGGGAGTGCAGCCTAGAGTGTCTCTGTGTGCCTGTCTACCTGGGAGTTCTGCCTACATGTGTCTGTGTGCCTTTCTAACTGGGAGAGCAGCCTAGGGTGTCTCTGTGTGCCTGTCTACCTGGGAGAGCAGCCTAGAGTGTCTCTGTGTGCCTCTCTCTCTGCTTGTCTACCTGGGAGTGAATCCTACAGTGTCTCCGTGTGCCTGTCTACCTGAGAGTGCTGCATAGAGTGTGTGTGCCTGTCTACCTTGGAGAGTAGCCTAGAGTGTCTCTATGTGCCTGTCTACCTGGGATGCTGCCTAGATTGTGTGTGTGTGCCTATCTACCAGGGAGTGCTGCCTAGAGTGTGTGTGTGTGCCTATCTACCTGGGAGTGCAGCCTAGAGTGTCTGTGTGTCCCTATCTACCTGGGAGTGCAGCCTAGAGTGTCTTTGTGTGCCTGTCTCCCTGGGAGTGCTGCCTAGAGTGTCTCTGTGTGCCTATCTACCTGGAAGTGCAGCCTAGAGTGTCTCTGTGTGCCTGTCTATCTGGGAGTGCTGCCTAGAGTGTCTCTGTGTGCCTGTCTACCTGGGAGTGCAGCCTACAGTGTCTATATGTGCTTGTCTACCTGGGAGTGCTTCGTAGAGTGTCTCTGTGTGCCTGTCTACCTGGGAGAGCAGCCTAGAGTGTCTGTGTGTGGTTCTCTCCCTGCCTGTCTAAATGGGAGTGCAGCCTAAAGTGTGTCTGTGTGCCTCTCTACCTGGGAGTGCTGCCTACAGTGTCTCTGTGTGCCTCTCTCTCTGCTTGTCTACCTGGGAGTGCATCCTACAGTGTCTCTGTGTGCCTGTCTACCTGAGAGTGCAGCCTAGAGTGTCTGTGTGTGCCTGTCTACCTGGGAGAGTAGCCTACAGTGTCTCTATGTGCCTGTCTAACTGGGAGTGCTGCCTAGAGTGTGTGTGTCTGCCTATCTACCTGGGAGTGCTGCCTAGAGTGTGTGTGTGTACCTGTCTACCTGGGAGTGCTGCCTAGAGTGTCTCTGTGTGCCTGTCTACCTGGGAGAGCAGCCTAGAGTGTCTCGGTGTGCGTCTCTCCCTGCCTGTCTACCTGGGAGTGCAGCTAACTGTGTCTCTGTGTACTTGCCTACCTGGGAGTGCTGCGTAGAGTGTCTCTGTGTGCCTCTCTCCCTGCCTGACTACCTGGGAGTGCTGCCTAGGGTGTCTCTGTGTGCCTGTGTACCTGGGAGAGCAGCCTAGAGTGTCTCTGTGTGCCTCTCTCCCTGCCTATCTAACTGGGAGTACAGCCTAGAGTGTCTCTGTGTGCCTGTCTACCTGGGAGTGCAGCCTAGAGTGTCTCTGTGTGCCTCTCTCCCTGCCTGTCTACCTGGCAATGCAGCCGAGAGTGTGTCTGTGTGCCTGTCTACCTGGGAGTGCTGCCTACAGTGTCTCTGTGTGCCTGTCTACCTGGGAGAGCAGCCTAGAGTGTCTCCGTGTGCCTATCTCCCTGCCTGTCTACCTGGGAGTGCAGCCTAGAGTGTCTCTGTGTGCCTATCTACCTGGGAGTGCGGCCTAGAGTGTCTCTGTGTGCCTGTCTACCTGGGAGTGCAGCCTAGAGTGTCTCTGTGTGCCTGCCTACCTGGGAGTGCAGCCTAGAGTGTCTCTGTGTGCCTGTCTAACTGGGAGTGCCGCCCAGACTGTCTCTCTGTTCCTGTGTACCTGGGAGTGCAGCCTAGAGTGTCTCTGTGTGCCTGTCTACCTGGGAGTTCTGCCTACATGTGTCTGTGTGCCTTTCTAACTGGGAGAGCAGCCTAGGGTGTCTCTGTCTGCCTGTCTACCTGGGAGAGCAGCCTAGAGTGTCTCTGTGTGCCTCTCTCTCTGCTTGTCTACCTGGGAGTGCATCCTACAGTGTCTCCGTGTGCCTGTCTACCTGAGAGTGCTGCATAGAGTGTCTGTGTGTGCCTGTCTACCTTGGAGAGTAGCCTAGAGTGTCTCTATGTGCCTGTCTACCTGGGATGCTGCCTAGATTGTGTGTGTGTGCCTATCTACCAGGGAGTGCTGCCTACAGTGTGTGTGTGCGCCTATCTACCTGGGAGTGCAGCCTAGAGTGTCTGTGTGTCCCTATCTAACTAGGAGTGCAGCCTAGAGTGTCTTTGTGTGCCTGTCTCCCTGGGAGTGCTGCCTAGAGTGTCTCTGTGTGCCTATCTACCTGGAAGTGCAGCCTAGAGTGTCTCTGTGTGCCTGTCTATCTGGGAGTGCTGCCTAGAGTGTCTCTGTGAGCCTGTCTACCTGGGAGAGCAGCCTAGAGTGTCTCTGTGTGCCTCTCTCCTGCCTGTCTACCTGGGAGTGCAGGCTACAGTGTCTCTGTGTGCCTGTCCACCTGGGAGTGCTGCCCTTAGTGACTCTGTGTGCCTGTCTGCCTGGGAGAGCAGCTTAGAGTGTCTGTGTGTGACTCTCTCCCTGCCTGTCTTCCTGGGAGTGCTGCCTAGAGTGTCTGTGTGTGCCTATCTAGCTGGGACTGCAGACTAGATTGTCTCTGTGTGCTCTCTCCCTGCCTGTCTAACTGCAAGTGCAGCCTAGAGTGTCTCTGTGTGCCTGTCTAACTGGGAGTGCTGCCTAGGGTGTCTGTGTGTGCCTGTGTACCTCGTAGAGCAGCCTAGAGTGTCTCTGTGTGCCTCCCTCCCTGCTTGTCTATCTTAGACTGCAGCCTACAATGTCTCTGTGTGCTTGTCTACCTGGGAGTGCTGCGTAGAGTGTCTCTGTGTGCCTGTCTACCTGGGAGAGCATCCTAGAGTGTCTCTGTGTGACTCTCTCCGTGCCTGTCTAAATGGGAGTGCAGCCTAGAGGGTCTGTGTGTGCCTATCTACCTGGGAGTGCAGCGTAGAGTGTCTCTTTCTGCCTGTCTACCTGGGAGTGAAGCCTAGACTGTATCTCTGTGCCTGTCTACGTGGGAGTGTAGCCTAGAGTGTCTCTGTGTGCCTGTCTACCTGGGTGTGCTGCCTACAGTGTCTCTGTGTGCCTGTCTAACTGGGAGAGCAACCTATAGTGTCTGTGTGTCCCTATCTACCTGGGAGTGCAGCCTAGAGTGTCTCTGTGTGACTCTCTCTCTGCTTGTCTACCTACGACTGCATCGTACATTGTCTCTGTGTGCCTGTCTACCTTGGAGTGCTGCCTAGGGTGTCTCTGTGTGCCTGTGTACCCGGCAGAGCAGCCTAGAGTGTCTCTGTGTGCCTCTCTCCCTGCCTGTCTACCTGGGAGTTCAGCATACAGTGTCTCTGTGTGCCTGTCTACCTGGGAGTGATGCCTACAGTGTCTGTGTGTGCCTATCTACCTGGGAGTGCAGCCTAGAGTGTCTCTGTGTGCCTCTCTCCCTGCCTGTCTAACTGGGAGTGCAGCCTAGAGTGTCTCTGTGTGCCTGTCTACCTGGGAGTGCTGCCTAGAGTGTGTGTGTGTGCCTGTCTACCTGGGAGAGCAGCCTAGAGTGTCTCTGTGTGCCTCTCTCCTGCCTGTCTACCTGGGAGTGCAGCCTACAGAGTCTCTGTGTGCCTGTCTACCTGGGAGTGCTGCCCTGAGTGACTCTGTGTGCCTGTCTGCCTGGGAGAGCAGCTTAGAGTGTCTCTGTGTGACTCTCTCCCTGCCTGTCTTCCTGGGAGTGCTGCCTACAGTGTCTGTGTGTGCCTATCTAGCTGGGACTGCAGACTAGATTGTCTCTGTGTGCCTCTCTCCCTGCCTGTCTATCTGCGAGTGCAGCCTAGAGTGTCTCTGTGTGCCTGTCTAACTGGGAGTGCTGCCTAGGGTGTCTGTGTGTGCCTGTGTACCTCGTAGAGCAGCCTAGAGTGTCTCTGTGTGCCTCCCTCCCTGCTTGTCTATCTTAGATTGCAGCCTACAATGTCTCTGTGTGCTTGTCTACCTGGGAGTGCTGCGTAGAGTGTCTCTGTGTGCCTGTCTACCAGGGAGAGCATCCTAGAGTGTCTCTGTGTGACTCTCTCCCTGCCTGTCTAAATTGGAGTGCAGCCTAGAGGGTCTGTGTGTGCCTATCTACCTGGGAGTGCAGCGTAGAGTGTCTCTTTGTGCCTGTCTACCTGGGAGTGAAGCCTAGACTGTATCTCTGTGCCTGTCTACCTGGGAGTGTAGCCTAGAGTGTCTCTGTGTGCCTGTCTACCTGGGTGTGCTGCCTACAGTGTCTCTGTGTGCCTGTCTAACTGGGAGAGCAACCTACAGTGTCTGTGTGTCCCTATCTACCTGGGAGTGCAGCCTAGAGTGTCTCTGTGTGCCTGTCTACCTGGGAGTGCAGCCTAGAGTGTCTCTGTGTGCCTCTCTCCCTGCCTGTCTAACAGGGAGTGCAGCCTAGAGTGTCTCTGTGTGGCTGTCTACCTGGGAGTGCTGCCTAGAGTGTCTCTGTGTGTGCCTGTCCGCCTGGGAGAGCAGCCTAGAGTGTCTCTGTGTGACTCTCTCCCTGCCTGTCTAAATTGGAATGCAGCCTAGAGTGTGTCTTTGTGCCTGTCTACCTGGGAGTGCTGCCTACAGTGTCTCTGTGTGCCTCTCTCTCTGCTTGTCTACCTACGAGTGCATCGTACATTGTCTCTGTGTGCCTGTCTAACTTGGAGTGCTGCCTAGGGTGTCTCTGTGTGCCTGTGTACCCGGCAGAGCAGCCTAGAGTGTCTCTGTGTGCCTCTCTCCCTGCCTGTCTACCTGGGAGTGCAGCCTACAGTGTCTCTGTGTGCCTGTCTACCTGGGAGTGATGCCTACAGTGTCTCTGTGTGCCTATCTACCTGGGAGTGCAGCCTAGAGTGTCTGTGTGTGCCTATGTACCTTAGAGTGCAGCCTAGAGTGTCTGGGTGTGCCTGTCTATCTGGGAGAGTAGCCTAGAGTGTCTCTATGTGCCTGTCTACCTGGGAGTGCTGCCTAGAGTGTGTGTCTGCCTATCTACCTGAGAGTGCAGCCTAGAGTGTCTATGTGTCCCTATCTACCTGGGAGTGCAGCCTAGAGTGTCTCTGTGTGCCTGTCTACCTGGGAGTGCTGCCTAGGGTGTCTCTGTGTGCCTGTGTACACGGCAGAGCAGCCTAGAGTGTCTCTGTGTGCCTCTCTCCCTGCCTGTCTAACTGTGAGTGCAGCCTAGAGTGTCTCTCTGTGCCTGTATACCTGGGAGTGCTGCCTAGAGTGTGTGTGTGTGCCTATCTACCTGGAAGTGCAGCCTAGAGTGTCTGTGTGTGCCTGTCTACCTGGGAGTGCTGCCTAGGATGTCTCTGTGTGCCTGTGTACCAGGGAGAGCAGCCTAGAGTGTATCTGTGTGCCTCTCTCCCTGCCTGTCTACCTGGGAGTGCAGCCTACAGTGTCTATGTGTGCTTGTCTACCTGGGAGTGCTTCGTAGAGTGTCTCTGTGTGCCTGTCTACCTGGGAGAGCAGCCAAGAGTGTCTGTGTGTGGTTCTCTCCCTGCCTGTCTAAATGGGAGTGCAGCCTAAAGTGTGTCTGTGTGCCTGTCTACCTGGGAGTGCTGCCTACAGTGTCTCTGTGTGCCTCTCTCTCTGCTTGTCTACCTGGGAGTGCATCCTACAGTGTCTCTGTGTGCCTGTCTACCTGAGAGTGCAGCCTAGAGTGTCTGTGTGTGCCTGTCTACCTGGGAGAGTAGCCTACAGTGTCTCTATGTGCCTGTCTAACTGGGAGTGCTGCCTAGAGTGTGTGTGTCTGCCTGTCTACCTGGGAGTGCTGCCTAGAGTGTGTGTGTGTACCTGTCTACCTGGGAGTGCTGCCTAGAGTGTCTCTGTGTGCCTGTCTACCTGGGAGAGCAGCCTAGAGTGTCTCGGTGTGCGTCTCTCCCTGCCTGTCTACCTGGGAGTGCAGCTAACTGTGTCTCTGTGTACTTGCCTACCTGGGAGTGCTGCGTAGAGTGTCTCTGTGTGCCTCTCTCCCTGCCTGACTATCTGGGAGTGCTGCCTAGGGTGTCTCTGTGTGCCTGTGTACCTGGGAGAGCAGCCTAGAGTGTCTCTGTGTGCCTCTCTCCCTGCCTATCTAACTGGGAGTACAGCCTAGAGTGTCTCTGTGTGCATGTCTACCTGGGAGTGCAGCCTAGAGTGTCTCTGTGTGCCTCTCTCCCTGCCTGTCTACCTGGCAGTGCAGCCGAGAGTGTGTCTGTGTGCCTGTCTACCTGGGAGTGCTGCCTACAGTGTCTCTGTGTGCCTGTCTACTTGGGAGAGCAGCGTAGAGTGTCTCTGTGTGCCTATCTCCCTGCCTGTCTACCTGGGAGTGCAGCCTACAGTGTGTATGTTTGCTTGTCTACCTGGGAGTGCTGCGTAGAGTGTCTCTGTGTGCCTGTCTACCTTGGAGTGCAGCCTAGAGTGTCTCTGTGTGCCTGTCTACCTGGGAGTGCTGACTACAGTGTCTCTGTGTGCCGGTCTAACTGGGAGAGCAGCGTAGAGTGTCTCTGTGTGCCTATCTACCTTGGCGTGCAGCGTAGAGTGTCTCTGTGTGCCTGTCTACCTGGGAGTGCTGACTACAGTGTCTCTGTGTGCCGGTCTACCTGGGAGTGCAGCCTAGAGTGTCTGTGTGTCCCTATCTACCTGGGAGTGCAGCCTAGAGTGTCTTTGTGTGCCTGTCTCCCTGGGAGTGCTGCCTAGAGTGTCTCTGTGTGCCTATCTACCTGGAAGTGCAGCCTAGAGTGTCTCTGTGTGCCTGTCTATCTGGGAGTGCTGCCTAGAGTGTCTCTGTGTGCCTGTCTACCTGGGAGTGCAGCCTACAGTGTCTATATGTGCTTGTCTACCTGGGAGTGCTTCGTAGAGTGTCTCTGTGTGCCTGTCTACCTGGGAGAGCAGCCTAGAGTGTCTGTGTGTGGTTCTCTCCCTGCCTGTCTAAATGGGAGTGCAGCCTAAAGTGTGTCTGTGTGCCTCTCTACCTGGGAGTGCTGCCTACAGTGTCTCTGTGTGCCTCTCTCTCTGCTTGTCTACCTGGGAGTGCATCCTACAGTGTCTCTGTGTGCCTGTCTACCTGAGAGTGCAGCCTAGAGTGTCTGTGTGTGCCTGTCTACCTGGGAGAGTAGCCTACAGTGTCTCTATGTGCCTGTCTAACTGGGAGTGCTGCCTAGAGTGTGTGTGTCTGCCTATCTACCTGGGAGTGCTGCCTAGAGTGTGTGTGTGTACCTGTCTACCTGGGAGTGCTGCCTAGAGTGTCTCTGTGTGCCTGTCTACCTGGGAGAGCAGCCTAGAGTGTCTCGGTGTGCGTCTCTCCCTGCCTGTCTACCTGGGAGTGCAGCTAACTGTGTCTCTGTGTACTTGCCTACCTGGGAGTGCTGCGTAGAGTGTCTCTGTGTGCCTCTCTCCCTGCCTGACTACCTGGGAGTGCTGCCTAGGGTGTCTCTGTGTGCCTGTGTACCTGGGAGAGCAGCCTAGAGTGTCTCTGTGTGCCTCTCTCCCTGCCTATCTAACTGGGAGTACAGCCTAGAGTGTCTCTGTGTGCCTGTCTACCTGGGAGTGCAGCCTAGAGTGTCTCTGTGTGCCTCTCTCCCTGCCTGTCTACCTGGCAATGCAGCCGAGAGTGTGTCTGTGTGCCTGTCTACCTGGGAGTGCTGCCTACAGTGTCTCTGTGTGCCTGTCTACCTGGGAGAGCAGCCTAGAGTGTCTCCGTGTGCCTATCTCCCTGCCTGTCTACCTGGGAGTGCAGCCTAGAGTGTCTCTGTGTGCCTATCTACCTGGGAGTGCGGCCTAGAGTGTCTCTGTGTGCCTGTCTACCTGGGAGTGCAGCCTAGAGTGTCTCTGTGTGCCTGCCTACCTGGGAGTGCAGCCTAGAGTGTCTCTGTGTGCCTGTCTAACTGGGAGTGCCGCCCAGACTGTCTCTCTGTTCCTGTGTACCTGGGAGTGCAGCCTAGAGTGTCTCTGTGTGCCTGTCTACCTGGGAGTTCTGCCTACATGTGTCTGTGTGCCTTTCTAACTGGGAGAGCAGCCTAGGGTGTCTCTGTCTGCCTGTCTACCTGGGAGAGCAGCCTAGAGTGTCTCTGTGTGCCTCTCTCTCTGCTTGTCTACCTGGGAGTGCATCCTACAGTGTCTCCGTGTGCCTGTCTACCTGAGAGTGCTGCATAGAGTGTCTGTGTGTGCCTGTCTACCTTGGAGAGTAGCCTAGAGTGTCTCTATGTGCCTGTCTACCTGGGATGCTGCCTAGATTGTGTGTGTGTGCCTATCTACCAGGGAGTGCTGCCTACAGTGTGTGTGTGCGCCTATCTACCTGGGAGTGCAGCCTAGAGTGTCTGTGTGTCCCTATCTAACTAGGAGTGCAGCCTAGAGTGTCTTTGTGTGCCTGTCTCCCTGGGAGTGCTGCCTAGAGTGTCTCTGTGTGCCTATCTACCTGGAAGTGCAGCCTAGAGTGTCTCTGTGTGCCTGTCTATCTGGGAGTGCTGCCTAGAGTGTCTCTGTGAGCCTGTCTACCTGGGAGAGCAGCCTAGAGTGTCTCT
The DNA here is from genome assembly GCF_048564905.1 of Vicugna pacos. Taxonomy (NCBI): domain Eukaryota; kingdom Metazoa; phylum Chordata; class Mammalia; order Artiodactyla; family Camelidae; genus Vicugna; species Vicugna pacos. The sequence continues at coordinate 54,038,102 of NC_132993.1, forward strand.
GTGTGCCTCTCTCCTGCCTGTCTACCTGGGAGTGCAGGCTACAGTGTCTCTGTGTGCCTGTCCACCTGGGAGTGCTGCCCTTAGTGACTCTGTGTGCCTGTCTGCCTGGGAGAGCAGCTTAGAGTGTCTGTGTGTGACTCTCTCCCTGCCTGTCTTCCTGGGAGTGCTGCCTAGAGTGTCTGTGTGTGCCTATCTAGCTGGGACTGCAGACTAGATTGTCTCTGTGTGCTCTCTCCCTGCCTGTCTAACTGCAAGTGCAGCCTAGAGTGTCTCTGTGTGCCTGTCTAACTGGGAGTGCTGCCTAGGGTGTCTGTGTGTGCCTGTGTACCTCGTAGAGCAGCCTAGAGTGTCTCTGTGTGCCTCCCTCCCTGCTTGTCTATCTTAGACTGCAGCCTACAATGTCTCTGTGTGCTTGTCTACCTGGGAGTGCTGCGTAGAGTGTCTCTGTGTGCCTGTCTACCTGGGAGAGCATCCTAGAGTGTCTCTGTGTGACTCTCTCCGTGCCTGTCTAAATGGGAGTGCAGCCTAGAGGGTCTGTGTGTGCCTATCTACCTGGGAGTGCAGCGTAGAGTGTCTCTTTCTGCCTGTCTACCTGGGAGTGAAGCCTAGACTGTATCTCTGTGCCTGTCTACGTGGGAGTGTAGCCTAGAGTGTCTCTGTGTGCCTGTCTACCTGGGTGTGCTGCCTACAGTGTCTCTGTGTGCCTGTCTAACTGGGAGAGCAACCTATAGTGTCTGTGTGTCCCTATCTACCTGGGAGTGCAGCCTAGAGTGTCTCTGTGTGACTCTCTCTCTGCTTGTCTACCTACGACTGCATCGTACATTGTCTCTGTGTGCCTGTCTACCTTGGAGTGCTGCCTAGGGTGTCTCTGTGTGCCTGTGTACCCGGCAGAGCAGCCTAGAGTGTCTCTGTGTGCCTCTCTCCCTGCCTGTCTACCTGGGAGTTCAGCATACAGTGTCTCTGTGTGCCTGTCTACCTGGGAGTGATGCCTACAGTGTCTGTGTGTGCCTATCTACCTGGGAGTGCAGCCTAGAGTGTCTCTGTGTGCCTCTCTCCCTGCCTGTCTAACTGGGAGTGCAGCCTAGAGTGTCTCTGTGTGCCTGTCTACCTGGGAGTGCTGCCTAGAGTGTGTGTGTGTGCCTGTCTACCTGGGAGAGCAGCCTAGAGTGTCTCTGTGTGCCTCTCTCCTGCCTGTCTACCTGGGAGTGCAGCCTACAGAGTCTCTGTGTGCCTGTCTACCTGGGAGTGCTGCCCTGAGTGACTCTGTGTGCCTGTCTGCCTGGGAGAGCAGCTTAGAGTGTCTCTGTGTGACTCTCTCCCTGCCTGTCTTCCTGGGAGTGCTGCCTACAGTGTCTGTGTGTGCCTATCTAGCTGGGACTGCAGACTAGATTGTCTCTGTGTGCCTCTCTCCCTGCCTGTCTATCTGCGAGTGCAGCCTAGAGTGTCTCTGTGTGCCTGTCTAACTGGGAGTGCTGCCTAGGGTGTCTGTGTGTGCCTGTGTACCTCGTAGAGCAGCCTAGAGTGTCTCTGTGTGCCTCCCTCCCTGCTTGTCTATCTTAGATTGCAGCCTACAATGTCTCTGTGTGCTTGTCTACCTGGGAGTGCTGCGTAGAGTGTCTCTGTGTGCCTGTCTACCAGGGAGAGCATCCTAGAGTGTCTCTGTGTGACTCTCTCCCTGCCTGTCTAAATTGGAGTGCAGCCTAGAGGGTCTGTGTGTGCCTATCTACCTGGGAGTGCAGCGTAGAGTGTCTCTTTGTGCCTGTCTACCTGGGAGTGAAGCCTAGACTGTATCTCTGTGCCTGTCTACCTGGGAGTGTAGCCTAGAGTGTCTCTGTGTGCCTGTCTACCTGGGTGTGCTGCCTACAGTGTCTCTGTGTGCCTGTCTAACTGGGAGAGCAACCTACAGTGTCTGTGTGTCCCTATCTACCTGGGAGTGCAGCCTAGAGTGTCTCTGTGTGCCTGTCTACCTGGGAGTGCAGCCTAGAGTGTCTCTGTGTGCCTCTCTCCCTGCCTGTCTAACAGGGAGTGCAGCCTAGAGTGTCTCTGTGTGGCTGTCTACCTGGGAGTGCTGCCTAGAGTGTCTCTGTGTGTGCCTGTCCGCCTGGGAGAGCAGCCTAGAGTGTCTCTGTGTGACTCTCTCCCTGCCTGTCTAAATTGGAATGCAGCCTAGAGTGTGTCTTTGTGCCTGTCTACCTGGGAGTGCTGCCTACAGTGTCTCTGTGTGCCTCTCTCTCTGCTTGTCTACCTACGAGTGCATCGTACATTGTCTCTGTGTGCCTGTCTAACTTGGAGTGCTGCCTAGGGTGTCTCTGTGTGCCTGTGTACCCGGCAGAGCAGCCTAGAGTGTCTCTGTGTGCCTCTCTCCCTGCCTGTCTACCTGGGAGTGCAGCCTACAGTGTCTCTGTGTGCCTGTCTACCTGGGAGTGATGCCTACAGTGTCTCTGTGTGCCTATCTACCTGGGAGTGCAGCCTAGAGTGTCTGTGTGTGCCTATGTACCTTAGAGTGCAGCCTAGAGTGTCTGGGTGTGCCTGTCTATCTGGGAGAGTAGCCTAGAGTGTCTCTATGTGCCTGTCTACCTGGGAGTGCTGCCTAGAGTGTGTGTCTGCCTATCTACCTGAGAGTGCAGCCTAGAGTGTCTATGTGTCCCTATCTACCTGGGAGTGCAGCCTAGAGTGTCTCTGTGTGCCTGTCTACCTGGGAGTGCTGCCTAGGGTGTCTCTGTGTGCCTGTGTACACGGCAGAGCAGCCTAGAGTGTCTCTGTGTGCCTCTCTCCCTGCCTGTCTAACTGTGAGTGCAGCCTAGAGTGTCTCTCTGTGCCTGTATACCTGGGAGTGCTGCCTAGAGTGTGTGTGTGTGCCTATCTACCTGGAAGTGCAGCCTAGAGTGTCTGTGTGTGCCTGTCTACCTGGGAGTGCTGCCTAGGATGTCTCTGTGTGCCTGTGTACCAGGGAGAGCAGCCTAGAGTGTATCTGTGTGCCTCTCTCCCTGCCTGTCTACCTGGGAGTGCAGCCTACAGTGTCTATGTGTGCTTGTCTACCTGGGAGTGCTTCGTAGAGTGTCTCTGTGTGCCTGTCTACCTGGGAGAGCAGCCAAGAGTGTCTGTGTGTGGTTCTCTCCCTGCCTGTCTAAATGGGAGTGCAGCCTAAAGTGTGTCTGTGTGCCTGTCTACCTGGGAGTGCTGCCTACAGTGTCTCTGTGTGCCTCTCTCTCTGCTTGTCTACCTGGGAGTGCATCCTACAGTGTCTCTGTGTGCCTGTCTACCTGAGAGTGCAGCCTAGAGTGTCTGTGTGTGCCTGTCTACCTGGGAGAGTAGCCTACAGTGTCTCTATGTGCCTGTCTAACTGGGAGTGCTGCCTAGAGTGTGTGTGTCTGCCTGTCTACCTGGGAGTGCTGCCTAGAGTGTGTGTGTGTACCTGTCTACCTGGGAGTGCTGCCTAGAGTGTCTCTGTGTGCCTGTCTACCTGGGAGAGCAGCCTAGAGTGTCTCGGTGTGCGTCTCTCCCTGCCTGTCTACCTGGGAGTGCAGCTAACTGTGTCTCTGTGTACTTGCCTACCTGGGAGTGCTGCGTAGAGTGTCTCTGTGTGCCTCTCTCCCTGCCTGACTATCTGGGAGTGCTGCCTAGGGTGTCTCTGTGTGCCTGTGTACCTGGGAGAGCAGCCTAGAGTGTCTCTGTGTGCCTCTCTCCCTGCCTATCTAACTGGGAGTACAGCCTAGAGTGTCTCTGTGTGCATGTCTACCTGGGAGTGCAGCCTAGAGTGTCTCTGTGTGCCTCTCTCCCTGCCTGTCTACCTGGCAGTGCAGCCGAGAGTGTGTCTGTGTGCCTGTCTACCTGGGAGTGCTGCCTACAGTGTCTCTGTGTGCCTGTCTACTTGGGAGAGCAGCGTAGAGTGTCTCTGTGTGCCTATCTCCCTGCCTGTCTACCTGGGAGTGCAGCCTACAGTGTGTATGTTTGCTTGTCTACCTGGGAGTGCTGCGTAGAGTGTCTCTGTGTGCCTGTCTACCTTGGAGTGCAGCCTAGAGTGTCTCTGTGTGCCTGTCTACCTGGGAGTGCTGACTACAGTGTCTCTGTGTGCCGGTCTAACTGGGAGAGCAGCGTAGAGTGTCTCTGTGTGCCTATCTACCTTGGCGTGCAGCGTAGAGTGTCTCTGTGTGCCTGTCTACCTGGGAGTGCTGACTACAGTGTCTCTGTGTGCCGGTCTAACTGGGAGAGCAGCCTAGAATGTCTCTGTGTGCCTATCTACCTGGGAGTGCAGCCTAGAGTGTCTCTGTGTGCCTGTCTACCTGGGAGTGCAGACTAGAGTGTCTCTGTGTGCCTGTCTACCTGGGAGTGCAGCCTAGAGTGTCTCTGTGTGCCTGTCTACCTTGGAGTGCCGCCCAGACTGTCTCTCTGTGCCTGTGTACCTGGGAGTGCAGCCTAGAGTGTCTCTGTGTGCCTGTCTACTTGGGAGTTCTGCCTACATGTGTCTGTGTGCCTTTCTAACTGGGAGAGCAGCCTAGGGTGTCTCTGTGTGCCTTTCTACCTGGGAGAGCAGCCTAGAGTGTCTCTGTGTGCCTCTCTCTCAGCTTGTCTACCTGGGAGTGCATCCTACAGTGTCTCCGTGTGCCTGTCTACCTGAGAGTGCTGCATAGAGTGTCTGTGTGTGCCTGTCTACCTTGGAGAGTAGCCTAGAGTGTCTCTATGTGCCTGTCTACCTGGGATGCTGCCTAGATTGTGTGTGTGTGCCTATCTACCAGGGAGTGCTGCCTAGAGTGTGTGTGTGTGCCTATCTACCTGGGAGTGCAGCCTAGAGTGTCTGTGTGTCCTTATCTACCTGGGAGTGCAGCCTAGAGTGTCTTTGTGTGCCTGTCTCCCTGGGAGTGCTGCCTAGGGTGTCTCTGTGTGCCTATCTACCTGGAAGTGCAGCCTAGAGTGTCTCTGTGTGCCTGTCTATCTGGGAGTGCTGCCTAGAGTGTCTCTGTGTGCCTGTCTACCTGGGAGAGCAGCCTAGAGTGTCTCTGTGTGCCTCTCTCCTGCCTGTCTACCTGGGAGTGCAGCCTACAGTGTCTCTGTGTGCCTGTCTACCTGGGAGTGCTTCCCTGAGTGACTCTGTGTGCCTGTCTGCCTGGGAGAGCAGCTTAGAGTGTCTCTGTGTGACTCTCTCCCTGCCTGTCTTCCTGGGAGTGGTGCCTACATTGTCTGTGTGTGCCTATCTAGCTGGGACTGCAGACTAGATTGTCTCTGTGTGCCTCTCTCCCTGCCTGTCTAACTGCGAGTGCAGCCTAGAGTGTCTCTGTGTGCCTGTCTAACTGGGAGTGCTGCCTAGGGTGTCTGTGTGTGCCTGTGTACCTCGTAGAGCAGCCTAGAGTGTCTCTGTGTGCCTCCCTCCCTGCTTGTCTATCTTAGATTGCAGCCTACAATGTCTCTGTGTGCTTGTCTACCTGGGAGTGCTGCGTAGAGTGTCTCTGTGTGCCTGTCTACATGGGAGAGCATCCTAGAGTGTCTCTGTGTGACTCTCTCCCTGCCTGTCTAAATGGGAGTGCAGCCTAGAGGGTCTGTGTGTGCCTATCTACCTGGGAGTGCAGCGTAGAGTGTCTCTTTCTGCCTGTCTACCTGGGATTGAAGCCTAGACTGTATCTCTGTGCCTGTCTACCTGGGAGTGTAGCCTAGAGTGTCTCTGTGTGCCTGTCTACCTGGGTGTGCTGCCTACAGTGTCTCTGTGTGCCTGTCTAACTGGGAGAGCAACCTATAGTATCTGTGTGTCCCTATCTACCTGGGAGTGCAGCCTAGAGTGTCTCTGTGTGCCTCTCTCCCTGCCTGTCTAACTGGGAGTGCAGCCTAGAGTGTCTCTGTGTGCCTGTCTACCTGGGAGTGCTGCCTAGAGTGTCTCTGTGTGTGCCTGTCGGCCTGGGAGAGCAGCCTAGAGTACCTCTGTGTGACTCTCTCCCTGCCTGTCTAAATGGGAGTGCAGCCTAGAGAGTGTCTTTGTGCCTGTCTACCTGGGAGTGCTGCCTACAGTGTCTCTGTGTGCCTCTCTCTCTGCTTGTCTACCTACGAGTGCATCGTACATTGTCTCTGTGTGCCTGTCTACCTTGGAGTGCTGCCTAGGGTGTCTCTGTGTGCCTGTGTACCCGGCAGAGCAGCCTAGAGTGTCTCTGTGTGCCTCTCTCCCTGCCTGTCTACCTGGGAGTGCAGCATACAGTGTCTCTGTGTGCCTGTCTACCTGGGAGTGATGCCTACAGTGTCTGTGTGTGCCTATCTACCTGAGAGTGCAGCCTAGAGTGTCTGTGTGTCCCTATCTACCTGGGAGTGCAGCCTAGAGTGTCTCTGTGTGCCTGTCTAACTGGGAGTGCAGCCTAGAGTGTCTCTGTGTGCCTGTCTAACTGGGAGTGCAGCCTAGAGTGTCTCTGTGTGCCTGTCCACCTGGGAGTGCAGCCTAGAGTGTCTCTGTGTGCCTGTCTACCTGGGAGTGCTGCCTAGAGTGTGTGTGTGTACCTATCTACATGGAAGTGCAGCCTAGAGTGTCTCTGTGTGACTCTCTCCCTGCCTATCTACCTGGGAGTGCAGCCTAGAGTGTCTCTGTGTGCCTGTCTACCTGGGAGTGCAGCCTAGAGTGTCTGTGTGTGCCTATCTACCTTGGAGTGCAGCCTACAGTGTCTCTGTGTGCATGTCTTCCTGAGAGTGCAGCCTAGAGTGTCTGTGTGTGCCTCTCTCCCTTTCTGTCTAACTGGGAGTGCAGCTTAGAGTGTCTCTGTGTGCCTGTCTACCTGGGAGTGCTGCCTAGAGTGTGTGTGTGTGTCTATCTACCTGGAAGTGCAGCCTGGAGTGTCTGTGTGTGCCTATCTCTCTGGGACTGCAGCCTAGAGTGTCTGTGTGTGCCTATCTACATGGGAGTGCAGCCTAGAGTGTCTCTGTGTGCCTGTCTAGCTGGGAGTGCTGCCTAGAGTGTCTCTGTGTGCCTCTCTCCCTGCCTGTCTACGTGGGAGTGCAGCCTACAGTGTCTCTGTGTGCCTGTCTACATGGGAGAGCAGCCTACAGTTTGTCTGTGTGCCTCTCTCCCTGCCTGTCTACCTGGGAGTGCAGCGTACAGTGTCTCTGTGTGCCTGTCTACCTAGGAGTACAGCCTAGCGTGTGTCAGTGTCCCTCTCTCACGGCCTCCCTCCCTGCCTGTCTACCTGGGAGTGCAACCTAGAGGGTCTCTGTGTGCCTGTCTACTTGTGAGAGCAGCCTAGATTGTCTCAGTGTGACTCTCTCCCTACCTGTCTACGTGGGAGTGTTGCCTAGAGTGTCTGTGTGTGCCTATCGACCTGAGAGTGCAGCCTAGAGTGTCTCTTTGTGCCTGTCTACCTGAGAGTGCTGCGTAGATTGTCTGTGTGTGCCTATCTACCTGGAAGTGCTGCCTAGAGTGTCTCTGTGTGCCTCTCTCCCTGCCTGTCTACCTGACAGTGCAGCCTAGAGTGTCTCTGTGTGCCTGTCTCCCTGGGAATGATGCCTAGAGTGTCTGGGTGTGCCTGTCTACCTGGGAGTGCAGCTTAGAGTGTCTGTGTGTGCCTATGTACCTGAGAGGGCAGCGTAGAGTGTCTCTGTGTGCCTGTCTACCTGGGAGTGCAGCCTAGAGTATGTCTGTGTGCCTCTCTACCTGGGAGTGCTGCCTAGGGTGTCTCTGCGTGCCTGTGTACCTGGGACAGCAGTCTAGAGCGTCTCTGTGTGCCTCTTTCACTGCTTGTCTAACTTGGATTGCAGCCTACAATGTCTCTGTGTGCCTGTCTACCTGGGAGTGATGCCTAGAGTGTCTGGGTGTGCCTGTCTACCTGGGAGTGCAGCTTAGAGTGTCTCTGTGTGCCTATGTACCTAGGAGTGCAACGTAGAGTGTCTCTGTGTGCCGGTCTAATTGGGAGAGCAGCCAAGAGTGTCTGTGTGTGTCTATCTACCTTGGAGTGCAGCCTAGAATGTCTCTGTGTGCCTGTCTACCTGTGAGTGCAGCCTAAAGTGTCTGTGTGTGCCTATCTACCTGGGAGTGCAGCCTAGAGTGTCTCTGTGTGCCTGTCTACCTGGGAGTGCAGCCTAGAGTGTCTCTGTGTGCCTGTCTACCTGGTAGTGCTGCCTACATGTCTCTGTGTGCCTTTCTAACTGGGAGAGCAGCCTAGGGTGTCTCTGTGTGCCTGTCTACCTGGGAGAGCAGCCTAGAGAGTCTCTGTGTGCCTCTCTCTCTGCTTGTCTACCTGGGTGCATCCTACAGTGTCTCTGTGTGCCTGTCTACCTGAGAGTGCAGCATAGAGTGTCTGTGTGTGCCTGTCTACCTTGGAGAGTAGCCTAGAGTGTCTCTATGTGCCTGTCTACCTGGGATGCTGCCTAGATTGTGTGTGTGTGCCTATCTACCAGGGAGTGCTGCCTAGAGTGTGTCTGTGTGCCTATCTACCTGGGAGTGCAGCCTAGAGTGTCTGTGTGTCCCTATCTCCCTGGGAGTGCAGCCTAGAGTGTCTTTGTGTGCCTGTCTCCCTGGGAGTGCTGCGTAGAGTGTCTCTGTGTGCCTATCTACCTGGAAGTGCAACCTAGAGTGTCTGTGTGTGCCTGTCTACCTTGGAGTGCTGCCTAGAGTGTCTCTGTGTGCCTGTCTACCTCGGAGAGCAGCCTAGAGTGTCTCTGTGTGCCTCTCTTCTGCCTGTCTACCTGGGAGTGCAGCCTACAGTGTCTCTGTGTGCCTGTCTACCTGGGAGTGCTGCCCTGAGTGACTCTCTGTGCCTGTCTGCCTGGGAGAGCAGCTTAGAGTGTCTCTGTGTGACTCTCTCCCTGCCTGTCTTCCTGGGAGTGCTGCCTAGAGTGTCTGTGTGTGCCTGTCTAGCTGGGACTGCAGACTAGAGTGTCTCTGTGTGCCTCTCTCCCTGCCTGTCTAACTGCGAGTGCAGCCTAGAGTGTCTCTGTGTGCCTGTCTACCTGGGAATGCAGCCTAGAGTGTCTCTGTGTGCCTGTCTACCTGGGAGAGCAGCCTAGAGTGTCTCTGTGTGCCTCTCTCCCTGCTTGTCTACCTTAGATTGCAGCATACAGTGTCTCTGTGTGCTTGTCTCCCTGGGAGTGCTGCGTAGAGTGTCTCTGTGTGCCTCTCTCCCTGCGTGTCTAACTGGGAGTGCAGCCTAGAGTGACTATGTGTGCCTGTCTGCCTGGGAGTGCTGCCTAGAGTGTGTGTGTGTGCCTGTCTACCTGGGAGAGCAGCCTAGAGTGACTCTGTGTGCTTGTCTACCTGGGAGTGCTGCGTAGAGTGTCTCTGTGTGCCTGTCTACATGGGAGAGCAGCCTAGAGTGTCTGTGTGTGGTTCTCTCCCTGCCTGTCTAAATGGGTGTGCAGCCTAGAGTGTCTCTGTGTGCCTGTCTACCTGGGAGTGCTGCCTACATGTCTCTGTGTGCCTTTCTAAATGGGAGAGCAGCCTAGGGTGTCTCTGTGTGCCTTTCTACCTGGTAGAGCAGCCTAGAGAGTCTCTGTGTGCCTCTCTCTCTGCTTGTCTACCTGGGAGTGCATCCTACAGTGTCTCTGTGTGCCTGTCTACCTGAGAGTGCAGCATAGAGTGTCTGTGTGTGCCTGTCTACGTGGAGAGTAGCCTAGAGTGTCTCTATGTGCCTGTCTACCTGGGATGCTGCCTAGATTGTGTGTGATTGCCTATCTACCAGGGAGTGCTGCCTAGAGTGTGTGTGTGTGCCTGTCTACCTGGGAGAGCAGCCTAGAGTGTCTCTGTGTGCCTCTCTCCCTGCCTGTCTACCTGGGAGTGCAGCCTACAGTGTCTCTGTGTGCTTGTCTACCTGGGAGTGCTGCGTAGAGTGTCTCTGTGTGCCTGTCTACATGGGAGAGCAGCCTAGAGTGTCTGTGTGTGGTTCTCTCCCTGCCTGTCTAAATGGGTGTGCAGCCTAAAGTATGTCTGTGTGCCTGTCTACTTGGGAGTGCTGCCTACAGTGTCTCTGTGTACCTCTCTCTCTGCTTGTCTACCTGGGAGTGCATCCTACAGTGTCTCTGTGTGCCTGTCTACCTGAGAGTGTAGCCTAGAGTGTCTGTGTGTGCCTGTCTACTTGGGAGAGTAGCCTAGAGTGTCTGTGTGTCCCCATCTCCTGGGAGTGCAGCCTAGAGTGTCTCTGTGTGCCTGTCTATCTGGGAGTGCAGCCTAGAGTGTCTCTGTGTGCCTCCCTCCCTGCTTGTCTATCTTAGATTGCAGCCTACAATGTCTCTGTGTGCTTGTCTACCTGGGAGTGCTGCGTAGAGTGTCTCTGTGTGCCTGTCTACCAGGGAGAGCATCCTAGAGTGTCTCTGTGTGACTCTCTCCCTGCCTGTCTAAATTGGAGTGCAGCCTAGAGGGTCTGTGTGTGCCTATCTACCTGGGAGTGCAGCGTAGAGTGTCTCTTTGTGCCTGTCTACCTGGGAGTGAAGCCTAGACTGTATCTCTGTGCCTGTCTACCTGGGAGTGTAGCCTAGAGTGTCTCTGTGTGCCTGTCTACCTGGGAGTGCTGCCTACAGTGTCTCTGTGTGCCTGTCTAACTGGGAGAGCAACCTACAGTGTCTGTGTGTCCCTATCTACCTGGGAGTGCAGCCTAGAGTGTCTCTGTGTGCCTGTCTACCTGGGAGTGCAGCCTAGAGTGTCTCTGTGTGCCTCTCTCCCTGCCTGTCTAACAGGGAGTGCAGCCTAGAGTGTCTCTGTGTGGCTGTCTACCTGGGAGTGCTGCCTAGAGTGTCTCTGTGTGTGCCTGTCCGCCTGGGAGAGCAGCCTAGAGTGTCTCTGTGTGACTCTCTCCCTGCCTGTCTAAATGGGAATGCAGCCTAGAGTGTGTCTTTGTGCCTGTCTACCTGGGAGTGCTGCCTACAGTGTCTCTGTGTGCCTCTCTCTCTGCTTGTCTACCTACGAGTGCATCGTACATTGTCTCTGTGTGCCTGTCTAACTTGGAGTGCTGCCTAGGGTGTCTCTGTGTGCCTGTGTACCCGGCAGAGCAGCCTAGAGTGTCTCTGTGTGCCTCTCTCCCTGCCTGTCTACCTGGGAGTGCAGCCTACAGTGTCTCTGTGTGCCTGTCTACCTGGGAGTGATGCCTACAGTGTCTCTGTGTGCCTATCTACCTGGGAGTGCAGCCTAGAGTGTCTGTGTGTGCCTATGTACCTTAGAGTGCAGCCTAGAGTGTCTGGGTGTGCCTGTCTATCTGGGAGAGTAGCCTAGAGTGTCTCTATGTGCCTGTCTACCTGGGAGTGCTGCCTAGAGTGTGTGTCTGCCTATCTACCTGAGAGTGCAGCCTAGAGTGTCTATGTGTCCCTATCTACCTGGGAGTGCAGCCTAGAGTGTCTCTGTGTGCCTGTCTACCTGGGAGTGCTGCCTAGGGTGTCTCTGTGTGCCTGTGTACACAGCAGAGCAGCCTAGAGTGTCTCTGTGTGCCTCTCTCCCTGCCTGTCTAACTGTGAGTGCAGCCTAGAGTGTCTCTCTGTGCCTGTATACCTGGGAGTGCTGCCTAGAGTGTGTGTGTGTGCCTATCTACCTGGAAGTGCAGCCTAGAGTGTCTGTGTGTGCCTGTCTACCTGGGAGTGCTGCCTAGGATGTCTCTGTGTGCCTGTGTACCAGGGAGAGCAGCCTAGAGTGTATCTGTGTGCCTCTCTCCCTGCCTGTCTACCTGGGAGTGCAGCCTACAGTGTCTATGTGTGCTTGTCTACCTGGGAGTGCTTCGTAGAGTGTCTCTGTGTGCCTGTCTACCTGGGAGAGCAGCCAAGAGTGTCTGTGTGTGGTTCTCTCCCTGCCTGTCTAAATGGGAGTGCAGCCTAAAGTGTGTCTGTGTGCCTGTCTACCTGGGAGTGCTGCCTACAGTGTCTCTGTGTGCCTCTCTCTCTGCTTGTCTACCTGGGAGTGCATCCTACAGTGTCTCTGTGTGCCTGTCTACCTGAGAGTGCAGCCTAGAGTGTCTGTGTGTGCCTGTCTACCTGGGAGAGTAGCCTACAGTGTCTCTATGTGCCTGTCTAACTGGGAGTGCTGCCTAGAGTGTGTGTGTCTGCCTGTCTACCTGGGAGTGCTGCCTAGAGTGTGTGTGTGTACCTGTCTACCTGGGAGTGCTGCCTAGAGTGTCTCTGTGTGCCTGTCTACCTGGGAGAGCAGCCTAGAGTGTCTCGGTGTGCGTCTCTCCCTGCCTGTCTACCTGGGAGTGCAGCTAACTGTGTCTCTGTGTACTTGCCTACCTGGGAGTGCTGCGTAGAGTGTCTCTGTGTGCCTCTCTCCCTGCCTGACTATCTGGGAGTGCTGCCTAGGGTGTCTCTGTGTGCCTGTGTACCTGGGAGAGCAGCCTAGAGTGTCTCTGTGTGCCTCTCTCCCTGCCTATCTAACTGGGAGTACAGCCTAGAGTGTCTCTGTGTGCATGTCTACCTGGGAGTGCAGCCTAGAGTGTCTCTGTGTGCCTCTCTCCCTGCCTGTCTACCTGGCAGTGCAGCCGAGAGTGTGTCTGTGTGCCTGTCTACCTGGGAGTGCTGCCTACAGTGTCTCTGTGTGCCTGTCTACTTGGGAGAGCAGCCTAGAGTGTCTCTGTGTGCCTATCTCCCTGCCTGTCTACCTGGGAGTGCAGCCTACAGTGTGTATGTTTGCTTGTCTACCTGGGAGTGCTGCGTAGAGTGTCTCTGTGTGCCTGTCTACCTTGGAGTGCAGCCTAGAGTGTCTCTGTGTGCCTGTCTACCTGGGAGTGCTGACTACAGTGTCTCTGTGTGCCGGTCTAACTGGGAGAGCAGCGTAGAGTGTCTCTGTGTGCCTATCTACCTTGGCGTGCAGCGTAGAGTGTCTCTGTGTGCCTGTCTACCTGGGAGTGCTGACTACAGTGTCTCTGTGTGCCGGTCTAACTGGGAGAGCAGCCTAGAATGTCTCTGTGTGCCTATCTACCTGGGAGTGCAGCCTAGAGTGTCTCTGTGTGCCTGTCTACCTGGGAGTGCAGACTAGAGTGTCTCTGTGTGCCTGTCTACCTGGGAGTGCAGCCTAGAGTGTCTCTGTGTGCCTGTCTACCTTGGAGTGCCGCCCAGACTGTCTCTCTGTGCCTGTGTACCTGGGAGTGCAGCCTAGAGTGTCTCTGTGTGCCTGTCTACTTGGGAGTTCTGCCTACATGTGTCTGTGTGCCTTTCTAACTGGGAGAGCAGCCTAGGGTGTCTCTGTGTGCCTTTCTACCTGGGAGAGCAGCCTAGAGTGTCTCTGTGTGCCTCTCTCTCAGCTTGTCTACCTGGGAGTGCATCCTACAGTGTCTCCGTGTGCCTGTCTACCTGAGAGTGCTGCATAGAGTGTCTGTGTGTGCCTGTCTACCTTGGAGAGTAGCCTAGAGTGTCTCTATGTGCCTGTCTACCTGGGATGCTGCCTAGATTGTGTGTGTGTGCCTATCTACCAGGGAGTGCTGCCTAGAGTGTGTGTGTGTGCCTATCTACCTGGGAGTGCAGCCTAGAGTGTCTGTGTGTCCCTATCTACCTGGGAGTGCAGCCTAGAGTGTCTTTGTGTGCCTGTCTCCCTGGGAGTGCTGCCTAGGGTGTCTCTGTGTGCCTATCTACCTGGAAGTGCAGCCTAGAGTGTCTCTGTGTGCCTGTCTATCTGGGAGTGCTGCCTAGAGTGTCTCTGTGTGCCTGTCTACCTGGGAGAGCAGCCTAGAGTGTCTCTGTGTGCCTCTCTCCTGCCTGTCTACCTGGGAGTGCAGCCTACAGTGTCTCTGTGTGCCTGTCTACCTGGGAGTGCTTCCCTGAGTGACTCTGTGTGCCTGTCTGCCTGGGAGAGCAGCTTAGAGTGTCTCTGTGTGACTCTCTCCCTGCCTGTCTTCCTGGGAGTGGTGCCTACATTGTCTGTGTGTGCCTATCTAGCTGGGACTGCAGACTAGATTGTCTCTGTGTGCCTCTCTCCCTGCCTGTCTAACTGCGAGTGCAGCCTAGAGTGTCTCTGTGTGCCTGTCTAACTGGGAGTGCTGCCTAGGGTGTCTGTGTGTGCCTGTGTACCTCGTAGAGCAGCCTAGAGTGTCTCTGTGTGCCTCCCTCCCTGCTTGTCTATCTTAGATTGCAGCCTACAATGTCTCTGTGTGCTTGTCTACCTGGGAGTGCTGCGTAGAGTGTCTCTGTGTGCCTGTCTACATGGGAGAGCATCCTAGAGTGTCTCTGTGTGACTCTCTCCCTGCCTGTCTAAATGGGAGTGCAGCCTAGAGGGTCTGTGTGTGCCTATCTACCTGGGAGTGCAGCGTAGAGTGTCTCTTTCTGCCTGTCTACCTGGGATTGAAGCCTAGACTGTATCTCTGTGCCTGTCTACCTGGGAGTGTAGCCTAGAGTGTCTCTGTGTGCCTGTCTACCTGGGTGTGCTGCCTACAGTGTCTCTGTGTGCCTGTCTAACTGGGAGAGCAACCTATAGTATCTGTGTGTCCCTATCTACCTGGGAGTGCAGCCTAGAGTGTCTCTGTGTGCCTCTCTCCCTGCCTGTCTAACTGGGAGTGCAGCCTAGAGTGTCTCTGTGTGCCTGTCTACCTGGGAGTGCTGCCTAGAGTGTCTCTGTGTGTGCCTGTCGGCCTGGGAGAGCAGCCTAGAGTACCTCTGTGTGACTCTCTCCCTGCCTGTCTAAATGGGAGTGCAGCCTAGAGAGTGTCTTTGTGCCTGTCTACCTGGGAGTGCTGCCTACAGTGTCTCTGTGTGCCTCTCTCTCTGCTTGTCTACCTACGAGTGCATCGTACATTGTCTCTGTGTGCCTGTCTACCTTGGAGTGCTGCCTAGGGTGTCTCTGTGTGCCTGTGTACCCGGCAGAGCAGCCTAGAGTGTCTCTGTGTGCCTCTCTCCCTGCCTGTCTACCTGGGAGTGCAGCATACAGTGTCTCTGTGTGCCTGTCTACCTGGGAGTGATGCCTACAGTGTCTGTGTGTGCCTATCTACCTGAGAGTGCAGCCTAGAGTGTCTGTGTGTCCCTATCTACCTCGGAGTGCAGCCTAGAGTGTCTCTGTGTGCCTGTCTAACTGGGAGTGCAGCCTAGAGTGTCTCTGTGTGCCTGTCTAACTGGGAGTGCAGCCTAGAGTGTCTCTGTGTGCCTGTCCACCTGGGAGTGCAGCCTAGAGTGTCTCTGTGTGCCTGTCTACCTGGGAGTGCTGCCTAGAGTGTGTGTGTGTACCTATCTACATGGAAGTGCAGCCTAGAGTGTCTCTGTGTGACTCTCTCCCTGCCTATCTACCTGGGAGTGCAGCCTAGAGTGTCTCTGTGTGCCTGTCTACCTGGGAGTGCAGCCTAGAGTGTCTGTGTGTGCCTATCTACCTTGGAGTGCAGCCTACAGTGTCTCTGTGTGCATGTCTTCCTGAGAGTGCAGCCTAGAGTGTCTGTGTGTGCCTCTCTCCCTTTCTGTCTAACTGGGAGTGCAGCTTAGAGTGTCTCTGTGTGCCTGTCTACCTGGGAGTGCTGCCTAGAGTGTGTGTGTGTGTCTATCTACCTGGAAGTGCAGCCTGGAGTGTCTGTGTGTGCCTATCTCTCTGGGACTGCAGCCTAGAGTGTCTGTGTGTGCCTATCTACATGGGAGTGCAGCCTAGAGTGTCTCTGTGTGCCTGTCTAGCTGGGAGTGCTGCCTAGAGTGTCTCTGTGTGCCTCTCTCCCTGCCTGTCTACGTGGGAGTGCAGCCTACAGTGTCTCTGTGTGCCTGTCTACATGGGAGAGCAGCCTACAGTTTGTCTGTGTGCCTCTCTCCCTGCCTGTCTACCTGGGAGTGCAGCGTACAGTGTCTCTGTGTGCCTGTCTACCTAGGAGTACAGCCTAGCGTGTGTCAGTGTCCCTCTCTCACGGCCTCCCTCCCTGCCTGTCTACCTGGGAGTGCAACCTAGAGGGTCTCTGTGTGCCTGTCTACTTGTGAGAGCAGCCTAGATTGTCTCAGTGTGACTCTCTCCCTACCTGTCTACGTGGGAGTGTTGCCTAGAGTGTCTGTGTGTGCCTATCGACCTGAGAGTGCAGCCTAGAGTGTCTCTTTGTGCCTGTCTACCTGAGAGTGCTGCGTAGATTGTCTGTGTGTGCCTATCTACCTGGAAGTGCTGCCTAGAGTGTCTCTGTGTGCCTCTCTCCCTGCCTGTCTACCTGACAGTGCAGCCTAGAGTGTCTCTGTGTGCCTGTCTCCCTGGGAATGATGCCTAGAGTGTCTGGGTGTGCCTGTCTACCTGGGAGTGCAGCTTAGAGTGTCTGTGTGTGCCTATGTACCTGAGAGGGCAGCGTAGAGTGTCTCTGTGTGCCTGTCTACCTGGGAGTGCAGCCTAGAGTATGTCTGTGTGCCTCTCTACCTGGGAGTGCTGCCTAGGGTGTCTCTGCGTGCCTGTGTACCTGGGACAGCAGTCTAGAGCGTCTCTGTGTGCCTCTTTCACTGCTTGTCTAACTTGGATTGCAGCCTACAATGTCTCTGTGTGCCTGTCTACCTGGGAGTGATGCCTAGAGTGTCTGGGTGTGCCTGTCTACCTGGGAGTGCAGCTTAGAGTGTCTCTGTGTGCCTATGTACCTAGGAGTGCAACGTAGAGTGTCTCTGTGTGACGGTCTAATTGGGAGAGCAGCCAAGAGTGTCTGTGTGTGTCTATCTAACTTGGAGTGCAGCCTAGAATGTCTCTGTGTGCCTGTCTACCTGTGAGTGCAGCCTAAAGTGTCTGTGTGTGCCTATCTACCTGGGAGTGCAGCCTAGAGTGTCTCTGTGTGCCTGTCTACCTGGGAGTGCAGCCTAGAGTGTCTCTGTGTGCCTGTCTACCTGGTAGTGCTGCCTACATGTCTCTGTGTGCCTTTCTAACTGGGAGAGCAGCCTAGGGTGTCTCTGTGTGCCTGTCTACCTGGGAGAGCAGCCTAGAGAGTCTCTGTGTGCCTCTCTCTCTGCTTGTCTACCTGGGTGCATCCTACAGTGTCTCTGTGTGCCTGTCTACCTGAGAGTGCAGCATAGAGTGTCTGTGTGTGCCTGTCTACCTTGGAGAGTAGCCTAGAGTGTCTCTATGTGCCTGTCTACCTGGGATGCTGCCTAGATTGTGTGTGTGTGCCTATCTACCAGGGAGTGCTGCCTAGAGTGTGTCTGTGTGCCTATCTACCTGGGAGTGCAGCCTAGAGTGTCTGTGTGTCCCTATCTCCCTGGGAGTGCAGCCTAGAGTGTCTTTGTGTGCCTGTCTCCCTGGGAGTGCTGCGTAGAGTGTCTCTGTGTGCCTATCTACTTGGAAGTGCAACCTAGAGTGTCTGTGTGTGCCTGTCTACCTTGGAGTGCTGCCTAGAGTGTCTCTGTGTGCCTGTCTACCTCGGAGAGCAGCCTAGAGTGTCTCTGTGTGCCTCTCTTCTGCCTGTCTACCTGGGAGTGCAGCCTACAGTGTCTCTGTGTGCCTGTCTACCTGGGAGTGCTGCCCTGAGTGACTCTCTGTGCCTGTCTGCCTGGGAGAGCAGCTTAGAGTGTCTCTGTGTGACTCTCTCCCTGCCTGTCTTCCTGGGAGTGCTGCCTAGAGTGTCTGTGTGTGCCTGTCTAGCTGGGACTGCAGACTAGAGTGTCTCTGTGTGCCTCTCTCCCTGCCTGTCTAACTGCGAGTGCAGCCTAGAGTGTCTCTGTGTGCCTGTCTACCTGGGAATGCAGCCTAGAGTGTCTCTGTGTGCCTGTCTACCTGGGAGAGCAGCCTAGAGTGTCTCTGTGTGCCTCTCTCCCTGCTTGTCTACCTTAGATTGCAGCATACAGTGTCTCTGTGTGCTTGTCTCCCTGGGAGTGCTGCGTAGAGTGTCTCTGTGTGCCTCTCTCCCTGCGTGTCTAACTGGGAGTGCAGCCTAGAGTGACTATGTGTGCCTGTCTGCCTGGGAGTGCTGCCTAGAGTGTGTGTGTGTGCCTGTCTACCTGGGAGAGCAGCCTAGAGTGACTCTGTGTGCTTGTCTACCTGGGAGTGCTGCGTAGAGTGTCTCTGTGTGCCTGTCTACATGGGAGAGCAGCCTAGAGTGTCTGTGTGTGGTTCTCTCCCTGCCTGTCTAAATGGGTGTGCAGCCTAGAGTGTCTCTGTGTGCCTGTCTACCTGGGAGTGCTGCCTACATGTCTCTGTGTGCCTTTCTAAATGGGAGAGCAGCCTAGGGTGTCTCTGTGTGCTTTTCTACCTGGTAGAGCAGCCTAGAGAGTCTCTGTGTGCCTCTCTCTCTGCTTGTCTACCTGGGAGTGCATCCTACAGTGTCTCTGTGTGCCTGTCTACCTGAGAGTGCAGCATAGAGTGTCTGTGTGTGCCTGTCTACGTGGAGAGTAGCCTAGAGTGTCTCTATGTGCCTGTCTACCTGGGATGCTGCCTAGATTGTGTGTGATTGCCTATCTACCAGGGAGTGCTGCCTAGAGTGTGTGTGTGTGCCTGTCTACCTGGGAGAGCAGCCTAGAGTGTCTCTGTGTGCCTCTCTCCCTGCCTGTCTACCTGGGAGTGCAGCCTACAGTGTCTCTGTGTGCTTGTCTACCTGGGAGTGCTGCGTAGAGTGTCTCTGTGTGCCTGTCTACATGGGAGAGCAGCCTAGAGTGTCTGTGTGTGGTTCTCTCCCTGCCTGTCTAAATGGGTGTGCAGCCTAAAGTATGTCTGTGTGCCTGTCTACTTGGGAGTGCTGCCTACAGTGTCTCTGTGTACCTCTCTCTCTGCTTGTCTACCTGGGAGTGCATCCTACAGTGTCTCTGTGTGCCTGTCTACCTGAGAGTGTAGCCTAGAGTGTCTGTGTGTGCCTGTCTACTTGGGAGAGTAGCCTAGAGTGTCTGTGTGTCCCCATCTCCTGGGAGTGCAGCCTAGAGTGTCTCTGTGTGCCTGTCTATCTGGGAGTGCAGCCTAGAGTGTCTCTGTGTGCCTCTCTCCCTCCCTGTCTACCTGGGAGTGCTGCATAGGGTGTCTCTGTGTGCCTTGTACCAGGGAGAGCTGCCTAGAGTGTCTCTGTGTGCCTCTCTCCCTGCCTATCTAACTGGGAGTGCAGCCTAGAGTGTCTCTGTGTGCCTGTCTACCTGGGAGTGCAGCCTAGAGTGTCTCTGTGTGACTCTCTCCCTGCCTGTCTTCCTGGGAGTGCTGCCTAGAGTGTCTTTGTGTGCCTATCTAGCTGAGACTGCAGGCTAGAGTGTCTGTGTGTGCCTATCTATCTGGGAGTGCAGCCTAGAGTATCTCTGTGTGCCTCTCTCCCTGTCTGTCTAACTGCGAGTGCAGCCTAGAGTGTCTCTGTGTGCCTGTGTAACTGGGAGAGCAGCCTAGAGTGTCTCTGTGTGCCTCTCTCCCTGCCTGTCTACCATGGACTGCAGCCTAGAGTGTCTCTGTGTGCCTGTCTATCTGAGAGTGCAGCCTAGAATGTCTCTGTGTGCCTGTCTGCCTGGGAGTGCTGCCTAGAGTGTGTGTGTGTGCCTGTCTACCTGGGAGAGCAGCCTAGAGTGTCTCTGTGTGCCTCTCACCCTACCTGTCTACCTGGGAATGCAGCCTACAGTGTCTCTCTATGCTTGTCTACCTGTGAGTGCTGCGTAGAGTGTCTCTGTGTGCCTGTCTACCTGGGAGAGCAGCCTAGAGTGTCTCTGTGTGACTCTCTCCCTGCCTGTCTACCATGGACTGCAGCCTAGAGTGTCTCTGTGTGCCTGTCTACCTGGGAGTGCAGCCTAGAGTGTCTCTGTGTGCCTGTCTACCTGGGAGAGCAGCCTAGAGTGTCTCTGTGTGCCTCTCTCCCTGCTTGTCTACCTTAGATTGCAGCCTACAGTGTCTCTGTGTGCTTGTCTACCTGGGAGTGCTGCGCAGAGTGTCTCTGTGTGCCTGTCTACCTGGGAGTGCTGCCTACATGTCTCTGTGTGCCTTTCTAAATGGGAGAGCAGCCTAGGGTGTCTCTGTGTGCCTTTCTACCTGGTAGAGCAGCCTAGAGAGTCTCTGTGTGCCTCTCTCTCTGCTTGTCTACCTGGGAGTGCATCCTACAGTGTCTCTGTGTGCCTGTCTACCTGAGAGTGCAGCATAGAGTGTCTGTGTGTGCCTGTCTACGTGGAGAGTAGCCTAGAGTGTCTCTATGTGCCTGTCTACCTGGGATGCTGCCTAGATTGTGTGTGATTGCCTATCTACCAGGGAGTGCTGCCTAGAGTGTGTGTGTGTGCCTGTCTACCTGGGTGAGCAGCCTAGAGTGTCTCTGTGTGCCTCTCTCCCTGCCTGTCTACCTGGGAGTGCAGCCTACAGTGTCTCTGTGTGCTTGTCTACCTGGGAGTGCTGCGTAGAGTGTCTCTGTGTGCCTGTCTACATGGGAGAGCAGCCTAGAATGTCTGTGTGTGGTTCTCTCCCTGCCTGTCTAAATGGGTGTGCAGCCTAAAGTATGTCTGTGTGCCTGTCTACTTGGGAGTGCTGCCTACAGTGTCTCTGTGTACCTCTCTCTCTGCTTGTCTACCTGGGAGTGCATCCTACAGTGTCTCTGTGTGCCTGTCTACCTGAGAGTGTAGCCTAGAGTGTCTGTGTGTGCCTGTCTACTTGGGAGAGTAGCCTAGAGTGTCTGTGTGTCCCCATCTCCTGGGAGTGCAGCCTAGAGTGTCTCTGTGTGCCTGTCTATCTGGGAGTGCAGCCTAGAGTGTCTCTGTGTGCCTCTCTCCCTGCCTGTCTACCTGGGAGTGCTGCATAGGGTGTCTCTGTGTGCCTTGTACCAGGGAGAGCTGCCTAGAGTGTCTCTGTGTGCCTCTCTCCCTGCCTATCTAACTGGGAGTGCAGCCTAGAGTGTCTCTGTGTGCCTGTCTACCTGGGAGTGCAGCCTAGAGTGTCTCTGTGTGACTCTCTCCCTGCCTGTCTTCCTGGGAGTGCTGCCTAGAGTGTCTTTGTGTGCCTATCTAGCTGAGACTGCAGGCTAGAGTGTCTGTGTGTGCCTATCTATCTGGGAGTGCAGCCTAGAGTATCTCTGTGTGCCTCTCTCCCTGTCTGTCTAACTGCGAGTGCAGCCTAGAGTGTCTCTGTGTGCCTGTGTAACTGGGAGAGCAGCCTAGAGTGTCTCTGTGTGCCTCTCTCCCTGCCTGTCTACCATGGACTGCAGCCTAGAGTGTCTCTGTGTGCCTGTCTATCTGAGAGTGCAGCCTAGAATGTCTCTGTGTGCCTGTCTGCCTGGGAGTGCTGCCTAGAGTGTGTGTGTGTGCCTGTCTACCTGGGAGAGCAGCCTAGAGTGTCTCTGTGTGCCTCTCACCCTACCTGTCTACCTGGGAATGCAGCCTACAGTGTCTCTCTATGCTTGTCTACCTGTGAGTGCTGCGTAGAGTGTCTCTGTGTGCCTGTCTACCTGGGAGAGCAGCCTAGAGTGTCTCTGTGTGACTCTCTCCCTGCCTGTCTACCATGGACTGCAGCCTAGAGTGTCTCTGTGTGCCTGTCTACCTGGGAGTGCAGCCTAGAGTGTCTCTGTGTGCCTGTCTACCTGGGAGAGCAGCCTAGAGTGTCTCTGTGTGCCTCTCTCCCTGCTTGTCTACCTTAGATTGCAGCCTACAGTGTCTCTGTGTGCTTGTCTACCTGGGAGTGCTGCGCAGAGTGTCTCTGTGTGCCTGTCTACCTGGGAGTGCTGCCTACATGTCTCTGTGTGCCTTTCTAAATGGGAGAGCAGCCTAGGGTGTCTCTGTGTGCCTTTCTACCTGGTAGAGCAGCCTAGAGAGTCTCTGTGTGCCTCTCTCTCTGCTTGTCTACCTGGGAGTGCATCCTACAGTGTCTCTGTGTGCCTGTCTACCTGAGAGTGCAGCATAGAGTGTCTGTGTGTGCCTGTCTACGTGGAGAGTAGCCTAGAGTGTCTCTATGTGCCTGTCTACCTGGGATGCTGCCTAGATTGTGTGTGATTGCCTATCTACCAGGGAGTGCTGCCTAGAGTGTGTGTGTGTGCCTATCTACCTGGGAGTGCAGCCTAGAGTGTCTGTGTGTCCCTATCTACCTGGGAGTGCAGCCTGGAGTGTCTTTGTGTGCCTGTCTCCCTGGGAGTGCTGCCTAGAGTGTCTCTGTGTGCCTATCTACATGGAAGTGCAGCCTAGAGTGTCTCTGTGTGCCTGTCTACCTGGGAGTGCTGCCTAGAGTGTCTGTGTGTGCCTGTCTACCTGGGAGAGCAGCCTAGAGTGTCTCTGTGTGCCTATCTCCCTGCCTGTCTACCTGGGAGTGCAGCCTACAGTGTCTCAGTTTGCTTGTCTACCTGGGAGTGCTGCGTATATTGTCTCTGTGTGCCTGTCTACCTGGGAGTGCAGCCTAGAGTGTCTCTGTGTGCCTGTCTACCTGGGAGTGCAGCCTAGAGTGTCTCTGTGTGCCTGTCTACCTGGGAGTGCAGCCTAGACTGTCTCTGTGTGCCTGTCTACCTTGGAGTGCCGCCCAGACTGTCTCTCTGTGCCTGTGTACCTGGGAGTGGAGCCTAGAGTGTCTCTGTGTGCCTGTCTACCTGGGAGTGCTGCCTACATGTCTCTGTGTGCCTTTCTAACTGGGACAGCAGCCTAGGGTGTCTCTGTGTGCCTGTCTACCTGGGAGAGCAGCCTAGAGTGTCTCTAAGTGCCTGTCTACCTGGGATGCTGCCTATATTGTGTGTGTGTGCCTATCTACCAGGGAGTGCTGCCTAGAATGTGTCTGTGTGCCTATCTACCTGGGAGTGCAGCCTAGAGTGTCTGTGTGTCCCTATCTCCCTGGGAGTGCAGCCTAGAGTGTCTTTGTGTGCCTGTCTCCCTGGGAGTGCTGCGTAGAGTGTCTCTGTGTGCCTATATACCTGGAAGTGCAGCCTAGAGTGTCTGTGTGTGCCTGTCTACCTGGGAGTGCTGCCTAGAGTGTCTCTGTGTGCCTGTCTACCTCGGAGAGCAGCCTAGAGTGTCTCTGTGTGCCTCTCTCCCTGCTTGTCTATCTTAGATTGCAGCCTACAATGTCTCTGTGTGCTTGTCTACCTCGGAGTGCTGCGTAGAGTGTCTCTGTGTGCCTGTCTACCTGGGAGAGCATCCTAGAGTGTCTCTGTGTGACTCTCTCCCTGCCTGTCTAAATGGGAGTGCAGCCTAGAGTGTGTCTTTGTGCCTGTCTACCTGGGAGTGCTGCGTAGAGTGTCTCTGTGTGCCTCTCTACCTGGGAGAGCAGCCTAGAGTGTCTCTGTGTGACTCTCACCCTGCCTTTCCAAATGGGAGTGCAGCCTAGAGTGTGTCTTTGTGCCTGTCTACCTGGGAGTGCTGCCTACAGTGTCTCTGTGTGCCTCTCTCTCTGCTTGCCTACCTGGGAGTGCATCCTACAGTGTCTTTGTGTGCTTGTCTATCTGAAAGTTCAGCCTAGAGTGTTTGTGTGTGCCTGTCTACCTGGGAGAGTAGCCTAGAGTGTCTCTATGTGCGTGTCTACCTGGGAGTGCTGCCTAGAGTGTGTGTGTCTGCCTATCTACCTGGGAGTGCTGCCTAGAGTGTGTGTGTGTACCTATCTAACTGGGAGTGCAGCCTAGAGTGTCTCTGTGTCCCTATCTACCTGGGAGTGCAGCCTAGAGTGTCTCTGTGTGCCTGTCTACCTGGGAGTGCAGCCTAGAGTGTCTCTGTGTGCCTGTCTACCTGAGAGTGCAGCCTAGAGTGTTTCTGTGTGCCTGTCTACCTGGGAGTGCTGCCTAGGGTGTCTCTGTGTGCCTGTGTAACTGGGAGAGCAGCCGAGAGTGTCTCTGTGTGCCTCTCTCCCTGCGTGTCTAACTGGGAGTGCAGCCTAGAGTGACTCTGTGTGCCTGTCTGCCTGGGAGTGCTGCCTAGAGTGTGTGTGTGTGCCTGTCTACATGGGAGTGCAGCCTAGAGTGTGTCTGTGTGCCTGTCTACCTGGGAGTGCAGCCTAGAGTGTGTGTGTGTGCCTGTCTACCTGGGAGTGCAGCCTAGAGTGTGTCTGTGTGCCTGTCTAACTGGGAGAGCAGCCTAGAGTGTCTCTGTGTGTCTCTCTCCTGCCTGTCTACCTGGGAGTGCTGCCTAGAGTGTGTGTGTCTGCCTATCTAACTGGGAGTGCTGCCTAGAGTGTGTGTGTGTCCCTATCTACCTGGGAGTGCAGCCTAGAGTGTCTCTGTGTGCCTGTCTACCTGGGAGTGCAGCCTAGAGTGTCTCTGTGTGCGTGTCTACCTGGGAGTGCAGCCTAGAGTGTGTGTGTGTGCCTGTCTACCTGGGAGTGCTGACTAGAGTGTGTGTGTGTGCCTATCTACCTGGAAGTGCAGCCTAGAGTGTCTCTGTGTGCCTGTCTACCTGGGAATGCAGCCTAGAGTGTCTCTGTGTGCCTGTCTACCTGGGAGAGCAGCCTAGAGTGTCTCTGTGTGCCTCTCTCCCTGCTTGTCTACCTTAGATTGCAGCATACAGTGTCTCTGTGTGCTTGTCTCCCTGGGAGTGCTGCGTAGAGTGTGTCTGTGTGACTCTCACCCTGCCTGTCTAAATGGGAGTGCAGCCAAGAGTGTGTTTTTCTGCCTGTCTACCTGGGAGTGCAGCAAACAGTGTCTCTGTGTGCCTGTCTACCTGGCAGTGCTGCCCTGAGTGACTCTGTGTGCCTGTCTGCCTGGGAGAGCAGCTTAGAGTGTCTCTGTGTGACTCTCTCCCTGCCTGTCTTCCTGGGAGTGCGGCCTAGAGTGTCTCTGTGTGCCTGTGTAACTGGGAGAGCAGCCGAGAGTGTCTCTGTGTGCCTCTCTCCCTGCGTGTCTAACTGGGAGTTCAGCCTAGAGTGACTCTGTGTGCCTGTCTGCCTGGGAGTGCTGCCTAGAGTGTGTGTGTGTGCCTGTCTACCTAGGAGAGCAGCCTAGAGTGTCTCTGTGTGCCTCTCTCCCTGCCTGTCTACCTGGGAGTGCAGCCTACAGTGTCTCTGTGTGCTTGTCTACCTGGGAGTGCTGCGTAGAGTGTCTCTGTGTGCCTGTCTACATGGGAGAGCAGCCTAGAGTGTCTGTGTGTGGTTCTCTCCCTGCCTGTCTAAATGGGTGTGCAGCCTAAAGTATGTCTGTGTGCCTGTCTACTTGGGAGTGCTGCCTACAGTGTCTCTGTGTACCTCTCTCTCTGCTTGTCTACCTGGGAGTGCATCCTAAAGTGTCTCTGTGTGCCTGTCTACCTGAGAGTGTAGCCTAGAGTGTCTGTGTGTGCCTGTCTAATTGGGAGAGTAGCCTAGAGTGTCTGTGTGTCCCCATCTCCTGGGAGTGCAGCCTAGAGTGTCTCTGTGTGCCTGTCTATCTGGGAGTGCAGCCTAGAGTGTCTCTGTGTGCCTCTCTCCCTGCGTATCTAACTGGGAGTGCAGCCTAGAGTGTCTCTGTGTGACTCTCTCCCTGCCTGTCTTCCTGGGAGTGCTGCCTAGAGTGTCTTTGTGTGCCTATCTAGCTGAGACTGCAGGCTAGAGTGTCTGTGTGTGCCTATCTATCTGGGAGTGCAGCCTAGAGTATCTCTGTGTGCCTCTCTCCCTGACTGTCTAAATGCGAGTGCAGCCTAGAGTGTCTCTGTGTGCCTGTGTAACTGGGAGAGCAGCCTAGAGTGTCTCTGTGTGCCTCTCTCCCGGCCTGTCTACCATGGACTGCAGCCTAGAGTGTCTCTGTGTGCCTGTCTATCTGGGAGTGCAGCCTAGAGTGTCTCTGTGTGCCTGTCTGCCTGGGAGTGCTGCCTAGAGTGTGTGTGTGTGCCTGTCTACCTGGGAGAGCAGCCTAGAGTGTCTCTGTGTGCTTCTCACCCTACCTGTCTAACTGGGAATGCAGCCTACAGTGTCTCTCTATGCTTGTCTACCTGTGAGTGCTGCGTAGAGTGTCTCTGTGTGCATGTCTACCTGGGAGAGCAGCCTAGAGTGTCTCTGTGTGACTCTATCCCTGCCTGTCTACCATGGACTGCAGCCTAGAGTGTCTCTGTGTGCCTGTCTACCTGGGAGTGCAGCCTAGAGTGTCTCTGTGTGCCTGTCTACCTGGGAGAGCAGCCTAGAGTGTCTCTGTGTGCCTCTCTCCCTGCTTGTCTACCTTAGATTGCAGCCTACAGTGTCTCTGTGTGCTTGTCTACCTGGGAGTGCTGCGCAGAGTGTCTCTGTGTGCCTGTCTACCTGGGAGAGCTGACTAGAGTGTCTCTGTGTGACTCTCACCCTGCCTTTCTAAATGGGAGTGCAGCCTAGAGTGTGTCTTTGTGCCTGTCTACCTGGGAGTGCTGCCTACAGTGTCTCTGTGTGCCTCTCTCTCTGCTTGCCTACCTGGGAGTGCATCATACAGTGTCTTTGTGTGCCTGTCTATCTGAGAGTGCAGCCTAGAGTGTTTGTGTGTGCCTGTCTACCTGGGAGAGTAGCCTAGAGTGTCTCTATGTGCCTGTCTACCTGGGAGTGCTGCCTAGAGTGTGTGTGTCTGCCTATCTACCTGGGAGTGCTGCCTAGAGTGTGTGTGTGTGCCTATCTACCTGGGAGTGCAGCCTAGAGTGTCTCTGTGTCCCTATCTACCTGGGAGTGCAGCCTAGAGTGTTTCTGTGTGCCTGTCTACCTGGGAGTGCAGCCTAGAGTGTCTCTGTGTGCCTGTCTACCTGAGAGTGCAGCCTAGAGTGTTTCTGTGTGCCTGTCTACCTGGGAGTGCTGCCTAGGGTGTCTCTGTGTGCCTGTGTAACTGGGAGAGCAGCCGAGAGTGTCTCTGTGTGCCTCTCTCCCTGCGTGTCTAACTGGGAGTGCAGCCTAGAGTGACTCTGAGTGCCTGTCTGCCTGGGAGTGCTGCCTAGAGTGTGTGTGTGTGCCTGTCTACCTGGGAGAGCAGCCTAGAGTGTCTCTGTGTGCCTCTCTCCCTGCCTGTCTACCTGGGAGTGCAGCCTACAGTGTCTCTGTGTGCTTGTCTACCTGGGAGTGCTGCGTAGAGTGTCTCTGTGTGCCTGTCTACATGGGAGAGCAGCCTTGAGTGTCTGTGTGTGGTTCTCTCCCTGCCTGTCTAAATGGGAGTGCAGCCTAGAGTGTGTTTTTGTGCCTGTCTACCTGGGAGTGCTGCCTACAGTGTCTCTGTGTGCCTCTCTCTCTGCTTGTCTACCTGGGAGTGCATCCTACAGTGTCTTTGTGTGCCTGTCTATCTGAGAGTGCAGCCTAGAGTGTTTGTGTGCGTGTCTACCTGGGGGTGCTGCCTAGAGTGTCTCTATGTGCCTGTCTACCTGGGAGAGCAGCCTAGAGTGTCTCTGTGTGACTCTCTCCTGCCTGTCTACCTGGGAGTGCAGCCTACAGTGTCTCTGTGTGCCTGTCTAACTGGGACTGCTTCCAGGAGTGACTCTGAGTGCCTGTCTACCTGGGATAGCAGCCTAGACTGTCTCTGTGTGACTCTATCCCTGCCTGTCTACCTGGGAGAGTAGCCTAGAGTGTCTCTATGTGCCTGTCTAACTGGGAGTGCTGCCTAGAGTGTGTGTGTCTCCCTATCTACCTGGGAGTGCTGCCTAGAGTGTGTGTGTGTCCCTATCTACCTGGGAGTGCAGCCTAGAGTGTCTCTGTGTGCCTGTCTACCTGGGAGTGCAGCCTAGAGTGTCTCTGTGTGCGTTTCTACCTGGGAGTGCCGCCTAGAGTGTCTCTGTGTGCCTGTCTACCTGGGAGTGCTGACTAGAGTGTGTGTGTGTGCCTATCTACCTGGAAGTGCAGCCTAGAGTGTCTCTGTGTGCCTGTCTACCTGGGAGTGCAGCCTAGAGTGTCTCTGTGTGCCTGTCTACCTGGGAGAGCAGCCTAGAGTGTATCTGTGTGACTCTCACCCTGCCTGTCTAAATGGGAGTGCAGCCTAGAGTGTGTTTTTCTGCCTGTCTACCTGGGAGTGCAGCCAACAGTGTCTCTGTGTGCCTGTCTACCTGGGAGTGCTGCCCTGAGTGAGTCTGTGTGCCTGTCTGCCTGGGAGAGCAGCTTAGAGTGTCTCTGTGTGACTCTCTCCCTGCCTGTCTTCCTGGGAGTGCTGCCTAGAGTGTCTGTGTGTGCCTATCTAGCTGAGACTGCAGGCTAGAGTGTCTGTGTGTGCCTATCTATCTGGGAGTGCAGCCTAGAGTGTCTCTGTGTGCCTCTCTCCCAGCCTGTCTAAATGCGAGTGCAGCCTAGAGTGTCTCTGTGTGCCTGTGTAACTGGGAGAGCAGCCTAGAGTGTCTATGTGTGCCTCTCTCCCTGCCTGTCTAACTGGGAGTGCAGCCTAGAGTGTCTCTGTGTGCCTGTCTGCCTGGGAGTGCTGCCTAGAGTGTGTGTGTGTGCCTGTCTACCTGGGAGAGCAGCCTAGAGTGTCTCTGTGTGCCTCTCACCCTGCCTGTCTACCTGGGAATGCAGCCTACAGTGTCTCTCTATGCTTGTCTACCTGTGAGTGCTGCGTAGAGTGTCTCTGTGTGCCTGTCTACCTGGGAGAGCAGCCTAGAGTGTCTCTGTGTGACTCTCTCCCTGCCTGTCTACCATGGACTGCAGCCTAGAGTGTCTCTGTGTGCCTGTCTACCTGGGAGTGCAGCCTAGAGTGTCTCTGTGTGGCTGTCTACCTGGGAGAGCAGCCTAGAGTGTCTCTGTGTGCCTCTCTCCCTGCTTGTCTACCTTAGATTGCAGCCTACAGTGTCTCTGTGTGCTTGTCTACCTGGGAGTGCTGTGCAGAGTGTCTCTGTGTGCCTGTCTACCTGGGAGAGCAGACTAGAGTGTCTCTGTGTGACTCTCACCCTGCCTTTCTAAATGGGAGTGCAGCCTAGAGTGTGTCTTTGTGCCTGTCTACCTGGGAGTGCTGCCTACAGTGTCTCTGTGTGCCTCTCTCTCTGCTTGCCTACCTGGGAGTGCATCATACAGTGTCTTTGTGTGCCTGTCTATCTGAGAGTGCAGCCTAGAGTGTTTGTGTGTGCCTGTCTACCTGGGAGAGTAGCCTAGAGTGTCTCTATGTGCCTGTCTACCTGGGAGTGCTGCCTAGAGTGTGTGTGTCTGCCTATCTACCTGGGAGTGCTGCCTAGAGTGTGTGTGTGTGCCTATCTACCTGGGAGTGCAGCCTAGAGTGTCTCTGTGTCCCTATCTACCTGGGAGTGCAGCCTAGAGTGTTTCTGTGTGCCTGTCTACCTGGGAGTGCAGCCTAGAGTGTCTCTGTGTGCCTGTCTACCTGAGAGTGCAGCCTAGAGTGTTTCTGTGTGCCTGTCTACCTGGGAGTGCTGCCTAGGGTGTCTCTGTGTGCCTGTGTAACTGGGAGAGCAGCCGAGAGTGTCTCTGTGTGCCTCTCTCCCTGCGTGTCTAACTGGGAGTGCAGCCTAGAGTGACTCTGTGTGCCTGTCTGCCTGGGAGTGCTGCCTAGAGTGTGTGTGTGTGCCTGTCTACCTGGGAGAGCAGCCTAGAGTGTCTCTGTGTGCCTCTCTCCCTGCCTGTCTACCTGGGAGTGCAGCCTACAGTGTCTCTGTGTGCTTGTCTACCTGTGAGTGCTGCGTAGAGTGTCTCTGTGTGCCTGTCTACATGGGAGAGCAGCCTTGAGTGTCTGTGTGTGGTTCTCTCCCTGCCTGTCTAAATGGGAGTGCAGCCTAGAGTGTGTTTTTGTGCCTGTCTACCTGGGAGTGCTGCCTACAGTGTCTCTGTGTGCCTCTCTCTCTGCTTGTCTACCTGGGAGTGCATCCTACAGTGTCTTTGTGTGCCTGTCTATCTGAGAGTGCAGCCTAGAGTGTTTGTGTGCGTGTCTACCTGGGGGTGCTGCCTAGAGTGTCTCTATGTGCCTGTCTACCTGGGAGAGCAGCCTAGAGTGTCTCTGTGTGACTCTCTCCTGCCTGTCTACCTGGGAGTGCAGCCTACAGTGTCTCTGTGTGCCTGTCTAACTGGGACTGCTGCCAGGAGTGACTCTGTGTGCCTGTCTACCTGGGATAGCAGCCTAGACTGTCTCTGTGTGACTCTCTCCCTGCCTGTCTACCTGGGAGAGTAGCCTAGAGTGTCTCTATGTGCCTGTCTACCTGGGAGTGCTGCCTAGAGTGTGTGTGTCTCCCTATCTACCTGGGAGTGCTGCCTAGAGTGTGTGTGTGTCCCTATCTACCTGGGAGTGCAGCCTAGAGTGTCTCTGTGTGCCTGTCTACCTGGGAGTGCAGCCTAGAGTGTCTCTGTGTGCGTTTCTACCTGGGAGTGCCGCCTAGAGTGTCTCTGTGTGCCTGTCTACCTGGGAGTGCTGACTAGAGTGTGTGTGTGTGCCTATCTACCTGGAAGTGCAGCCTAGAGTGTCTCTGTGTGCCTGTCTACCTGGGAGTGCAGCCTAGAGTGTCTCTGTGTGCCTGTCTACCTGGGAGAGCAGCCTAGAGTGTATCTGTGTGACTCTCACCCTGCCTGTCTAAATGGGAGTGCAGCCTAGAGTGTGTTTTTCTGCCTGTCTACCTGGGAGTGCAGCCAACAGTGTCTCTGTGTGCCTGTCTACCTGGGAGTGCTGCCCTGAGTGAGTCTGTGTGCCTGTCTGCCTGGGAGAGCAGCTTAGAGTGTCTCTGTGTGACTCTCTCCCTGCCTGTCTTCCTGGGAGTGCTGCCTAGAGTGTCTGTGTGTGCCTATCTAGCTGAGACTGCAGGCTAGAGTGTCTGTGTGTGCCTATCTATCTGGGAGTGCAGCCTAGAGTGTCTCTGTGTGCCTCTCTCCCAGCCTGTCTAAATGCGAGTGCAGCCTAGAGTGTCTCTGTGTGCCTGTGTAACTGGGAGAGCAGCCTAGAGTGTCTATGTGTGCCTCTCTCCCTGCCTGTCTAACTGGGAGTGCAGCCTAGAGTGTCTCTGTGTGCCTGTCTGCCTGGGAGTGCTGCCTAGAGTGTGTGTGTGTGCCTGTCTACCTGGGAGAGCAGCCTAGAGTGTCTCTGTGTGCCTCTCACCCTGCCTGTCTACCTGGGAATGCAGCCTACAGTGTCTCTCTATGCTTGTCTACCTGTGAGTGCTGCGTAGAGTGTCTCTGTGTGCCTGTCTACATGGGAGAGCAGCCTAGAGTGTCTCTGTGTGACTCTCTCCCTGCCTGTCTACCATGGAATGCTGCCTAGAGTGTCTATGTGTGCCTGTCTACCTGGGAGAGTAGCCTAGAGTGTCTCTATGTGCCTGTCTACCTGGGAGTGCTGCCTAGAGTGTGTGTGTGTGCCTATTTACCTGGAAGTGCTGCCTAGAGTGTCTCTGTGTGCTTGTCTCCCTGGGAGTGCTGCCAAGAGTGTGTGTGTGTGCCTATCTAGCTGGAACTGCGGCCTAGAGTGTCTTTGTGTGCCTGTCTACCTGGGAGAGCAGCCTAGAGTGTCTCTGTGTGCCTCCCTCCCTCCCTGTCTACCTGGGGGTGCATCCTAGAGTGTCTCTGTGTGCCTCTCTACCTGGGAGTGCAGCCTAGAGTGTCTCTGTGTGCCTATCTAAATGGAACTGCAGCCTAGAGTGTCTCTGTGTGCTTGTCTACCTGGGAGTGCTGCCTAGAGTGTGTGTGTGTGCCTATCTACTTGGGACTGCAGCCTAGAGTGTTTCTGTGTGCCTGTCTACCTGGGAGTGCAGCCTAGAGTGTCTCTGTGTGCCTCTCTCCCTGCCTGTCTACCTGGGAGTGCAGCCTACTGTGTCTCTGTGTGCCTATCTACCTGGAAGTGCAGCCTAGAGTGTCTCTGTGTGCCTGTCTACCTGGGAGTGCATCCTAGAGTGTCTCTGTGTGCCTCTCTCCCTGGGAGTGCAGCCTAGAGTGTCACTGTGTGCCTATCTACATGGAACTGCAGCCTAGAGTGTCTCTGTGTGCCTGTCTACCTGGGAGTGCAGCCTACAGTGTCTCTGTGTGCCTGTCTACCTGGGAGTGCTGCCTAGAGTGTCTGTGTGTGCCTCTCTGCCCGCCCCTCTCCGTGCCTGTCAACCTGGGAGTGCAGCCTAGAGTGTCTCTGTGTGCCTCCCTCCTGCATATATACCTGGGAGTGCAGCCTAGAATGTCTCTGTGTGCCTGTCTACCTGGGAGTACAGCCTACAGTGTCTGTGTGTGCCTATCTACTTGGGATTGCAGGCTAGAGTGTCTCTGTGTGCCTGTCTGCCTGGGAGTGCTGCCTAGAGTGTGTGTGTGTGCCTGTCTACCTGGGAGTGCAGCCTAGAGTGTGTCTGTGTGCCTGTCTACCTGGGAGTGCAGCCTAGAGTGTGTGTGTGTGCCTGTCTACCTGGGAGTGCAGCCTAGAGTGTGTCTGTGTGCCTGTCTAACTGGGAGAGCAGCCTAGAGTGTCTCTGTGTGTCTCTCTCCTGCCTGTCTACCTGGGAGTGCTGCCTAGAGTGTGTGTGTGTCCCTATCTACCTGGGAGTGCAGCCTAGAGTGTCTCTGTGTGCCTGTCTACCTGGGAGTGCAGCCTAGAGTGTCTCTGTGTGCGTGTCTACCTGGGAGTGCAGCCTAGAGTGTGTGTGTGTGCCTGTCTACCTGGGAGTGCTGACTAGAGTGTGTGTGTGTGCCTATCTACCTGGAAGTGCAGCCTAGAGTGTCTCTGTGTGCCTGTCTACCTGGGAATGCAGCCTAGTGTGTCTCTGTGTGCCTGTCTACCTGGGAGAGCAGCCTAGAGTGTCTCTGTGTGCCTCTCTCCCTGCTTGTCTACCTTAGATTGCAGCATACAGTGTCTCTGTGTGCTTGTCTACCTGGGAGTGCTGCGTAGAGTGTCTCTGTGTGACTCTCACCCTGCCTGTCTAAATGGGAGTGCAGCCAAGAGTGTGTTTTTCGGCCTGTCTACCTGGGAGTGCAGCAAACAGTGTCTCTGTGTGCCTGTCTACCTGGCAGTGCTGCCCTGAGTGACTCTGTGTGCCTGTCTGCCTGGGTGAGCAGCTTAGAGTGTCTCTGTGTGCCTCTCTCCCTGCCTGTCTTCCTGGGAGTGCTGCCTAGAGTGTCTCTGTGTGCCTGTGTAACTGGGAGAGCAGCCGAGAGTGTCTCTGTGTGCCTCTCTCCCTGCGTGTCTAACTGGGAGTGCAGCCTAGAGTGACTCTGTGTGCCTGTCTGCCTGGGAGTGCTGCCTAGAGTGTGTGTGTGTGCCTGTCTACCTGGGAGAGCAGCCTAGAGTGTCTCTGTGTGCCTCTCTCCCTGCCTGTCTACCTGGGAGTGCAGCCTACAGTGTCTCTGTGTGCTTGTCTACCTGGGAGTGCTGCGTAGAGTGTCTCTGTGTGCCTGTCTACATGGGAGAGCAGCCTAGATTGTCTGTGTGTGGTTCTCTCCCTGCCTGTCTAAATGGGTGTGCAGCCTAAAGTATGTCTGTGTGCCTGTCTACTTGGGAGTGCTGCCTACAGTGTCTCTGTGTACCTCTCTCTCTGCTTGTCTACCTGGGAGTGCATCCTACAGTGTCTCTGTGTGCCTGTCTACCTGAGAGTGTAGCCTAGAGTGTCTGTGTGTGCCTGTCTACTTGGGAGAGTAGCCTAGAGTGTCTGTGTGTCCCCATCTCCTGGGAGTGCAGCCTAGAGTGTCTCTGTGTGCCTGTCTATCTGGGAGTGCAGCCTAGAGTGTCTCTGTGTGCCTCTCTCCCTGCCTGTCTACCTGGGAGTGCTGCATAGGGTGTCTCTGTGTGCCTTGTACCAGGGAGAGCTGACTAGAGTGTCTCTGTGTGCCTCTCTCCCTGCGTATCTAACTGGGAGTGCAGCCTAGAGTGTCTCTGTGTGCCTGTCTACCTGAGAGTGTAGCCTAGAGTGTCTCTGTGTGCCTGTCTACATGGGAGAGCAGCCTAGAGTGTCTGTGTGTGGTTCTCTCCCTGCCTGTCTAAATGGGTGTGCAGCCTAAAGTATGTCTGTGTGCCTGTCTACTTGGGAGTGCTGCCTACAGTGTCTCTGTGTACCTCTCTCTCTGCTTGTCTACCTGGGAGTGCATCCTACAGTGTCTCTGTGTGCCTGTCTACCTGAGAGTGTAGCCTACAGTGTCTCTGTGTGCCTGTCTACCTGAGAGTGTAGCCTAGAGTGTCTGTGTGTGCCTGTCTACTTGGGAGAGTAGCCTAGAGTGTCTGTGTGACCCCATCTCCTGGGAGTGCAGCCTAGAGTGTCTCTGTGTGCCTGTCTATCTGGGAGTGCAGCCTAGAGTGTCTCTGTGTGCCTCTCTCCCTGCCTGTCTACCTGGGAGTGCTGCATAGGGTGTCTCTGTGTGCCTTGTACCAGGGAGAGCTGACTAGAGTGTCTCTGTGTGCCTCTCTCCCTGCGTATCTAACTGGGAGTGCAGCCTAGAGTGTCTCTGTGTGACTCTCTCCCTGCCTATCTTCCTGGGAGTGCTGCCTAGAGTGTCTTTGTGTGCCTATCTAGCTGAGACTGCAGGCTAGAGTGTCTGTGTGTGCCTATCTATCTGGGAGTGCAGCCTAGAGTGTCTCTGTGTGCCTGTCTGCCTGGGGGTGCTGCCTAGAGTCTGTGTGTGTGCCTGTCTACCTGGGAGAGCAGCCTAGAGTGTCTCTGTGTGCCTCTCTCCCTGCCTGTCTACCATGGACTGCAGCCTAGAGTGGCTCTGTGTGCCTGTCTATCTGGGAGTGCAGCCTAGAGTGTCTCTGTGTGCCTGTCTGCCTGGGAGTGCTGCCTAGAGTGTGTGTGTGTGCCTGTCTACCTGGGAGAGCAGCCTAGAGTGTCTCTGTGTGCCTCTCACCCTACCTGTCTACCTGGGAATGCAGCCTACAGTGTCTCTCTATGCTTGTCTACCTGTGAGTGCTGCGTAGAGTGTCTCTGTGTGCCTGTCTACCTGGGAGAGCAGCCTAGAGTGTCTCTGTGTGACTCTCTCCCTGCCTGTCTACCATGGACTGCAGCCTAGAGTGTCTCTGTGTGCCTGTCTACCTGGGAGTGCAGCCTAGAGTGTCTCTGTGTGCCTGTCTACCTGGGAGAGCAGCCTAGAGTGTCTCTGTGTGCCTCTCTCCCTGCTTGTCTACCTTAGATTGCAGCCTACAGTGTCTCTGTGTGCTTGTCTACCTGGGAGTGCTGCGCAGAGTGTCTCTGTGTGCCTGTCTACCTGGGAGAGCAGACTAGAGTGTCTCTGTGTGACTCTCACCCTGCCTTTCTAAATGGGAGTGCAGCCTAGAGTGTGTCTTTGTGCCTGTCTACCTGGGAGTGCTGCCTACAGTGTCTCTGTGTGCCTCTCTCTCTGCTTGCCTACCTGGGAGTGCATCCTACAGTGTCTTTGTGTGCCTGTCTATCTGAGAGTGCAGCCTAGAGTGTTTGTGTGTGCCTGCCTACCTGGGAGAGTAGCCTAGAGTGTCTCTATGTGCCTGTCTACCTGGGAGTGCTACCTAGAGTGTGTGTGTCTGCCTATCTACCTGGGAGTGCTGCCTAGAGTGTGTGTGTGTGCCTATCTACCTGGGAGTGCAGCCTAGAGTGTCTCTGTGTCCCTATCTACCTGGGAGTGCAGCCTAGAGTGTTTCTGTGTGCCTGTCTACCTGGGAGTGCAGCCTAGAGTGTCTCTGTGTGCCTGTCTACCTGAGAGTGCAGCCTAGAGTGTTTCTGTGTGCCTGTCTACCTGGGAGTGCTGCCTAGGGTGTCTCTGTGTGCCTGTGTAACTGCGAGAGCAGCCGAGAGTGTCTCTGTGTGCCTCTCTCCCTGCGTGTCTAACTGGGAGTGCAGCCTAGAGTGACTCTGTGTGCCTGTCTGCCTGGGAGTGCTGCCTAGAGTGTGTGTGTGTGCCTGTCTACCTGGGAGAGCAGCCTAGAGTGTCTCTGTGTGCCTCTCTCCCTGCCTGTCTACCTGGGAGTGCAGCCTACAGTGTCTCTGTGTGCTTGTCTACCTGGGAGTGCTGCGTAGAGTGTCTCTGTGTGCCTGTCTACATGGGAGAGCAGCCTTGAGTGTCTGTGTGTGGTTCTCTCCCTGCCTGTCTAAATGGGAGTGCAGCCTAGAGTGTGTTTTTGTGCCTGTCTACCTGGGAGTGCTGCCTACAGTGTCTCTGTGTGCCTCTCTCTCTGCTTGTCTACCTGGGAGTGCATCCTACAGTGTCTTTGTGTGCCTGTCTATCTGAGAGTGCAGCCTAGAGTGTTTGTGTGCGTGTCTAACTGGGACTGCTGCCAGGAGTGACTCTGTGTGCCTGTCTACCTGGGATAGCAGCCTAGACTGTCTCTGTGTGACTCTCTCCCTGCCTGTCTACCTGGGAGAGTAGCCTAGAGTGTCTCTATGTGCCTGTCTACCTGGGAGTGCTGCCTAGAGTGTGTGTGTCTGCCTATCTACCTGGGAGTGCTGCCTAGAGTGTGTGTGTGTCCCTATCTACCTGGGAGTGCAGCCTAGAGTGTCTCTGTGTGCGTTTCTACCTGGGAGTGCCGCCTAGAGTGTCTCTGTGTGCCTGTCTACCTGGGAGTGCTGACTAGAGTGTGTGTGTGTGCCTATCTACCTGGAAGTGCAGCCTAGAGTGTCTCTGTGTGCCTGTCTACCTGGGAGTGCAGCCTAGAGTGTCTCTGTGTGCCTGTCTACCTGGGAGAGCAGCCTAGAGTGTATCTGTGTGACTCTCACCCTGCCTGTCTAAATGGGAGTGCAGCCTAGAGTGTGTTTTTCTGCCTGTCTACCTGGGAGTGCAGCCAACAGTGTCTCTGTGTGCCTGTCTACCTGGGAGTGCTGCCCTGAGTGAGTCTGTGTGCCTGTCTGCCTGGGAGAGCAGCTTAGAGTGTCTCTGTGTGACTCTCTCCCTGCCTGTCTTCCTGGGAGTGCTGCCTAGAGTGTCTGTGTGTGCCTATCTAGCTGAGACTGCAGGCTAGAGTGTCTGTGTGTGCCTATCTATCTGGGAGTGCAGCCTAGAGTGTCTCTGTGTGCCTCTCTCCCAGCCTGTCTAAATGCGAGTGCAGCCTAGAGTGTCTCTGTGTGCCTGTGTAACTGGGAGAGCAGCCTAGAGTGTCTCTGTGTGCCTCTCTCCCTGCCTGTCTAACTGGGAGTGCAGCCTAGAGTGTCTCTGTGTGCCTGTCTGCCTGGGAGTGCTGCCTAGAGTGTGTGTGTGTGCCTGTCTACCTGGGAGAGCAGCCTAGAGTGTCTCTGTGTGCCTCTCACCCTGCCTGTCTACCTGGGAATGCAGCCTACAGTGTCTCTCTATGCTTGTCTACCTGTGAGTGCTGCGTAGAGTGTCTCTGTGTGCCTGTCTACATGGGAGAGCAGCCTAGAGTGTCTCTGTGTGACTCTCTCCCTGCCTGTCTACCATGGAATGCAGCCTAGAGGGTCTATGTGTGCCTGTCTACCTGGGAGAGTAGCCTAGAGTGTCTCTATGTGCCTGTCTACCTGGGAGTGCTGCCTAGAGTGTGTGTGTGTGCCTATTTACCTGGAAGTGCTGCCTACAGTGTCTCTGTGTGCTTGTCTCCCTGGGAGTGCTGCCAAGAGTGTGTGTGTGTGCCTATCTAGCTGGAAGTGCGGCCTAGAGTGTCTTTGTGTGCCTGTCTACCTGGGAGAGCAGCCTAGAGTGTCTCTGTGTGCCTCTCTCCCTCCCTGTCTACCTGGGGGTGCATCCTAGAGTGTCTCTGTGTGCCTCTCTACCTGGGAGTGCAGCCTAGAGTGTCTCTGTGTGCCTATCTAAATGGAACTGCAGCTTAGAGTGTCTCTGTGTGCTTGTCTACCTGGGAGTGCTGCCTAGAGTGTGTGTGTGTGCCTATCTACTTGGGACTGCAGCCTAGAGTGTTTCTGTGTGCCTGTCTACCTGGGAGTGCAGCCTAGAGTGTCTCTGTGTGCCTGTCTACCTGGGAGTGCAGCCTATAGTGTCTCTGTGTGCCTATCTACTTGGGACTGCAGCATAGAGTGTCTCTGTGTGCCTCTCTACCTGGGAGTGCAGCCTAGAGTGTCTCTGTGTGCCTCTCTCCCTGCCTGTCTACCTGGGAGTGCAGCCTACTGTGTCTCTGTGTGCCTATCTACCTGGAAGTGCAGCCTAGAGTGTCTCTGTGTGCCTGTCTACCTGGGAGTGCATCCTAGAGTGTCTCTGTGTGCCTCTCTACCTGGGAGTGCAGCCTAGAGTGTCACTGTGTCCCTATCTACATGGAACTGCAGCCTAGAGTGTCTCTGTGTGCCTGTCTACCTGGGAGTGCAGCCTACAGTGTCTCGGTGTGCCTGTCTACCTGGGAGTGCTGCCTAGAGTGTCTGTGTGTGCCTCTCTCCCCGCCCCTCTCCGTGCCTGTCTACCTGGGAGTGCAGCCTAGAGTGTCTCTGTGTGCCTCCCTCCTGCATATATACCTGGGAGTGCAGCCTAGAATGTCTCTGTGTGCCTGTCTACCTGGGAGTACAGCCTACAGTGTCTGTGTGTGCCTATCTACTTGGGACTGCAGGCTAGAGTGTCTCTGTGTGCCTGTGTACCTGGGAGTGCTGCCTAGAGTGTCTGTGTGCCTATATACCTGGGAGTGCAGCCTAGAGTGTCTCTGTGTGCCTCTCTCCCTGCCTGTCTACCTGGGAGTTCAGCCTGGAATGTCTGTGTGCCTCTCTCCCTGCCTGTCTACCTGGGAGTGCAGCCTAGAGTGTCTCTGTGTGCCTGTCTACCTGGAAGAGCAGCCTACAGTGTCTCTCTGTGCCTGTCTACCTGAGATTGCAGCCTAGAGTGTCTGTGTGTGCCTGTCTACCTGGGAGAGTAGCCTAGAGTGTCTCTATGTGCCTGTCTACCTGGGAGTGCTGCCTAGAGTGTGTGTGTGTGCCTATCTACCTGGCAGTGCTGCCTAGAGTGTGTGTGCCTATCTATCTGGGAGTGCATCCTAGAGTGTCTCTGTGTGCCTGTCTCCCTGGGAGTGCTGCCTAGATTGTCTCTGTGTGCCTCTCTCCTGCCTATATACCTGGGAGTGCAGCCTAAAGTGTCTCTGTGTGCCTGTCTACCTGGGAGTGCTGCCTACAGTGTCTCTGTGTGCCTGTCTACCTGGGAGAGCAGCCTAGAATTTCTCTGTGTTACTCTCTCACTGCCTATCTACCTGGAAGTGCAGCCTAGAGTGTCTCTGTGTGCCTGTCTACCTGGGAGTGCAGGCTAGAGTGTCTCTGTGTGCCTGTCTACCTGGGAGTGCAGCCTATAGTGTCTCTGTGTGCCTATCTACTTGGGACTGCAGCATAGAGTGTCTCTGTGTGCCTCTCTACCTGGGAGTGCAGCCTAGAGTGTCTCTGTGTGCCTCTCTCCCTGCCTGTCTACCTGGGAGTGCAGCCTACTGTGTCTCTGTGTGCCTATCTACCTGGGAGTGCATCCTAGAGTGTCTGTGTGTGCCTCTCTACCTGGGAGTGCAGCCTAGAGTGTCTCTGTGTGCCTATCTACATGGAACTGCAGCCTAGAGTGTCTCTGTGTGCCTGTGTACCTGCGAGTGCAGCCTACAGTGTCTCTGTGTGCCTGTCTACCTGGGAGTGCTGCCTAGAGTGTCTGTGTGTGCCTCTCTCCCCGCCTCTCTCCGTGCCTGTCTATATGGGAGTGCAGCCTAGAGTGTCTCTGTGTGCCTCCCTCCTGCATATATACCTGGGAGTGCAGCCTAGAATGTCTCTGTGTGCCTGTCTACCTGGGAGTGCAGCCTACAGTGTCTCTGTGTGCCTATCTACTTGGGACTGCAGCCTACATTGTCTCTGTGTGCCTGTGTACTTGGGAGTGCTGCCTAGAGTGTCTGTGTGTGCCTTTCTACCTGGGAGTGCAGCCTAGAGTGTCTCTGTGTGCCTCTTTCCCTGCCTGTCTACCTTGGAGTGCAGCCTAGAGTGTGTCTGTGTGCCTGTCTACCTGGGAGTGCTGCCTATAGTGTCTCTGTGTGCCTGTGTAACTGGGAGAGCAGCCTAGAGTGTCTCTATGTGCCTGTCCACCTGGGAGTGCTGCCTAGAGTGTGTGTGTGTGCCTATCTACCTGGGAGTGCTGCCTAGAGTGTGTGTGCCTATCTATCTGGGAGTGCACCCTAGAGTGTCTCTGTGTGCCTGTCTCCCTGGGAGTGCTGCCTAGATTGTCTCTGTGTGCCTCTCTCCTGCCTATATACCTGGGAGTGCAGCCTAAAGTGTCTCTGTGTGCCTGTCTACCTGGGAGTGCAGCCTAGAGTGTCTCTGTGTGCCTGTCTAGCTGGGAGTGCAGCCTAGAGTGTCTCTGTGTGCCTCTCTCCCTGCCTGTCTACCTGGGAGTACAGCCTACAGTGTCTCTGTGTGCCTGTCTAGCTGGGAGTGCAGCCTAGAGTGTCTCTGTGTGCCTATCTACTTGGGACTGCAGCCTAGAGTGTCTCTGTGTGCCTCTCTACCTGGGAGTGCAGCCTAGAGTGTCTCTGTGTGCCTCTCTCCCTGCCTGTCTACCTGGGAGTGCAGCCTAGAGTGTCTGTGTGCCTGTCTACCTGGGAGTGCAGCCTAGAGTGTCTCTGTGTGCCTATCTATTTGGGACTGCAGCCTAGAGTGTCTCTGTGTGCCTATCTACTTGGGACTGCAGCCTAGAGTGTCTCTGTGTGCCTCTCTACCTGGGAGTGCTGCCTAGAGTGTCTGTGTGTGCCTCTCTCCCCGCCTCTCTCCGTGCCTGTCTATATGGGAGTGCAGCCTAGAGTGTCTCTGTGTGCCTCCCTCCTGCATATATACCTGGGAGTGCAGCCTAGAATGTCTCTGTGTGCCTGTCTACCTGGGAGTACAGCCTACAGTGTCTCTGTGTGCCTATCTACTTGGGACTGCAGCCTACATTGTCTCTGTGTGCCTGTGTACTTGGGAGTGCTGCCTAGAGTGTCTGTGTGTGCCTTTCTACCTGGGAGTGCAGCCTAGAGTGTCTCTGTGTGCCTCTTTCCCTGCCTGTCTACCTGGGAGTGCAGCCTAGAGTGTGTCTGTGTGCCTGTCTACCTGGGAGTGCTGCCTATAGTGTCTCTGTGTGCCTGTGTAACTGGGAGAGCAGCCTAGAGTGTCTCTATGTGCCTGTCCACCTGGGAGTGCTGCCTAGAGTGTGTGTGTGTGCCTATCTACCTGGGAGTGCTGCCTAGAGTGTGTGTGCCTATCTATCTGGGAGTGCACCCTAGAGTGTCTCTGTGTGCCTGTCTCCCTGGGAGTGCTGCCTAGATTGTCTCTGTGTGCCTCTCTCCTGCCTATATACCTGGGAGTGCAGCCTAAAGTGTCTCTGTGTGCCTGTCTACCTGGGAGTGCTGCCTACAGTGTCTCTGTGTGCCTGTCTACCTGGGAGAGCAGCCTAGAATTTCTCTGTGTTACTCTCTCACTGCCTATCTACCTGGAAGTGCAGCCTAGAGTGTCTCTGTGTGCCTGTCTACCTGGGAGTGCAGGCTAGAGTGTCTCTGTGTGCCTGTCTACCTGGGAGTGCAGCCTATAGTGTCTCTGTGTGCCTATCTACTTGGGACTGCAGCATAGAGTGTCTCTGTGTGCCTCTCTACCTGGGAGTGCAGCCTAGAGTGTCTCTGTGTGCCTCTCTCCCTGCCTGTCTACCTGGGAGTGCAGCCTACTGTGTCTCTGTGTGCCTATCTACCTGGGAGTGCATCCTAGAGTGTCTGTGTGTGCCTCTCTACCTGGGAGTGCAGCCTAGAGTGTCTCTGTGTGCCTATCTACATGGAACTGCAGCCTAGAGTGTCTCTGTGTGCCTGTGTACCTGCGAGTGCAGCCTACAGTGTCTCTGTGTGCCTGTCTACCTGGGAGTGCTGCCTAGAGTGTCTGTGTGTGCCTCTCTCCCCGCCTCTCTCCGTGCCTGTCTATATGGGAGTGCAGCCTAGAGTGTCTCTGTGTGCCTCCCTCCTGCATATATACCTGGGAGTGCAGCCTAGAATGTCTCTGTGTGCCTGTCTACCTGGGAGTGCAGCCTACAGTGTCTCTGTGTGCCTATCTACTTGGGACTGCAGCCTACATTGTCTCTGTGTGCCTGTGTACTTGGGAGTGCTGCCTAGAGTGTCTGTGTGTGCCTTTCTACCTGGGAGTGCAGCCTAGAGTGTCTCTGTGTGCCTCTTTCCCTGCCTGTCTACCTTGGAGTGCAGCCTAGAGTGTGTCTGTGTGCCTGTCTACCTGGGAGTGCTGCCTATAGTGTCTCTGTGTGCCTGTGTAACTGGGAGAGCAGCCTAGAGTGTCTCTATGTGCCTGTCCACCTGGGAGTGCTGCCTAGAGTGTGTGTGTGTGCCTATCTACCTGGGAGTGCTGCCTAGAGTG
Organism: Vicugna pacos; assembly: GCF_048564905.1. NCBI lineage: Eukaryota > Metazoa > Chordata > Mammalia > Artiodactyla > Camelidae > Vicugna > Vicugna pacos. The sequence continues at coordinate 54,079,826 of NC_132993.1, forward strand.
TGTGTGCCTATCTATCTGGGAGTGCACCCTAGAGTGTCTCTGTGTGCCTGTCTCCCTGGGAGTGCTGCCTAGATTGTCTCTGTGTGCCTCTCTCCTGCCTATATACCTGGGAGTGCAGCCTAAAGTGTCTCTGTGTGCCTGTCTACCTGGGAGTGCAGCCTAGAGTGTCTCTGTGTGCCTGTCTAGCTGGGAGTGCAGCCTAGAGTGTCTCTGTGTGCCTCTCTCCCTGCCTGTCTACCTGGGAGTACAGCCTACAGTGTCTCTGTGTGCCTGTCTAGCTGGGAGTGCAGCCTAGAGTGTCTCTGTGTGCCTATCTACTTGGGACTGCAGCCTAGAGTGTCTCTGTGTGCCTCTCTACCTGGGAGTGCAGCCTAGAGTGTCTCTGTGTGCCTCTCTCCCTGCCTGTCTACCTGGGAGTGCAGCCTAGAGTGTCTGTGTGCCTGTCTACCTGGGAGTGCAGCCTAGAGTGTCTCTGTGTGCCTATCTATTTGGGACTGCAGCCTAGAGTGTCTCTGTGTGCCTATCTACTTGGGACTGCAGCCTAGAGTGTCTCTGTGTGCCTCTCTACCTGGGAGTGCTGCCTAGAGTGTCTGTGTGTGCCTCTCTCCCCGCCTCTCTCCGTGCCTGTCTATATGGGAGTGCAGCCTAGAGTGTCTCTGTGTGCCTCCCTCCTGCATATATACCTGGGAGTGCAGCCTAGAATGTCTCTGTGTGCCTGTCTACCTGGGAGTACAGCCTACAGTGTCTCTGTGTGCCTATCTACTTGGGACTGCAGCCTACATTGTCTCTGTGTGCCTGTGTACTTGGGAGTGCTGCCTAGAGTGTCTGTGTGTGCCTTTCTACCTGGGAGTGCAGCCTAGAGTGTCTCTGTGTGCCTCTTTCCCTGCCTGTCTACCTGGGAGTGCAGCCTAGAGTGTGTCTGTGTGCCTGTCTACCTGGGAGAGCAGCCTAGAATTTCTCTGTGTTACTCTCTCACTGCCTATCTACCTGGAAGTGCAGCCTAGAGTGTCTCTGTGTGCCTGTCTACCTGGGAGTGCAGGCTAGAGTGTCTCTGTGTGCCTGTCTACCTGGGAGTGCAGCCTATAGTGTCTCTGTGTGCCTATCTACTTGGGACTGCAGCATAGAGTGTCTCTGTGTGCCTCTCTACCTGGGAGTGCAGCCTAGAGTGTCTCTGTGTGCCTCTCTCCCTGCCTGTCTACCTGGGAGTGCAGCCTACTGTGTCTCTGTGTGCCTATCTACCTGGGAGTGCATCCTAGAGTGTCTGTGTGTGCCTCTCTACCTGGGAGTGCAGCCTAGAGTGTCTCTGTGTGCCTATCTACATGGAACTGCAGCCTAGAGTGTCTCTGTGTGCCTGTGTACCTGCGAGTGCAGCCTACAGTGTCTCTGTGTGCCTGTCTACCTGGGAGTGCTGCCTAGAGTGTCTGTGTGTGCCTCTCTCCCCGCCTCTCTCCGTGCCTGTCTATATGGGAGTGCAGCCTAGAGTGTCTCTGTGTGCCTCCCTCCTGCATATATACCTGGGAGTGCAGCCTAGAATGTCTCTGTGTGCCTGTCTACCTGGGAGTGCAGCCTACAGTGTCTCTGTGTGCCTATCTACTTGGGACTGCAGCCTACATTGTCTCTGTGTGCCTGTGTACTTGGGAGTGCTGCCTAGAGTGTCTGTGTGTGCCTTTCTACCTGGGAGTGCAGCCTAGAGTGTCTCTGTGTGCCTCTTTCCCTGCCTGTCTACCTTGGAGTGCAGCCTAGAGTGTGTCTGTGTGCCTGTCTACCTGGGAGTGCTGCCTATAGTGTCTCTGTGTGCCTGTGTAACTGGGAGAGCAGCCTAGAGTGTCTCTATGTGCCTGTCCACCTGGGAGTGCTGCCTAGAGTGTGTGTGTGTGCCTATCTACCTGGGAGTGCTGCCTAGAGTGTGTGTGCCTATCTATCTGGGAGTGCACCCTAGAGTGTCTCTGTGTGCCTGTCTCCCTGGGAGTGCTGCCTAGATTGTCTCTGTGTGCCTCTCTCCTGCCTATATACCTGGGAGTGCAGCCTAAAGTGTCTCTGTGTGCCTGTCTACCTGGGAGTGCAGCCTAGAGTGTCTCTGTGTGCCTGTCTAGCTGGGAGTGCAGCCTAGAGTGTCTCTGTGTGCCTCTCTCCCTGCCTGTCTACCTGGGAGTACAGCCTACAGTGTCTCTGTGTGCCTGTCTAGCTGGGAGTGCAGCCTAGAGTGTCTCTGTGTGCCTATCTACTTGGGACTGCAGCCTAGAGTGTCTCTGTGTGCCTCTCTACCTGGGAGTGCAGCCTAGAGTGTCTCTGTGTGCCTCTCTCCCTGCCTGTCTACCTGGGAGTGCAGCCTAGAGTGTCTGTGTGCCTGTCTACCTGGGAGTGCAGCCTAGAGTGTCTCTGTGTGCCTATCTATTTGGGACTGCAGCCTAGAGTGTCTCTGTGTGCCTATCTACTTGGGACTGCAGCCTAGAGTGTCTCTGTGTGCCTCTCTACCTGGGAGTGCTGCCTAGAGTGTCTGTGTGTGCCTCTCTCCCCGCCTCTCTCCGTGCCTGTCTATATGGGAGTGCAGCCTAGAGTGTCTCTGTGTGCCTCCCTCCTGCATATATACCTGGGAGTGCAGCCTAGAATGTCTCTGTGTGCCTGTCTACCTGGGAGTACAGCCTACAGTGTCTCTGTGTGCCTATCTACTTGGGACTGCAGCCTACATTGTCTCTGTGTGCCTGTGTACTTGGGAGTGCTGCCTAGAGTGTCTGTGTGTGCCTTTCTACCTGGGAGTGCAGCCTAGAGTGTCTCTGTGTGCCTCTTTCCCTGCCTGTCTACCTGGGAGTGCAGCCTAGAGTGTGTCTGTGTGCCTGTCTACCTGGGAGTGCTGCCTATAGTGTCTCTGTGTGCCTGTGTAACTGGGAGAGCAGCCTAGAGTGTCTCTATGTGCCTGTCCACCTGGGAGTGCTGCCTAGAGTGTGTGTGTGTGCCTATCTACCTGGGAGTGCTGCCTAGAGTGTGTGTGCCTATCTATCTGGGAGTGCACCCTAGAGTGTCTCTGTGTGCCTGTCTCCCTGGGAGTGCTGCCTAGATTGTCTCTGTGTGCCTCTCTCCTGCCTATATACCTGGGAGTGCAGCCTAAAGTGTCTCTGTGTGCCTGTCTACCTGGGAGTGCAGCCTAGAGTGTCTCTGTGTGCCTGTCTAGCTGGGAGTGCAGCCTAGAGTGTCTCTGTGTGCCTCTCTCCCTGCCTGTCTACCTGGGAGTACAGCCTACAGTGTCTCTGTGTGCCTGTGTAGCTGGGAGTGCAGCCTAGAGTGTCTCTGTGTGCCTATCTACTTGGGACTGCAGCCTAGAGTGTCTCTGTGTGCCTCTCTCCCTGCCTGTCTACCTGGGAATGCTGCCTAGAGTGTCTGTGTGCCTTTCTCTTTGCATATCTACTCGGTGAGTGGAGCCAGATTGTTTGTGTGTGCCTATCTCTCTATCTACCTGGGGAGTGCATTCTCAGTGTCTCTGTGTGTCTGTCTACCTCTGGCATTGCTGCCTGTAGTGTTTGTGTGTTGCTATCTCCCTGCCTGTCTACCTCACAGAGTGCAGCCTAGAGTGTCTGTGTGTGCCTATCTACCTTGAGGAGTGCAGCCTAGAGTTTCACTGTGTGCATATCTTCCTACCTTACTACTGTTGAGTGCAGCCTAGAGTTGTGGGTGTACTTGTTTACCTCGGGGAGTGCACCCTAGAGTGTCTGTGTATGCCTATCTACCTGGGGGACTGTAGCCTAGAGTGTCTCTGTGTGCCTATCTCCTTGAATATCTACCTCGGTGAGTGGAGCCTAGAGTGTTTTTGTGTGTCTATCTACCTCTGGCACTGCTGCCTGGAGTGTCTGTGTGTGGCCATCTCCCTTCCTGTCTAGCTCTGTGAGTGCAGCCTAGAGTGTCTGTGTGTGCCTATCTACCTTGGGGTTTGCAGACTAGATTGTGGCTGTGTGCCTGTCTACATAGGTGAGTTCAGCCTTGAGAGTCTCTGTGTGACTATATATCTCGGGGAGTGCAGCCTAGAGTGTCTGTGTGCCTATCTCCCTGTCTATGTACCTCCGTGAGTGCAGCCTAGAGTTTCTTTCAGTGTGTGAGCTTGTCTCGCTGTCTATCTACCTCGGGGAGTGCAACCTAGAGTGTCTGAGTGTTCCTATCTAAACGGAGGGTGCAGCCTATAGTGTCTCTGTGAGCCTATCTACCTCGGAGACTGCAGCTTAGCGTGTCTGTGTGCCTATCTCCCTGTCTATCTACCTCTGTGAGTGCAGCCTAGAGTTTCTGTCAGTGTGTGAGCTTGTCTCGTTGTCTATCTCCCTATTTGAAGGGGCGACTCGTGTGTCTGTTTACCTATCTACCTCGTGGAGTGGCAGCGTATTGTTTCTGTGTGCCTATCTACCTTGCAGAGATGTAGCCTATTGTGTCTGTGTGTCTGTCTACTTCGTGGAATGGCAGAGTAGTGTGTCTGTGTGCCTATCTCCCTACCTACCTCGTGGAGGGTGACCCTAGTGTGTTCAGTGTGTCTGCCTATCTATCTGCCTATCTACCACGTAGAGGCTTAGGCTAGTGTGTCTGCATGCCTATTTATCTGGCTATGTAACTCGTTGAAGGGCAGGCTTTTTTTTGATTCTTGTCTATCTCCATCGCGGATATGGACGCCCACGTGTCTGTCTGTTTGCCTATCTTTCTCGTCGAGTGTGAGGCTATTATGTCTGTGTGACTACTTGCCTATCTACCTCTTCGAAGGGTTGTATAGTGTGTCTGTTTGTCAATCTGCCTGCCTATCTACCTTATGGAGAGGGAGCTGTTTTTCTGTGTCTGTCCACTTGGTGGAGGGGTACGCTGTTTTGCCTGTCAGGCTTTCTATCTACCTCCTTACCTACCTTTTGAGGAGTAGCCTAGTGTTTCTGTGTGGTTATCCATCTAATGGCGCAAGAGTTTAATTTGTCTGTTTGTCTTCCTATCTAATGGTAGCGGAAGGTAGTATGTCTCCGCGTCTATGTTCCTATATATGAAATGAAGGAGGAATCTAGTGTGTCTTTATGTGCCTATTTATGTAATGGAGGAGGAGGCTAGTTTGTCTGTGTGCCTGTATGTCTAATGGAGGATGAGGCGAGTGTGTCTGTGCCCATCTATCTAATGGAGGTAGAGACTAGTGTGTCTTTTTGTCTGTGTGCCTTTCTATATAATGGAGGAGGAAGCTCGTGTGTCTGCCTGCCTGTCTATCTTCCTAATGCAGGAAGAGGGTATTATGTCTGTGTGGCTGTCTACTATCTGTCCTCCGATTTATCGAATGCAGGGGGAGGCTAGTGTGTGTTTGTGTGTCTGCGTATCTGTCTGCCTATGTAATTAGGAGGAGGAGATTAGTGAATCTTTTTTGTCTGCCTGTTTGTCTAATGGAAAAGGAGGCTGAAGTGTGTGTTCGCCTATCTGTCTGTCTATCTGCCTATCTGTCTAATGTTAGAGGAGGAGGCGGCTAGTGTATCTGTCTGTATAGTTGCCTATCTAATGGCAGAGGAGGCTAGTGTGTGTGTGTGCCTGTCTGCCTGTCTAATGAAGCAGGAGGTTAGTGTGTCTTCCTATCTATCTCCCTATCTATCTAGTGGAGGAGGAGGCTAGTGTGTATGGGTGTCTGTCTTTCTATCTACCTTTTGGAGTAGAGACTAGTATGTGTGCGTCTATGTCTGCCTATCTGTCCATTTATCTAATAGAGGCAGAGGAGGAATCTAGTGTACCTACCTGTTTATCTGTCTATCTTTCAAACGGAGGAGGAGGAGGTGGCTAGTGTGTACTTGTGTTTGACTGCCTGTCTATAAGACTATGTGTCTGATAGAGAAGGAAGAGTAGGGTAGTATATTTTTATGTCTATCTGTCTACTTATCTAATGGAGGAGGAGGAGGAATCTAGTGTGTCTGTCTTTGTCTATCTAATGGAGTTGGTGGAGAAAGTTACTGTGTGTTTCTTCCTTCCTTCCTTCCTGTTTCTTCCTTCCTTCCTTTCCCTTCCTTCCTTTATGTCTAGCTAATAGCAGGACAGGCTAATGTGTGTTTCTGTCTGCCTACCTGTATTTCGATCTATCTATCTATGTATCTATCTAATGTAGGAGGCTAGCTCGTCTATCTTTCTGTCTATGTATCTATCTATGTATGTATCTAATGGAGGAGGAAGAGGATACTAGTGTGAGTCTGCCTGTTTCTCTCTCTGTTGAATTAGGAAGAGGAGTCTTGTGTGTGTGTTGTCTACCTATGTGTGTCTAAGTATCTAATGGAGGAAGACAAGGAGGCTACTGTATATCTGTCTATCTATCTAATGGAATAAAAGAGGAAGCTAGTGTGTATGTCTGTCTATATGTCTATGTAGTGGAGAGGCAAGAGGAGTAGGAGGGTTATGCTCCTGGTGGTCATGGTGGAGGTGGAGGAAGAGGAGGACACATCGACACTTTTGTTCGGAAAAAGTGCCCTATTGACTGTCGTGTTTCTCTTGGAACACTTCATACATGGAAAATTACCTGCCTGTGTTTTGAGCAATGTTAGTTTTCTCCCACGTCCATCTGAAATCACATCCTGTGACCAAACAAAGCACTCAGATCTCCAATCCAAGGCAGTGACTAGTTGGCATCCTTAAATGTATATAGTTTAGAGGGGTTTCTTTAAAGTTAATTAATGTTAATTGTGTCATGAATTACTTTAAGGATTCTGTTGAGTGATGGACCCAGTGAAAGGGGTCGATAGTATTTAATGTTCAGTAAGGGATAGTGCTGGTCTTTGGCACCATTTTATGATCATTAGGGCCACGCAGGAGCTTGTCAGGAACAGCTTGAAAGACCAGTTGCTCACGGCAATTGTAAGAATGGAAAATGAACTGTTATTACATTATACATGATGCAGCACTGCTCCGAGTATGAACAAACTTTCATTCCATTAGCGATTTTCAATTTCATACCAAGCACTGCAGTTTGTTTTTCTTAGTTACCGTACTCTGGCTGTCTGTGTACTTCTAGCAGGATGTTATTAATATTTATCCTATTATCTCATACAACATCACGTGCTTGAAGCACTTTGCAATCTTTACTAATTAATCTTTATGTCTTGCCTAGAAGGATGGTGAAAACCCTTTTAGAGTTAGGAAAACTGAGCTGGGAGTGTTTAAAGATTGGCCATCAAGAACATGATCTGATGAATTCCAGAGTCTGAGTTTATAGCTCTTTTTTCCCCCTAGGAAGGGAAATTAATGAACCTTTGGTCCTGAAGATCCCACTCTGATATCTAGATGACCCTTGCTCCACCTCCATAAAAAAGGTAAATAGAGTGATTTTTTTTAAAATAGAATTTACTCATTTGTGGCTAATTTTTTAAAAGTTCTTTTTGGGCCTACTTTAAATAGTACAGAGAAAAGGAAGAAGTTTTTTGAGAGTAGAGAAGTGTCATGTTTTTTTTAAGTGTTAAAACTATTATGTGTTTAGAGAAATTACTGAATTTTTAGTAAACTACACTTTACTCAAAGCACATGAAATGTGCAAACTTTTCAGAAATTATGTTTGAGATACAGTAATATAGAGATTACCTAATAGATACTAGACAAGTATGAGGGACTTTAGAAACATGATGAACCCATAGCAGTAGTTTGGCAAACGCAATATTTACTGATAAAGGAACTGAACTTAGAGTGTTGATTTGCTTATGACCACAGAGTTAGTAAAAGACAGTGCTAGAATTAAAACCTAAACGTGTCTCCAAAGTCCTGAGTTTTTACACTACAAAAATGCTAGCTCTGAAGCAAATAGAAACTAATCTCCACCCTAATGTTCATAGTAGCACTATTTACAATAGCCAAGACATAGAAACAGCCTAAATGTCCATCAACAGATGCCTGGATAAAGATGTTGTCTATTTATACAATGGAATACCACTCAGCCATAAAAAATGACAACATAACGCCATTTGCAGCAACATGGATGTTCCTGGAGAATGTCATTCTAAGGGAAGTAAGCCAGAAAGAAAAAGAAAAATACTATATGAGATCGCTCATATGTGCAATCTAAAAAAAAAAAACATAAATACAAAACAGAAACAGACTCATAGACATACAATACAAACTTGTGGTTGCCAAGGGGGTAGGGGGTGGGAAGGGTCAGACTGGGATTTCAAAATTTGTAGATACTGACAGGCATATCCAGTTAAATTCTGTAATTGACTCGACAATGATCTGCTCTTTTTAATACACTGGAGCACAAGACACTGAACTGAAAACTACTCTACGTGCCTTAAAGGTGCCACGTTCAGATTTATTGTTTCTGTCCTGTAGCAGAGATCATGCCCTGCAATGCAATCATAATGCACACCTCCCCACAGAATCCTGAAGCACCTCTCACATCACAGCCCTTGTTTCTGAAAACCTGAGTCCATCACTGCCAAGGGAGGCCCCACCCTCATCTGAATCTGGTTTCTTACCTTCTGTCGCATACACGTATCATTACTTTCATCAGGGAAGGTATCCAGATTTTTACTGGACTTAAATAAAAATTTTAAACCCACCTTATTACGAGCTAAATACACAGCAATCCCATTATGAGGTCATTGCTGTCCTTCACCTTGTCCTCTTCCATCTCTTCATCTCATCATAAACTTTTAGTGCATAATCCAATAATAGGCTGTGTCATTTTATATATTCACAGGGGTTAGTTTAAGTTATTTTTTGGGGGGTGACTGATATTTGTTCTAAAGTCATTACTTTTTGTTTCCCTGTAAGAATTTTCAACAATTCGAGTCACACTTGAGAAAGGCCCTGCTGCTAACATGAGGATTTGTCACAGGGAGGCCGTGTACTGACAACAAATATACTTTCAAGGGTAGGCAGTAGACACAGGTCAAAGTGGAGAGAAAAATACATGGTTAAGCTTACTGCTAAGTTTCATGCTGGCCTTAACCTGCATGGGCTGCCGTAACAAAAACACCATATACATCAATGATTATTTCTCACCGTTCTGGAGGCCGTGAAGTCCAAGATCATGGTGCTGACTGACTCAGTTTAAGGTGAGGGCCCTCTTCCTGGCTTGGAGGCAGCCACCTTTGCTCTTTTTCCACCCTGTGAGGGCACAGTGAAATCATTTTTTCTCATATCTCTTCTAATGAGAGCACAGGTCCCACCAGCCCCACCCTCATGGCCTCCTCTAAACCCAGTTACCTCCCAAAGTCCCTGAAAGTGAGGGAAATAATTTCCCCTCCACCCTTCTGAATTCTTAGATGAACAAGAAAAAACAAGAAGTTTATTAAGATGCACGCCCCATGTAGACATGAGTGATACCCAGGGGAAGATGAGTAACTCACCAAGGTGGCTTAGAATTCAAGATTAAATATCACTAATAGTAGGGCAACAGGGGGGAGAATGTGGCCCTCTGATGGGAGTATAAATGGTGTTCAGGAAAGATGAGAGGGCCCTTTGAAGAATCAACGGGAGGTGTGATAGTGTGGGACAACGTTTGTAGGGGCCTGGTATCGACTTCCAGTCTCCTGTGGTAAAACTCAATCTTCCCTGGTTGATGAAATGGCCAGGGAGAGGACCTATGACAACTGAACCCCTGAAGGATAATGTCTTGCTGACCCTGAGTCCCACCTCTAATCATCAGTTTGGGGGTTAGAGCTTTAAAAACATGAATTTTGTAAGGATACAGACATTCAGTCCATAATAATTCTTATTATCTACTTGGGACAATAATACATGGAAACAGCAAAGTACTGTGACTCTGCTAATTAAGGGCCCAAATGACTACTGCAGTCAGGAGCTACTACAGAAATCCCGAAGAGGCCACATTAGTTTTACTTCTCATGACACTTAAGAGTTTTACACTTTTAAAATGAATTGAAGAAAAATGAAAAGATTTAAATATATTTTTAGTTTTTGGCAGGGGGGGTTCATTGGAATAGTGAGCCAGATTTTTGAGTCATAGCTTATATAGTTTTTGTGAGAAAATCATATATACATTACCATATCTGTGTCCATTTAAATGCTTGGAATAACAGGAAGCCCGATGTGAATGACAGAGATGCAGCAAGCTTTTGGCTTTGCATTTACTCCTTCCAGCTTCTAGGCAGGTGTACCAGGTAAGTGCAGCAGTGTTCTGAAAGCTGTGAATAAACACACGAGAGCATTACACAGGTAAGTCCTGTAACGTATCGTGTGCTATTACGATCTTAGTATGAGAATAACCATGTCAAAATGACTTTTCCTACCTTGTAGCTATCTAGTAAGAGTAGGGGGATTTTGAAGAGAGCTCAAAACCATCTTTGGAGTGGTGAATGAGGTTTAGAAATGCCATGGCATAAAACTGCTATTACTGAACCCAAATTATTGAATGTAACATACCATGTTATACCTGGTATTAGTGAGAATGGGGGTTGGAAATGACCTTCCTGGAACACTGTTGACTCATATAAGAAAGTACATTTGCCACAGTTATCATTTAGCAAGTTATACCCAACAGATGGTTCAAGCCTTTTGACACCATTGAAAATCATGCCACTTAAGTAAATTTCTTGGGATTTATCTTGTTTGTTTTATTTTACCCCCAACTCTTCCAGCTTGTGTCTTACGAAATTATTCCCATAGCTTTCCTATCAGTAATTCCTATTAAAGTATTAAGCTAATGGTCCTATACATAGATTTCTGTTTGATTTCCTATAATGTACTAAATTACTAGTTTTCTACTGTTAGATATACTGTTTATTTTTAAGTGCTGCTTCCTTGAATAGAGAGCCAAATAACTTACAATTTTATCGGAGAACAACCTGTAAAATTACTGACAACCAACTAGTAAAACTCATGTTTGGAGTGAATTTGAAGCTGCCTATTTGTTTCTTCAGCAATACCTAGCAATGCACCAACAGCTCTGTATTAGATTATTTGTCCATGTTATTTTATGAAGAAATTTAATAAAATTTACTACGCTGCCATCCATTGAGCACTTCCTAACTTAATTGTCATATTCTGCATTTCCTGAGATTTACAATTAAAATTGTGATGAGCCAGACAGACAAACTACCCCTTGTGTGACAAGACAGGGTATTTGTATTTTACCCAAACTATATGACATATAAAAGTTCTATTGAAAATTGATTTTTACCTATGTGTAAGTACCTACGTGTGATATATTTTAAGTCTGAATACTTTTTCAGCCCAAATTTCTCTTAATGCCTACTACAAAAAAAAAACCAGTTCAATTTACTATTTATGCCCATGCCAGAGCCAGTTAATAAAAAATAATGGCTCTGACATTTTATATTTTCCAAGGATGATCAAATAAGAAATGGTCTCCAGACCAGAATAAACATTTATTTTGATTAAGAAATATTTAATCTTCCTTATATTGTCACTAGTCACCAATATTACTTCCTAAATTTTTAAAACTACATCAGGCACTGCATTAACTTACAGTATTTTATGACATTGTCTTTTAAAGCTAATTTTAATTAGTAGAAAGACCAATAATATTGAGAAACCACATTTCCAGTGTTACTGCTGTTTTGTGTGCTAATTATGTGGCTTGTAGATAGAAAACAGTATAGAACTAAAAGTTTATTTTCACTGTGTAACTTTGAAGATACATTTGAGATACTCTTGACAATTTCACACTGGCTTTAGCAAAATAAGATATTCCTTACTGAATAAGGATGTAAAAATCCTTGTCTCTTTATGTTCATTCTCGTTTGTTCTTTCCAATATCCTAGGTGAATGCAGTGGGAATGGAGAATGTGGAATGATTAACGGATTTCTAAGTGAGTTCATACAGGCATTAAATTGAGAATCAACTTTAAGAACCATTTGGTCATTTCTCTATACTTTCAACAAATATTTAAGAGTTTCAGGTTTTGGACTTGACAGGCTGATTAAGGAAATGATAGTGCTGATCACCAAGAAATGTAAGAAGGGGCGACCATTTGCAAGTAACGTTGGTAGCACTTCAAGTTCCACTTTCAAAGTGTTTTTAACCACTTCTGGACTTCTTGGAGAAGTTTTAGATATGTTTGAATATCTCTAATGTTTGATATCTGAATGATCTTTTCTTATTTTGTGACTTGGAAAATTAACCTGTTTCAGAGTCAGCATCCTGAACATAAAATAGAATTAAAATAGCACACCCACTAGAGTACTGACCTGAAGGAAGACAAGCACGTGCACAGTATATACGAGGTGCCCTGAGAACCACACCAAGCTACGTAAGTGAAACTTACTGACTGCTGTTAAGACATTTAAGTAGAAATTCCCAGAGGATATTCATGGACATGAAACTTAAGGATAGAGACTTGTAGATTTATAAATTTCAGTTGTAAAATAAAATTATTTTAATAGAAATCAAAGGAGCAGTTGACCTCTCCTGACCAAAAAGTAGAGGAAAAGGGGCAGAGGCCAAAGACATAACCTTAGAATATATGAGCAATAATTATAAGGTAGTAGAAAGAAAAGTCAGATGACAACTGAGGAGCAGCCAAGATGTAAAAGAAAAATAGGACAGTGCAGTCAGAGAAGCCAGAGACATCAGACCTGAGGTCAGGTTCATGATGGAAAAGCACACACCTCATTCACAGAAATGTAGGTGCTTCTTTATATCCAAGAGGGTTGTCTCCAGCAGAATAAAAGATTAAGAACTTCAGATGTAGTAAGAGGTATTGTTTTTAACAAGTCTCTCTCCTTTTACCTCTAAACCCAATCAGCTGGTTTCTATTTGAAACATCTCTTTCACACATTTTCTCTCAGTTGCCATGAGAACTTCAGAGGATTGATATGCTAATGGAAGTGTTCTTATTTCTCCTGCCTTAGACTCAGAGAACCATCTTCCCAGAGAAAGAGAGAGACAATATGGAACATGAAGACAAGCTGACTTTACTCTAGGCCTGTATTAGTCCTCTCTGGGCTGTCATAATAAAATACTTCAGGCTGAGTATTTTCAACAACAAAGATTTGTTCTGGAGAACACAACTCCAAGATCACGGCGCCATCAGTGTTGGTTTCTGGGGAGACCTACCTCCCTACCTTCCTACCTTGTAGGTAGACAGCTACCTTCCTGCTGTTTCCTCCCAAGGAGGAAGGTGTGATGTCTTTTCTCTTCTTAGGACCCCATTCCTGCTGGGTTAGGGGCACTCTTACAACCTCGTTTAACCTCCCTAAAGAATACACTGTGGGTGGGGTGGGGATTAGAACTTCAACATAAGAATTTTGAGTTCAGTCAATAACAAAACCTGAGATTACCAAAGGTGTACGGTGACTAACGATCTGTGAAAGTTGCTCTCATTTAGGGCACTAGTATTACAATAATGAAGTAGCAAGAGTATTTTTTGGTGAAAGAATCAATTCAAAACAACATATGTACTTTTCTCCTACTAAAATACTGAACTAGCATTTCTCCCATATTTTCTGTCTTTGACTTTCTAACCTGCCCCCTGCACAGCTGTGAGTTACCTTCCTGAACTTTCAGTCAGACCTTCTGACTCCTCTCTTCAAAAATCTTCAGTGACTCCCCACTGCTTAGTGAATAAAACTTAACATTTTAATTATACATTCACTTATCAATAACCTGGCTCCAACATTTTTTTGTCTCATCAGTCACTCTACTCCTCAGCCACAGAGGACTACTCTACTCATTGCTGCTTGGACTTGTCATTACAAAAGTAGGAGATCACGCCTGTGCTAACACTGTTTCTTCAGCCTGGAATGTCTCCGTCCTCAAGGCTCACTTCTAAATGCCAGGGCTTCAGTGAATACTGCCTTGATCTCAGTGAGAAGAAATCACTCCCTAAACTCTCTGAACATAAGTTAATTACTTACATGTCTGTCTTTTCCAAAATACTATAAGCTTCTTAGGGCAGGGAATGTCTTACATTTTAACCAGGATTACTTAAAATAAAAAACAAAACGCAAAAAAACTTGTCTTCTAAGAGCCGAATAATTGCTCAATGAATGAGGAAATATTGAGGAAATGGGAAAATGTAGGTGGGAATAGTTATTAAAAATAGTTATTAGAAATATCTGATAGGAGATTTTCTCTTCTTTACTTTTTTTTTAACCTAAAAATGTGTCTAAGTTTTTTCCTCCAAGAGATGAGACTTTATTTTGTTAGATGAAGCTATGAACGTGTTTCCAATGATCATCTACATGGAAGAGGCTCAAAACAGAGACAACCAGGCTCGAATTCACTAGGCATTACAGAACCTAGATGGCCATTTTCCTTTATAGCAACAAGAACACAAAGAGGTAAATGTAAGGGTGAAACACTTAAAATATTCCCTAACTTCCTTGACCACATCAAGACCAAGTCTCTGTCCCTCTCTTAACCCAGGGAAGAAGAGCAAAGTGTTCTGTGGACTGATAGTCTACTGGAATGGAAAAAACCTTGCTCTGAGTTCACACGGAGTATCTTTTCCTAAGAAATTATATAGCACCACAATTAAAATGAAATACTAATTGCAACAAGAAAAGATGGTGGCTGCAGAATATAACTCAGTCTTAATAGATTTTCTAATGCCTCTCTTTATACCAAAGGGGAGTAGCCCTTTAGCCAATAAAGTACATTTTCTGATCTCCAAATGGGTACTTTATCCTCATTCGGGCTGATATTGCAGCGACATCGTGAATTTCTCAGACAGCTTTGTGAATCAGCAGAGTATTTCAGAGGAGAGCACTGACTGCTAAAAGCAAAGTCATTATTTTTTAAACAGCCTTTAAACCAGGAGATTAAACATTTCATTTTGGGTCAAGGATGCATTTGCTCTGTTTAACTTGGAAGAGCAGAGAGGACTGAACCAGTTGGGAAGGAAGAGAATCAATGTTACTCCATCAGCCAAACCTCAAATTATACAGTTTCGCAGACCAATTGTTTTTGACTTTTTCTTTTCAGTGTCCATGTCTAATTCTTATTTCCAAAGAGCTTAAACATTAATACTCCATGAAATATCATCATATATTTCTAAAGTATCTTTGAGAAGCCATTAACTAATTTGCTCATAACAAACTTTGAGGTCTAGAAAAAAACTTGTTCTCTTTCTCTTTATGTAACCTCCAAAAAAAAAAAAAAGAAATTAAGGGAAGAAAAATGTATGCTTCCTAATACATCCATTCAGGAAATGTTCAGAGTGCTACCATTTGCCAGGCATTGTGTTAGGTGCTGGAAATACTAATGCAGTTAGACACAGTCCCTTTCCTCACTCCCACTTACACTTAAGAACAGTGACTCATGACAATATACAGCGTTTAAGAGGCCAGATTAATTGGATTCAGAATATCCCCGTACTTCTCTTGTTCTTTGTTCTGGTACATTTATGAGTGTTTTTGAAGCTTTCATGGAGTAAAATTGAGATTTAAGTCTGACTGACTCACAGACTTAAATGGCTTATTATAGACTTGGTTTAATCAAATCTTTAGATACATTTACATCAATAAAAAGTGGAAAGTAAAACATATCTCATTTGGGGAGTTCTAGCTTCAGGCAGTATCTTTAAAATGTTATGCTGCATAAAGAATAGCCTTCAGAGTATAGCACAGAATATTTATAAAAATGCCTAATGCTGAAATTATACATTGAAGAAAAACATTTTCTTACACAGAATAATTTTTGTCTATCACAGGCAAGAATACCAATTGATTGCTATGACTGGGTGTATCTTTCAATGTTCTGCACGTGCATTCCTGTGTTTGTTGACTCCGGTGTGTGTATGTGTGAGTATCTAGTATGGATAGTTAAAACCCCTGGCTTTCTTGTGGCCACTCACAAGCCTCAGTGTTCACATCATCATTCCATGGTCTTACTGTTGCCTACTGCCAACCTTTTAAACTGATGTAAAATTCAAAGAGTTTACACTGCAGAATTTTTTTTTTAGAAGAGGTTTCTCAATTTCATTTTATCTGTAATTTTCCTATGTATGTATTACCTATACCATTATTTATAGGTTTTCAATTCACATTTTATTCTTAAGTACATTTAGCCTCATTTCAAACAGCAGTAAATTGAAATCAGTTTGATGTGTGTGTATGTATTATACATACACACATTTATGTTCTATAAAATAAAGTTAACATGTTAACTTCATATATATAATTTATTTTATAGAACATATATATACTTTATTATAAAGTTAATATACAACTGTAAATATATGGCATTTAAGGCAAGCGTCAACAAACTTTCCCTGTAAACAGCCAAATAACAAATGATCTAGTTTTTGCAGGGCATACCGTCTCTCCTAACTACTAACTCTTCTGTTGTAGTCCAACAGTAGTCCACTTGTGAACAAGTGGGCATGGTTGTGTTTCAAGAACACTGTAGTTACCAAATAGATGTGACCCCTGGTCTGAAGTCTTTTAGACTCCTAATCTAGACATATCCTACATCACCAGTGATAAGCATACTATTCTTTGTGAAACGATGTTCTAAAATAATTGTTGTTAGGCGTTATGAAGCTCATCTGACCCTTTTCTATTCCTTGAGTGGCCATTCCCAGCCCTGTAAGTATAGTGGATTTTTTGACAAGTTTTGCACAACACTGAGAAGGTTGAAAGAACCCATATGGGTATTTCTGGTTAGGAAGGGACAAGCATGATTTACTGATTGGCATTTTGAAACTCTAAGTGCTCTGCTGGTAGATGAAGAAAAACTGGTGTGAACGAGCAGGCTCAGAAATCTACAGGGTATAATTTCTGATAGTACTCATCAGGTTTATTACAGTCATTAATAAACTGTCAGCTATCTCTTCACTAGTAAAATGTAGATGCATTGAGGGAAGGGACCTTGCTCGCATACTTATTTTTGTTTTCCATGCATTCCTGCATAGCATAATTTCCTGACCAATTTTATTGAGTGAAATAGTGATATATCAATAATAAAGGATTAAGAAAATAGGAAAGTACAAATTTAGAGGAAAGAAATCTTTAAGTAAAGGGTATTCCAATTTATTTACTGAAGTAGGATTTCTTCTTAAGAAAATATAGATCAGTCATGGCATTAGGGAAGGACTGGAAGTATATGAAAAGCAACAGGCCAGTTTTGTGTATTAGGAAGGAGAGGTAGTCAGAAGATACAAGCTTCCAGTTATAAGATAAGTAAGTTCTGGGGATATAGTATGCAGCATGTGACTGTAGTTAACAATACTGTATTGTATATTTTAAAGTGGCTAAGAAAGTAGATCTTTAAAACTATCATTACAAGAAAAAAATTTTTAACTATGCATGGTGATGGATGTTAACTAACTTTATTGTGGTGATCATTTTTTAATACATACAGACATCAAATCAGATATTGCACACCTTAAAGTAACACTGTTATATGTAAAACTTAAAAGGAAAAGAAAAAAGCCAACTTTAAAGTAGCTCATATGTGTTCTCCAAATTATTAAATAATATGTACATGAAAACTTTACTGTGAATAGGTTGATGTAATTTGAACAAAACTTGATTTTCAACAGACTGGGAGTATTTGAAAAATTAAGTATATTGAAGTCTTACTGTTCCTTTAATTCATTTTTTAACATGGCATGTAATCTTACTACATTAGCTAATGTCCTTTTCTTTCCTTGTTAGCAAGAATTAAATATGAGAGACAATTTGAAGACACACAGTATTGTCTACTAAACACTGAATTATCATTCAGGGGAGTTTTTTTTAAGTACTACTTTTATAGTTTTCGAAGATTTTTTAGTATCATCATAATAAGTCATCTCAAGTTAAAAGTAAAATTAATTGAAGTTTTGAAGTAGAATCCTTTTTAAAATCTAGTTCCTATTGCACGTTTCATTAACATTGTAGTTTCCATGATACACACAGGCTTCCTACTCTAAGAGTGCTGCTACAGTTTGTCAGGCCACGATCTAAAATAGATGAAGCTCTCTACTTACATAATACAATTATCAGTTTCAAATAGTTATGGGTAATGGTTAAAAAATAATAATTTAAAAGTAGTTTTGATAAATATTTGTAAGACTGGACTCTACTGGATCAGGAAGATATTTTCACTGAAGAATATAGACATTTTTTGGTTTTGACTTTATCTGAGACAAAAGCTTATACTGAAAATTAGAGAAAAGATTGACAAAAACACATTAAAATAGCTTTGCTTTCTACATTTCAGTATTACATTTGGTATTAAAAAAGTTGACCCTCCTTTGGTTTCTAATTATAAAATATTACTTAGACCAAATGGTTAGAAAACTAGGCTATAGAAATATAGTAATGCATATAAATCAATGAAGTTAGAACACTCCCTCATTCCATAAACAAAATGGCTTAAAGACTTAAACATAAGACAAGACACCATAAACCTCCTAGAAGAAAACATAGATAAAACATTCTCCAGCATAAATCTCAGCCATGTTCCCCTAGGGCAGTCTACTCAAGCAATATAAATAAAAGCAAAAATAAACAAATGGGACATAATTAAACTTATAAGCTTATGCACAGCAAAAGAAGCCATAAGCAAAACAGAAAGACAACCTACGGAGAGGGAGAAAATATTTGCAAAAGATGAGACTGACATGGGCTTACTTTCTAGAATATATAAACAGTTCATACAACTTAATAACAAAAAACAAACAACCCAATCCAAAAGTGGGCAGAAGACCTAAACAAGCAATTCTCCAATGAAGACAGTCAATATGTACATGAAAAAACGCTAAATGTAACTAATTATCAGAGAAATGCAAAAAAACTATAATGAGGTATCACCTCACACCAGACAGAATGGCCGTCATTAAAAAGTCCACAAATGTTAAGTACTGGAGAGGGTGTGGAGAAAAGGGAACCCTCCTGCACTGCCTGTGGGAATATAGTTTGGTGCAGCCATTATGGAAAACAGTATGGAGATTCCTCAAAAAAAAAAACAAAAAAAAACCTAAAAATAGACTTACCATATAACCCAGCAATCCCACTCCTGGGCGTGTATCTGGAGGGAACTCTAATTCGAAAAGATACATGCACCCCAATGTTCATAGCAGCACTATTTACAATAGCCAAGACATAGAAACCTGAATGTTCATCGACAGATGACTGGATCAAGAAGTTATGGTATATTTATACAATGTTGTATTACTCAGCCATAAAAAAGACTAGAATAATGCCATTTGCAGCGACATGGATGGACCTAGAGATCGTCATTCTAAGTGAAGTAAGCCAGAAAGAGAAAGAAAAATACCGTATCGTATCACTTATATGTGGAGTCTGAAAAAAAAGGGACATTACGAACTCATCCACAAAACAGAAACAGACTTGAAGACATAGTCAACAATTTTATGGTTATCAGGGGAAAGGGTGTGGGAAGGGATAAATTTGGGAGTTTGAGATTTGCAAATATTAGCCACTATATGCAAAAATAGATTAAAAATGTTTCTTCTGATCGTAGCAAAAAAGAGTATGACAATGAATATATGTATGTTCATGTTTAACTGAAAAATTGTGCTATACACTGGAAACTGACACAATGTTGTAAACTGACTAACTCAATAAAAAAAAGTTAAAAAAAAACTGTTCTGTATAGCACAGGGAACTATGTTCAATATCCTGTAACAGCCTTTAATGAAAAAAATATGAAAAGAAATACATGTATGTATATGCATGACTGGGACATTGTGCTGTACACCAGAAACTGACACATTCTAACTGATTGTACTTCAATTAAAAAAAGTAGTAATAATCTTCATTATGTATAAAGTACAGCAATATTAAAAACTGTAAAAATTGTCTAAAATTAAAAATGTGGAAATGGATTGTCCTATTTAGGGAAAAAGTGGAATAAATTTTAAAACAGTAATGATATTTTTAAATGATGGAAGTGTTATACATATAATACTGTAATGATTACATAGATCTTACTCATCTAGTATGTGTGTATATGCATGTATAAAATATTAAATATATAAATGTATCATAACTATATTTAGTTTAAAAATATTAGTTATCACTAATATGTTGATATGTCAATAATTAGTTTAAAATTGTTGAACAGGAGTATCTTTTTCAAGTGAGCAGTATGTTTATAGTCACTTGCTGGACAGTATATTCAGCAAGAATTTTCTTTTGTTTACCTGTCTTTTCTAAATTCCTACACAGGAAGTATACTATATTAAAAAATGGGTTATATTTAAATACACAACTTTTTAAAAAAAATGTTCACTGGCCACATTTAAAAAAAACATTACTTAGTCTATCAAAACCATGACTGGCTGATATGACTCAAATGTTAGTTAAGTGTCAGGTTTATAAATTCTTATTTTTTGGTCAGGAATGCTTTAAAGCATCCCCAAACTTACAATGTCTGTTTAGTGGAACAGAGCATCTAATGGTGAATACTAATAAAGTTTAAATAAGACCTTTACTAAAAAGCTCAAATAGGTAATGCTTGAGTCAGGTGATTGCATTCTAAACAAGGATCTACATGTGCAAAATCAACTCAATATTAAGTGTAACTTTAAACACATGTCTAAGTTTGCTCTGGTATTTATTTTAAGGTTGCATGTGTAAAAAACTCAAGTCAGAAGTTTAAAAATCTTTGATATCCATATAAACTGTTAGCATAAACCTGGACTTTAAATTTAAACATTTAATTAGGGCAATGTGTGATGTACTGGGTTAGGGGACAGGAAGGTAGAGGGGACAGAACTACGCCTCTGAGCAGTCCCAGGTCCTGGCCAGGACTCTGCCATTGGCTGTGTATCCTCAGGCAAGTTACCTCACCATTCTGGGCCCTACTTCCTCATTTGTTAAGTAAGATGTTTGGACTTCATTGCTTCAACAACTCCTAGTTACAAAATTTAATTACCCTATGAATTCTAACAAAGTTGTCACTCTGAGAAATGTTCTCCATCATTAAAATAAAGCCATGTAAGTTACTCTGAAAAACTTCTTCTCAAAAATGTTTTTCTGTTATTTTTAAAGTGTCCAGAGTAGATGGGTGTTTTCCAGCTTACAGGTTAACTTGATTAAGAAGGAAATTATTGTCCTTGACTATTTATGAAATCACTTTTTTCAACGTGCAGTCTTCACTCTAGATGGCAGTAACTCTGACTGCAGGGAGCGAACTGCCTGGACTGGTGACCCATTAGTGGACACACCGCTGAGCTTTCTTGCTTATCTCCTAACATTCCTTTCAGTTTAGATTGGGAAGGCTGAGTAATGCAGAACTTGTAAAACAAAATGACAAATCTTTATAAAAAGGAAAAGTGTGTGTAAAATATGTGACAAGCAGTATTTATAATTTTCAGCCAAGGCAAAACTTGTTTAACTATAACATGACGAGTTTTATATTTAAGTTTCTATGATTTAAAGGATCTTAAAATTTACATCTCAAGAATTTATTTGATAAAAATGTTTTGTGTATTTGCAAGTTCTTAGTATTTACTAAGTTTTCACTTATGTATCCAAATCCAGTCCTCCTCCAAAAAAATCCACCAAGAAAAAGTTAAAGTGTGTACATCACACAGTTACCTTATTTTACAGATTTCTGTTATTTTCATTCTTTAATACTTGTTTATCTTCTACGTTTTCAATACACAATTGTATAAAGAATAAACTTTTAAAATTAACTGTCCTATTAATATTCTTGCAAATATGTTTCCATTTTATAGAAACATTTATATACTATATATTCAGAAACAAAGCATACAGACACAGTAGTAACCGAAAAATATAGTAGGAATCAAATTATTTTATATGTTGCCACTTTATTTATAGTATTTTTCATATTAAATCACTCTTAATTATATATTTTAATATTAATAACTATTATGCTAACACTTTTTGTTCATTGAATGCTTATTGTATGAGAGGCTATTAAAAGCTAATGTATATTTTATCATTTATTCATGTGAACAATCTCTTTTGTGGCCGAGGGACTCTAAGATTTAGTGTGTAAATTGACTTAAAGTGAGGACCCTGTAATTCAAACACAGGCCTACTTTGAATGTCTAAATCTAATGCTCTCCCTGTATTTCCATAAAAACTATATGGGCTCCACTTTTTCCAACATATAAATCTGTAAATTTAACTAATTTCCACTTTTGGAGATTTAGCTGTCCTACATTTCTCTTAATTACCCCAAAATGTTTTTATAAGTATTTTATACATAAATTATGTGAATGTCTGATATTTCTTTAAAATGAGTTAATACTATGCATGTATTCTGAATTTTATATGTAATTGTCCATCAATCTGCACTTCCATCGATGGTTCCACATTTACAATTCTGAATTATGCATGCCCCTTGCCTGAAAACTTGTCACTGATGTTAATTAAAATCAGTAATATTTGGAACAGAGGGTCAGCATCTTTCAGGATAAGATAGTCTTCGTTCTGTCCCCCTTATTCAACAAAGAATTAGACATCCATTTAGCAATAGACATGTCCATGTAGAGGTTGTGGGATCTAACGTCACATCCCAAGGGACTCAGAAGGTCTTGCCCTCCTGTGCATCTGGGAATAGGCATACAGATCTGGGTACATGCTGGGGAACAAGAAGAGCAACCCACCTGCCCAAACCCCTCTCACTGGAGTCAGGAAAAAAGCCTAAGAGTGTTGACCTGGACAAAATACTAGACAAGAAAGAAACAGAAGTCCAGCTGCCCAGAGGAGAATTCAAGCACATCATGGGAGAAAAGGAAAATCCACAGATTTAGGCATAGTGAAGATCCTATGGGAAGTTTTACGAGCAGCCCTCCTTCCCCTACCCCCACCAAAGCAACACTGCATAGAACTGAACTATGTGAGAATGGCACCCTCTCCCACAGGGGCAAAGAAGAGTTGTGAATGCATGTCCAGTTACTGCAGTGATGTCACATGCAGCTGGAAAAACCCCTTTCTCTGCAGAGGCACTCAAGTTCTAAGCTGGGACACCCACGATTGGGAGGAGGGAGGAAAGCTGAAAAGACACATAAGAATATGGAAGGGCATAAGAGACACACTTACTGCTGACTGCACTAAGCAGGAAGTACTCCTGTGGGCCTCTGGCAGTGTCATTCCCAAGGATTTCCCTGCTGGGACTACAACCACCCTCAGTTCCCCAAGTGTGGAACCCACACCTCTTCCCACTCTGTGGCCAGCTCCTTGTGTGCACTTTCAAGTACTGCTGTGTAAACCAGCTCTGGCAGACAGGGAGTTAGCTCAGAAAGCAGGTCAGGGTCTCTGGCATAGAAGAAACTACAGACTTGCACTACCTTGCCAACTTCTGGGAAACAAAAAAGAGAGGTTACCAGTGCCCAGACTGGTGAGTTGTAATAACCAGAGAGGACATACCAGCTTAAGAATTCTGCCGCAAAATGTATGGAGCAAGTGTGTCTGTACAAGTACCAGAGAAAAGCAGGACAAATTAAGAATATATCCCACCAGAAGACAACAAGTAAAGCTTCAAGCAGTCTACTTCTTCAAATGTGAAAACAGCAATACAAAGCTCCAAGGAACATGAAAAATCAACTGAACATGTCATCACTAAAAGGTTACAATCCTCCAGGAACTAAACTCAAAAGCACAGAATCTGGCAACTTGGCTGACAACAATTCCAAATAGCTGTTTTGAGAAAGCAAGCTGCAAGAAAACACAGAAAGACATGTCAACAAAATCAGAAAACAATCCATGAACAAAATGAGAAATTTAACAGATACAGAAATCATAAAAGAGAACCAAATTCTGGAGCGGAAGAATTCATTAAACAAAATGAAAAATGCAAGAGAGAGCATCAACAGTAGAAAAGAACCAACAGAAGACAGAATCAATGACCAGAGGACAAGAACTTTGAAATAACCCAGTCAGAGAACAATGAAAAAAGAATGAAAAGGAGCTAAGACAAGCCTACATGATCTACAGGACACCATGACATATACAAATATTAGAATAATTGAAATTATAGAAGGGGAAGAAAGGGAGAAAGGAGCAGATTTATTTAAAGAAATAATAGCTGAGAACATCCTGAAACTGGGGAAGCTGGACATTCAACTTTACAAAGGTAGTAGATCCCACATTATCTTAATTAAAAAAGACCTTCTCTAAGGTACATTAAAATGTCAATACCATCATCAAAGATAAAAAATTAAGATAGAATCTTCAAAGATGTAGTCAAAGATAACAAATTATACAAGTAGCTGGGGAAAAGAACATGCCAGCCTACCAAGCAACCCCCACTGAGCTGTCTTCAGGTATTTCAACCCTGTAGGACCAGGAGGGTGGAATGATACATTCAGTGGGTTAAAAAAAATTGCTTGCCAAGAATATTCTATCAGGTAAATATACCTTCAGACATGAAGGAGAAATACATATTTTTCCCAGACAAATAAAAGTTAAGTGAGCTTATCACCAATAGATCTGCCTTGCAAGAAGGGCTCAAAGGGTTTTTTCAAGCTGAAATGCAAACATACTTATCAGTGACATGAAAACACTGAAAAATATACAACACTCTGGTTAAGTAAATATATAGTAGTAAGACTTAGAAAACTAATTATGTACTATAGGTTAACCACTTAATTGTATGTAGTATATAAAGTCAAAGGAAAAGTTTTTTTTTTAAATTATAGTTACCATTATGTTTTAACAAGCATACAATATAAAAGAAGTAGATAATGGTATCAAAAATAAAAAAGGTGTGGAGTAAAATGGTGAACCTTTTGTAAATGATCAAAGTTAAGATGCTATCACACTAAAACAATTTCATTTATGAGATGTCTTGTGTAAGCCTCATGGTAACTACAAAGCAAAAACCTAGAATAGATGCACAGAAAATAAAGAAAGGAGAAAAAGAGGACACCACCAGGAAAAATCACCAATTTACAAAGATAGGCACAAACAGAGAAAGAACAGTTGATACAAAACAAACAGAAAACAATAAGATGACATTAGCAAGTCTTTGCAGGGCTGAATCTCTAGGAATCTGATGAAGAAGAGGGGAGGAGCTTGCAACAACCAGCATTCATTTCTTGGCCGACTTGAGTTCCTGCCTGTAGAGCCCAAGCAGTAATCCCAAATCAGCAACTTTGCTCACCTGCAGAACTAAGTCAGTGGCACATTCTGACCAGGAAATTATAAGCTGGCACACTATTGAGTGTAGCCCCAGCCCTGACTAGAAGGACTGGCAAGAACACCTAGAAACTGTAGCCCAACGACATTTGAGTAGATAGCCCAGGTAGCCAAGTTGATGCCACCAGAGAAAAGCCAGTGCTGGCTGCAGAGGGTCCCCTGTTATGCTCAGGCAAGGGAGTTAATTCATCTCCCTCCTAGAATAGCTCCTTCCCCCACAGCACCCCCACCCCATCCCCCACCCCCACCCCCCCACCAAACAAAGAGCCCAACTGAGAAAATTTGAGAGGTGCTTGCAGTTGGCCCATCCTGCCAGGCAGGGAAGCTGAGTTATAGCCCCACCCACTGCTGAGTAAAGCTCTCTGCCCTGTTCTACTGTAGAGGCTGGCCACAATACCTGGAAAACCAAACAGTCCACCAAAGCTTGAACACAGTCCAGCAAGCAAAGCAGATAGTCTGCAAAACAAAGCCCGTGGCTGCATTCAGCCAGGGAACTTGGGGCATGGGTCAGCTTGAGTGAAGACTGCAAACAAAGAGCCTTACTAGCGTTGGAGATGATCCTCCCACTGCAGCCCAGCAGGGAAACTAATTCAGAGCCCCCCGCCTTTGTGAATACAGCCTTCAGGCCTTCCAACCAGGGAACCTAACCAGAGAACACAGGAAGCTACATAGTCTGTTCAATAGCACTGGTTACATTGGTGCTTGAACAGAGAGAACTGCCTGCGGTTCTCTGCAACTGCAGAGCAAAACTGGTGACCTCACCTGGCCAGGGAAGTCAGTGTGCACTCTTACCTGATTTGGGTCCCCCAAACAACAAGTTCTGTAAGCCCCAGTCTCCCTCCCTTTGCTCTGCCAGAGAAGCTAATTTATAGCCCCAGTTACTGCTGAGTATAGTAGCCAGTCCCAACAGTCTAGAAAGCCTGACCAGAGAACCCAGGCAACCATGGAGCTTATCCTGAAGACTTGCAAGGGCAGGGAACTAGGTAAGCAGTCCTAACCAATGGTTCTAAGCCAGCTGCACCTCCCCAACCTCCAAGTTCAGGCAGTAGTAACCTTGCCCCAGAAGAGAATATGATAGTAAGCGCCACCTTCTGAGTGACATTACCAGCAGATACGTCCAGTCCATTAAACTCAGCTGACTGGTAAAGGACTGTCTCAACCAAAGCAAACCCATACAGTCTGGAAGAGGAGTCCACTGAATGTGGATGTGCAGATACCAACACAAGGAATAAAGGATCATGAAAAATAAGCTACACCACTAAAGAAAAGCAATAAAGCTCCAATAATTGACCCTAAAGAAATGGAGATCTACAAAATATCAGACAAAGAATTCATAATAGTCCTTTCAAAAAAGTATGGTGAACTACAGAAACACACAGACAAAAACTTAGGGAAACAATGAATTAAAAAAGTAAGTTCAACCAAAAAATAGAAGTCAAAAAAAAATACACGTGCAAATTGCATATACACAAAACGAGAATCCTAGAGTTGAAAAATATAATGACTAAAGAATTCAGCAGAGAGCTTAAAAAAAGACAACTATGCAAAAGAAAGAATCAATGACCAAAAAGACAGAAAATTTGAAATTATCCACTAAGAGTAGCAAGAAGAAAAAAAGAATGAAGAAAGTAAAAGCCCATGGGGTTGATGGGACATAATAAAAAACAAAACAAAAAACCAACAACAAAAATACAATATCCACAATCTGGGAATTTCAGAAAGAGTAGAGATAAAGGTACAAGAACATTTGTTTAAGTAATACTGGCTAAAAACTTCCTGAAGTTTCTTGGGTAAGAAATGAACATCCAGTTGAACCTGAGTAGGACCACAACAAGACACATTGTAAATAATGTGTCAAAAATCAAAGACAAAGAATTCTGAAAGAAATAAGAGACAAAGGAACGTACAAACAGGAGAATCTGTATATGACTGGGTCGATTTCTCAACAAAACTTTACAGGCCAGGGGAGAATGGGATGATATTTTGAAAATATGAAAGGAAAAAACAAACTGTCAACCAAGCATTCTATACCCAGCAAAGCTGTGCTTCAGAAATGAAGCCAAATAAAGACAGTTCCAAACAAAAGCTGACAGATTTCATCAATACTGGACCTGCCTTACAGGAAATGCTAAAGGGAGTTTTTTGAGTAGAAGTAAAAGGAAAATAATTAGTATCTTCAGAATATAAGAAGGTAGCATGAAACTTAATGGTAATGGTAAATATACAGCCAAAGTTAGATTCTGAAATGTAATAATGGTGATGCACAATTCACTAACAACTCTAGTTTAAAAGTTAAACATTGTAAACAAAGTAACTATACTAAAATAATTTATTAGTTATACAATATTAAAAAATGTACATTGCAACACCAGTAACCTAAAATGTGATGAGAAGGAGAAGTAGAAGTTTAGGAATTCTATCAATGTTATTAGTTTAAAATAGATTGTTAAAATTGTACAGTTTATTATGTAAGCCTCATGGTATCCACAAAGGCAAAACCTGTAGTGATTACACAAAAGAACATGATAAAGAAGTCCCAGGAAGGTTGAAAGAGATGGGGGAATAGCCAGTTGGTGGAGCAGTCTGAACATACACACTTATCAATTAAGTTCTATGTCTTATATGGGTGAGGTCTGTTGCACCCCAAAACAATTACAACAGTAACAGGAAACATCACTGATCACAGATCAGCATAACAAATGTAATAACAATGGAAAAGTTTAAAATACTGTAATAATTACTCAACTGTGACACAGAGACACCAAGCGAGGAAATGCATGTTGGAAAAATTGCACCTACAGACTTGCAGACTTAATGGACCTTCAATTTGTAAAAAATTTGGTATCTGGAAAGGTAGTAAAGCCAAGCAAAATAAAAAGGTGTGTGCCTGCATGCCCCCCTCCCTTTCTCTCTCTCTCTATACACACACACACACACACACACACACACACACACACATACATACACACACAGAAATAGAATTTTATTCAGCCAAAAAACAAAAAAGAAATACTGCCACTTGTGACAATATGGATGGTCCTTGAAGACATGCTAAATGAATTAAGTCAGAGAGAGACAAATACTGTCATGATCTCACTTACATGTGGAATCAAAAACATCTAATAATGTAAATCAAATTATTATGCTGTTATATCAATTATATCTCATTAAAGCTGGAAAAATTGTATGATCCTCTTTTTCAGTTTATTTTATTTATTTCTAGAATTGAGGTGAATTTTTAATACAATGAAAATGACAGATCTTTGGTATACAACTGGATGAGTTTTGACCAATGAATTTAACAATGGAACTAACACTTACTCAACTGTGGAACATTTACATCATCCCCCAAAGTTCCTTGTGTCCCCTTTCATCAATCCGCACCCTCACTGGAAACCATCGCCCTGATTTCTGTTACCATACATTCTTTGTGTCTGCTCTTGACTTTCATATAATGGAACCATGTAATATGTATTCCCCTGTGTCTGGCTCCTTTCACTCAACATAGTATTTTGGAGACTCACCCAGATTACTGCATGTATCAATAGTTGATTTTAAATTTACTGAAGTATACCAAAGTAATATACTGAAGTAGTATTCCATCATATGTATATCCTACAGTTTATGAATTGATTCTCCTAAAGATGAATATTTGGGTTTCCAGTTTTTATTATAAATAAAGTTCGTGTACATGTATTTTTATGAACTTAAGTTTTCATTTCATTTCCCATCACCAATGTGGGAGTGTAAAAAGTTTCAGTGACTGTTCGATCCTCTTAATAGAGAAAAAGCATGTGACAAAATTCAACCTCCTTTTATGACAAAAACCGTGAACAAAGTGGGATATAGAAGGAACATACCCCAACATAATAAAAGCTATAAATGACAAACCAAAAGCTAACATTATACACAATAGTGAAAATTTGAAAGCTTTTCCTTCAAGATCAGGAACAAGACAGGATACCCACTCTCACCTTTGTTATTCAACACAGAACTGTGAGTTTTAGTGAGAGCAACTAGGCAAATATTGAAATAAAAGTCATCCAGGCCAAAAAGAAAGAAGTAAAGTAACTTATTTACTTTTGATAAGATGATGGGATCTTATATACAGAAAACATTAAGGAGTCAAAAATAAAATCCTTAGGAATAAATCTCATCAAGGAAGTGAAAGACTACTGTGAGGAGAACTACAAAACATTAACCAAGGAAATTAAAGGTAACTTAAATGGAAAGATAACACATGTTCTTGGATTGGAAGAATTAATATTAAAATGGCCATACTACCTAAAGCAGTCTACAGGTTTAATGCAATCCCTATCAAAATACCCAGGACATTTTTCACAGAACTAGAACAAATCATATTAAAATTTATATGAAATCACAGAAGACCCAGAATTGCAAACGTGATACTTAAGAAAAAGAATGAGGCTGGAGGAATAACCCTTCCAGACTTCAGACAATACTACAGAGCTACAGTAATCAAAACAGCATGGTATTGGTACAAACACAGACATAATGGATCAATGGAACTGAACAGAGAGCCCAGAAATAAACCCACACACTTGTGGTCAATTAATCTTTGACAAAGGAGGCAAGAACATACAATGGAGAAAAGACAGTCTCTTCAGCAAATGGCACTGGGAAAACTGGACAGCTGCATGTAAGTCAGTAAAGTTATAATACTCCCTCACACCACACACAGAAATAAACTCAAAATGGCTTAAAAACTTAACGATCAGACAAGACACCATAAACCTCCTAGAAGAAAACATAGGTAAAACATTCTCTGACATAAATCTTAGCAACATTCTCCTAGGGCAGTCTACCCAGGCAATAAAAATAAAAGCAAAAATAAACAAATGGGACCTAATTAAACTTACAAGCTTTTGCACAGCAATGGAAACCATAAGCAAAACACAACGACAACCTACGGAATGGGAAAAAATATTTGCAAAAGATGAGACTGACAAGGGCTTAATTTCAAGAATATATAAACAGCTCATACAACTTAGTAAAAAAAAAACAAACAACTCAATCCAAAATGGGCAGAAGACCTAAACAAGCTATTCTCCAATGAAAACATACAAATGGCCAATATGAACATGAAAAAAATGCTGAATATCACTAATAATCAGAGAAATGCAAATCAAAACTACAATGAGATATTACTTCACGTCAGTCACAATGGCCATCATTAAAAAGTCCACAAACGATAAATGCTGGAGAGGGTGTGGAGAAAAGGGAACCCTCCTACCCTGTTGGTGGGAATGTAGTTTGGTGCAGCCATTATGGAAAACAGTATGGAGATTCCCTAAAAGACTAAAAATAGACTTAACATATGATACAGCAATCCCACTTTTGGGCATGTATCTGGAGAAAATTTGAATTCAAAAAGATACATGCACCCCAATGTTCATAGCAGCACTATTTACAATAGCCAAGACATGAAAACAAATTAAATGTCCATTGACAGATGACTGGATAAAGAAGCTGTGGTATATTTATACAACAGGATATGACTCAGCCATAAAAAAGACTAAAAATGCCATTAGCAGCAACATGGATGGACCTGAAGATTGTAATTCTAGGTGAAGTAAGCCAGAAAGAGAAAGAAAAATATCATGTATCACTTATGTGTGCAGTCTAAAAAGAAATGAACTTATTTACAAAACAGAAATAGACCCACAGACATAGAAAACAAACTTATGGTTATGGGGTGGGGGGAGGTGTGGGAAGGGATTAATTGGGAGTTTGAGATTTGCACATACTAATAGATACATAAAATAAACAGCAAGTTTATACTGTATAACACAGGGATCTCTATTCAGTATCTTTTAGTAACTTATGGTGAAAAAGAATATGCAAACAAATACGTGGATGTTCCTCTATGACTGAAGTATTGTGCCGTACACTGGAAATCAATGCAACATTGTAAACTGACTATACTCCAATAAAAATCAATCAATCAATATGGTTTGGTTCATTATCTGAGTAGTGACTGTGTTAGATCTCAGAGAAAAGGATGCTGTAGTGAGATTAAATACATAAGGATGGTATTAAGGGAAATATCCATGTAAGGCAAAGCAGGGCAGGGGCTGAGTAAGACTGGGAGTGTCGTCAAGCCATTATGTAAAACTGACCCCAAACCAGGAACAAGAAAGGAATGGGAAACGGTATTACCAGTTTCCTAAGGTCGCTGTAACTAATGACCACAAACTGGGTATGAACACCGAGTCAGTCCAAAATCCATCCTCTCACCGTTCTATAGGCTTGAAGTTTGAAGTGAGTATCAGCAGCATCCTGCTTTCTCTGAGACTCCTTCCTTACCTCTTCCTAGCTTCTGGTAGTTGCTGGCAATCCTTGGCCTTCTTTGGTTTGTAGCTGCACCACTCTATTCTGTCTTTAATTTCTGTCACATGGCCTTCTTTCTTTTGTGTGTCTGAAAATCTCTCCCGTTATAAGGACACCAGTCACTGCATTTAGGGCTCAGTCTAATCTGGTATAACTTCATTTTAAACTGAGTTCATCTCTAAAGGACCATGTATCCAAAGACGGGAATATTTATAGCTGCCAGAGGTTAGGACTTCAACATATTTTGGTGAGGCCACCATTCCACCAAGCACAGATGTCCAGGCCTTTGGGTAGGAAGTCCTCGAGCCAAAGCCAGCAGTTGAATTCCTGGGTCTCCTTAGCACAGATCTGCCTTAAGCGCCTCACTGCTTTAATCACCAGCAGTGAGCTGCCCAGGAGTGACCTCCATGCCAACCTGCTGATAAATTTCAGACTATGGCAGCTGGGCCTTCGGTCACTTGTACTCCCTGTGCTGGATAACATTCTCACGGCCACCACATGTACCTTTCTGTAGAATTGTGTACTTTCAAATGTCTGCAACAAATTATTGTCAAAATTATGTCAGAAACTTTGTTTTCAAAAAGTTTCTTATAAGGTATCTGCAAACTTAATTGGTGCATCAATTGGCAGGTGCAAGTTAATTATATGGGTACTTAATTGCTAATTTCCTATGCAAATCAATATTTGAACCTTTAATTCTCAATTGAGCATGCTTCAAAATGGGATTTTAACTGCTCAAAGTAATGGCAAAATTTTTAAGTGTATTTTTGTGCCTCCACAGAAGCTTGCTCTAAAATTGTCAATATGGTTTGGTTTGGAAGCGTAACACTGGTAACACCGTTTGATAGGTAAATATGTTAACAAGGGATTCTCTTTTTCTAGAAATATAAACTTCTAGACAGGGTCCAAATATTTTTATGTCTTAAAAATCCTAAGTGTCCATCTTATTACAATTCCCAAAGTGACAATTAGGAGAACATTAAAATCACATCTACAATATCATGTATATTATATATGTTAGGTATATGTATTTTAATATAAAATATTTACATTGTGGAATCTATCTTTATAGTAAGTATACATATATATGGAAATTATGTATATACTTTCACTTACATATAAATGAGGGCCATAATACATTCTATTTCGGATCTGTAGTAGGCAGAATTCTAGGACAGCCCTCAAGATTTCTGCCAGTGGTACACATACATCTCAGCTGTTCAAACACTAGTCTATCTACTGCTGTGAAGGGATTTCTGCAGATGTAATTAAGGGCCCAAATCAGTTGAATTTAAGATAGGGAGTTTATCGTAATCCTTTGAGCCCTTGAAATCTGAAATTAGAGGTTAGAGATGGGGGAAGTCCGTGTTTCAAAGCATGAGAGTGATTTAACACAGTACTGTTGTCTAGAAGGTGGAGCAGGTGCCTTCTGGGAACTGAGGGTGTCCCTTACTCCTTAGCTGACAGACAGCAAGGAAACAGGAGACTCTGTACCGCCGTCCAAGGAACTGAATTCTGCTATCAACAAAAAGTAGGCTTAGAAGTTGTGATTTCCCTAGAGCCGCCAGTGAACACTTTTGACAGATGACTTGTGGTAACTGTGAGCAGAGACTCTAATCGTGCCATGCCAGATTTCTGACTAATAGAACTGTGAGCTAGTAAGTGAATTTCTTTTTCAATTGAAGTTGAGTCAATTTACAAGCTGTGTTAATTTCTGGTGTACAGCAAAATGTATTTATATATTGTATATATATATATATATATTCCTTTTCATATTCTTTTTCATTACAGGCCAATACAAGGTATGGAATATAGTTCCCTGTGCTGTACAGTAGGGCCTTGTTGTTTATTTTATATATAGTAGGTAGTATTGACAAATCCCAAACTCCCAATTTATCCCCATCCCCTTTCCCCTCTGGTAACTGTAAGTTTGTTTTTTTCAAGCTGCTAAGTTTGTGCCACAGCAACAGAAGAGTAAAATAGTATCTTATCTTTTAATGCAGTAATATAGCATTTTACTTTTTTATTTTAATACATATACTTCTGCTGTGTTATTGTCAATGGCTTGATACAGTCTTTTCTAAGTTTCAGTGAGGTTTTTTCCTATGATCAGTTTTGTTATGTGAAATTACTAGGTAAAGGCATAAACAAAAATTTAAGGTTTTCTACTCAAATTTCCACAATTGGTCAAAATGTTCTTGCACTTTGTATCTCTATCAGAAGAATATGAACATGTTAATTTGTTTTCTACTTATCAACAGTGACATCATTTTTTCAATCTGATAGAACAAAATGGTTTCTTTTCCTTGGTTTATATTTCTTTCATTGTTAAAAAATATATTTCACATACATAAGCTGTTTAATTTCTTATTTTGGGTCTTAATTTATTTCAGCTATTAATTTTTCTACTTATGCGATTAATTTCTAAAACGTACTTGTTAAGTTGTTTATCCCTTAGGAGTGATATTTTCCTTTCCTCTGTCACTTATGCCGGAAATATTCCAGTGTGTAATTTGTCTTTGACACTTGTTCTGCTATTTTTTTTTTAATGACAAAAACATTTAAAACAATTTCCAATGAAGAGCTGTGTATCAATCTTTCCCATAAGGCTTTAGCTTTTGGAGCTCTTCCTTTTCATTATTTAGCTTTAAAAAAATTTTTAACAGTATTTTGCAAAAAAATCTTACAAGAATTCTACCTTATATTATGCTTTAGCATTTCATGTACTTAGTTGTACCATCTGCAAACTAAAGTAGATGTGTGTCCAAAAGTTAAAATAACTATTACGATCTTAGTAAAATGAGGTAATTTTTTAAAACTGGTAAGAGTTTTCATCTTTATAATCCTGTCACACTTGCAAGAGTAACTTTGGGATTGTTAAAAGTTCTTTTTGTTCTTTTAAGACAGAATTTTTATCACAGAAGCAAGCCAATTGACTGATAGGGCTTCTCACAAAATTAAGAAAAGTTCTAAAACACATTTTATGTTAAATTAGCTTGTTATGAAAAATGCAGAGGATGCCAAAATCTCTCATGATGCCCTCTTCCAAAATAACTATTTGAATCCAGTAATGCATAAAAGGGTAATACGTCACAATACACTGGGTCTATTTCAAGAATGTAAGATTGACTGTAAGGCTGGTAGAACATCTGAAAATAAACTTCTACAAAGAATAAATTCACTACACTTACAGAACAGAAGAATCATACAGTAAATATAAATAGAAAAATCAATTGGTAAGTTTCAATGGCCATTTAAGATAAAATTTCTTAGCAAACTGGAAAAAGAAGGGAATACTGTTAATCTGAAAACATATCCACGAAAATCCTATAGAAAACACCAGACTTAATAGTAAAATTTTAAAAACATTTCTCCTAAGGCTAGGAACATTACAAGGATACCCTCTCTTACTACTTCTATTCAGCATTTTACTGGTATCATTGCTAATACTAGGAAAGAAGAACAATGGAAAAGTGTTAAGGAGTAGGAAGTAACAAATACAAACATTATTCATAGATGGGTGTTATTGTGTAAGTAGAAAGTCCAAAAAGAACCTATACACAAACTACAAAAACTAAAAGCTAATTTAGAATATCAATATAAATCATTTTTATATTAATATCCCTGCTACAAAGTTCGAAATGAAAAAGTTAAGTAACATTTATAATAACCAAAGCATTAAACACTCTCAAAAAATTTAGTGTAAGATTCATAACAACTATAAAATACAAGAGACAATAACGATTATACAAATCAGTGTCTGAATATATACCATTTTCATGGATTGCTAGCTCAATATTGAAAAGATCTCAATACTTTGTAAACTGATCCTTAGCCTCAATATGGTCCTTATATAAGTTGTGGAAGGCTGTCTTTCTATAGATATGAAGAGCACAACTAAAACCAAAGTAGAAAAAGAAACTTTGAGAATATATACTGTCACCTATCAAAACTTACTGTGAAGCTATAATGATGAAGACAATGCAGCATAGCACAGGATTAGACAAATGCATCAATGCATACTTGAATCAACTCTTGGCTGAGAAAACCTGGTCTGTTTAATCAATGCTGCTGTATCAATGGGAGAGCCATAAACAAAATTTCTACTACCTACCTCACACCATAAGCAAAACTCAATTTTAGGTGTAAATGTAAAGTTGAAATGTAAAACAAAGACATTTTCAGAAGATATAAGATATCTGAACACTGAATATGGAAACATCTTTTCAAATAAAAAATAAACAGCAACAACTATTAAGACAAAACTGACATATTACATTAAAATATGACTTTGGTTTATCAAGACACTACTAAAAGAGTGAAACGACATGTTACAGAGTGGAGGGAAACACCTGCATACGTACAGTTGATAACTCATACAAGGAAAATATAAAGAAAACCTATAAATCAATAAAGGGAGATGGAAAAGTCATTAGCTCTTACCTGTTTAAATCCAAAAGACTTGAAGTGGCATTCCATAGAAGACAATATCCAAATGACCAGTATACATGAAAAGCTGTGCAACTTCATTGGTCATCAAGGCAGTGCACATAAAAGTCAGAATTGGAGTACACATCTGAAAAATAAGTGTTTGCTTGTTTTAAAATTCCTCTATTGTTATTGATACAATAGGCAGAATTGCTGCTTCAAGGATTAAGTGCAGTGCTTTCTAATCTTCAAGGCAGGTTTACATATTATATTTTTCTAAATTCAGAGCACTAAGGATATCGTAAGAAAGGATCTAATTTCGGGGTATGGATGATACATGTCAGAGATAAAATGGTTTACTGCCTATTTTCCCTGTCTGAGTAACTTATATAGGCACTCTATTTAGAATACTTTTTTCAGTATTAGTGTGCAATTTCAGTTTCTTGACTTTTGTAGGACATGAAGGTATTTGCCTTGATGTACTGTATTCCATTATGACTGAAATGTAGTCCTTAATGATAACAAAATCACCACTATTGCTTCCTCCTTTCCAATCTGAATTACTTGATGCCACCAGAAACCTCCTAGGGCCCATCAACAAATTCAGTAAAGTTGCAGGATATAAAATTAATATGGACAAATCTGTCACATTTCTACATGCTAACAATCAACTATCAGAAAGAGAAATTAAGGAAACAATCCTCTTTACCATTACATCAAAAAGAATAAAATAGCTAGGAATTAATCTCCCTCAGGACATAAGAGACCTATACTTGGAAAACTGTAAGACACAAACAGATGTAAAGATACACCGTGTTCCTGGATTGGAAGTATTAATATTGTTCCAAAGACTATACTACCCATGGCAATCTACAGATTCAGTGCAATCCCTATCAGAATACCAGTGGCATTTTTCACAAAAGACCACAAATAGACAAAACAAACTTGAGAAAGAACAGAGCTGGAGGAATCATGCTTCCTGACTTCAGACTATATTACAAACCTACAGTCACTAAAACAGTATCATACTGGAACAAAAACAGACACATAGATCAATGGAACAGAATTGAGAGCCCCAAAATAAACCCATACATTTATGGTTAATTAATCTACACAAAGGAGGCAAGAGTATACAATGGAGAAAGGGTGGTGTCTTCAACAACTGATGCTGGGAAAACTGGACAGCAATATGGAAAAGAATAAAATTAGAACATTCTTTAATACTATATACAAAAATAAACTAAAAATGGATTAAAGACCTAAGTAAGACTGGAAACTAAAATTCCTAGAGGAAAACATATGCACAACATACTCTGACATAAATCACAGCAGTATTTTTAAAATCTGTGTCCTAAAGCAAAGGAAGTAAAAGCAAAAATAAACAAAAATACTCCCTAATTAAGCTTAAAAGCTTTTGCATAGCAAAGGAAACCACTGAAAAAATGAAAATACAATCTAGTAAATGGGAGAAAATACTTGCAAATGATATGACCAATGAGGTGTTAATATCCAAAATATATGAACAGCTCATACAACTCATTAAAAAAAACCCAATTAATAAACATGCAGAAGACCTGAACAGACATTTTTCTAAAAAGAAAATGCAGATGGCCAGCAGGCACATGAAAAGATGGTTAACATCATTAATCATCCAGGAAATGCAGATCAGAACCCCAATGAGACATCATTTCCCACCTGTCATAATGGCTGTCATCAAAAAGAACACAAATAACAAATGCTGCTAAAGATCTGGAGGAAACGGAACCCTCTTACACCATCAGTGGGAATGTAAATTGGTGTAGCCACTGTGGAAGACAGTATGGAGGTATCATAGAAAACTAAAAATAGAACTACCATGTGACTCAGCAGTTCCATTCCTGAGTACTTAATAAAAAAACCCGAAACATTAATTTGAAATGGTACATGCACCCCAATGTTCATAGCAGCATTATTTACAATGGCCAAGACATAGAAGAACGTAAGTGTCTATCAACAGATGAAAGGATCAAGAGGATGTGGTGTATACACAGACACACACATAATGGAGTACTACTCAGCCATGAAAGAATGAAACTTTGTCATTTACTACAACATGGATGGACTTGGAGGGTATTATGCTAACTGAAATTAGTAAGGCAGAGACAGACACATACTGTATGGTATCATTTATATGTGGAATCTACAAAATACAGGAAACTAGTGAGTCTAACAAAAAAAGAAACAAACTCACAGATACAGAACACTACTGGTTACCAGTGGGGAGAGGGAAGAGGGGAGGCGTAATATAGGAGCAGGCAAGTAAGATACATATTATGTATAAACTAAGATACAAAGATATATTATACAACACAGAATATAGCTAGTACTTTATAGTAACTATAAATGGAGTATAACCATTAAAAATTGTGTCACTATTTTGCACAACTGTAACTTCTGTAATATTGTACATTTGCTGTAAATTTAAAAAGCACCACAATTAGATACAGCTATAAATGTACCAAACTGTATAAAGTTAATAAGCCAGGAAGATACCAATAATAGTTGGTGAAGATATGGAGTTATTGTGACTCTCATTCATTGCTAATTGGAGTTTAAGTTGGTGTAGCCACTTGAAGACTGTTTGATAGTGTTTGCAAAACCACATATACACAAACCCTCCGACCTTGGTTTGGATCCTAAGTATATAACCAACAGAGTAGCATTACTTGCTATAGCCAAAAGCTGAAAACAGTTACCATGTTCATCAACAGCAGAATGAATAAATTACGGTACAGGTACACGGGGGAGTACATACTTTATGTACAGCAAATAAGTCTCACAGAGGTAATGCCTAGTGAAAAAAGCTGAAGACAAAAGAGCCCCTATTATATACATCTTTCTGTGTAAAGTCAAAGAACAGGCAAATTAATTATGGTGTTAAAAGTCAATATACCGATTACCACCTCTGGGGGTGGTAATGACTGGGAGGAGGCATGGGGAGTTTTCTTGGGTGCTGGTAATATTTTATTTCTTGATATAGGTTCTAGGTTTTCAGATGTGTTTGGTGAAAATTCACTGAGATAAATACTTAAAATGAATGTACCTTTCTGTATGTCTTTTATTCTTCAATAGAAAAAATTTTACAAATTTCATTCTCAGTTAAACTCATCCAAGAAAGAAGGTGTCATGATACTATGCTATATGCTTCAGGTGTGAATAATGTTTACATAGTGATAATAAAAGGAACTTTCAACATTTATGCAAGTAAAAATTCTAAGTCTACTGAGAGTAATGCAGGGTGAGGAAGTCTATAGTGTATGTTTGTGTACGTGCTGGGGAGGTGGTGACACGGCACAGCGGTCTTCCTGTTGAGATACCCACACCTGGTGGGTATAGGAACACTCAGTGACCTTTACGTGACACCCCAGGGATTCTTAGAAATAACTGGCTGAGATTTTAAAGTGAAATTCTCCTGTGATACACTTGGAAGCATGGTCTGTTTAAGTTACCTGGTCTGGAAAGGCCTTAAAAAACTCTAAGTTATAGTTGATTATGT
Organism: Vicugna pacos; assembly: GCF_048564905.1. Classification (NCBI taxonomy): domain Eukaryota; kingdom Metazoa; phylum Chordata; class Mammalia; order Artiodactyla; family Camelidae; genus Vicugna; species Vicugna pacos. The sequence continues at coordinate 54,119,157 of NC_132993.1, forward strand.
CTCAATCAAGTAGATACTTCTATTTTTAAACTACTAAGTCACATTTAAAGAGACTTGAACAGACTCCATAGGTTTTACACTTTTTTATATAGTGATATAATGTAAGAATAGAAGGAAATATGGCTTATTGGAAATAGCACTGGATTATGAGAACTGACTTCTAACTAGAGTTCTGTTAGAGGTGAGTACAACTTATCTACATGTCAGATGAGTAATTTCCAGTGAGATAATCCGTGGGTCCATTCCAGGGCTAAAGTGCTGACTGCGACATACAGAGAATCGCTCTTTAACAAGGGCAATAACTTTAAATACAGGTTATATTTAAGTATGCACTGTGGGAGATAATGCCAAAATAATTAATACTCATTTGACTGATTATAATGTGATAATTATAAAGGAAAACCTCTTTAGCTGACATATGATATTACTTTCAGGTAAATAAATTGATTCTTAATTCTAATTTGATTGATAGTTTTAAAGCTAAACTAAAGATAATATATTAGAACTGTTCTCTATATTTCAATGCAGTCTGTTCCTGGTTATGTAGCCTTAAAACAGAATACCATAAAGTGAAATTCCAACTGTGCACACATACTTACAAATGTTCAGAAAGGGCAAACCTTAGAAGGAGTAGGGAGTCATACCAGGAAATTAAGCACTGTCCGTGCTATTTGTTAAACTTTGTTAAAAAAATGTTTTCAGGTTTTTACTAGGAAAAGGTAAGTATAGTAAATGGACTAAATGTGAATTGGAGAAAAGTTATCTTATATATCATCGATACATTTTTATTAAGAATTTCATACATTTTTAATTAAATTGGGAGTTCATTTTTACGAGCACTAGATTAACAAATTATCAGAAGGTCTTAGCATCACCAGAAATGCATGGGTTAAGAGTGGTCCATTGTATATTTCAAGTGTTTTAAATAAAGTCACGATTATGAACTAAACAGTGTAGGAAATGCCTCCCTAGTTAAAACAAACTACAAATTACTTCAGAGATGGAGCAGAAATACTTTGGAGAATGATGTGCAAATAGGAAGGCCTCAACCAGCCCCAACCTCCCCTACCCTGGAAGCCTCACATTTAATCCATAGTGTCATCTCATATATATGTCTATAGAAGCATTATGCATGCATTATCAAAATGCAAAAAAAATTGTAGAAGAATGTAAGATTAGCAACTATAAACCAAAAAAAAAAAATTCCATTCAGCCCAGTATTTCTGCCTGAATTTAAATATATACTCCCAAATATGCTGACTCTCCATTAATTTATTCACTGATAGTTGCTGAATGTTTGCTAAATTAAAGGGATTATTTTAGTTTCTTGGATTATGCAGTGAACAAAATAGAATTCCATGCTCTTGTGAACTTTATAATATAGGTAGGCAGGCAAACAATAAACATGATACACAGTACATCTTACAATACAGTAACAACTATTAAGTGTCATGGCAAAGAAGGAAGCTGAGAAAAAGAGGATTAGGAAAGCTGAAAGACAGTGGAGGGTAGCAAGTCATCAGGTTGTCATTTTGTAGGATGGTAAAAGGAATGCTTATTTTCTTACTTGAAAAAATATTTGATAATTTCTTTTAATATTGTTTCCTGGTAATTTATTCCTGAATTCTTTCCCCAAATACCCTCTAGATTTGTCATGGTCATGTTTTTCTGATCATTCTACTTATGACCCTTTAGGAAGGTCACCTAGGGTAAGCTGCCTTCTTGCAGTCCCCAGGAGCAGGCATTGCCTTTTGTTGTTTTTTGCTGGAGAAGTCATGGAGAGACATGACTGTGTTCACAGAGGAGACAATATATCTCAGTATGCTACCTGATCAGTTTGTTGTGCCTATTGCAGCGGCTGTTCTAGGCACCTAGCTCATGACCTCAGGCACCTTGCCTCTAGCCTTAATGCTTTCCTGTTTTCCATCAAACCCCAGGCTTCAGGTGGGCTAGTAAAGTTAGTGGCTCATGGCCACTTGCTGGCTCGCCCTGCATCTTTATGACTCACAGTAAAGAAGGTGGTACCACTGCTTTCAGAGAATGTTGCCTTCACAGCCCAAAGGGGCCAGGGGACACAGTGGAGATGTGTGGGGGAGTTCACAGGCCTGCGATGACTTTGACCAATGAAAATCGAGTATGCAAATGTTCCTAGAACAGACACTGCCAACTCCCTTCCCCAACAGAATGTTCTGAGAAACTGCCTTTCCATACCACTTCACCACAGACGTCAGTGCGTTGGAGCAACCAACTCTAGAAACGGTGGTCAGCTTTCTAAGACTTCATTTTGGTTTTGCTTTACTTCATTGCCCTTTTCCTCCATCTTTGTGTCCCTGAGATGACACCTTTCCAGTAAAGTATCAGCAGGTGAATTTTGTCCCAGGCTCAGTTTTGGCAGGGGAAACCTGAGCTAACACACTAATTGCATATATCATAAAGACATGAATAGTGATATCCAAAATACATTTTAAATGTCTTTAACTCCTATTTTGCAATTTTAAATACTTTTATATCTGTAAATATTAAGTCTCAGAGGTATGGTTTCCTGAAGTACAAAGTATTTTTCTCAAGTGTCACTCTACACAAAGAATAAACCTAATTTCAATAGCATTATTGTTTCCTCACACTTTAATATTCTAAAAGAGGTTAAAGGAAGGTATTAGGAATGAGGTTTAGGCTATGGGTATTGATACTAACATGGAAAAGTCATGGCATTTGAGACACCAAATCCATTCTCGCACCTGCAGTGGGGTGGCCAAGGTGCTTCTGTAGTGTGGGACCCCTGGAGTGCAGAAATGCAGGGGATTTAAGAAACATTGAGAGATGAGAGTTGCAGGCAGCTGAAGTTAGTAAGTGGTAGAATCTGCGGTGGAAACACAATAAAGTCCCAAAAGGAAAGTGAGAAAAAAAGGCCAAAAAACAACTTCAATGTCATGGACTTTAAGATCCTTAAAGATGTAGGTGCAATTTCCACTTGAGCAAGAAAGTGGGAGTGGTTTGAGAAAATATAGACAGCTGGGTTTGCTGCTTTTATGAGTTAGATTAGAACCTCAGAGATGACAGTTCTATCTATAACCAAGAAATGCCCATCCTTATTTATTTATAAGGAAGTTATCAATTCTCAAAAATGCTCCAGTGTGTAATACATCCACAACCTCCAGTTCTACAGTTGTTTTTTTTTAAATCTCAAAATTATTTTCAACACTCTCCCTTCTCTCCCCTAATTTCCCTCTGCCTACTCTTCTTTCATTTCCTGTACTTTAAAAATGACCATTCTTCATAACGTGTAGAAGGATGGTGGTGATGGGGTTTCAGAAAAGCGTACAGTTGCTCCTAGGATTCAATCTAATGTTATGAACAAATGATGGTGTCATGTAAATATTAATTTTCTGGCTGCAGTTTTTGGGTTACCTTTGCTGATGAACTACCACAGAAAGGATTGTTTGGGGCTCCTTGAGACCTTGAGAAAAATATTTTTGGCCACTACAGCTGCCTAATCAAGCTGACATAATCAAGTAGATTATCATCTGGAGATTAGAAGTCAGTCTGTAGTCCTCACAAAATACTCTCCTCTTGTCATACGAAAGTTGTCAGTTGACATGGCCACACGTGCTTAGTTTAGGGATGTTCCAAAGAGGCAGACTGTGTTATAATGGGAATTCAAATTGGTTTTATTAAATGTAGGAATTACTTAACATTTTGGGTTTAATATTTCAAGTTCAACCTCAGTCTTTCATTACTCTGGGCTCAGAATAATGACTTTCTCTTTTTCAAGAGCAATATTTTAATAGCTTATTAAGAAACAATTTCCAAAGTCTATTTCAAAAGTTATTTGAGTTAGAGACTCAAGCAGTTCTTTTAAAGTATAGTTTGATGAATAAAGCATGATTGACAATTAGTCACATGTGGACTACATTTTTGTCAGAATACATAAAGGATTAAAATTTCAGAGTAAAAAGAGTAAGGAAAGATAACTACGTCCATTCCATTCTCTTTAGAATTTACGTCAAGATTCAGACTCCATCCAAAACATTCTTGGTTTTAAAACTTGTGCAAGTGAAGAAATTGCTTTGTGGAATGGGTCACTGAAATGAGAAATCTGCAAGCAGGTGACACTTGGTTACTAGGGTTTTTACTGAGTGCTCAAAGTTAAATGACTTTTTTTTTTTTCAAATGACACATCAGCTATCCAATGGAGCTTAATGTTCTAAGAAACGGTCTTTTGGCCTTGAAAAAAAAAATCCTGAAACCCAAGGGACTCCTCTACCATTAGAAGGTACGCAGAAAAGAAGAGAAGGCATGATGATATGGAAGCTATAATGACTACAAAGTAAAGAAAAACAAAATTAATTCACTTTCTTCTCTCTGTATCCTTTTATACCACGTTGCTATTTTGGGTGACATTAGAATCAAGGATGCAATATTTATAGAAGGATGTTACTCTAGTGATAACATATTACAAAAAGCCTTGGCAACAATCTAAGACACAGCAGGAGAGCTGGAAGAGAGCTATTTTTGTCATGTTTAAAATTATACTAAATTTAAAAAAAAGTCCCTGCTGGAATTCAAGCTTTAAATAGCCCAGTATGGTGTGACTGATCAGAGCATTAAATTCTGATAATTTACTACATAGAGTGAAGCACATGTTGACAAATAAAATTTATGTATGAAAGCATTTTAGGCCATGTTGATACAACTCAACATCTAAAGATCTAAAGTTATTTTTTAATGGATTCCAGCCTAAAAATTGAAGACTACAACATGGAAATTCTTTTAACTCAAAATATTAGACTTCTGGAAAAGCATAAACAACAACTAAACACACACACACACGCTCTCTGGTGCTACATTTACTGTCCTAGGATATTCCTATAAATCAGAATTTGACTTACTTCCTAACTTTCCCTTTTTCTAATTCTTTTTATTTTACAACAGCTTTGTTGAGGTGTAATTCACTAAATGTGCAAATAACCTCTTTAAAGTATACAGTTCAATAATTTTTAGTTTATACAGAGATACATGCAATTATCACCACAGCCAATTTCCGAGTATTTTCATAGTTTAAAAAGAAACCCCATACCGTTTAGCTGGGACCCATTATCTTCTACCGCCATCCACCAATCCTAAACAACTGTTTATCTACCTTATATTTGTATAGATTTCTCTATTCTGGACTTTCACATAAATGGAATAATATGACATGCAGTCTTTTGTGACTGGCATCTTTCACAGAGAATAGTATTTTCAAGGTTCATCCATGTTGCAGCACGTATCGATACTTCATTTCTTTCTATGGCTGGACAGTATTCTATTTTATGGATGTATGTATGTTGTTTATCCATGTATCAGATGATGAACATTTTCCTCCCATATGTTGGCTATTATGAATCATGTGGCTATGAGCATTAGTGTACAGTTTGTGTGTGTGTGTGTGTGTGTGTGTGTGTGTGTGAACATACTTCACTTCCCTGGAGCCTCATTTTCTTCTTAAAGTCTAAGTTTTGTGAAGAGAAAAGAGAATCTTTCATTCTATTTAAAACTTTTGTGTGTGAGAATCTAAAGCAGTGTTGTCTTATATAAATATCCTGTTAGAAGATTATTATGATTAGGTAGATATTTAAACCTTATTTGCTGAAGTTTCAAGATATTCATTGTTGCTGTTGCTCCCTCCTGACCCCCAGATGGTTTGCTAGGACTCCCAACAACAAGGCCAACTTCCCTTGGTACAAGCTTTCTATCCTGTCTGTGTGATTAATCTCTCTCTTTTTCTAAAGGGATCTCAAGACACAAAGGGAAGGGAAAAATATTCCAAAAACAAAAGTTTTAATACACGTTATTTAGGTCTCTATGAGTAAATGCTACTAGCCTTTGAATTTTAGTATTTAGAGGTGCAATGTAAAATAGAAAAATGCTCCTGAAGTATTTTTTGGTGACACCTTAATGCCCAGTTTAAATCATACTTAACAAAATGTTTCATTTCTTTAGAAAGCTGTATCATTATGTGTGTATATGAACATCAAATATTAAAGACTTTGGGTAATACATGTGTTAAATGTTCAGGTTTAATTAAAGGAAGTGTAAATTCTTTGTTTAAATTCAAGGCCAGAATTTGGCTCTTAATGTGTAATTGGTATTTACTTAACATACTCAAAGTTATAATTAGAATCCTTGCTGATCTAGATTATCTTAAATATTAACTAGTGACGTTGACCACAGCAGCAGAAGAAATTTAAAACAGAGCAAAAGAAAGCTCAAAGAAAGCTTTAAACAGGCAGTAAAATTAAACTCCAACTGGGTCTGGTGGAGAAGGGGGTGTTGTGTGTGATAGCTCACTTGTTTTACTATTGTATTTTGTTTTTTTAGGACTTATAGTTTATGTTGTTTATTGGAAACAAGGCAATGAATGTTCTTTTTTCAATGTTCTTGTACCAATAAAGCAGTTATAATAGTATATAGAAGTAGCCATGTCTTATAAAATTGTGAGAATTATTAACCTTAGAAAACTAAGTCAACAGCTATATTTTAAAAAGGTTTTTGTAAACTTTGGGTCCTGAGTATCTACTTTTCCAGACTCATTTACTCAGTTTTCCAAATAATTATTATGTATGTTATATATAAAACACTATATAGAATAATAATATTAATATTAATATATATTAGATATATGACTACATGTATCATAAGTATGTATGTTAAACTTAATATGTAAATTTCCTGTTTTTTCCATGCCCATGTCTCAGAATTATCTGTTTTTGACTATAGTAAATTAAGAGGGAGGAACAGGACTGTGTAATAAACATATTCAGAGTCTTCTACAATGGAGACAACATAAACTCTGGCTTCTCCTGTATGAAATATATTCATTCATTCTGGAAAGAAATGTTGGTTGTTGTTGTCATATATGCATGCACACACACACATTTTGAATATATCTTAGTGAAAACTATCTAATTTCATGGAATAGAGAGAGAGAAATTCTTAAATCATTGAAGAAACTATTACTTATTTACCAAATTGAATTTAGATACTGTAAAGACTAAACTTACAAGGTATCACCTCACACCAGTCAGAATGGTCATCATTCAAAAATCCACAAATGACAAATGCTGGAGAGGCTGTGGAGAAAAGGGAACCCTCCTTCACTGCTGGTGGGAATGTAGTTTGGTACAGCCACTGTGGAAAACAGTATGGAGATTCCTCAAAAGACTAGGAATAGACTTACCATATGACCCAGGAATCCCGCTCCTGGGCATATATCCAGAAGGAACCCTACTTCAGGATGACACCTGCACCCCAATGTTCATAGCAGAACTATTTACAATAGCCAAGACATGGAAACAGCCTAAATGTCCATCGACAGATGATTGGGTAAAGAAGATGTGGTACATTTATACAATGGAATACTATTCAGCCATTAAAACTGACAACGTAATGCCATTTGCAGCAACATGGATGCTCCTGGAGAATGTCATTCTAAGTGAAGTAAGCCAGAAAGAGAAAGAAAAATACCATATGAGATCGCTCATATGTGGAATCTAAAACAAACAAACAAAACAAATACAAAACAGAAACAGACTCAGACATAGAATACAAACTTGTGGTTGCCAAGGGGGTGGAGGGTGGGAAGGGATAGACTGGGATTTCAAAATGTAGAACAGATAAACAAGATTATACTGTATAGCACAGGGAAATATATACAAGATCTTATGGTAGCTCACAGTGAAAAAAATGTGACAATGAATTATATATATGTTCATGTATAACTGAAAAATTGTGCTCTGCCCTGAAATTTGACACAACATTGTAAAATGATTATAAATCAATAAAAAATGTTAAAAAAAGACTAAACTTTACCTAATTCTTCTAAGTTCTGGGCAATATTTATGTATGTTTTCTATCTATGGAGCTAATTATATATATACCTACATACATACACCTCTATATTAAGCCTTATTTAACATTGGCCATCATCCCATTTTTCCATTTTCTAGGTTTTTAATGTGAATCCAAAGTTTTCAGGTAAGAGTATTATAATTGAATGGATATGGTCATGGCTGCATTTACTCAGAAACTTACTAAAATCAATGAATCATACACTTGAAATGGTTGAATTTATTTGCGTGAAGTATACCTCAACAGAGTTGCTTTAAAAATTCAAATTGGAAGCAGTTATGATCCCATCTCACATGTATATCCTGCTTACCACTCGCCAGGAACCGTGGTAAACACTCTTCATGGATTGTCATGGTAACTACTCACAATGATCTGTAAGGTGTGTACAATTAGTATTTGCAGATAGTGAAATCAATAGGCAGAAAGTTTATGCATATTGCCCAATATCACACAAGTACTCAGTGGTACAGTAAGAATGTATATCCTTCCTAAATATATATTCACAGTGCACAGAAATTATTCAAGCTAAATCATAACATATTAATTCATGTCAAAGCAAAATTATTTGCTGGTTGTTTTCAGTAATATTTAAAAATAGCTGATTATGCAATACCTATGGATCCATCACCAGACTAACCTCTGGATATTCTGGTATGTAGCAGGGAATTTGCTTTCATTTAAAAAGGCACTTTGTGTTGATGATTCTGTGAATTGTTGTTCAAAGTATCCTAACTGGTACTGCACAGTATTAACGGTGGAAATGCCTAATTGGATTGAATGGGAAAAAATGTTCTGTTATTTTTGTTAAATTATACGTTTAGCATTTAGTTGCTCAAATAAAAATTAAGTAGTGGTGTTTACAGCGAGCATTAATTAAATCATTTTATTATTTAATGAGTAGTTACCCTGATCATGCCTTTTGGAGAATAGACATTGTCGCTCCCTTTTTTTGGAAAAGAAGCAAAAACCAAACATATTGCCAAGAACAAAGCTTTGATCATCGTCTACTGGAGCTGGTGCACACTAGGACTCCAATCTTCCTTTATTGCCTTAAATTGTATTATCTCATTAGTTTTCATATCATAGGATGAAAGCAAGACTTCCTCGGATAGCATGATGGACTTCAGAGAAATACTGCAATCACTAATGTTTATTAGCCCTTGATACACAAGGTCCTCACCCTAAAATAGGACTGTGAATAACTATGTGACAGATTTACTGCAATGCTAAGTAAACAATAAGAATCACTAAAATCAGTGCTAGGATCATGGTAGGTGCTCAACGTACCTATTAATGATGACAATACATGTTTGTAGATCTGTACTCCCCTTTTTGCATCCATAGAACATGTGTACGTTTAAGGGAGATTATTTTCTTTTGAACTTCAGGTGATTCCTGAAAGATGGGATTTTAGTTTCTAAAATCTCTTTGCAATTGTGCTAATGATGTTTCAGTATTTTTTTTTAACAATGATGCATCTCTAAGGAAAGATTAATATAAAAACTTTGTTTTCACATTTAAAATTTCTCACATTGTAGAGTTGGAAATCAAAACTGAGATATGAGACAAGTGAACATCATCTAAGGACAAGGATAAAGAATAAAGACACTCTTTCCAAGAAGGGGACACCGACTGACTCCAATCCATTGAAAATCAGGCAGAGAACAGGTGCTCACTGTCTTTTCTTCACTGCAGGGTGGGTTCATCTGCCAGTTCCCATTTACTCACTTATTAAATAATATACAGTGTCTGTAAAAAGGTTATAAACAGAAAGGGAGAACAAGGTGAAAGTCACTGGCATTCTTTTTGAGCTGTCTGATGTAATATGACCTGATGTTACATGAAATGGTGAAGTGATGCAAGAAGACAAGATTCTGAAATAATGTCAGTCTTCAAAAGGACACACACTTCTTTTCCATTTACAAAAATGGGAAACTGTAGGAATAACATGTTGCTGGCATGAAGATGGGTTCTGCACTTGATCAGGTATGTGTGACCCCTGGCAGGTTATTTAACTTGCATAAGCCTCACTCAGTTCCTTCAACATTAAAAACAGGGTAACATCTATTTTATAGGGTGGTTCTAATATCATTCACTCATTCATTTCCCAGGTATTTATTCATCATCTCTTAAGTACTGGGCTCTGTGTTAAATTCTGGGAATAATTTAGTAAATAGGAAAGGAACAAGGTTTGCTCATGTGAGTTCTTATTATGGATGGAAGCATACAGTATTTAAGAAAATACAACAGTTTTGAAGATGATTACAGAATATCCATGAGGGAAGTATGAGAGGCAGAGATCAACTGTAAATAGAGTTGTCACATCAATCTCTAAGCAAAGGTGACTTTTGACCCAAGACTAACAAGAGTAGCCATTCACATCAAGATCTTGGCAAAGAGACCTGTAGGCACAAAGGCCCACAAGTGGAGTGCCTTAGGCTTTGTGGGTCAGAGGAAAGAAACTATCCTTTGGAGTACAGAAGCGTCAAAGCATGTGCCTTTCTGGACGTCAGAATTGCTATGGACCTGTGGTTACGATGTGTTCCTTATTTCTTCCTCTTCTGAATAGAGTGTTACTGAGGTTATACTCTTTGTCCCTTACTGTATGTTCGGTTTGTGAGGGTTACATCACTTGTCTTTTAACTCCACAGGTCTCTAGATCAAGAGGAACCATGGTGAGGAGCTGCACCTGAGGACTCTCATCCACATTCAGATCCAATTCAGAACGTGAGAGCAAATGTTGAGCCTGATGTCATCACTGGATTAAAAAGTGATGGGAGACAGGGTGTTAGAAGGAGACAGTGTATTTTGTAAGCAGAAAAGGTGCAAGTTGCTGTGCCCAAGAGGCAGATGGGTAGATTTAAAAAAAAAAAAGCTGTAACAATTCCTACCGTGCCTCTTTGCAAAATGACTTAAGCATTCTTATCAAGAGTTAGAGCCTGTTTCCCCTGCTCTTGAATTAAAGCTAGCCTTGTGACTTGTTTTAATGAAGAAAATGTTGCAGAAGTGACTGAGAATGCCTTGGATGCCAATGTCTTTGAAGATGACAGGTCACATGGAGAAGAACTGGTAGATGCAATTCAAACAGAGAGAGAAAGAAAGGGAAACCTGCCACCAGATACGTGAGTGAGGGAGGTCGTCTGGGATCCACCCACCATAGCTGAGCTGTCAGATGACTACAGCTTCATGAATGATTGCAGAACAGTTTAGCAGAAGTACCCAGATCTAAACATGAGAAATAACTAAACTGTTGTTTTAAGCCATTCAGTTTTGAGATTTATTTTTCAGTAATATACAACTGAAATAGTAAGGAAAGAATTACCCACATAAACTATGAGGAATACTGATACTCAAATTCAGCTGGTGACTGATTTTGGTAAAACTCCAAGAAATTATGCTATTGTAGGGATTCATCAGAGCCTTAATTATCATTTCAAAAATATTTTTTCAAAATTCAGCAATATCTAGAAACACAGGCAAAATAATTACATAAACTTCAAGTTAACAAACTAAAACCTGATTTATTTAAAGATTATATGATCAATGGATTTTCCACTTTTTTCACAGAAATTATAGTAAGAAGAGATATTAACAATTTAGGGAAGAAATAATATCTTCATTATTTTATTGAACACTTAGTTATGTAACATTATATGATGGGTACTTTTTAAGTGTTTTATGGAAATTAATATATTAAATCTAATGAAACTATCAAGTATGTAATATAATCCCTATAAAGCAACAGAGTAACTGAGAGGCTAAAAAAATGCATTCATTACACAGCTAGTAAGTGAGGGAGTCATGCTTCTACCATGTTCTGGCATTAGCCACAGGGCTTAATGCCAGAGTCTGGTTCTTTTACTCCCCAGGCTATGCTAATCATACTGGATTTTATCACCAGAACTACCATAGGCATTAAAAATGCAGGTTAAAATGAGGTCAGTTGGTATCACTACTCCCTAAATTCCATGGATCTGAACTTAGCCTTAAAAACTAAGAGGGTATCTAGTGTGACATATAGTCTTATCATACATTATATTTGAGGCTTTTGACAATGAAACAAAAATTGCTTTGACAGGCTCACAGCCAAGGTTCACTTTGCTGATAGTCTATTTAAATATTTAAACCAAAAGACTGTCATGACTTGGATTAAAGTATGAACAAAGAATTTTGAGGAAGGGATTTTGGGGCATTTATAAAAGGGAAACAGGATTTAGCAACACTTTCAGTTACAAGAAACAAGTGTTTCCTTTGCCTTTCCTTGTTTTCAGCTGGAACTTGTACCTGAAAAGTCTATTCTCAACTTTTCAAAACTACAATCTCATTAGATTGTCACTAGGCCACTACTAGAATCTCAGGTCCTTAAAATGCATTTGCTTCTTATCTCAATTCTACTAATCTTAAATGACTGCTACCTCTTTGGTGAACAGAAAGATTTGTATGATTCAATAAAGTAGTTAATTTCTTAGTGCTTCGTAAAGTGTGACAACGTAGTGTCCTTTAAATGGCAGCAGAATATTTATCTTGCTATGCTTCAAATAACTGGACCATTACTATCAAGATCACAATCAAATTATCTTATTTAATTGGCAGAAGTACTCAATCCACTGGTTGACCCATTCTCAATCCACTGATACTGGGGAAAAAGCTGGAACTAAAGTGAATGTAATTCAATTTGAAATCAACCAATTCAGCATTAGCAAGCTGAAGACAGGTTTATGGTTCTTATTTATCATGTTTGAGAAATTTTGGTTGCTAAAAAAAGAATTTCAACTTTATGCAAGAAAAATCTTAGAATATACAAAGTATTATTATGGTACCAGAGGTGACCAATGAAACAGCCCACTCATTCCTAAAGTACCATACAAATTTTGAATGTATCAACACAGATTAATCTGCTGTTATTTACTTTGTAGATAAATATATTAAAACTTCTTCTGGAGATTATTATGAAGTAAAGTATGTATTCTGAGTCCCGTTCACCAGCCATGTACCTTGCTTCTCCACGCATCTAAACATCTTTGAACCAGTAATCAATGCCCTCTTAGTCTCTAATTTTTCCCCCTGTATCAATTTCTGATCTGCAGAGCTATAATTTTACTAAGAAAAGGCAGTAAGAAAGTAAGATAGTGTTTATTTTTTGTCTAGTATCTACTATCACCTGCTTGATGTTTTTTTATCCTAAATGAGGAGATAAGCAAATATTTAAGTAATGGGTAACAAAAGGTGGTATTTCACAAAATCACTAATAGAAATTATTGACATTCATTGAGCATATGCTCACCACTTTATTAGAAATTTAACAAACATTTCTTGAACCCATTTGGGCAACTATTGTTCCAGACACAGGGGTTAACAGGAAAAAAAGGCCCAACTGGCAAGATAGCCCCAGTCTGTGAGAAAAGGGTGATACCTTTGTGTATTGATACTTATACACAATTCACTGTGATAAGAGACAGCCAGTTCTCTATCATATGGAAAATCTAGATCAGGTTAGTCTTAAAATGTGTCAGACACTTCTATCCTGTAAGATGAGGGCTCAGCTTTAGGACAGAAATTTTACAAGTTTTTTTCAGATACCTTTCTTCCTTTGACTGGACAGATATCACAAGCTGAGTTGAAGAGTAGAGTTGAAGTTACTTGCAAAGTAACATTACACAGGAGTCTTTATTACATGTGCACTCAATGCTAACAATTCCCAACTCAAACCAAAGAAAACATTCAAGGATGTATAGTGTTAAATTTTTATTTCACTGGCTAGGAAACTGATTAATAAGTGGTCATACTACTTGTCTTTAGCATATTTTATGTGAAGGCCATAAACTAAATCCCTCTTTAAATATCTACAGCTTTACAGCTTCAAATATCAGAACCATTTCATTTCATTAGCTAATTACTTCTTTATGCAGTTCCCATTAAAATCAGAAAGTTGTACTGAGAAAATCTTCCACATTTCCTTCAATACTATTGGTAAGTGGAATGGTAAGATCTGCTGTTTCAACATTCCAGTGAGGTTGCTACACATGCTACAATACCAGGTAACTATTGCCTAATAGTTTGTTTTTAGAGCTCTTCATAAAAATCTGATTATTTAGATGAAAATTCTAGTAACATTAAAGTTACTCTCTAATAGGATTATAAGATGCTGTAAAATGGGGACTATGTTCTACTCTTTATCTCCCATGGTAACAAGCACAGGACCAAGAAAAAAAAGCAGTCAGTAACTGTCCTGGGCAGCAGTTTACCTGACTACCACTTTTTCTCTGAAACCAGCCAGCCTCTCCCTAGAATGTTCAGTTCTTAGCAGTCTGTTTCTTTCATGGTACAACTCTCCCGGCTACAACTGATGGGTCCAGAGGAGGATATATAACCCAAACTGGGCTCATCAGCATCCTTCTCTAGGATGTTAGTGGAGATAGACAAAAGACTGGGCTCTCTCCAGACAGCAGCAATGACTGCAACTGAACCCAAGGTACTCATGACAGACACTCATAGTGACTCCATATACGTCAGCTAATTTTTAACGACAATTTTGACAACAACCTACACTATATAGAAATGCCATATAAATATTTCTGCCCCCCCACATACACGTATTTTAAACAAAAATGGGATTATGTACTACCTGGTTTTTGTATAAGTTGAATTTTTTTCTCCATACTGTTCAGAGAACGTATGTTTTAGGCCAGCAAATGTACCTCTTCAACATCATTTTAACATCTAAATAACATTGCATTATGTGGATGACAGTGTAATTTATAAAACTCCTATTTTGAATTTTCAAGTAGTTTTCAGTATTTGTTCAAGGTTTGGCTAGAGCAAGTTGAGGTTTACAACAAAACTGAGAGGGAAGTACAGCGTTTCCTTATACACTTTCTGCCCCTACAGATATATAGCATCCCCATTATCAGATCAGTCACCAGAATGGGACATTTTTCAGTAAGGACAAACCTGCACTGACACATTTTCACCTCCTAAAGTCCATAGTTTCCCTTAGGTTCCACTTTTGGGGTTATGTATCATACAGACTGGGACAAATGTAAAATGACATATATGCAACATTGTAATACCAAACAAAGTATTTCCCCTGCCCTAAAAATCATTTGTGCTCAGCCTATGCATATCTTTCTCCCTACTCTGGCAACCACTGATCTTTTTATGTCCCTATAGTTTTGTCTTTTCCAGAATATCATGTTGTCAGATTCATAACATTTAGCCTTTGTAGATTGGGTTCTTTCATTTAGTACTATGTGTTTAAGTTTCCTCCTTGTCTTTTTGTGGCTTGATAGCTCACTTCTTTCTTTTTGGCACTTAACAGCATTCTATTGTCTGGTTATATCCTAGTTTATTTACCCATTCACCTACTGAAGGATGTCTTAATTGCTCTGAAGTTTTGGCAATTATGCATAAAGCTACTGTAAACATCAGTGTGCAGGTTTTTGTGCAGACATAAGTTTTCAATGTTTTGGAGTGGAGTTTTTTTTAAATAAGGGATCTTCAAATTAAAGATAATAGATTCACCTCTTTCACATTAATTTCCACATTTGACTTTAAGAATATAAACAGTAACAACTATTTGGAAAATATCACTGACCCTCTTCTCTTTCCTTTGTCAGAGTCAGAGCAAGGGTATAGTAGATCTGAAATTTGCCATGTGTGAGTTTAATTTTATAAAAACTTACATTTGCCAGAGCAAATTACTTAAAGCATTTGGACCTGTTGATCTTCGAGGTATTTTTAAATCCTATTTTCCTCTTCTGAACTTGGTTTCTAAGCTTCTGTGTCATATCTCCTTGAACTCTGAGAGCAAATTCTAACTTAGAAAACTGATTTCCACTTGGTTTATTGAGAAACCAGATAGAGATGAATGAGGGATTGTGAAAGCCTTTTGACTTTCAATGGATGGAAACTGTCGAAGTATTGTTTTTATTTACTAAAATCTGCTAGGCATTTTAGGAACAGGATGCTCTGATGATATGTGTGGAGTGACTTCCTGTTTACCCTGGCACAGTGATATCTGAGCGAGTCAGATTGCAATGGGGAAACATCACAGGCTGTGTGATCTAACAGCTTCTTCAATGTTCTCATACTCTTGCCAATAACAAAACTGATGCCATGTTTACCACTCAGCATCTGAGTTGTCAAACAGCATACACATTGTGGCATCAGATTGGCCATCTCAGTTTCTTCACATGAATTGCAACAATGTTTTTTATTGCTATTTAATCATATTGCATATGCTGGGGAGTCTGTTCTTTGTCCTTAGTGAGTTGCTTTTCTTCTTGAGGCATTTTCATTATTCTTTTCAAAAGTAACATTATGGTAGCCAGTCGGTCATGTATCACGAAATAACTAACCTACTAAGCAAAACCTACGACCATTCAGAACAACACATGTTGGCTGACCAAATATGACTTTAGGGGCTTAAGGAAAAATATATTTCACAAAGTTCTGAGTTCACAAATTATTCCTGAATGCGAAAAGTGAAACTAGGTATATGTGTTTTGATAGAAACTGTATGAATATATATTATTTAGGGTACACAAGAAGGAAGACTATGCGACTACTAGCTATGATTTTAGACAAGCTCCTACTCTTAACAACCTTTGAAACGCTTCTAGCTGCAATACTAAAAACAAATTCTGTGATCGGAGTTTCAAAACATTGTGTACAGTCTGGTGCCCATGCTAGACTGCAACTGCCACAAAGAGGCGTAAGATCCTAAGTCTTAGGAGTAATTTACTCTCCAGAGTAAATCAAACTGATATATCCTATTATGAGTTCAGATTTTGATAAAAGGAATACAGAGAAACCACAAGGACCCTGGGTGCCTACTAAGAAGGGAAAGACTGCCAATAAGCAATTGGAGGCAGGACGTGGGGAGGAAGATTGGAGGAGAAGAAGAAAAATGGAAGAAAGTTTCAAAACAATAAATACATACATACATACATACAAAGTACTTATTTTAGTTAAGCTTTCCCCAGAAGGACTCTCAAAGATTCAAGTTGATGTGGAAGGCAGTAATTTGGGAGGCAATGGAAAGAAAGTGAGGAGGGAAAAAGGACAGAAAGGTATCCAAGATAGCAGAGCCGAGACTAAGGCTTCCTTGAAGGTACTTTGAGAAGTAATCACAGATAACAGGAGTGAAGAACGTGGGAGTGAAACAGAAAGAAGGGAAAAACTCAAGAGTTTATTATTAAACTGGATGGGTAAGTGGGGCTCAGTATCTCAGACCTTCTGCGCAGTCTTCTTAGACGCATTTCACAACCGTTCCTCTGACTATGTGAGAAAACAAAGTAGTACTGATCCATGTACTTAACACAAAACATAGTGAAGTGGGAAAATAAATCTCAGTTTTGGAGTCAAATGGACCTGGGTTTATGGCTTCCTAACTATGTGGAATAGTTACAAATGCTTCCTCTCCTACGTATGTAAGGTAGGAGATAATAATACCTATTTCTTTTCTGCTAAAAACCCCAACAACTACTTCAGAGTTTTCTGACAAAGATTCTTCAAAATGTAGATCTCACATTACATTTGCCTAAAAATAGCAAAGAGGAAAATCTTTCACTTTGAAATTCAAATTTTTCTCTTGTGACCCAAAATTTAAATTCAATTCCTGAACATAGCTATTAACTTTATTACTAGTTTAACCTTCTGTCTTTTTGATGGAACAGGAACGCAAAGGAGAGCATTGAAAGAATGGCACTAATTATATTTCATTAATTGCAACAGTAGTAACTGGATTTATGAAACTTTTACCGTTTTCTCCAAGTATAGCAACTGCTGAATATAAACTTAAATATCATTTTATTAATTATTTAAATACATATGAATGAGCTTAATTTTAGAAAAAGCCAAATACAGTATTATGCATAGATAACTTCACCTATCTATAAATTCTATAGAGGAAATAGAGCTAAGAGACCAAGGCTTTTTGACATTGGCTCTACAATATGCACTTCATCTATTCCTGATACTTGCATTCAAGATAAATAAAATCATGTAACTTTTCAGCCGGCTCTACAGAGCCTGTGAATCATTATGATTCACTTTTTGAGTGTGTGAAATGCTTTTCCTCATTTTTGTCACTTTCTAGGATGACAGAAGATAAATCTGGGCCAAATGATAACATCTTACAGCTTTGATAAATACCCAAGTAGCCAGAAATCAACTCTGATATTTAAACATAGGTACTTAATTACTTAATTATAATAAAACAAACAATCAGCAGAGTTCTTTAGCTTTCTTATTCTCTTAGCCTGTCTCTTAAATATGAAGGATTTCACTTATGTGCCAAGAGACGTTCATCCATTTTTCAAGAACTCAGAGGCAAAGGAGAGAGAATGAGAACAAAACTCTGAGAGGGTTGAGTCTTGGATGGTAATTATTGCCTGTTCCTCGTGTCACACTAGGGAGGAAAAGTCCACTCCCAAAGGATGTATCACCTGACTCCACTGTCTCATTCATTACAGAGAGTTTGTAGTATATCACAAAGACCTTTGCTCCAGGCTAAAGCAGCTGTTCTGGTGCTTGCCAACTGAAGTGATAGTCTAACAATATCTGTCAACAGAAAACATACCACATCCTCATACCCATGTTGCGGCTGCTTTCTCTTTTCTCTTTCAGCATACCCCTTGGGACACTGCCTTATACAGAAGGCCAAAAGGGTCAACATATGGTACTGCCCTCCTGGGGCAAGGTACATGAACACATATGGTGCTGCCCTCTTACTCATCAGCAGACACAGGAAGAACTCTGCCATAGTTACCTTGTTGATTTTCCATATGGTTCTTAATTGTCCCTGCAAGTGGATAATTTGCATTCACTTTCCTCCACAATTATCTCTCTATATAAAGAAATGTCTCAGCAATATAAAATTCAGTAAATAGTTATCTAAATATATTTCTAAAGAAGTAGATGACTATAATCATATATAGTCATACATACACATATATATAATCATGTATATATATGTGTGGATATATACATGTATATATGATATATATTGTGTGTGCACACAGACCCCTAAGAGAAAAAAATTACCATTTAATTTTTCTCTTGTGTTTTAAGTGTTTTATTCTGACATATACTAAAAATAATTTTCACTTTGCTGCTCTTTTTCACATTTTTACAGCAAGTTATTTTTATTCCATTTGGATAATTTACTCTTACTGTAGCCTTCTGATTTTGGTTTAGAACCAATTCTTCCAAGAAGCCTGATATCTTAAGTTTAGAATAGATGACTCTTCTTGGATCTTTCGTAAGATTCTGTTCTTCCTCACCATTTTACTCATTACTGCCTAAACACTTAACACTATTAACCACAACACCTAAACATCATGAGGAAGAAACCATGTCTATCTTTTTCATCATGGTATTTCTCTCATGACTACCAGGGTCCAAACAAGAGACAGGAGACCTATAAATATCGGGTGAACGAAAATATTCACATAGATAAGAAATTTTAAAGACCTGAACAAAGACAAGAGTAATAAAGTTAGGACATTTTGCAGTAGAAAACTCAGTGTCTAATAACTAATTTGATATGGGGATTAAAGAATGAAGCAGAATCAAAAAGGAATCTGAGTTTTCTAGCTCATGATGATAAAGAAAGAAAACACAGAACTGTATTTTCTATGTAGAAGTGTAGAGAGAGGACAGGCTAAAATTTCCCCTTTCTGCTGCCTCCAGTGACCAAATATGGTCTCTTTCTTTTCAGTACTTGGGGTAAATGATATATCATCCTAGCATAAGAAAAACAAATATTTTGTGCCCCACCTCCCTACTCCCCACTGGTGTGAGGAACTATGGTCCCTTGTTGATCTGATCCAGTCTCAAGGCTATACCAATCCATAACCTGATGTTGGCAAGCCAAAGGTAACATCAACATCTTGAGGACTACACAGTTGAGACTTTTCCGTCTCTACAAGATAGTGTTGTCCTTTCAACTTTATGGAGCTGTCCTAGAACACTACTCAGTGCAACATCATTTTGGCTTCCAAGGAGCCCTCTTCCTTTGTTGCTGCTTTGACTCTGCTTTTTATAGGTGATTTATTATTTATTAATTTCTCAACAGAAATTGTTCAAGCCAGGAGACAACAGAATGATATATTCAAAATATTGAAAGGAAAAAAACCCTGTCAATCAAGAATACTATACCTGACAACACTGTCCTTCAGAAATGAAGGAGAAATAAGGACTTCCCCAAATAAAGAAAAGTTGAGGGAATTTATCATCAGTAGATCTGCCTTACAAGAAATGCTAAAGGGAGTTATTCATGTGAAAATAAAAAGATGCTGATTAATACTGTAAAAGCAGATGAAGGTAGGTGTAAAACGCATTGATAATGGTAAATACATAGTCATAGTCAGATTCTCTCATATTGTAATGGTGCTGTATAAACTTACAACTCTAGTTTAAAAGATAAAGAATTAAAAATAACCATTACTACAATAATTCGTTATTAGATACACAATAAAAATATGTACATTGTGACATCAATAACCTAAAATATGAAGTGAGAGAAATGAAAGTGGAAAGTTTAAAAAGTGCTATAGAAGTTAATGCTACTGAAGTAAAACAAGGTGTTAAGTCTAGATTTATCTAAGACTTTGGTAACCACCACAGAAAAACCTGAGGTAGTAAACAAAAAGTTATAAATAAGTCAAAGCCTACAACTAAACATGTCATCAAATTACAAAAGAAGACAGTAAGATGGGAAGCAAGGAGCAATGCATCTACAAATAGTCAAATGATTAAAATGGCAATAGTAAATAATTAATTATCAGTAATTACTTTAAATGTAAATGGATTAAATTCTCCCATCAAGACACAGAGTGGTTGAAAGGATTAAAAAAAAATACATGATCCAATGATATACTCAGTACAAGGTACTACTTTAGCTTCAAAGACATACATGGACTGAGAGTGAAAGGATGGAAAAATATTCTAAGAAAATGCTCACCAAAAGAATAGGGGCAGCTCTTCTTGTATCACACAAAATAGTCTTTAAAAACGGTCAAAAGAGACAAAGGTTACTATATAATGATAGAGGGGTTGATTCATCAAGATACAGTAATTGTAAGTATTTTATACTCTCAACCATAGATGTATCATCCAGAGAATCAATAAGGCATCAGTAGATGTGAACACAGTAGAAGATACTAACCTAACAAATATATATATATGGAACATTCCACCTAACAACAGCATAATACATATTCTTCAAGCACAAATGGAACATTCTGTAGAACAAATCGTGTTAGGTAACAAAACAGGTCTTAGAAAGCTTTAAAAGATTAAAATGAAACCAATTATCTTCTCTGTCTACAATGGTATAAAAATAGAAATCAATAGGAGAAAACCTGGAAAGTTCAGATATTTACAAGTTAAACACACTCCTAAGCAGTGAATGGACTGAAGAAGAAATTAAAGGGGAAATGAAAAATTACCTTGGGACAAATAAAAATTGAAACACAACACATCAAAATTTATGGAATGCACCAAGAGCAGTTCAGAGAGGAATGTTTATAACTGAATACACACATCAAAAAAGTAGAAAGATCACAACAAAACTAAGAGCTGATTTTTTTAAAAAGATAAACAAAAATTGATAACCCTCTAAGAAAAAAAGAGGACCCATATAAACAAAATCAATTTAAAAAGAGGAGAAATTACAAACAATATGACAGAAATACAATCATAAAAGAATACTAGTAAGTTTTTCTCTATTTACAGATGTTTTAATTTTATATATAGAAAATTACAAAGACTCCACCAAAAAACTAAGATCTAATCAACAAATTCTGTAAAGTTGTGCAATAAAACAATCAACATGCAGAGACTGACTGCAGCACCATGGCAGCATGAGATGTTTCCTTTCTCTTTCAATATACAACTAGTAAAACATCCATAACTCAAGAAAAGTTCCTCTGCCAACACACCAGGATACTAGGGAAATCCACATCTGTACCTCTGAAGGTGGGTGGGCTGGAACACACACAGGAGGCAGAACCAGGACAGCATACATGGTGCCTATTATCTTGCTCTCCTTGTGTTACCTGAGCCTGTACCTCTGATGACCCAGTAGCAGGAGGAGAGCAAGTGCAAATGACTCTGGTCTCTTAATCACAATGATGTCCTAGCCTCAGGCAACCACACAACAGTGGCAGCCAGGCCCACAACTCTGGCCATGCCGCCTGTGGCAATGCCTGCAAATCTGACAGCCCTGGATGCAGTGGAGATGCCTGTGACCCTGGTCCCACTCTCTACCCCAAAACCCTGGCATGGTAGTGGTGCCTGTGACCCAGGCAACAACAGGAGGCACCTGTCATCTTGGTGACCCTGACAATGATGCCAGCAAAACCAGCAGCAGCAACCAGTAACCCTGAACGTACAAGCAGTGACAATGAGGGTTCTGGAAGTATTTCTGGCAGAGGCAATGGTGCGTGGAAAGTACTGATTTTCAAATGTAGCCCAAGGCAGCTCAGATAAAAGAATCCAAAAAATTGTGCTGAAGCATCACCTACTGACAACAGAAGAAAGGCCTCTAATTACTAACTTGTTGGATTGTCAAAGTTAAAAAAAAAAAAAAAGCCTTACCTAAGAAAGATGTTCCCTACTGCAAATGAGCCAGTAGGGGAATAATACACCAAGACCCATTAAAAAAAAAAAAAAAAAAACACCAAAGCACAATGATGATAACACAGTATCACGAAAAGAAAATGACAATTCTCTAGAAGACAAGCTTAAAGTCATGGAAGGTAATGATTTAACTGATCGAGAAATCAAAATAGCTGTCGTGAATAAACTCAGTGAGCTACAAGAAAACTCAGAAAGGCAGTTCAATGAAGTTGGGAATAAAATAAATGAATTTAAGGGCTACTTTACCAAAGAGATGGAAACTCTGAAGACAATAACTAAATCTAGAGCTGAAGAACTCAATAAATGAGAAAGAATGCATTAGAAAACATTGAAAATAGAACAGACTACATGGAAGGGAGCAATAGTGCTCACTACTCAAGTATAAATCCAGAAATAATTCAGGTAAAAGAGAATTTAAAAAGTGAGTTTTATGAGAACTCTTCAAGTCCATTAGGAAGGACAACATAAGGACAATGGATATCCCAGAAGGAGAAGGAGACAGAGAATTTATTTAAAGAAATAGTTGAATTTCCCAAACCAGAAGAAGGAACTGCATATACAATCCCCTGAATCTAAAAGAACAGATAATTATCTCAATTTAAAAAACCATCTTCAAGATACAATGTATTAAAACTGTCAAAAAATTAGGCAAATGGGGAAAGCAAAGGCAGTAACCTACAAAGAAATCCCCATTAGGCGTTCAGCATATTTCCCAGGAAAAATCCCATAACCCAGTAGAGAGTAAAATGGCATACTCAAAATATTGAAAAAAATTTTTTAAATGTCAACGATGAATACTCTACCCGGCAATGTGACCTTGCAGATGTAAAGGGGGAAATAAAGGTTTTCCCAGACAAAGAAAAGCTGAGGGAGTTTATCAACGCTAGACCTGCCTTACAAGAAATGTTCAAAGAAGCTCTTCTGCAAGAAATGAAAAGGCAAAAGCACACAAAACTTTAAGATGAGAAACAGAAAGAATAAGCAAATTGCAACACAACATCAGAACAGGTCATTAAACACTCTGAGCATTAAGGTTAAAAGGAAAAAAAAACAGTAAAAATAATATAGTTACTTTGGTTTCTTAAGAAACTCACAACATAAGTATTTGAGAATCTGAGACAACAAAAACATAAAAGGGGAAGGGGAAAATGACAGATTCTACATAAACAAATGAAAATAACATGCTATCAGCAGAAAAAGGACTATTTTATCTGTGTGATGTTGTATACAAATCACATGCAACCACAAAACAAATCTAGAACAGAGACAAAAAAATTGTAACAAAGAGGAAATTACGAGAACCATCATAGAAAACCACCAAACTAAAATGGCAGACAGAAACAGAAGGAAAAAGAAAGAAAAATAGAGATACAGAACAACCATAATGGCAGTCCTAAGACAGCATTTATCAATAATTGTCCTAAATATAAATAGACTGAATTCACTAACCAGAGGCACAGAGTGGCTGAATGGATTTAAAAAAAATAAGACCCAATTATATGCTGTCTTCAGGAGACTTAGTTCTAAAGAGAAACATAGGCTAAACACAGAGATGTAAGAGGATACTCCAAATGGAAGCCAAAAGAAGTTGGATGTAGCCATATTCATATCAAACAAAATAGACTTCAACCCAATAAAGGTGAGAAGAGACAAAGATGGACAATATATAATGTTAAAAGGGGAAAGTCCATCAAGAAAGCATAACGTTTATTGATATTTATGCACATAACAGGAACACCGAAATGTATGAAGCCATTAGTATTAGAGCTAAAGGAAGAAACTGACAGCACCAAAGTAACAGTAGGAGACTTTAACCCTCCCATTACATCAGTGAATAGATCTAGACGAGAAAAAAAAAAAAAGGAAACGTTGTCCTTAAATGAAACATTAGACCAGATGGACTTAAAAGATTTATACAGAGCATTCCATTCAAACAAAACATACACATTCTTCTCAAATGCCAATGGAACATTTTCAATGATAGACCATATGTTGGGGCACAAAATAAGTCTCAATAAATTTAAGGAAATTGAAACCATAGCAGTTATCTTTTCTGATCGTAACAGTATGAAAACAAACTACAGGAAGAAAGCTGGAAAAATGACAAATACGTGAAGACTAAAAAACATGTTACTGAAGAACTGTTGGATGAAGAAAGAAATCAAAGGGCAAGTGAAAACACCTGAAGAAAAATGAAAATGAAACACGGCATTCTAAAATACATGGGATGCAGCACGAGTAACACTAAGAGGAATGTTAATATCAAGCAGGCCTTCCTCAAAAAACAGGAAAAATATCAAACAATCTAATTTTACACCTAAAGGAACCCGAAAAATAAGAACAAATGAAGCCCCAAATTAGTAGAGGAACATGTCCATTATTGGATGAATGGAAAAAGAAAATGTTCCCCACACACACGATTTAGCCACAAAAATAATCAGGAAAACCCTGCTATTGGCAAGGACAAGGCTGGACCTTGAGGGCATCATGCTATCCTAAGTCAGGCAGAGAAATACAAATATGGCACGCTCTCACTTATACGTGAAATCTGAAAACCAAGCTCGGAGGCACAGAGGTCAGATTTGTGGCCACCAGAGGCAATGGCGGGGCGGTGAGAGGGCACTGGGTGAAGGTGGTCAAAAGGAGTGTAGGAGATGCAATGTACAACACGGTAACTAGAGCTAAGAAATTTTTGTTTGTTTGTTTGAAGGTTGCTATGAGAGTAAACTGGCAAAGTTCTCAACATGAGAAAAAAATTTTTTAACTGTTAGGTGATGGATGTTAACTAAACTTATGGTAACAAATTCACACTATATATATATATATACACACACACATATATACACACACACACACACACACATATACCTACACACTTTTATATATGTATGTGTGAATATATATATATACATAATATAATCATTTAGATCCTTTTAATGTTGGGGGGAGGGTATAGCTCAGTGGTAGAGTGCCTGCTTAGCATGCACAGGGTCCTGGGTTCAATCCCCAGTGCCTGCACTAAAAAAATAGATAAGTAAACAAACCTAATTATCCACCCCCCATCAAAAAACAAACAAAAAAATGCATAGTTTAGATCCTTTTAATGTAATTATTGGCATGCCTAGGTTAAATCTACCGTGATGCTATTGTTTACTTTTGGTACCACATGGTCTTTTTAACTTTTCATGTTTGTTTGTTGAATTAATTATTTTTTAAAAATGATACACAACTTCACTTTTAATGTAGGAGCATTATCATAGCATACTTCCTTTTTCCTCTTTCTATACTTAGTGCTGTTGCTGTCATACATTTTTTCCTTCCGTATTTATAAACCCAACAATACACTGTCATACTTTTCTATAAACCTTTTACAAGAGTTTTAGATTTACAGAAGTATTATGACAGAACAGAGTTCCTGCATAACTCCAACTAGTCCTCCTGTTACTGATGTATTAGTATGGTACATTTGTCACAATGCGCTTTAATACGGATGTTTCTAATGTTTTCACCATGATTAGAAAAAGGTAATTTGTTATGGGATAAAGTCCCTAGATATAAAGCGCAGTTCTCATAACATCATATTAAATGTATATAATATCAGCATAACAACTTCTGCTGTTGTTAGCCTTGATCACACCTGAGATGTGTTTTTCAGGTTTCTCCACTGTTAAGTTATTCTTTTTCCTTCCTCTCTGGATTGTACTCTGTAGAAGGAAAACACTATGTGCTGCCCAAAGTTAAGCAGTGGGAATTAACCTTCACCTCCTTGAAGGTGATTGTATGAAATTCTTCTGCTGGGAGATTTGTCTCACCCATGTATTTACTATTCAAATCTATTATTCATTCAATAATTTCTATCAGTATGGACTCATGGATATTTCATGCTTTGTGCTGTAATCTTTCTTATACACTTTGCCCATTAAATTGTTCCCTCTTTGACCACTGGTAACTCAGTTGGCTCCTGTATCCCTTTGACATATCCCCCTAATTGTGGTTCTGATTTTTTATTTTTTGGCGCTTTCTTATTTTCTGTCACTCTCAGCTTATTTTGTCTATTTCTGCTTCTAATCCTAGAATCAGCTATTTCTTTAAAAAGTTCTACTTTTTTTTTTAATTGGAGAATTGTAGAAATCAAGATCTGGGCACTAGGTGTGCTTCTTGCTCCCGGGGCGTCATGTCATTGCTTCTAGGCCCCGTCAACTGACTGATGAACATATGCAGACATGTTTATTAACTTTCATATATGCACAGATTGACTATCCCTCATATTTGATTAAGTCTTTTGATTCTGGAAGATAGAAACTTAAACCACACATAAGAAACTCTAAGAACTGGCTGCCTCAAGCTACTCAGTGATTGATCGAACAATTTCTGTGCAAAGCACCATCAGAATCACGGCATTTTACCGTATGCATGCTCATTTGGGTATCTGATCAAAAATTTAGAGACCCCACAAAGATTTCCAGAATGTTTCTGTTCAGTTGTATTCTCTGTGATATTCTGCCCTTAAAATTCTAGCTCCGAATTCTAGCCCACCCTGCCCAAGCCATAGCACGTCTTCCGAACTACTCAACAGTGGGTTCTAGTCTTTAAGCAGGAGTTCAGAAATTGCTACCATGCATACAGCTGGGCTGAGCAGATGATTCACATCATTTGTTTCCCTTTTCTTATTGAGCATATTCTTATGCTGCCTTCTGTACAATCTGCAATGTTAAAAACATTCCAGTTTTCTAGATGCTTATGGCAGGAAATCTGTCACCCCTCATCACCTGGGTACAAGGTTTTAACTTTTCAAAAATTGCTTCCACAAAAAAAAAAAAGGATCAATTTCCTAACCTAGCATGATTAAAATATCCTAATCATTCTCGAGATTTTAGTAGATGTTTCACAATGAGGACTTTGACCAAGTACACTTGGGAAACCCTGGATAAAACCCCATTTTAAAATTTCTTTATAATTGATTTTTTAAATGTACACCTCCAAAGTGAGTCTCCATAATGCTTTATTTTACACCTACTTCATCAAGGGACATTATCTATGTAAGGGGAAATCTCATGGTATTAATATTGAGGAGCTGTAATAGGGGTAACACTTGTCACCACTGCATGGTGAGTCAAAGACAAAGATTCCTCAGCTTTCAAAGATGTGACTTCAGGAATTGAAAATCTTGGAGTATATTTACTATCACCTCTTTAAAATTTTATTGCTCTTCTTGCAAGGAAAATTTTAGTAGTCAATTTTGCTTTTCTTTCTTTTTTCCATTGTATATGCCACTTTTTGTGCACCAATATTGTAGGTTTCTGCATTTTTCTCTCCCTCTCACTTCTTTCTGTTTCTCTAATTTATTTTTCTAATTTGAATGGGCAAACCCATTCATTTTTCTGAACTCTGTCTTTATCTCTCTGCAAAGTTAAAGACTACTTTGATTAAGCCTGCGGCTTTGACTGTTTCCTTTCCCTACCCATTCTCCTTTGTGTTGAGAAATTAGACTCCACATGCTTTTCTCTGACCCTAATATGCTGTTCTTCCCTTGGTGCATTCAAGTATTAAACAACTTAAATACTACTTAGATACACATTTGTGACAGCGATTTGACATCTCACTATCTCCTCAGTGGCCTTTCTATACCCGCAGACACAAGACTGTGAAAGTACTGTATCTACTAGAATATTGTTTCACATTTACATTCATTTATTCTTGCCCCTAGAGCTAACTTAGTTGACTCCAAATGGCTTGGTATCTCTTTAACATACAACTGTATCCTTTTTAGTAGCCACTTCGTTTTCAAGTAATACTTAAGTGGTCTTTATCCTTGGCCTGCTGACTGGTGTAACTGTAAACCAGCCAGAGAATATCACAATTTTCTCTGGCAAGCTCTTTTGAAATAAATCAGAAGTGGCTGCGTATCTAAAGCTCACACAGTATTCCTCTGTTGCCCACGTCTGAGTCATCATCCAACACACCTATTCCCAGGGGCTTCACAATCACGGTTCCAAAAAATACACATGTAGTGCTTACTGACTTTGCCTTTGAATTCGATTCTTCTAATGGGATTGTTCTTTACTGGATTGTCCCTGAGCTCAATTACAATCCACATCGAGTTTATCTTGGGCACACTTGGCCTGCCCTATTCTCATCCCAGCTCTCCTACTGTGAACCATAGCCTTCTTTCCCTCTCCCTGTCTATTTAGGTCTTATTTCTCATTATCCATCATAATCTTTTCTCAGCAAAGTAGCCCTCCTGCCATTCATAAAAAAATGATATGTCATTTACTGTGTTTATTATTGGGGACTCTTGCATTTAAAGCAATGTTTCTAGTCATACAAGAAATGGTTTTGTTCCATGCCACAGGAATTACAGTTTAAGTGGAATCAGTGGTAGAAAATCTATAGGAAAGGTGGGGCTTCTGAATATCCTGATAAGCACATCTCTTGAGCAGTGTTTTGGCCTGATTCCAAGTAGTTTGGTGTTCTGCTTGTCTAAAAAGGCTGAGAAGATACTTTTTCCCATTTCACAGCTCTCCTATTCACTGTGACAATGCCCAAATTCTCGTGAGAACACTTTAATAAGGAAATAAGCTATTGTTGTTAAGAGCTCAGATTCTGGAATCAGCTGACCTGACTTTCTGCTATGACTTTACTCTTTACCAGATGCATGTTATTTGACAAGATATTCAATTTTTCTAAGCTGCAGTTTCCTCATCCAAAAATGGATAAATTATTTGCAGTACCCCATTGCATTCTCTCAAAATCTAATGAGATAGTTCATGTAAAGCAGTTAGTACAATATCTCATAAGAAATGCCTAATAAATCAGTTATTACTCTCATTCTTTCTTATTCATATATTGGTGGTAGCATTGATTCTATTTTCTTTTGAAAAATGAATTCCAAGTCTTCAATTAACAGTAGGTAGTCTTTGATTAATTCCTATCAGTGGAAGAAACCAGAGCTAAATTTTTGCCTTCTCTATTTTCTCCTTCACAGTCTGATGTTATCAGTTCCATGTTTATTGACAACAACTAAATTTGTGCTCAGCCTTACTGGGAAATGGTCTAGTCATAACATGGATGTGATTTCAGGGGCACTAGGGAATCTCCTATCAAAATTGTTGTCTCCCAACCAGAAAATCTATATCTAAAAGACCACATTTATAGAGGCACAGATTTATAAAAGTTTTAGGTTGTAGGAAATGTCAAATCCTTCTTAAGAGATTTCAACCCTAGAGGGAAAAGGGACTTGGTTAAGTGATGTAAGTAGTATCTGTGTCTGACTAGAAAACAAATGTCATGAATCCAGTTCGATATTATTTCTGGCATGATATTCTTTTGCTCAAGGCTTATCAGTCTATGTTTCTTGGGTGATGGGAAAGAGAATTTCATTGTCATTAATTCTATCCCTGTTGGAGGGAAGCCAGAAACCAGTGAGAGATGCCAAAATCTAAGACTTAAACAATTTAGAATGCTAATAACAAAGTCAATCAATTTTGCAGTCTGCCTTAATCCTTTCCTAGTTAGTCTCCTTTTTCTTACTTCCTCTTATTTCCTACCACTCTTCTGCTCCCTCCATGATGCCTGTATCTTGCTCCCCAAACACATATCCCTTTTCATGACATATTAAGCTAATTTATTGCTAAATGACTTTTTGTTTTGGTCTTAATACATTTTTCTTTAATCATTTCCCCATTCTCAACTTTTATGAAAGTAGCCATACCTTTTGTTCCTTTGACTGAGGTTGTTAGAGTGGGATGGAGCTTAGTGTGTGCTTCGTATGTATGTATGTATGTATGTATGTACGTGCGTACACAATTGGGAGGGGACTGTTCCACTGGCATCTACAGAAATGTTGGCCTACAGGGAGCTAATCTTCATATTTATTTTTGAAGAGTAAGTCCAGTGAAGAAACTATTCACAGGAAAGGGGATAGAAAAAGCAAGCCACACCTCCTACTATTTTATCTTGATCATACAGATTGGTTCATTTCTATTGTCCTTCCTGCAAGTTTACCCGTCCTTTCCTCTGTTCTCTTTATTCTGCTATTTAGTGAGTTTTTTTATTATTATTTTTATGTGTGTGTGATTTTCAATTCCAAAATTTCTATTTAGTTCTTCTTGTAACTCCGGCTTCTTTGCTGAAGACTTACACTCTTTTCATTGTTTCAAGGAAGCTTTATTGCTCATTAAAGCAATTTAATGATCTTTGTCAAAAATTCCAAAATCTTTGTCATCATGGTATTGGTATATTTTATTGTCTTTTCTTATTCAAATGATGATTTTCCTGGTTCATGGTGTGATGACTGATTTTTTATTGTATCATGGGGGTATTTTGGTTGCTGTGTTATGTATGAGATTTTAGATCTGTTTAGGATGCTTCTGACACTATACCAATGAATGAAGGGAGGCACCACCTCAGTACCAACTGCTAGATAGGAGTGGAAATTTAGGTTTCCCACTTGTCTCTGTTGATACCATGTGGGGAATAAGGCACCTGAATAGTACTTCTCACATGGCTCCACTGGCGGGGCAATGTTACTGCCAGAGAACTAGAAGGACTGTCTTTCCACTTGGTCTTCTCTGACACCACATTTTCAGGCAGAAAGCGTCCCTCACTACATTTGAGGAAGGTTCGAAGTCTAGGATTTCTGGTGTTGGGAAAACTGTCCAGCAGCATGTAAATCAGTGAAGCTAGAATACTCCCTCACACCATACGTAAAAATAAACTTACAATGGGTTAAAGACCTAAACATAAGACAAGACACAATAAACCTCCTAGAAGAAAACTTAGGCAAAACATTACCTCACATACATCTCAGCAATATTTTCCTAGGGCAGTCTACCCAAGAAATAGAAATAAAAGTAAAAATAAACAAATAGGTCCTAAATAAACCTGCAAGATTTTGCACAGCAAAGGAAACCATAAGCAAGACAAAAAGACTACCTATGGAATGGGAGAAAATATTTGCAAAAGATGAGACTGACAAGGGCTTGATTCCAGAATATATAAACAGCTCAGAAGACTTAAGAAAAAAACAAATCGAATCCAAAAATGGGCAGAAGACCTAAACAAGCAATTCTCAAATGAAGACATATTAATGACCAATAGACACATGAAAAAAAATGCCAAATATCGCTAATTATCAGAGAAATGCAAATCAAAACTACCATGAGGGATCATCTCACGCCAGTCAGAATGGCCATCATTTCGAAGTCCACAGATGACAAATGCTGGAGAAGGTGTGGAGAAAAGGGAATCCTCTTACCCTGTTGGTGGGAATGTAGTTTGGTGCAGCCGTTATGGAAAACAGTGTGGAGATTCCTCAAAAGACTAGGAATAGACTTACCATATGACCCAGCAATCCCACTCCTGGGCATATAGCCAGAAGGAACCCTAATTCAAAAAGATACATACATGCACCCCAATGTTCATAGCAGAACTATTTACAATAGCCAAGTCATGGAAACAACATAAATGTCCATCAATACATGTCTGGATCAAGAAGTTGTGGTGTATATATATACAATGGAATACTATTCAGCTATGAAAATGACAGTATAATGCCATTTGCAGCAACATGAATGTCCCTGGAGAATGTCATTCTAAGTGAAGTAAGCCAGAAGGAGAAAGAAAAATACCAGATAGTATCACTCATATGTGGAATCTATATACATAAAAAAAGAAGACAAGTGAACTTAAATATAAAACAGAAACAGACTCACAGACATAGAATACAAACTTGTGGTTGCCAGGGGGAGATGGGTGGGAAGGAACAGAGTGGGAGTTCAAGATTGGTAGATACTGACGGGTATATATAGAATGGATAAACAAGTTTATATTGTATAGCACGGGGAAATATATACAAGATCTTGTGGTAACTCACAGGGAAAAAGTATGAAAATGAATATATGTATATTCATGTATGACTGAAAAATTGTTCTGTATGCCAGAAACTGACACAGCATTGTAAACTGACTAACTCAATAAACAAAACAAAACAGAAGTCTAGGATTTCCATTTCTCATTTGGTGGCAAATGTGGGACATGGTGGGAAGGGGTGGCTACAAGTTTTTCCAGTGTCTGGATTAGCAAAATATTGTCATAAAGTATTCTATCTTGCTAGGGTGCCTCTTTCCTGGTCCTTTGGCTAGGAAAACCAGGCTCTGTTAAGGTTCCTTTTTTGTTGGTGTTTCTAAACTGACAGCCTCTTGAACACTCAGTTCAGAATATAAATGGTCAAAACAAAAACCTAGAGAACCACCACATCATCCCTGGGTGCCAAGTTCCCTCGCTACTCTTCTGCCCTTTCTCCTACTTTCAGAGTCTTCTTATGTTTGCTTGTTCTATGTAGAACGTCCAGGGCTTTTACTTTCCTTAAATGAAAGAAATACAGAGGAGCACTGTTTACCACATCTTGTCTGGAACTTCAAGTTCCCACTGCCTATTTTGTACAATGAACAAATTAAGAAGAATTTTTACTTTCTGATATATATATATATGTATGTATGTATGTATTTTAAATCAAAAGAACAGTCCTTGATGATACAAGAAACTACATAAATTCAAATTTCAACATACATAATTAATTACGTATTGGAACACAGCCCTGCTCATTCATTGTGTATTATGGCTACTTTCATACAACAGCACAGCTGAGCACCTATAATACAACAGACACTGTACGGCCTATGAAGTAAAGGAGCAAGTGGAATATTTACTATTTGGATATTTGTGCTGTAAGTTTGCTGATCCTTCATCATTATTTTTCCCCTTGCCTCACTCAGAAATGTACCTCAATGTTTTCTCATTTCTTTTCTCCTCCTCACACTCCCATGCTGTATGTGTGAGAAAAATCACCACACAAAGCTTCCCTCCAGTCAATCCTTGGTTTAGTGCCCCTAGCCCTCCCTTTTCATCTCCTTTCTCAGCAGGCTTCCCACTCCAATGGTCAGGTAGGACCATTCGCCTCTTTCCCTCTAAAAAATGAAAAACTAATCTCCAAAAATACTGAAAAGTCTACTAAATATATTTAACAATGGTTTACAAATTATTTGACTCCAAGCAATGAAGGACAGTGATTGCTGTAAGATGGGAAACAAATATGATTCCTATGACGGCCCAGACCACTGCTCGAAAAAGTTCTCAGGTACAGAAAAAGCAGGAAGAATCATGGTGGAGCCCAGGAGTTTCGCTGTGATGTGGAGAAAGAGCCCAGAGTCCAACGAGCCAAAATAGAGTTTGCAGGACAGAACACTAGAGATGAGAGCTGTAGAGATAAATCTCAGGAGTCTTACAGAGGGCTGTCTTCAGTTTTCAGCTGAGGACTCATCAGTGCATGCCTTAGAGGAAACTAATCTAGGCTAGAAGGTAGACCATGCAAAAAGGATTAGAGGCGGCAATTGCTTATACAAGACTAGGAATAGTTCCTTCTGGCAACAGCCAAACCAACCAAAAATATTTTTAAAAGTTTGGGGGATGTTGTGTAAAGTACTCAGCAAGATCTTGTTTTAGGAAGAGGTGAAAACTAACCTTAAGCTAAATGCTGTTTTTCCCATCCTAAAAATGAAAGGAGGAGGAGGAGGAGAAAAAAACAAAACCAGAAAAAAATATTTCTGAGTATCAACCCCGTTATACAAAACAATTCAAGAATATTTAGAGGAAAATAAAATCAGCAAGCACTCAGATAAAATAAAAACGTCTCATATCTATTTTTTACAAAGGAAGATAGCCTATCATGAGGAAAAAAAGCAAATCAATAAAAACCGATCAACTATTGATACATGAAACACAAATTATGAAAGGAGCCAGACAGAAAGCTATGTACTGTTTGATTTCACTAATATACAGTTTTAGAAAATACAAGATCACCTATGGTGAAAAGTAGGTAAGTCATTTTCTGTGTACTGGAGTTGGGGCAGGGGACAGGAGGGAGGCATTTATTTGCCGTAACAACAATGTCGAGCGTAAACAGAGTTATACATGCTATGGTAAGGCATGGTCACCATGAACTCGATTGCCCTTTCTTATTAAGGATTTTATGTAAGTTCTGAGCAGTTATCAGCAATAATTGTTATTACACCCAACTGTTACTGGGTTGCAATATGACTACTCCCAAGAAATCCTCAAACCTTATATAAATTTGAGTGCACGTTACTTAAAACATGAAACAAAAGAACACGGCATTAGAGTAAATCCCTGGTGTCATAGGTCATCCTATCACAAAGCATCTTTTTCCCTTTAGCTAAGAGGGGATAATGTGACTTTTTTTCCAAAATCAAGAGAAGTGAAAACTTAGTATCTTTATCATTGCTTATGGATAAATGTGTGGACATGGTCCAGGTAAATATTTTGACAATCTAATTAAGAGTTTCTAAAATGCTTAAAATCATAGTTTCCAAAAATATAGCTTTAAATATACAGCATAATTATATGTAAGAAGCAGCAAGCTAACCTTGAAACACCTAAGTACTTTCTATTTACTGACTTTCCTGGATTTAAGTATCTCAAATTATGGTAGGATATAATGTCCTATGACACTGCATAGCTTTATGCATATATATATATATATATATATATATATGTATAATCTTCCACAACTAAATTTCATTATTGACTAGAGAATAGATTGTGTTTTATTTGAAATGTGTCTCAATAAAGATAACTGAAAACAGACCCTTAATAGCTTAAGTATATGTATACAAATATGTAAAATACATAATTATATGTGAATAATGTTATATTATTTGTGTAATAAAATTTATGATACATATTATAAGGTATTTAAAAATTATACAGGACTACCAAATAAAACTGTATCTTGATGTTGCTTCAGAGCCAACAAATGGATTTTGAGACAGCACACTATGTAACTGAAAAGATCAGTGAAAAGGACTAAGTAATTGGACCAGAAGTACTAATGATACTGTCATCAACTAAATTCTGATGGAAGAAACCTTGTGAAACGTTAGTGAGTTTAGCTATACGTAATAAATATGTGTTTCTATACTGTTGACAATACCCAACATAAATTATCTATCGAAACCTTCAAGGGAAGAAGCAGATTGAATAGAGAATAAAAGACTATGTACATTAAAAAGTAAAAGTTCAGGCTTCTACTGGACAGAAGTCAACATTTAAGTTGAGTTAGAATTCACACTAGTAATAAAATCTTCAGTTATCTAACTACCGTGTTTCGTTGAATGAGAAAAAGCGAAGTGAGCTGAATCTACGTATGAAAAATACAGCTGACTGGTAATCTGGCAAGGAATTATTTCCTAACTTCCACTGACAAGGTCCCAGTGGCAGTATCACATGCAATGTCAGAAATTCTATTACCTGGACAAACTGACGTCTTACCTAGAAATATTATGATGCAGTAGTAATATTTTGTGCCTAGTTATCATTACTAATTTTTAGCAGGAAACTTTAGCATCAAAAAAATCACTAACAGCATATGGAAGCCGACCTCTTCTTTTCATGTAGATAGCATTTTGTAACAGGAAACAGTGATAGGATATTGTCAACATCTTGTTCTGCCTACCTTTGTATTTCTGTAGCTCAATATAACCACATTTCTCCAAAGACTCATTCCGTTATTGAAAGGTAATGGTGGGAACCAACTTAAGAACATGTAAAATGTAAGATTTTTTAATCAATGAGAAGCTATTAATTTAACCAACCCTTCCTGTAATAATATTGAGACAGACTGTCTGCCTGTTTTTACATTATAGCTAGCTTTGCAATCTGTGTAGAATTTAATGAGGTGTATAATTTTTGTGAACTTATCGATTCTGAGAGATTCAAAGATTTTAATGCCACTGAACTTTAGTATCTTTACCTTTCATTTATCTTGTGTAAAGACAATAATATTTTAGTGCTGGCTGTTGACCTCTTTGTCCTGCTCTTAGTCTGCCTTAACTACTTGTCTCTAAACATTTATGGAAAACGTTTTTGAAAGAATACACAGTTTAGTCTGCTCCTCTCCCTATTAATAATTTTCCATATTCTATATTCAGTTATTACATAGTTTAATGAATTTACTCTCCTAGATTTGTGTATAAACCCATTACATCTTATTTATCTATACAAGAACCACACACTTCGTCCCTCGACAGTATCCTATGCTCTGGAAAATTAAGACAGCTTCTGGGTCATTTAAGACAGCATGCAATTCACAAGATGAAACTAGTATACCGACGTCGCTTTGTACTCATGGGGCCTTGGTTCCAGGAGCCCAAGCAGATACCAAAGTCCGTGGATGTTCAAATCTCTTATATAAAATGAGGTAGTACAGCCGGAGCTCCATGTGTGGGGACCGATCTGCATGAAAGACTGGACAAAAGTTATTTTCCTGGTTGTTGGAGTCCCCGGATGTGGAACACACAGCTACAGATACAGAGGACCGACTCTACTCTCCCTTAGTTTTGGTAATGTAAGAAATCTGATATGGTGAAATGATTGAGTAAATTATGTGAAAAAAAAATCTCATAACTGGAAAACTGGTTTCATAGCACTACATTTTGTGATTAACTACAGCATGGTATTAATGGCTATTTATCCAACACCAACCAGAGCACATTGGGAGTGTTTGCTCTAGTTTATAACAGATTATTTCAATTATGCAAGGATGATAGCTATATTTGCAAAATGATAACATTCAAGTTTTAATATACTCATTAAGTTATTCAAAGAAAGGCGCCTCAAATTCTCCTCAGAGGCAACCCAGAATCACAGTGGCTGCATGGTGTGTTTTTCCATCATGCTAGCCCTAAAATTCCCTAATGAGACAAGATCTTGCTGGTAATTAAAGGCAGAAACCAAACCAATTCTGCTTTTATTTAATTTTTATGTAAGGCAATCTGGGTACAATTTCATTTTAAGAAAAATATCAAGGTAGAAGAAAGGTTGTCTTCCTGCTTAAGGTTTTAAAACCTTTGGCTTAGTAAATATTGATACCTATTTTCATTCCTTGGAGATCCATCAATTAAAACTAGGGTAAGTAGTCCAGAACTGCTACTTTGATAATAGATGACCAAGAAACAAGAAAACCCACATCTACCTAATGGAGGGTTGATGGTTTTAATGTTTGTTTCCTACCTATCACCAAACATCCCCTCTCTATCCCTTATTGACTCAATCTGATCAATAGCCTTTAGTGTAGAACCTTGTCTAAGGCATTTTAAAAGTCAAAGTTCCATCTGCTCCTTGCTCTTTATGTGTCCAATTGTCTAAGTTTCCAGTATTACTTAGGCATATTTTTCCTTATAGATATTAGATTACTTTTACTCTAAAACAGCATTCTGTGACTTTATTATTGTATTATTTGCCAGGTGATAATTATGGAAGATTTCTTTAGTTGCCCAGGTTCCTTTTGGAAATAGTTGGTTAGGATTCACAGTGGCTACTCAATCTTATCATGAATATTACATCAAACTGTTCTAAGAAAATTGCCCTTGTCTTGATAATGTTTAAAAAAAAAGATGTATATGTAAAGGCTCTGGAAATTCAAAGGCAGGAAAGGTTATTTCCATTTTGGGAAGTCAGGAGTACTTCCTGGAAGAGGTGGCCTATTAGTGTTTAATCTAGATACCCTTTACCCCAAAATGAAATAGATCATGATCATTTATAAGTTCTCACTGTTTAGCATGCATCAGAATCCCTAAAGGGTTTGTTAAAACACAGGTTTCTGGACTCTACCCTCAGAATGTTACTCTAAGGTTTTGGGATGGGTTTTGAGAATTCCCTTTTCTATCAGGTTCCCAGGTGATGTTGCTCTTCTGGCTAACACAATTTGAGAACTATTAGTACGGAGGTAGACAATTTCAATTGGACTAAGCTATCAGCCTTTAATTCCTGAAGAAACAGACTTAACATTCCCAAATGAGCCTCTAATTTTCATCTTTACTGAGTATTTATTCTCAATTTCCTTGAAATTTGACATAGTTCTCTTCTGTCTGTTTCTTTTCTTTTGGCTTTGCTTTCATATTTTTTAATTATCATTTTTTTCCTAATTGCAGTTTTACTGCTTGTTCCATGGCAACCTATTCACCAATTCTGCTTTTCACTACAGGACCACAGATGATAGGTTAAGAAGAGAAAAAGAAATTATTTTCATTTTATGGTGGTATTAAATCACATGAAATACTACACTTAAAATGGATGTTTCTGATTACAATGGAAATATCCATTTGTCTTAGCCTGGTTTCCCCAGAAAGGAGAACGTGAAGCAAAGCATTAAGTGCTACTCCTTCATTATGGAATGCAGTCCAAGGAGTAGGAGTAACGGGGAGGAAGAGTGGCACAGACAGAGAGAGAGTCAGTAAGAGGATGTGTTTTCAGCCTGGCCAGCACTTGGGTATCAAGCACAAATCGCTCAGTCTCTCGGACTGTCTCCTGAGAGGTCTTATAAATGACCGCTTTTTAGGGCAGTCCATCAAAAAGAGGAAGAGAAAAGCATGTATTCACCAGTTCCTTTCTCCACTTGTCAAAGATGAGCCCCACAAGGCATTAAACTCCCTGTACGTCCTAACTGTGTACATGTGAGCACCACAGGGCTTGGCGTTCCATGCCTCATTGTCAGGAGGGAAGCGCCCATATTTGTATCCTCAGAAAGATGCTTAGAGCACATGGAGACCCCTAGGCTGGGACAGATAAAAATGACCAAATGTCCGAGAAACGGTCAAAACCAAAGGAATCTAAAGTGGTTCTTAACAGGTGATACTGTACTCATCGTAAACATTATCCTTGTTCCTTCTGCAGTGTTATGATGGTGTTGAACATTTTCTGGTTTTAAAATTCATTGGTTTCCTAGAAGTCAGGGCAGCAATCTCTCTTGACTCTGCTCTTATCTCTAGTGACTCCTTATCAATCTTTAATGCAGGGAGGGTATCTTTTTTGTGGGTGACTTCCATTACTTCCCACTTAAGTATTTGAAGCTAGCTGTATACTTGGCTGTCATCTCAGTTTTCACTTCTACTTTCTCATGATGAGTTCCATCTACTCACACCTTCAACTGACATCTATGCTTAATGCTCCAAAATGTATCTCATGGCCACATCATATTACTGGGCTGCAGACCATATATCTCATGGCATGCTTTCCATTCCTACCTGGATGTTCTGTAGGAACTGCAACATTTTCAAGTTTGAACAAATTATCACATTCCAGAATTTCTACTGTTTCTCCTCTATTTCTTAACATACCATCAGCCTTCCTCTTCCCCATCCAATCTCCTTGCATTCGTGATTTTTGTTTGTTTGTTTTTAATGTCTTGAATCTGTCTAGCCCTCTCCATCTGCCTGACAGCTATGTTTATGTGGGCCGCCATCATCTCTAGCTGGGTTTACTGCCACATGCTGCTAATTGAGTAACTCCCTTATAGCTTCCTCTTTATTCTACTGCTTAACATTTTTCAATTGTTCCCCATAGCCTTCAGAATCAAGAGAACACATCTTGGCATGTATCTGCATGATTGGCTTTTCGCTTACTTCTTCAGTTTAAGCACTCACTACTCCTGGAGAGTTGCCCTGAGCTGCATGCCAGGTCAAGCTAACTCATATTCACTTCCCTGAAGCTACCCGACTCTGACTTACTTTCAGGGTTTTTGGACTCCTTTTGCATGAACTAACATTAAATTCACTCTTAATCTGGTTCATGTTATCAACTCTTTAAATATTCAGCTTTTCTAAGAGGTCCCATTTTAACAGTCCTACCTCCAACCTGGACTTGTCATGTTTCTTTTGTTTTGTTTCCTCAAGCTATGCTGTGCTTACTCTAATCAAAGAATGCACATAGGCAATCTGTATTCTAATCTGCTGTTTACTTTTGCATTCCTGTATTTAAATCGTGAATTTCTTGATGGCTAGAACTGCCCTGAACACATCTTGCCTCATATTAAACAGTCAATGCATGTTTAAGTCAATAAATAATATTTACTGATGAAATAATTTGCTACATATGTTATGAGTTATCTTGTATTAATCATTTTTTTAGCTGAAGAAACTGAGTTTCAGAGCATATAAAGAAATAGCCCAAAGTCAAATAGCCAGTATGTGACAAAGCCAGATTCAGATTCAGGCATATCTGATTCCAGAATATTTGTCTTTAACACGGAGTTACATTATAGGTGCAAGGATTCAAATTCATCTCTGCCTCTTGCCAGATTAAGGTTTTACTTGACCCTTTTTAAAAGCTGTGTCTCAATCTGCCAAAATGGAAGAGAATATTTGATGGTTCTTTTAAGATTAATAAGCAAACATACCATACCAGCGGCAAGTTTATAAACATTTGTTATTGCTATTTTACTTATTTACCTAAATTTTAAAAATGTGAGCATGGAGAGTATAAAAAACATAGATCCCCGGTCTATCATAAATGAACCTAAAAATTCATAGGTCATCAGAATTTAATAGAACAGGAACCCTTGATTCTCCTAACTATATGGGAAATAAAAGCAATCCTATCATGAAATACTATATACATCAGAGGCGTTTTATTTGAAATTTCTAAGAAATTACTGTAGAGAAGTAATAGTAAGATGGAGAATCTTCAAAGCAATGGATCCTTTTAACTTCCTACCTATTGATGAACTGACAAAAACACGACCATATTACCTTTACCTGGGTTAAGTACCAAGCTGGGGAGCAGTGGACTAACATTTAAAATTGAAGACCTGAGGAGACCCACGTAAGGCAGGCTCGCACTTTTTGGCAAGACTGTTGGTCTTTATTCTCGGTATACTTTTCTTAGGAGAGCTGAATACATTTTACCGCTAGTGATTTTTAACAATAGCTTCTTTTGAGAGATAAAGGAGATGTGTGTGTTTATACATACATACATATATATACATACACATCGTCCAACAACATATAAGTGAAACGTATTTAACAAGCCCAATTTTCCTTCTAATTTAATAGTGCTCAATAAATGGAAAACCGTGCAGTCAGAATAATGAAAAGAGGACATAATTTATCTTATTCTGTTTGTGTCCTTTCTATGTTCTTTTGTCCTTTGATTGCACTGGTGGATAATATTATTTTGTTCCCAAGGAAATATGTCCCTTTGATTAGGTTGTAGATATTCTCTCATTTGTCACTGTTCTATCAAGCTATGCCATGTAACAGCAGGAACTCTTGATTATTTAATTGCTTGTAAGAACTCATTAAACCCGACTATCAATCATGGGACATATGGTAAACATCATCCAATGGCGTGAGACATTGTAGCAATGATCTGTCACTAGGGCAAACCCTTTTTTCAGCAATGCAGACTTTCGTTTAGTTGTCTGATCATTATTATTTTTAATTGATATTGATTTACAAGTCAGGGTTCATCTAGTTGCCTTAATCCACACTTTGAAGTTAATAATATAAGCATTTGTAATTTTATTAGAAACAAACTCAAATGAATCTTTTCTGCTTTATACCTGATTTTCCTCTATAATAATTGAATTTATTCTTTTACAAACAGTGCATAATAAATTTTGAAATCTATTGTTTTTCTCCTGATAGGATTCAAATGGTGCTCCTTAATAAATAGAGTTTACAAAGTCAATACCAATACTTGGTTATCATCAGTCACAGGGAAGCAGCATCTGTAGAGATTACTTTTCAAATGGTCCTTTCCAAATTAGAGAAAATCAAAACAGCTATTTTTCTAGGACTAAAACTGAACTTTAAAACTAGCGTATCTTCCATTAAGTGAGCATCATTATTAAAAATGTGTATTTACAGTGAACGTTTAGAAGTACCTAGCCCTCTATGTATTCAAGACTGGGATATACAGGTATCTTTAGGAATTCCGTGTAAAGATAAATTTAAAATAAAGTTCTAATTCATTTGCTCATGTCTTAGAAAAATATTCATCTAGTGGTTATCTAAATCAAGTGCACATAGAGGTAAGAAGAAAATAAAGCCTCAATCTCTCTCTTCACGTAGATTAATACACAATGAAGCCATTAGAAAATCCGAATTCTATCAGCCTTCAGAATTATGTACCAAAGAGGGGCACAAACATGTGGAAGAACTAGTTTAGATTCTAGTTGTGAACTTCAACACCTCCTGCAATGAATCTTTTCAACTGCTGCTTCAATTGCATACAATTCACTGTGGTTCCCCTGGTCCCCCTGGAGGGTATGAGAGATTAAAAGTTTCCCTCTTCCTCTGAGCAAAGAGCCAACAAACTGATTGTCGTGGGGGTGAATTTCAGAAGGTTGAAGACACTCATTCCTGTTATGAACGTGTCTGTGGTGAAGCTGGATTGATAGGTCTATAATATTATGACCCTCAGGTTGTCTCTATATATACAACAGCTACTTACTCCTTTCTGCAGCGGAATGACGTTGGATTGTATGTTGGTTGGTTTGAATTGGGTGACTACTGTAAGGACAGAAGCACCACAAGGGCAATCGTCTGGTCACACAATTTCACCCAGGAGGTTTAGAATTAAAATGTAGTAGGTGTTCAAGATTTGTAGTGTGAAAGAAGGAGTGGGTGAGGGAGTGAGTGAATGACTGTCGTGCACTTACACCTCAAAATGTTTCTTTGGGAAAAGTTTATTTTGGTTTTTTTTTTTTTGGAATTTTTAGTCAATATTCAGTTAATACTAAGGCTATTAATCATGTTGTTCTGTAATTTGCTAACATTTTACAAACAGTATCTCATTTAGTCACATGACAATTTAATATTGAGAGAATTGTTCTATGTGGTACACACTGTGGTAAATGCTGTACCCACATATGTCATGCAATTATTACTCCAAGTATATATGAAGTAGGTCCTATTTGTCCCATTTTCCAGTAAAGGCAACTGTGGTTTGGCGAGATTAAGCAACTTGTTTAAGGAGACACAACTGGTAAGTG
Organism: Vicugna pacos; assembly: GCF_048564905.1. Classification (NCBI taxonomy): domain Eukaryota; kingdom Metazoa; phylum Chordata; class Mammalia; order Artiodactyla; family Camelidae; genus Vicugna; species Vicugna pacos. The sequence goes on from NC_132993.1 coordinate 54,162,541, forward strand.
ATGGAGTCCATACTGGAATCCAAGTCTGCCCCACTCTTGAGTCTTCATTCAGTTCCATCTCTAGAGCCAGTAATCATGGCCCCCTTGTACTGCTCCTCTTTTTTTTTTCCCCACTCATTGCTAATTGCTTATAATACTTGTCCCCAGATTCCTTCTCAACATAGGGATCCCTGTAGGCACCGTCCCTTGGTTTGTGAGTAAAACCATTTCACCATTCATGTGTTATTCTAAATTAGTCATCACCACTAACAACACAGGCACAATTACATTTTTAAGTCAGACATACATAGAAACAAAGCAATTATAAACTGACTGAGAAGAAAAGGTAGTAAATCATGATATTGTGTGCAAAACTGTGAATGGATGATTTCTCCCACTTTCTCTGTAACATTAAAGATCCTGAATACACACAACAGATGGTGATGGTTTCTCAGCTCACACCAGGCCAGGGTTGAGTCTAAATAGTTTTCAACCCTGAAGGCCACTCAATCTTTATTCTTGTTACTGAGATGTGACTAAACACACCTCAAGAGCTTATTTTTCTTCGGTGTCTCTGGTTGCTGGGAAGAGCACTAGGATTTTTCTTCCTGGGGGTTGAGTCCTGAGTTTTTAAGAATTTTCTATTAATGCACATATGAAGTTATCACTACACGATTTAATGTCACCTGTCTGAAGCTTGTCCAGGCATTAATAAGGGTTCCTCACTTTGTACTCCTGCAGAACTTTGATCTTGTGACAATAGGATCACTTATACTTGTATAAACAGTTCGTACCTTTATATTTCTGCCACCCCCAGTAGACTCTGAACTCCCTGATGTTGATTTGTTTAAAAAGCCATATCTTACCTGTATTTGCACAAGTTATACAGTGTAAGTTTCATCTTGTAAATTCTAATGTTTAGTTGAATGTACACCTCTATTCTAGGACAGTCCACATTCCACTTTTTATTTCATCCTCTGATTATCAGCTTACATGCCTGATCTTCCTCCCTCTTCTTTAGACTGCCCACAGCACATACACTGGCAAGGCAACAAGCAAATGTTGACTAAAGTGAATGAAACCTATTCTCTCATCACTGGTCCATACATTCAATCTGTCAAAATTCTGAATATGTTACTTAAGTCAGTTACACATATGGCCCACAGTTCCCAGACATAACTTTTTGTTGATTGTTTAGAAGATTAGATAGCTAAAATTAAGAATCCTTGAATTGTTGGAGTAAATGATATGATCACTAGAAGTTAAGTAGCAGATCCTAATAAATCTGTATGGATTTCTCTGCTTGAAGCAAAGTTACCATTTACAGAGTCAAGAAAGCAACACTGCTATATGGAACCAGTGAAAATGACAGAAGGAATACAAGGAGGTCCTGTATTCACAGCACAGGCACTCCGTGATGCACTTGTCTTTTATGATTAATTTAGGCATTTTCACTAATAGATTCAAGGATAATTGCCAGATAAACAGCTGTGCTATCCCTGTAACAGGAGAGGAAATGAGTAAGGGATATTAAATAAGGAAAAATGTTGCTCAGGTGCATTAATCTGGAAAATGGAGCTCACTGTAAGACGTTCTGTCTTCCCTGGTATTTGGATTTAAAAATTAGAGTATTAAGGCATAAGGACATGACAGGGCATGATGAGAAGGAATAATCTCCTTATGAAACCAGTGATTATAATAATACAACTATTATGGGTGAATGAGTCTTGCCTTTTCATTATTCAGTCTTTTACTAAAACTTAGAATATACAGAAAAGGAAACGTTTAAAATAATTTTTCCAAAAATGTATAAATTCTGCATCAAAACCACATTTCAGAGAACATTAGGAATATTTTAAAAATCATAGCAGGTGTTCTTATTTTAACTCATTTTTTTATTCAGATAGGAATATCTGTGATTGTCCAAATGTAAGATGCTCAAGCCATCAGTGACTTCAAAATATTTTATAATGCAATTATTTGTATTTTAAAATAAACTCCTAGAAAATGCATATCCTATTTGTAAATCTGGAAGATATAATCAGTCAGTTTTATCAAATTTACTACATTTGATTTGATGCCAAATGTGCACAGACAATTGAATTCAGTAGTTGCCTTAATAAGTTAAGTAATATTATAGATGCTTTGGTAACGTTTATATAAAACTGTTTTCCTATTCTATTGGCTTGCTGGACTTTTCATGAGTTAGTGAGCCATTGTACTTTTAAAAATCTTTGCACATATAAACTATTAACTCAGGCCTTTATAGACTTAGTATATTGATGGGAACTGCATTATACTAATTTTATGACTTTCAGATAGGTTAATGCCAATGGGGTCAGCTCAAGAGTAATGAATACAATTTTAAAATACCAAGAAGCATGATTATTTTCATGCTGATATTGCTGTGGAAAAATACCAAAGAGGCTGTGAGATTATGCCACAAAGTATAGAAACAGTTCCAGGAAGTAAGTGCATAAACCCAGCTATGCAAGTGTACAGAAAAACCCATTAAAACCCATTAAAAGGACCCAAACTGTAGACAGAAGATAAAAAAAGGGTTGATCAGCTGCATCCATGAAGGCAATAGATTGTCCATTTATTAATTAAAAGTACATTTTTATATATTATGATGTGATAAATAGTTTGGCTGTATAGGTTAATTCCCTCAAATCTGTTCTGAGAGCTATTAGCACTGATCAATGATGCACTATGACATTTAACATTTATGACTGACAGTCTAAAGGAGTGCTGTACCTGTAGCTTTGCTTCTGGTATCTACATAGCAATTTAGTCTGGCTGTAGTTAATTGTGAAGTACTCCTAATACAAGCGGGACTATACCTGAAATAAGCATGTGAGCTTATGGCCGTGTGATTATATTCCAGAATCTTTTAAGAGATGTTGGGAAAATTTTTTGAGCTAGGTAAAGTTTTAAAAATCTACATAGAAAGAAAAAAAACTCATTGAAACAACACAAGTAAGAATATTTGTAGAAGCACTAAAAATAAACAAAATCAAACCCTGAGAATGTACAGTTTGTTATCCAGCAATAATATTTTAAAAACAATGATAAGAGAAAGAATTTTTCAGACATGAAGAAGCTGGAAGAACTCATAACCAGTAGAAATGTATTCAAATAGGTATCAAAGAAAGTCCTTCATGCAGAAAGAAAATGAACATATGGATCAATAAAAGGAATCAAGAGCATCAAAAATGGTAATTATATTGGGAAATATATAACATTTAAAATTTTTATACATTAGTAGATAATTTACTGTTTAGACAAAATAATAACAATATGGAGTTTATAACTTGTATATAGATGGAAAATGAATGACAAATTAGTGCAAAGGCTGGTGGTGGGGGGAGAAAAGGAAGGATATAGTTTCAAGGTGCTTTTACCATACTTGAAATGGTTTGGAATTACTTCAAGGTAAACTATAATAAGTATTAAAGATGTGTACTATAATTCTTAAAATAACCACTAAAATAGCCAAGATCTATAGCTAATAAGCCAATGTAAGAGAAAAAGGTAATCATAAAATACAATAAACCCTGAACGAACAAGAAAAAGAAGAAAAGAAGAGGACAAATAAATGAAACATTAAGGTGAGACTTAACAGTAACTATATCAATAATCAAATTAAATTTAAATGGTTAAAATATCCCAAATTAAAAAGATAGAGATTATCAGAATGGATGAAAAAACAATCTTCAACTACAGGCTACCTAAAAAGAATAAAATATATACATAAAGACACAAAGTAGCCAAATGTAAAAGGATGAAAAAATAAGTGACAAGCTAACACTAATATTAAGAAAGCTAGAATAACTGTAATATTAGACAAAGTCGATTTCAGAGCCAACATTATTACCAGGAACAAAGGGTCATTTCATAATGATAAAGGGATCAATTAATTAGAGGAGCAAAAAGAATTCCTAAGTGTTTATGGATCTAGCAGAAGTGCTTCAAAATACTTGGAACAAAAAGTGATAGAACTCAAGAAATAAAGACAAATTCCTAATCACAGTTGGTGAATTATTATCCCTCTCTCATAAATTGTAGAGGTAGACAAACTCAGTAAGGATATGAAAGACTTGAACAACACTATCAACCAACTTGACCTAATGGATATTTATATCTATCTATCCAACAACATTGGAACATCCACTTCTGCCAAGAGCACGCGGATAATTTACTAGGATATACTGTATTCTAAGCCATTAAACAAGTGTCATATTTCAAATAATCAATTATGTTTTCTAGTCACAAAGGAATTAGAAGTCAAAATAGAATGTTATCTGCAAAGTCCCAAATACTGGAAACTAAAAACAGTTTTAAATAACCCGTAAGATTAAGAGGAAGGTGAAGAGTAAAATTAGCATTTGTAAATAAATGAAAATAAAATAACAAATCAAAATTTGTGAAATGTAGTTACAACAGTACTTACAGGAAAATTTTAAGCACTTAATGCCAATATTAGGAAGGTCTCTAATCAATAACCTCAGCTTCTACCTTGAAAAACTGGAAAAAGAAGCCATGAAACCCAAAGTTAAGAGAGCAGAGAAATAAAAGAACAAGGATTAATGAAATAGAAAGCAGAAAAGCAATAGAGAAAAGCAATCCAACCAAATGTTTGTCCTTTGAGGAGATTCATAAAATTCATACACCTCTCCTCAACCGCCAAGTAAAACATGCAAAGAAGATGCAATTTAACCAATATGAAAAAATGAGACATGTTATAATATCACTCTAGATTCCATAGTTATGAAAAGGTTACCAAAGTATTATGAACAGTTTTACACCAACAAATTCTTTATCTTAGACGAAATGGACAAATTGCTTGAAAGACAAATGACTAGCTTATTCAAGATAAAATGGATAACCTGGGTTGCTTTAAAAATATTGCAGAGATTAAATTTATGGTTAAAATCTTCCCACAAAAAGAACTCAATGTCTAAATGGCTTCATTGACAAATTGCATCAAATATTTAAAGAAGAAACAACACTAAATTTGTCCAAAACCTTCTAGAAAACTGGAGAGAAGGATGTATTTCCTCACTCATTCCATGAAGCTAGCTGACTCTGATGCCAAATACACTACAAGAAAAGAAAACCACAGGTGAATAACCTTAATACAGACGCAGTAATTCTACACAAAATTTTAGCAAATTAAACCCGACATTATGTAGAGTGGATTATGTATCACAGCCAAGTGATTTTTATGACAGTAATGCAAATTTGACTTAACATTCGAAACTGAGTATGATTCACAACATGCATAACCAACAAAAAAGATAATCTCAAAAAATGTTACCCATCTCCCAAAGAAGTATTTGAAACATGACTTTAAAAGGCAGTAAGACAGACAGGGATAGAGGTGAGAAGCGTATCCCCAGCCTTGGAACAAACATCCATTCCTTAGCCAGCGCAGCGAAAGCACATCAAAGGAATCTCAAAATAATGTGTTCTTTTTTAATACTCATGTCAGAATTTCAGATCAACCTTTTTGACCCTTTAGACTTCCTCTATTACTAGTAGGACTGAAACTAAACAGAAGGCAGGCAGGGAAAGGTGGTGCACAGTTGTTTACAGAAATATAACACGTGATGGAACTATTATTAGATATGACAGTGATTACAAAAAACCAAGACTCATCTTTACGATAAGGTTACGAGTCTTGTAAAATGAAAACCTAAGTCATACAAGTTATTTCCAGGTTTGAAGCCATCAACTCACAAGCACAGTAACTGGATAAAAGCAACTGATACATGTTTCTGTCTAACTAACAGAACTCTGACTCGAGGTGCCATCCAGAAATCACCGGAATCGTAACATAGCATCTGAACTGATTATTAATGGCCTTATCTTAACCTGAATTAAAATTTTATTTCAAAAAATATGAAGATCCAGACATAGATACCTAAATAATTCTTGTTAATGGACCAATTTTACGTGACTGTTTAAATTTTTAGTGAACTAACACATGCCATTAAGCATAGGATTAAATGAGTAATAAAGCAAGCACATCACTACTCAGTAAAAATATAGAGAACTGGTGAACACACCAGAAGGCCACCTTAGGCCCTCCCAATCACTTTTCCTCTTTCCTGCCCAAAAGTATCCACTATCGCAATTGTTAACATTATTCATTTTGCTAGTTTTTGAACTATACATAAAATGGAACCATGTTATGTAACATTTGTGTCTCATTCATTTCCCTCAACGCTGTATTTGTAGAATTCATCCATTTTGTTGAGTGTAGCTGTGCAGGATTTTATTACTGCATAGTACTGCATTATGCACATCACCACTTATTTACCTAAGCTATAAATGAGACACTGGTTATGTAAGAGTTAGGGGCTGCTATAATAATGTTTCTATGAGTATTCTAATAGATTTCTTTCAGTGGCATGCCTATACCTTCATGTAGTGAAGTTGCTTTGGCAGAGTATCAATCTTGTCAACAAAGCAGAATTTGCTATACATTTTTAAAGGATATATTTGCTGGTAAATAATGATACCTGAATTTCTACAATAAGTGTTTCTTACATGTGACAAGTCAATGGTGGCATAAAGGATCGTCTTGAAGCCTGATTCACACAAAATGAAATATAAAGCTAAAATTAAAATTGTGCCTCTCCTAGAATCAAATAAGACTGTTGGAAACTGGGGGGACACCGCGTGGCAGAGTCAAGTCCTAAAGGCTACTTCCCATCAGCCAGGTAGGCTTAACACTGAGGTTCAGGCCATGATTCTAGAGATTCTGATACTCTATGTCCGAGGAACCCTGAAATTCTGTAGTTTTTAAAACAGATTATGATTAACATTAAGTATGATTCTCTTCCAGCTTATCTGCTTATTAGAAGAAACAATCAGGATCAGGGTGGGAAATTTAATAACCTTTTTTAATCTTGTTACAATATAATTAAAAAAAAAAAGGATATGGAAGAAGTGTTGAGCATCAGTCAAGTCTCACTCCATCACCTTTGAATGGTGTGAACTTGAGCCTAAGGTCCTTTGTCTCTAAAACGGGGTGCACAATATCACCCTTGGAGAATTGTTCTGCAGAGTCAAAGAGGGAGTGTGAAGACACCGAAGTAGATATTCCAATGACAGAAAGACAGAATTCTCAATTACTTCTTTTTGAATCATTTCTTCAGTATTCATTTCTGTCATAATACTCTAGCTTATCCCTAAAACCCTGGGCACAAAAATTCCCTCCATGGTGGACCTCAGGCTGTGTGTGGACTCTGACGGCACTTGCCATCATCAGGCTAACTGCCATTAAGACGTGTGGGAGTGTGATTCGAACAGAGCTGGACAGAGTTAAAAAAAAAAAAAAGAAATGTGAATTAGCCTTTGAGTGAATATTAGGACAAAGACCCTGATAAAAAGGGCACTAAGAGCTAGCGTTTTTCATATGCATCATGAACAACTGAAATAAATATTGGAGCTCCACTTGGCACATTTTTGGCATCACTTCTCCATACACTATCTCTAATGGGTACAGGGCATGGCCCTATTAGAATACCACAAGATGTTTTCATAGCACTGGGATGAAACTCAAGTAGGTTCTGAGTGTGGGTGAGAAGGACATTGTCAGCCAAGAAACAAAATGAAGAATTTATTTCTGTGAACTCATCAAGGAGTTTAAAATAGATCAACATTTATCTTTAATTCACACTCGATTATTTTTATTCATTTGATGTTTCTTATTTGGTATAATGTCACTCGGAATGACATCCTTACTTTTGATCATGATAATAGACAATTCCAAGCAAACCGGATGCAATCCTAATATTCTGTAACTAATACAATTTAAATTATATTACTTTAATATAATTAGTTGTATTTACATCTGGTAATGAGATAAATGAAGGTTTTTCACAGTATCATTAACTAACATCACTTGATTAACAATTTTCGTTAATCTGAATTGAGTAGCATTTAGGACTTTATATATGCACAATTTTTTTACTGCTTATTAAGTATCTATTTTGCAGTGTTTTATCAAGAGCTGGACATTTAATACTCTATTAAAGAAATGCTAGTTCATTTTGAAGTCTTTAGGAACATCCTAAGAATTGTAATATCTATTGAAATTTTAACAAAGATTTATTTATTTACTCTAGGGTATGTAGTGATTAAAGAAGAGTAATTACCCAACTTCAAAATTGAAATCTGATCTATAATTGGTTAGGGAAGAAAATCTGACAGAAAGGAAGAGGCAGAGATGAAAAGGAGAAAAAGATGTGTTCTGGTACACCACATCAGTCTGCAGTCAGATAAAGCCTGGACTGGAGGAGAAGCGAGGTCACTTTTCTGGCAATGATTTAATCAAATTTTCCTTTCTATTGCATTTGAATATATATTTTAGTCAAGGAAGTTTGATTCAGAATTTATTATAACTGGAAAATAGCTACAATAACTGAATATTGCCAGCAAATCATTAGTGTTGCAAATACAGCTCTGGAGATTATGGGTAGGAACCCTCAACCCAGTAGAGATATATTCACACACATTAACAGAGTAAATACTTAGAAGTTTTGATTGTAAGAGCTTTCCATTTTGACTTAAAACTGACATTCAATTGAGTATTTTCTGCGTCAGTGTTGGAAGGTGATAAATTTAACAAAAACACATTCTGGCAATGTAAGGCAGATAAAAGCAGGTTAAAAAAACAAAACAAAACAAAAGAATTCAGTACTTATATGGCCAATGAATGTTTCAAAGTGAAAAATTTACCAGTATAGTAGAATTGAAGTTTCCCAACAGTAATTTTTTTGTACTCGTAAAATTATTTTATACTGTTACGATACTTCTCATCAATGAAAACAAATTCCTGCTTATTGCCAAATCATAAAGACTATTTCACATATATGTGTTTCATCAGTTTCAACATATAACGTATCTATCAAGTGTGAAATTTGATTTTACCGTACTTACTTTACTGTGACTGTTTAATGCACACGGGTGGAAGACATGAGACTTCTGGCTGAGAGACAGGTTTTACTACTCATGGCACAGAAGTACCATGATCAGCACCTCTGCGTTTATTTCTCTTTCCCCCGAGTCCTCTATGAGTGACATGATTTGGCCCAGATAAATGCAGAACACACAGTGCAGATCTGTCATAACTCAGGGATTCTGAGCTTGGGGAATCTATCCTTTTTTGTTTAATTATGCAGTAAGCAAGCCTGCACCTGGTTGGGGGATGGGAGGTGGAAGGAGACATGAACATACTTCTTAAGGGCAGCAGCTGCCTGGACAACCTTGAGAAGCGACCCAAGTGAAAGAATGGTCATCCAACTTCTACCAGTTCACAAGAGCCAATATGCACATCTTGTTCCAAACCTACATTCAGTGAGGTCACCGCAGCAGCTGGAAATCAGCCATGGTAGGAGTACTTAAACCAGGGAAAGCAGCAAACGTTAAGCATCAGGGCTTTATTTTTCTACCCAGAGAAGGTCATTAAACATTTGCTAGCGTATCGCTCTTCCCCGGCTCTGTTGTTGCTATTTTTGGGATAGTACTTGAAAGGAGTGTATATTACACCTAACAGGTACCTATTCTACCCAGTTTTCAAAAGATGTCTGTGTATGTATAGCTGAGGGTGGGGGAGAGAACATAAGCATGAAACAGGAGTTCCAATTAAAGATCAGCTTAACAGTTGACATAAAATCTCCTATCTCAGAGGGACTCCAGGGGTATTCTATACGTTGAACCGGAAGAACAAAGATTCTGAAATTAGATGGAATGCTTACCTAAAAAGCAACCAACCACTATGGGAAAAAAAAATGTTTTCAAAACATCCATTATAGAAATGAAACTTAGATCAAATGAAAAAAATGGAGAAAGCCTACAACTGTAGATTTCAAGGTTTAATGCAGCCACTAAACCTTAGGGAAGGACTCAGCTTTCATTAACCCTTCAGGACACATTTGGAAGAGTTCCCAAGAGTGGAAACCGGATTTAAAAAATCATATTATTCTTTAAAAAATCATTATTCTTTCTGATAAAAGATATAAGGGCAACAAAAGTGTTAAACAAAATGTCAGCATTGTCTCCCAAATTATGTTAATGAGAAATTAACAAACTACTTTGAGAAGCTAAGATCATTTAGACCATTTCGTTCCATTAGTCTCAACCATCTATCACTTGGGTAATCCTACTTCATCTCCTAACCAAACTTTTAGCACCTGTGCTTTATTGACCACACCCCATCATCACCATTTACATTTGTCCAATGGCTCCTCACTGGATTATCCTAGGACGACCATCCAGGTTTCTTCAGACTATGCATCAGAATGCCCTGACTTGAAGCCAATTTTATTTTATTTCTTAGTTGATCAAATTGCTAGAGTTTTTGGAATTCAAAAGAGACTCTGTTCAAAAACCTTGATCTTTACAAAGGAAAGTATGATTTAGTAGTACATGGTACTAGAAAAAGAATTGTACTAGGAACTCAGCTCTCTCAGCAGAAAAGTCAGCCCTCTTTCCTTTCAATACATTTCTTTGAAGATCAGCTTGAATTTCTCAGGTCCTGGGGCTGTGAGCTTGTGGACAGCAGCTTGATGGTTTCTACTTTTAAAATCAATATTATTCCAATTTATGAACAGTTTAAGAAAATAAATTTCCAAGTGTGACCTGATCCATCTTCTTGGAAGAATTTGCATTCTTGACAATTCTACAGTGAGTCAGTAGGGGTAAGAAAACTGACATCTGCTGGTCTTAGTTTTGAAACAAGGGGGGACTCCTAAGCAAATCCCAATTCTTTAGGCTGCATTAATAAATGTAAACAGGATGTTTCAGCACAGAAAGCATAAAACTGCCTGATATATGCAAGGCATATCTTTAATGATGTTTAAAAAGGAGCTAAACATCTCCCTGGGAATTCCTAAAACACTTATCTTTTAGGCAGTTATTTAGCTTCCCAAGTCTTTGTTGTTTAACAAGCTGGAGAAAATAGGTCAGCTAATGTTATATTAATCAGTAAATTAATATTTTAATTTGATTTTCTTTCTAGTTAAAGTGCTTGCAGCTTTCCCCCTCTTTTTCTTCCTTCAGCTCTGATGTTAAGTGGTATCATTATCATATTGTACCTTGGGGTTGTGAGATAACAGGGTCCAGTGATAGCTCTATTCTTAGAAGAGTGGGAGGTTTATCATGCCACTTACACACTTAAAATGACACTCCATGGCTCCCGTGCCACAGACTCAAGAGCTGAGTCATAGGATTCTCCAAATTGTGCTTTTCAATTCATATTCTTAAATCATACCTTGCCAATCTGACTGGAAAATGCGTTTCTGCTTGGAAGAAATCCTATCTTTAGGAAAAAATCTTACTCAAAATATATGAACAATATAAACGTGGGTTTCAGATTCTAGTTCCTAGTTTTCTGTGGTAACTGACAATTCAACAAATGGTTAGATTGAAAGGATGTGATGGCCTATTCTTTGCAAGTGAATAAAGATCTACCCCAGTTTTATAGTAGAAATTTAACATAGGCTAGGTATTTTTATTTTCAATTTCTCAAAATAAAATCTACACCCTCCCCAAAACTCTGCCTTTGTTTTTGCTTGGTATATATTGAGGAACTAAAACATTCTAGGAGCCGGGTAATTTCATATGACATTGCTTCTGTGGTGCTATTAATTTTCTTTTCATAGCAGTCACCATAACGTTTTATATAGCACCCAGATTTGACATGATTAACAAGAGATTAGCCACGCTGCCTCAGAAGAGGGTATTTGAGGCTAGTGATAGAGAATGTTCCTCAAGCATGTAGATTAGTTTCCTGTACTCTTGAATCCTTCTTAGTGAAAGGTACAATCGCCCAATGTTTTGCTGCCTTGCTGAACATCAGCTGGAGTTTGGCACAAAGGATGCTAAACTAATTCACTGGTGCTGAAAGATACATAGGTATTAAAAACACTAAAGCAGTAAAATATAATTTCTAAGGATGTCCAGATGTTACAGTAAAATCTATCAGTAGAAACCTTGCCTATGATTGATCTACTTCCATTTTATAATACATTTTCATTCACCTATAAAATTTTGAGGCCCAGATATGTGGATCTACAAGTTATTCACATAAACTATAACATAATCTAATTATGTGAAACTCCAGTCAGGAAAAAAAAACCCTTAATTAGCTTAAATTAGTGCCCAATGCATTACTCCCACTGTGACCATTTCTGTTCCATGGTTCTCTGGTCTACATCAGGGAGAAACATCCCAATCACTTTGCTAACGTGGACAAAGCCATACATATAATTCTCTAAGAAATATTCATTTATAGTCTAAAATGAAGTGTATTTACTTATCTTATATAACTCTGTCATATAGTTGTAATATTTTAACATTCTTATTTTTGTTGTTTATCCTATTGTTGTAAATTTTAGAAATTACACATACAGAATTTTAACTATGCAGAACTCATGTAAAATGTATCTGGTCAGATATTTTATTCAGTCTAGTTAAGTCTTTCACTACACCTTGCTTTTGACAGCAACATTTTGAATGAAAAGAGAATGTTAATGTATGCACAGGAAGTCAAATATTGCTACTTTATTTTAAAGAGTACAGAAATACAGATTCATATACACTGACCAAAAATGATAAGTAACTTAGAGAAAGGATAGAGAAACTAGTTTGCATTTATGAACCATGAACTGTGCACCAGGTCCTCTGCTTGTTGTATGTAACAATGATCACAAAAAACCTTATATTTACTGAATGCTTATATGTGGGCTACCATTCCAAGTATTTTACATATTAGCTTACTTAATTCTCACAATCCTATGGATGGGGTACTACTTATTCCCATTATACAAATGAGTCACCCAAAGGCAAGTGGTTAAACAACCGGTTTGAAGTCTAAACAAGTATAAGGTATTGTTGGGATTAGATCACTGTTACTTAACTGTTTCTCTTTTTTAAAATAACTTAACTAATCAGGTCAGTCGAGAGGAAAGAGAAGTTAGTATAATTAAAAAACCTAATAGCTTATCCCTAAGTCTTTTCAACTCTCTTCCTCACAATTCAAGACTATCTCACAAATAGTTTTATTACTCAGGTTTGGGTTATGTGTCTATTACTGGGTGACACTTTCAAATGTGATGAAAGAACAGGTCACCTCATCAGTTGGACTCTCTCTTCGAGGGCTTTCCTGAGGCAGTATCTGTAAGAATTGAGTCTGGGTGAAGAAAACTATTCAAATTTATTCATCAAAGAGGTTCACAGGAGTTTGGAGAGGTTCAAAGAACAATTCATGGAAATGGTGACATGGGAAATGAGTGTCAGAGAATGAAGAGAACTTTATAAATCAGGTAAATAAAACCACAGTAAGAGACAGTCCCTAACCTCACTGAGTCTACTCTGTAAGTGAAAATAATTGTGCTTAAATTGTGCCACATACCATTAAAGAAAAAGTCAGAGGAAATAGGGAAATCTCACTTAGTTTTGAGCTTAGGGAAGTTTTTCCTAAAGAAGTTGCAGAGAGGAGTTTATGGCAAACTAAAAACATGGACATAACACTAAGAAAAATAATTTTTTAAATGTATGTCTAACATATAAAGAAGTATAACCTTTGAAGCTAGATAGAAGAACACAAGTTTCTACAGAAATAAGCAGTCCCTGTCTTTGGTGGGTATCTAGGAAAACGTTTTCCACAGAACAAGATAGTGGGCCTGGTGGCTTTGGCTCATGTTAGGACATAATAGGACAAAACAAAACAGTGCTCCCTAGAAAGTTCTAACCACAAGCTTCTACTCAGTGTGTTCAGAGGATTCTTCCTATCTGTGATCTTCAGTAAGTATCGAGTGAAAACCTGAAGTTATAGTCCTGGGTTGAGAGGCCCTATTTTCCACAACTCAACATCAATTCTCCATGGAGGAATGCACTTCAAATTCAAGAAGCAAAGGGTACCACAGTTAAATCTCCAAGAAACATGAATTGGAACTAAAAAGAAAAAAAAAAAAACCCTAAGACCTCAAGCCACCTAAGAATTAGCAAACTCTTTGAACTACACATTTAAACCCACAAAATATACAGACAGTTGCACCAAATACAGAATGTGCTATGAATATTTTTACGTATGTGTAAAGAAATAAAAGGGACTGAAAATATTAGGAAAAACAACTAATTATCAAAAGTTAATCAGATTTTTAAACAGCTCCATTTGTAATGTCTCCAAATGAAAAATATAATAATTAACGTTTGAAACACAATAGATGGGTTCAACAGATTAGATGCTGCTGAAGAAAGATTTAGTGGATTTTGAGTAAATGCCCTAAAAAGACCTTTAAACCAGAAAGTACCAAAGTCTAGGAAAAACACACTTTTAATGAATTTTAAGGGAAATTTCCCAAGATACCTCAATTAAACAAAATCCTGAATTAAAACTAGAATACAGAGCTTACAGCAGCTGTGAAAAGCAGAGCAGCTGATGAAAAAACCATATTAGTCCTGCAAGATGGAGTCAGCCTTGATGCAACTGCTGGAAGGAAGAGGTAAAGTGATGCCCACAAACAGTGCCCTTGAAGAGAATCAGAGCATTTCCATGTTGGCTGCATCCTCTTGGTTCTTGATAGAGGTAAATACAAATTCTCCCTGCAGGAAAGGTTTCCCAATTTAGGTCTTGATAATACCCAATGATTAAAATAAGTAAAGAGTTCACATTGAAACCTCACAAAACATAGAAAAAGATGAATTGTTGCCAGTAGACAGAAGTAGAGAAGGATGGATAGGAGGAACACAGAGGATTTGTAGAGCAGCAAAACTACTGTGTGTGATACTATAATGGTGGAGACATGTCACTCTACATTTGACCAAACCCACAGAATGTACAAAGAATGGCCTCTAATGTAAGTTCTGGACTTTGATACGTGTCAGCGTAGGTTCATCAATCATAACAAACATACAATCCAGGAGGGGGATTTATAATGGAGGAGCCTAAGTGTGGGACCATGGGGTAGGTAAGAAATCTGTTCCTTCTTCTCAATTCTGCTGTGAACCTAAAATTGCTCTAAAAAGTAATCTATTAAAAACAATTACCAAGCACACAATGAAGAAGCTAGCAGTTATGTCCCCAAAGATTTTTATGTCCCCCAAAGATTTTTGTGATGAAATTAACAAATGGAGAAAATGAAACAATGTCTAAAGAAAATATGTGAAGAACTAGAAGATGGAGTCTCCAAAATGAACAAGCAAGATGGCACTATGCAAAGTGACCAGGTAAATTTGAAGATGAACAAATTTAAATTTGTAGGAGAGAAAGGGGTTAAAATGCAGATTAGACACAGATGAGAATCCTGTCACTTAGGTTGTTTCCATGCCTTGGCTACTGTGAATTATGTTGCAATGAGTGTGGGCATACAGATATCTCTAAGATAATGCTTTCATTTCCTCTAGGTATATACCTAGAAATAACATATATATAGTAGCTAAGACATGGAAGCAACCTAAATGTCCATCAACAGATGACTGGATCAAGAAGCTGTGATGTATTTAAACAATGGAATACTATTCTGCCATAAAAAATAAAAAACACCATTTGAAGAAACATGAATAGACCTAGAGATTGTCATTCTAAGTGAAGTAAGCCAGAAAGAGAAAGAAAAATACCGTATGGTATCACACATATGCCGACTGAAAAAAAGAAAAAAAGGATTCTGTGAACTCATTTACAAAACAGAATCAGATTCACAGACATAGTAAACAATCTTATGGCTACTGGGGAAATGACTGGAACACTGCATTGTATACCAGAAACTGACACATTGTAATTGACTGTACTTCAATAAAAAGTAAATAAATTTTAGAATGAGCTTGTGATTTTCACAAAATAAAATAAAATATAAAATAAAATAACTCCTATATTACACCAGTTAACCCTTTCAACAGCCCAAAGATGGGAGTAACAGTTTACCCACCCACTTCCCAGATAAGGTAACAGAAGCCATGAAAGGTCAACTAATTTTCCTAGAGGTATACAGCATTTAGATGGTAAAACAAGAACGAGAACTCAGGTGGTCTGGTACCAGAGTCTGCTCTCCTGCAAGATATGTTACCTGTCAAAGGAGTGCTCTGTTTCTATGGCACCAGAATCCTCAATAATGAAATTAGGAGTATACCCACAGTGCAAGTGAGCCCTGCTGGCTGACAGGACAGTTCATCTCGGCATCTGCATAGATTATTATCTCTGCAGCACAGATTTCCAGTTCCCACCTCACTAACAAAAAGTTATGATGCATTAATCAGCATGTTAATTTATTAACTACACAAATACATCATTCTACTAATAGAATATCTGGGCTGTGGTGTAAGGTGCCTGTTTTTTAGTTTCTGATATCTTGGGGGGTAATTATGAATTATGTGGTTGTTTGATAGTCATGAAATCAAAGTGAATGCAGTTAGATATTACTGAGGGATATTTTATCCAAGATGTAGATAAACAGATGAAAATCTATTGATAGAGAACATCGATCCATCCACTGCAATGCTTTTTCAAGTGTCTAGGCATTAACTTAGAATTTCAACTGTAAGGTCAAACATTTTCTGACACTCAAGGTTAAATTCCCTGGCAGTTCATCCTGTATCTCCAGGACACAGCTTAGTGTCCAGCATAAGGTAGATGCTCCATTAACTATTTGTTGATTTACTCCCATGTTCTCCCTCGTTTTTCTTCCCATCTTATGATTTCTAGATCCCCTTCAGTCTTGCCTCTCTTTGTACTGCCTTTCAATTGAGTAACACATCTTTTCTTCCTTTGGGAACCAAACCTTGACAGTAAGTTGTAATTTTGTACACATACATAATTAAAATAATACTCTGCCTTCTAGACTCCACTGTCACTTGCATAGATGTTGCTGTCCATCACCAGCTTCCCACTAAGCACGTGTTAGTCATTCACTTTTAGGATCTGGTTCTTCTTGTCTGCTAAGTATTCATTTTAAGGCATTTAAGTCATGCCTTATAAAGGGGACTATCCATTTGGTAGCCAGAGTTTTACAGCTCCTCAGAGAACCAATGAGAAAATGGCAATGAGATTCATGGGCGAAGAAAAAAAGTTTGAGAGGGTGGCCACGGGGAGTTGAGATTAAGAGGAGGGGAGGCCAGTGTGAAGCCAGGATAGAGAGGCACTGAGGCAGAATCTTGCATTCAAAATAGAAATGGGATTAAACCAGAGAAGCAAGTATTTCTACAAGTCTGAGGGCCTTGCTCTGGGCCTAGAAAGGACTTCAGAAGGATTATTAATATAATGCCTGTTACCTAGTTAGTGGTCATAAGTACTTGTCTAACAAATCAATGATTAAGAATTGGAGGGTTGAACATAGGAAAAAGTGCATCATAATCAAGCATGAACATTCAGAGGCAAGGTGAAGCAGAGAAAGATGACACAGCATTTGACTTGGAACGAATGCCCAAATCATCAAGGGCTGAGAAGTATACTGCACTTTATCTAGGATGAAATACAGTTCAGCGGCCAAAGTCCCTCGTGGTTAGTAAAGTGAGGTTACTTGACATTACAGGTAACCTGACTGAAACTACAGGTCAAGACTTTCATTTCATCTCTTGGGCCCAAACTTGTTCTTAGGCCAAAGCAACACTTGTTTCTCAATTCTACAACAACTTTTTGATCTGAATCAGGCTATGCTCGGCAGGTCCTTGCACCCCCACAATCAGAAAGTGTATCCTTTACTGTGCTTTAATTCAAAACAAAGTAAAGTTTGAGTGGGGCAAATGTAAAGGTCCTTCCAGCCGCACAGTGATGTGTGTCCCACATTCCAGAGAGCTGTATTCTACACAGCTCATTCAGTAGACACCTAGGCACATGGACGGAATTCTTTAAAATCTGTTGTGCAAAGGTATTAACACGGAAGATAAAGGATCTATTTAAGACTATGGACTCTGAGTGATCTGAAAAATCTATTTGGAAACTATGTTTTGATATGGTAATTTTTGTTCTCCAAGGGGAAAAAAAAAAAGAGGTACTGTTGTGTTAGCCATTTAAAAAATAACATTAAATTTGATACTAAAATTCCCTATTTCCTGACTTCTGGATCACTCTTGGAATAATGTTTAAAAATATCCTCGTAGTTTCATTTGTGGTCTCAAAAAGTGTTTGACTCACTGAGGTTGAATGTCAGGTAATTCCATTTAATGTTCAGTTTTCAAAGAGAACAGGAGGAGAAAGATTTAGATGAAAAGTAGAGTGTGTGACCTTAGAAATGTATTTATAAGGTCTGACTGCAGCGGCCAAAAATAATAACCATTGAACCTAGTGAATAATTTAAGGCCAATGAGCTAACAGTGATCTTTGCAATGGGATATTAATACGTAAATATTTTAGTCAGCTTTTTCACACCCAACATAAAAATGCCTTGTATTTTATCTACAATCTCAGTCTAGGTGAAATTTCTGAGAGATTCTGTATTCTCACTGAAGTCTTTATATACACATTCACACATTATAATTAAATGATTTTACTACCCAAATACATTCAAGGGAAGAAAACTGTATTTTCTAAAATATGCAGGGATAATTCTTAAGGCCCTGTTTCATTTTAGACGTTGGGGCAGTGCTGTAAAAGGTTTGGTTCCTTTATCTGGATCTATTTGCTATGATAGTGTGGTTTATTGAAGATTAGAATCATTTGCTTTTTTAACCAATACTTAACCTAGAAAAATATTACGACAATTGGTCAACCAATATAAATATTTGTGAGTTTACAAAAGTGCATTTGCTATCCACGTATCTATAATGTGTCGATAAATCTCCATATAATTATATCCATATGCGAACTAGTATGTGTTGTTAATCCCTTTGTGTTTCTTTGATGGTTAATAAACCAAAGCAATGGCTCTGGCTTTCAGACAAATGATTTATTTTTCCCCAATGTTTTGACTCACTAGTTATATTAACGTAGGGCTATCTGCTAGAAATTTAAAGTCTGTTTTGACATTTAATGTCGGAAAGGGAAAGAAAACTGGAAGGGGCATTACTGAGTCTTAATTCAGAGGCTTAATTTCTGGCCCTGCTCACCCACACCTTGAGCAAGCACATCATTTTATCAGTCTCAGTTCATTTCTCTCACCTTAGATGTGACTGTGTGTCTGGCTAATTGATAAGGCCCCTCAAGTTGCAATCATGAATGAGTAAACTGACTGAAACTGAGTCCCCCAAATATTATTGAAAAATACAATCTCATTTTAATGGCTGTTTAAAAACAATGTAGTGAGTCTAAGAGTAGCATTATGTAGGTTTTTCTTCTGCCATGTTGTTTATATCCTTTTGCAAAGTATGGATTTTCATTGTCCACAAACTGAGATGCATATAAAATGCAACCATCTTCATTTAAATCCTTAATACAATTTCAGACTATTCCAAGTCCAAGTAGAGGAAAAGTCTGTAATTGATTGAAAATTTTGCACTCTAATAGTTTTCTCTGTACCCAGCTAAATTCTTGGCTAAAATAGAGTCCAGGCACTAGTGCAGGGAAGTGTCTGCTGAACTGTTTCTATACTTGAGCACCAACTGGAATTGCTCAAGCTATCTGCATCATCTGTTTGGTGTCCCGTCATCGAGTTCTCAAAGGTCATAAACTCTTTCTCAGTCTTTCACAGTTCCTCATGTCCACCAACTCTCCTCTCCTTTGATACCTCTCAGAGGAACAGAATATATTCTGAGCATTCTGTAAAGCTGGTTGGCAGATGCAAGAAAGTAGGAGGGTTGTTTCAACCCACCCCTGATGAGGTACCTGATCACCACATCGATTCTCCAGCTGCTGTCCTACATCTGGGTGTCCTCACAACTCTGCAAGACTTGTCATATCCCCGTGCTTGCTCTGGGACCCAGGGTCTACATTTTCATTCTCTTTAGGTCTCCCAGGTAACTGAGGCTTCCATTTTCCTTCCTGCCTGAAAACTAGAGCTTGGAGGGGAGGGCAAGTTAGAGGTAACTTATCAAGGCTCCACTAGTGTCTAAGTTTTATTCTTTCCTTCAAATAGTTCTTTCTTTCAACATGGAACATTCACCTCTTTTTGTTAGTTCGGCTTTCCATCTAATGTATTTTCAATCTCTTTGTGTATCTTTCAGGTCTTAGCCTTTTGAAACTCAAAAAAAAACTAGTCTCTTGTCATCAAAGCCTTTTCTCTCAAAGTTAGAGCATCTTTCTTGAATTTCAAAGATTACTTTTTGAATCCAAAATCAAATCATTTGACTTCTTATTTCTCCCTGAACGTCTGTGCGTCTTCCACCTTTCCCTTTGGCAATACACACTGCTGAGTGACGAGAATAGCCTGTGATAACCATGAGCTCTGTGTCACACTTGAGCAGCTCAAAAAAAGGTACCACCCTTGGGTGGATGCAACAGAAATCACCCAATGTCTGCATGGATTTGTCCTCTGGATACAAGAGTTGACAATGGCTTCTATTTGAGGGAGGGGCAGGGGTTTGATCCTGGGGGCAACAGCCTTGGTAACAAAAAGTAAAGTTGCTTTTAATCAGAATGGCTGCAATCTGGTGGACCTAGCATTCCCCCCACCCCAAAACCATATCCAAAGATTCTGTTCATCCATCAAAGTTTTAAAGGGAAATGAAGGGATAATCTAGGTTAGGACCCAGGGAGGCCTCGGAGACGTCAGCTTTTCTGTGAACAAGAGGCAGGGGTTGGGGGGAGGGTGGTGGTGTGGCCCACCTTCCTGTCCCCTTCCTTCCTTCCTGTCAGTGTAGCCCTATGTCAGGGTGCATGGCCTGGTCTGGGTGCTGACTGGTTTCTGCTCATTTTGACCCCTGTGTTGGATGCCCTTTTGCAGGGCTCTGTAGAGAGATAAAAATTGCCATTTTAGGGACAAAGTGCAAGGGGGAAAGCACTCCCAGAAGTACTTCTCAAACTTACCCTACCTCTGTATTTGGTCAAGGAAAGGTTAACTTGTTATTATAATACAAGCAGTAGCATAACGTGATAAGGAACACACTTCAGTAAACCATGTCATATAAAAAAATAAGTCTAATTCATTTTAATGAATGGACCCACAAAGAGGGAAATTTATACAAACCCCACACTGTCAATTGCTTACATCCATTAAATCAGTGCAGTCAAATTTAAATGGTGCTCAGAGTATTACTTTCCTGTCCTCTTATTCCCCATTGTTCAAGAATTCTTGTGGTCTGATTTGGTCACACTTGTCAAAACCCATCTGCCAATGCTGACTAGATTTAAAAAACAAACGAATCTCTTTTCATTATTTTTTAGTGTATGTGGTGTTAATATCTGGGAAACGTACATCATTAAGAATGCATCTAATATGATTAAGCAAGGAATTCTGAAGCCAAACGCAAGCAATATTTACAACTCTTGTGTAAAGTTATGCACCTCATAAATATATCACAAACTCTATCTTACTTTCCTAATGTACAGTTTTAAAAAATGAAACATGGGCTTCAGATATGCTCTTTGAGAGTGTGCTATTAGGACAAATACTTCAACCAATATATAGATCAAAGTAATTCATATAGGATTTTCTTTTATTGATTATCAATCCATTTTATTTGAACAGCCCTGACTAAGATCAAAATCACTTTGCAAGAATGATTGTAAACCTGATAAAGTAGTAGCACCAGAACACTGCCCTACTTTCAAAGTATATTTGAGAAGTGAAAGCAAATCAATAGTAATTATCGAAACCAAAATGTATTATCTTTTCTTATTAATACTGCAATTGTAAAAAATGTCATGCAGCTACGAAGATTTTTTTAAAGAACACAAGTCTATTAACTAATAGTGTTCAAAGTATGTTATTCTACTAATTTGCAGAAGCCAACTTCAATCTTTGTTAAGTGAGAGGAGGGTTGTAAAAACAAAGCAGAAGACACAAAAAGGAAGATTTTTTTTTAAAGATCATGATAATCTATTAACTAAATGTGTTCAAAGTATGTCATTCTACTAATATGAAGATAAAAAATGTAACAAATGAGTTTGAAAAATACTTTGCAGTTGTTCTAATGCTTTTCACTATTAGAGAAGTAATAAACTATCTATTTTAAAGGACATTAATTATAGGATATAAATAAAGGTCCATCAACATGTGACTCTATTGAAGACATATTGACTAACTCAAGACAGTGGATTAGCATCATTTAACTTTCTCGAAAATTTCAAAACCATGTATTTCTACATCCTTACTAGCAATTGATTGCAATCAGTTGAATCAGTAGTTTATGTTCATTTCCTTTCATTTGCTATCATTTTACACAGGGGAGTATCTGCATTTGCATTGTATTCCTGACATAAGTAAAACCCACTGCAAAATTCATACCCTAATGTACTAGTAAATTTCAGCACTTCCTCCGGTAAATCATCCTTTACACAGGAATGTTAACTCTAAGAATCTTGCTTTAACAGTAATCCAAGGATAATTCCTTTAAAAATAGTTACCTAAAGGAATTAAAAAATAAAACTTAGCAGTTAGAAGAATTGTACTGTTTCTTACTAAAATATTAATCTCTAGGTGAGGGGGTGGGTAGAAATAGACAAAACTATAGATTAAAGAGTGCATTAAGGTATTCATTAAAAAGCATTTAGTGAAACAACCAGAATCTCAAACACAAACCCACTCTATAATTCTAGTCTCACTGCCTGGTCTAATGCAATGCTGTGGACAGGACTGAGGTGATGAAGAGGAAGTGTCTACACCACATACTGAGCCAGAGGAAAGCACCTCGCCTTCACTTGCCTTCGTTTAGGACCTCCCACAACACAGCAGATGTTCGCCGCTCTCAACTATTTTATTATTTTCTTAATTTTTGCTGTTATATTTAATGGAGGTATCCTATTTTTCTGCATGAAATATGAGAGTAACTGCTTTGTGCCTTATTAAAGCACATTTATTGTTCTAGGTATCTGGAGCCAGAGTTGTCTTTTTATGTCAAAGGGCTTATGAGAAGGATCTAAAAGTTACTATGTTCTACGGAGGGAGAGTTGTTCTTTGTGTGCATATATTGTGCTAGTGAAAATAAACAGAATTCTTGTTATACAGTCTAATTTGTAACACTGCAATGTTCAATTCATGTTTTTTAATTGAACCCGGTTCATACAAAAACTTTACTCCATAGTCTTTTTCTGTCTGTTTTGTCTTGGGTCTACACTAAGTATATGAAATGAACGTGGCTGTGTCTTTACATTTACATGTTAGTATCATGTCTTGCTCATTTTGAATATGCTTTTCTGTTCCATCTTATCGAGGAATCACTTGTAAGATAAACTGGCAAGTCTAGAGCATCTGAACATCCATTTGGTTTAGCTGCCCTGCCCAGATTTTCACCTCTAGTAAACAAAGCAGTGTTTGCTTCTCAGCCTGTGCTTGGCCAGCTCCAGTGAGAGGGCACTCACCATGCTAGGTTCTAAAACATCTGGTTCCTACCTTGAACATCCCTGAGGATGGCTTAATGTGCTTTCTTATACTGAACAATCATCTAGACACTAGAAAATTCTAGGCAATGACTCTTGTTCCTTCACCTGAATCCCTTAAGAACACATTTCATCTTTCTCACATGGCATATTTTCAGGTGTTTAAGAACAATTTTTTCACCCCCTCTGAATCTTTTCTTGATCAGACTAAGTATTCCCAGCTCTTTCAAAAGTCCCTCATCTAAAATGGCTTAAAAATTTCCTCCATCATCCACTGTATCTGCCACACTGTTACTTCCTATTCTTGCTCTACTTTGTCAGTCTTAGTTCCTCAATGTGTCACCAAGACACACACAGGACGTAATAGATGTGCAGTACCACAACAACTGTAACACCAGCTTCACATTTTCATTACTCCGCTGTAACTGAAAGCATTGTTAAATCATAGTATGATTTTCTGAAGCCCTATCCTTCAGCTGAGCTTCTGTTGTCTTTCTAAAGACCCTCTCTTTTTATGGCTGTTATAACTAAACTGTATCTCCTATCTGATTTAAAGTGCCTTGTACTCAGGAAGCTAACTCCATCATTTTTCTGGGGCAGTTAATGCTCATTAAGAGAGTCTACTTTTATTCCTATTAAATACCATCTTAAGAAACTCAGCAGCATGTTGATCTAAAATAAAGTCATACCTAATGACAATTCAACTGAAGAAGGACTGAATAGCTAGGAAGTACTCGTCAATTTTCCTCATTTCTCAAAATGCCAATTCAGTTTGAGGAAGTCCACTGGTAGGGTAGTAAGTCTAGCAACACAAAACTCAACAGTCCGTTATTCTGTTTGGTTGTAAGTAAAATAACTTGAATTCACTTTCTTCATAGAATTTTACTTTTGCTATGTACGTCAATGTGAATGTCAGTTACATGCAGTAGAAAAACAGGTAATACAGAATGATCAGTACA
The DNA here is from genome assembly GCF_048564905.1 of Vicugna pacos. Lineage (NCBI taxonomy): Eukaryota > Metazoa > Chordata > Mammalia > Artiodactyla > Camelidae > Vicugna > Vicugna pacos. Next base: position 54,186,898 of record NC_132993.1, read on the forward strand.
AATGGGTGCAGAGCAAAGTTGAATGTCCTCCCCTTCCCTAGTCCTTTTGCGTGAGAGGGGGAAAATGTTTATTATACTTTTTCAGTGGGGGAGAGAAGTATGTTTGGCTCAAGATATAGGAGGCTTTTGGGTGGAGCTCTGAGGAGAAAATGGTAAATTATACTTAATAAGGTAACAATGGTATACATAACACAGCAATCAGACAAATCAAAGATGTATTCCAGGCAGCAGCAAGCTTTTTCTGTAAAGAGCCAGACAGTAAATTTCTCAGATTTGTGGGCCATCCTATCTCTGACACAACTACTCAACTCTGCCTTTGTTTCAATAAAGCAGCCATACACAATGCCTAAAGGAATAGGTGAGGCTGTGCTCCAATCAAGTTTTATTTATAAGCAGGCATTGCTTGGATATGGTCTGTGGGTTATAGTCTTAACCCTGATGTAGCTGATTTTATTATCAGAAAAATGTTTCAATACTTTCAAGTATAGCTTCATTGGTAGAGTACTTCATTCTACCTGAATATGGTTCGGATTCCATAAAAGCCAAGAAAAATCCTTGGCTCATTAATGCTGCCACGTAAGATATAACCATGTGTCTTACATGTGAATTATAATGTGACAACCACCCTTTTGTTTTCTAGAATGAAGCGTGGGCTGAATCCTCTTTTGGAAAACAGAGCTCAAATTATGCTCTATTCTTAATGAAAACTCTTTTAGCTTTTTATGTATTTTATCTCCTCTTTTTTCAGTAGAATTACTAATTTTCTTCTTTTTATTAAGACCAGATGAAGAATAATCCTTACATTATTCTTCAACAATTAAAAGAAAAATAATTTGATTAAACTTTTATTCTCGAGGAGATAAGATGTTAGTAGACAGTACAGCTGAGCCTTGAACGACATGAGGGTTTGGGGGCTGACAATCTGCAGAGTGAAAAATTCACATGATTTTACAATTGGCGTGTGTATCTGCAGTTCTGCATCTGCGTAGGTAACCAGCCATGGATACTGCAGTGCTACAATATGTACTTACTGAAAAAGAGTGCCTCTAAGTGGACCCATGCAGCTCAAACCTGCATTGTTCAAGGGTCAACTGCATTTAACATCTCTACAGCAACAGTAGTTCTTAATTCAAATCTCGTATTTTATTCTGAAGAACACATATTAGTGCATAGAGAGTATATTGATTAATTCGATTTTCCCGTTCTCTGTATGCGTACTGTAGTGTTTGAATAATTAGGATAATAAATGCCTACAGCACTACCGCAAATCCTAAGAAAAGGGAACATAGGGAAGGAAACTCTTTCTCGCCACTAAATCATCATCCAGTATCCTCAAGTGTGATGTTAATGACAAAATAAATGTACAACACTGAAATGTCTAAACAAATGTCTGTAGGATATGACAAGTGGTGGGATTAAATTTAGTGTGGGCATTATTCTGGAGAAGTCTACTGGAAGCCATTTTCTTACTGAGTTAGACTCAAGGAAGTAGAATTCTTGTTTTTGAGCATCACACCTTCCTAAAAGGTGGCTGATTACACACCTGTTCCATTCATTCTTATCTTTTATGCCAATAAATTTACCATAATTATTTTTCATTTTTTGGAATTTCCTGAGATATTCAAAGTGCTGCAGATTATCTAGAATTCCTTCATTGTTCGGAAAATTTACATTAAATAAGTTATCTTTATGGAAGAAAGTATTTGCAAATCGTATCCAATAAAGGGTTAATATCCAAGTATATAAAGAATTTATACAACTCAGCAACAAAAAGCAAAAAACTCCAATTAAGAAGTAGACAGAATCTGAGTACTTTCCCAAAGAATACATGCAGATGGCCAACAGCACATGAGAAGATCTTCAACAGCACTGTTAATGAGAGAAATGCAAGTCAAAACCGCAACAGGTATCTTCTCACACCTGTTAGAATGGCTATTATTAAAAACACAAGAAATAACAAATGTTGAAGACGATACAGAGAAAAAGGAACCCTCAAACACTGCTGCGGGACTGTTAACTGGTGCTGTCAATAGGAAAAATAGTATGGAGATTCCCCTAAAATTTAAGAGTAAGACTACCATATACCTCAGCTATTCCACTTCTGGATGCATATTTACCCAAAGAACCCCAAACACTAATTCAAACAGATATATGCATCCCTATGTTCACTGCAGCATTATTTCTAATAGCCAAGATCTGGGAACAACCTATTTGTAAATGGATGAATAAAGAAGCTATGACATATATATATATGTGTGTGTGTGTGTAAGTGTGTACATGTAGACACATAGTGGACTACTGCTCAGCCATAAAGAAGGAATTCCTGCCATTTGTCATATAAGTGACTGACAGAAAGAAGTATCATATGATTTCATTCATATGTGGAGTCTAAAACAACCCCAAACAAATGAACACACACATACAGAGACAAGTTAGCAGTTGCCAGAGGGGAGGGGATTTGGGGGTGGGCAGAATAGGTGGAGGGGTGTGTGGTGACAGATGGTAACGAAACTTGTGGTGTGGATCACTTTGTAGTGTATACAGATGTCAAATTATAATGTTGTACACCTTAAACTTACACAATAAAGAGAAAGAATAAAAAGAAAATTTTTTTAAAATACATGTAGTCCATGTTTCTCCAAGGTACTAACACACGTTCTCAAGCATTAAACATGGAAGCATTGAGATCATTCTCTCAGTATTCTCCTTCATATCTCTGCAGTACCCCATGGTCTCACTCATGGGAGAACTCCTATAAATCTGTGCTATTTGATTGGCTAGGAAAAGGGCTATTGATTTTAAAACATTTTTTTCTTTTATCTAAATGAGAACCTAGGCTCTGACTTTCAATACAAAGGTGGTGAGATGACGAAGTTGAATTCGTGTTGATCCTGGATAACCAAAGTGTCTTGACTCCTTTTTATTATAGTTGCAAATATGCATTTTACGCCTGTTTTAAATCTCATGAATGGAGTAGTTCTTAAAAAAATATTTTGTATTAGACTATATGGAAATAATCTTAACTTCTTATAAAAAGATGAATGACACCATCAAAAGTTATAGCTGATCCTTAAAATTTTTTTAGTCATAGTACTGTCACAAGGACCACTGTTAAACTGGGCTCAGACTCAGATGACATATGATCGCTGCCAGCTGCATCAAGAGGCCGTCTGGGTAAAAATCAGTTATTTGACGAGAACAGCAGAGCAAGCTGAAAATCTTCTGACACCTGATCCCTTCAGCAGCTGTGGAAATCTACGGAAAGCGTTCTCCTTCTAATGCATTTGTCAGAATACTAATTGGAAAAATGACTTCATGTCATGAGTCATACGGTCACCTCTGTGGGCCTCATTAGCCTTAAATGAGTGCACTCAAGTCCAGCACAATCATTCAGATATGGCCATATGTTGATAAAGAAGATCTCGCAATAACCGGGCTCCTGGCCAATTGTGAACATGGTCAAGTAAAGAAATGGGGAAAAAATCGAATAGAGATGCTTAATGGCAGATGTAGATATAAGGCATTACATCTTCCTGAGTAATCAAAAATACATAAGAGTTTGGGACTGTTAAGTTCAACCAAATTAATCAAAAAAAAATTGAGTCATATGTTATGCTAACATGCACCTTAGAAGCACTCTGCTGCAGGGGGCAATAGAAAGTTAACTAACATGAAGTCTTAGGAGTTCAGTTTAGAAATGCAGGCAACCACTTATGAAAATAACTTCAATAAAAGAGGAACTATGAAAAATATTTAATAATGTACCCGTTAAGTTCCTAGAGGAAAGTGTGGAAGTAAGATATCAATTATGATTCTATTCGGTGAAGGGAAGATTGAAAAATGAGGGAGCTTCTCGGGGCAGGTAAAATTTGACCTAGGACTACAAGAACGGGGACAGATTCTCAGGGCACATGTGGAGACCAGCAGCTAAGAGGGAAGCCAGTGGGGAAGCCATTAAAGCATCAGACATTGCCAAGGAAAACAGAACTACTGGGTAACAGAGGGAAGACAATTGGGACTATCACGGGAATCATGGGTTCAGCTCAGCAGGAATTGGGTGCTGGTAAGATCAGAATGGCAGGAAAGTCTGAGTATCAGCCAGGAGACCACCAGGATGAAGCTCTATCATTTCAAAAGACTTAAATGATTTTAAATGAAAATCAATGGTCTTTCAGAGTATACAAAATAATATTCATTTTTTCCATGTAAGATAATACTTATGTCTTCATAGGTATGTACATTTACAATACAAGAAGTACCACATCATCAAATGAATTAAATACTTTGTTAGACTATTTGCCACCTAGAAAGAAAAACTGTCCATTCATCTAAACTTTACTTGATCTGGTTGTCCAAGAGGACAACCATGAAGAACCTGAAAATTCTAGTAAGACCTGATAGTTCTTTTAAATACACAACTCAAATGAACAGACGTTTATTGAAAGATTACTATGGTCAAGAACTTAGGAGGTATGGTACGAATCTAAAACAAAGGAAAAAGAAGACAGTAATGTACCTATCTACGAAACAGAAACAGACTCACAGACACGGTGAACAATCTTATGGTTACCTAGGGGGAAAGAGGAGTTCAAAGGCATAAATTGGGAGTTTGAGATTTGTGCATAGTAACTAGTATATATAAAACAGATAAACAAGTTCATACTGTATAGCACAGAAAACTATGCTCAGTATCTTGTACTAATCTATGATGAAAAAGAATATGAAAATGAATGTATGTATGTATATGTGTGACTGAAACATTACGCTGTACACCAGAAATAACTGATGCATTGTAAACTGACTATAATTCGATTAAAAAAAAAAAGGACTTAGGTGGTATGGGTGATATGCAAGTAATGATGCTGTGATGAGGAATCACAGGCTTATCCTATGGTCTAAGTCCAATCTGGTCACTGCTGACAGGTCCCGGTTTTTTGAGAGTGAGTCTGCCATCTGTTTCTGAAACTTATGGCTCTCATCACTAGCCTCGAAGTCAGATGTCCCAGACTATGCCATCTCGTTATCCTGACCTCCCAGGTTTTCTGGAATACTGGTCATTTAAGCACTCTTGAATATGTGAGTGCTGTCTGGCAGCTGTTAGATGGCCTGTGCACTACAGGGGAAGGGTTGGCTGAAGGCACGTAACTTTCCTACATGACAAATTTTAAAAAACTAATTTGATATCAAGCTGAATATATCCCTGGTAGGTCTATATATGCCTCTCTTTTCTCTCCAACTTGACTTTTTTATAAAATAAAAACAAATTTGGTATAATGTAAGTAAATACAGGTGCACAAAGAACTGTAACATAGATGAAATCTCATACAGTAAACAAGGCCACATATCAATCTCTAGATCTGAAAATAGAACGCATCCGGTCCTCCAGAAGTTCCCTCTCCTCCTCACGCTCTACCTTCCCCCACGGACCTTCCCATCTCACCCATGTGCTAACCCCTATCTTGACTTCTATCACTGCCATCAAGTTTTTACAAGTCAATCTCTGTTTCCCTTTCTGAGAAAAAAATATGTTCTGATTTATTTCACCGAATATTCACAGCAGCTTTTAGGGAACTTCATTTTAATAGAACCATACAGTATACAGCATTGTGTGTCAGGCGGCTTCATTCACTCAGATAACGTTCTTTGAGTTGATGTTTTTACATGCATCAGCAGTTTCTTCTTGTATTAACTTAGTAGTATTCAATGGTATGAATATGTGATGTTTCTTCCATTCTCCAAGTGACAGATCTTGGGCTATTTCAGTTTTTTTGAAAGTTAGGAATACAACTGCTGTGGTCATTTGTCTGCAAGTTTCTTTAGACAGGCGTTTTAATTTTTACTGGGTACTATCTAGACTTTGTCATTTATGCTTTGGTTTTTTTTTTTTTAAGAAATTGCCATGGATTTTCTGAGGAGGTTATTCTATTTTACATTCCTACCAAAATGTATAGGATTTCTAGCTGCTTCATATCATTACCAACATTGGCTATCTTCAGTCACTATTTTTAGTTATTCTTATAGATACATTGTAGCATCCAATTACAGCTTATGCTGGACACTCTTACATCTTATTAGTGATAGATATGCCATTTAAATTGTATAGTTTGCCTTTTTATTATTGAGCTGTATTTCTTTTATTGCCTTACCAGTTCTTAGTCATGTCATGGTTAATATTTATTGTGTGAAAAATTAAAACTTGTTTGTAGAAATAACAAGCCTATGATGACACCTTATTACAGACACATTTTCTCGTTTCCTCTTGCTGGTGCCTTGGGGGTACAGCCATCCGGAACCCACTTAGTTCAGTTCAGACTGAGATGCTTCCAAGCTGGGCTGTAGTCACCATAATCATCTTTTTTGCGTGGTTTGTATTTCTGCATCTGTGGCTGTAGCACTCTGTGTTATCAACCTCAAGTGAAGGGGTCATACCACTGAAGCTTTGCTAATATCAGAACGTGGATTCTTTCTTTTGTCTTCAGCACCTTAATTTCTTTCCTTCTTCCCCCGGGCTTTGTTCAAGTTATTAAGTTATTGTCTCTAAACCTCTCCTTTCATACCATTTTCTGATACTTAAACTGCAAATCTATGAAACACATTTCTTCCCTGCTTATTGGTTCCATGACTGGCTCTTCCAAAAAGTTGCTCTAGAGAAAGATTCTAGGCCTGGAGGAGGAAGAAAGACTTGCTTGTTCCTGTTGGTTTTTGTCACATCCTCCAGGCCTCCTATCTGCCTGCGATCCCTGCATCATCACCAAGAAATGTTTATTTACCCAAGAAGGAGCAATTTCTTCCTGTACAGCAGCTGAATCTGGTTTACAGTTTCTCTAAAGCTTGAATAACGAGCTTCATTGTGTCTCACTCCCAGAGAGACAGGCACTGGTTAACCTGATGCCCCATCTTTAGAGGTCAGATTCCAGCCTTAGGAGACCTCCAAGCCTGGAAAAACCAACACCGGCTGAGCAGGACCTACGCCTTAGAGGTCTGCGTGTCAGCTTGTCAGGGCCCTTTTCCCGACATGTTAAGAAATTCACTATCTTTCTTGTATTCTTTCGACTCTGGGGATGTTAGGTGCTTCCTGTAGTTTTTACATTTATCCTTCAGTGATCTCTTTATCCTTTTAGTCAACCATTATTTAAGCGTTCTCTATTCAAATAACTGTGTGGCTTCTGTCTCCTGACTGGACCTATGGGATACAGAAACTGCCATCAGGAATGCCCCCACCCTCCCAAACAGCCACGCAAGGATGGAATTTGGGGAAAGGTCTGGTCATGTGCTTGGACTTGTGGGATGAGCTCCTCATCACTGGGAAGCAGGATGCTCGTAAGCCATGACACAGCATTGTTTCACTACCTGTTCTTTCTTCATCTCCTCACTTCTTTTCTTGGGCTTAAATTTTACAGTCCATTACTAATATCATGTCCTCTTATCCATGTCCAAAAGCTTTGTGAATTTCTACCTCAGCCATACTGTCCTAACAAAATCCAAACCTAGGTTTAACAAGTTCTTTACCTATAGCTTGCCTGTATCCAAAAGTATTAGTCAAAATATTTAACACATCATTTAAATACAGCATGACTATTTAGAAAGGATTCATCTCTATAGCGTTTAAATACTCTTGATTTCATCTAAGCACTTAAAGTTGCAAAGTAAACACACACACACCCCTATGCTGTCTGGTCTCATCTTCATTCATGACAGCAAGTCTTAAACTGCCCCTAAATGTGCACAGCCATTCTGCTATTCTTAACTCCTAGAGCTGACTGTTCTCTATCTTCTTCCTCTAACTTTCTGCATCAATTCTTCCCATTGTCCAATGATAGCTTCACTTTTTATTTCAATGATAGCATAGTAGCAACCAGAAGACATGCTTCATTTCTTCCACCTCCAGTTCAAGTTTCTATTCCCCAATTTACAATGAATGAATGCTTTTTTGCTTCTATGTCTGGCCCCTGTGTACTAAGTTAAATTTCCCCTTGCCTACTTAAGGATTTCCCTTACGCAGTTCCTTCATTTTTACTGTCCTACTAAGATCATTTCCATCAAAATATAAATGTGCTAAAAATGAAAACAAACCCCTACCTGACCCCATATATCCAAATCCTCTCCAGCTCCTGCCCATTTACCCACTCCTCTCTACAGCAAAACTCCTTAGAAGAGTTTTACCTACTACCTCTATCCACTTTTCTTTCTTCACTTTCTCTTTAGTTCAATCCAATTAGGTTTCTCTACTGCTGTAATGAAATTACTCCAGGGAAACAGTAAAACTCAGTCTGTTTCTTCTCTTACACATCTTAACTGATGCACTTGCTTTTTCACTTGTTAAGACATTTTTTTATGCTTGCTTTTTAGGAAATCATACACTTGATTTTCTCCAGCCTCGTTGGCTTCAATATCTCCATCTCTTTCTAGGTATTCCTAATAACCTGAGTCACTGAAGGGTGGAGTGGTCCTGTGCTCCATTCTTGGGATTCTCGTCTTCTCTAGTTCCATTCACTCACTAGTCATCTCATCCAGCTTCAAGGATGTATATGCCATTTCTATGTCATTCAGTCTGCAGAATCGATCTTTAGTCCTAAGTTCCTACTTGAATTTCAGATTCATACAATGAATACCTACTGGACATAATCCACCCCATCTCCTTTCTGTCTCATCCTAATCCATTAGGAAATGCTGGCAACTCTGCTTTTGAGATAACTTTGGATAATAGCTTTATCCTCCCTCCTCTGCAAGAGCTTGCTAAGTATTGTATCAAGTTCTCCCTGTTTCCTTACCGTCTATCCTCCACATCCTCATCAGAAAAACTTTGAAACACTAGTTCAGATCGTATCACTCTTCTAGGTCTCCAAAGTTTCCTCAACACATTTTCAACAGAATCAAAGCTCCATCACATGACCCACAGGAACCTACAGAACATCACCAGTCCTCTTAGATCTCAGTTCCCATCACCCTCCCCTCTTACTCACGTGACTCTGGCTACACTGGACAATCCCAATTCACACCTGCAGCTCCACTTGCCTTCCCACTCCTTCCGATCTCTTCTGGACTGTCACTCTTTAGAACTTCCCTGACCATCCAATCTAAAAATATATGGGTTCTCTCTATACTCCATGTATTTTCCTCAAGGCCCTTATCATTGTTAGATTTCCTTCTTTATATTCTCTCCCATTAAAATGTACTTACTCTAAGATTACTAGTACATGGTAAATGCTAAATAAATATTTCAAATGAATGATTAAAAATGAGTAAATATCATAACTGGGTACTATAATTGAAATGTGAAACATGTTTAAATAAGATCAAAATTAATTTTGTGTTTAAGTGGCAATAAACATGACTTTCAACCTTTTTTTCCCCCTTCTATATCCCTGCCTTTCAAGGTCATATGGTTCAGCTTGATCTCTGCAGGAGTTTAATTATTGTTAAAATATTATTTAAGTAATTACCAAAAATGGCTAACAAATTGGTATATGTGGCTTATAAAAGAATTTAAAAATACAGTATAAAGCTATTCTTTACCAAGCGGATGTGTACATAATGAGGAAATTAAAGGTAAGTAACAAGTTATATTTTCACCCAGATCTATATTACCAAGATTTTTTACATACAGTTCTTATTGGCTTATAAATTAAAATTAATTTAACTTTGAACCAAATATAGAACATCTTAACTTTAAAGGTTGACACTTATTTAACAATACTGATGGAGGGCCCATTTTGTGCTGGGTATTTTTGTAGTTTCTGAGGATACAGTGTCTACCAGGCAGATCTGATCCATATTTTCTTGGAGTTTTTCAGTTTATTGTTGCTGGCAGACAATCAACAAATGAAATGAATAATTTCAGATATTAAAAATTGTTATGAAAATAAAAAGGCATGATGTATTAAGATTTTTTCATTATAAAATTGGGGCATCTTTAATTAGTAAAAGTTTAGATTTTTTTTTGAGGGGGGAGGGCTAATTAGGTTTATTTATTATTTTCAGTGGTGGTACCAGGGATTGAACACAGGACCTTCTGCATGCTAAGCATGTACTCTTACCACTGAGCTGTACCCTCCTCCTTCCTAGACTCTTAAGTTCAATTTTTTTGTGTGTTCATGTTTTCAGAATATGGAAAGAACAATCACTTAGATCCAGTGGTGTGCTAGAGGCTAGCTAATGTTTGTTCCCAGGAGCAAACTGTGTCCATCTTTTCTCAATTATGGACAATAGCAGCAATGATTTAACATTATTTGTGCTACAAGCATTTACACCATGGAATATGCAAAAAATGCTAAAAATCAGGACTTCCTTTTCTTACAGAGTTGGTTGTCTCACACATACTTACACACATGCACATACACACTTACCCACCCCAACACACCACTGATTATATCCCTCACCCTACAGAAAAACACGTGTATCCAGCAACACTAAAAGGCAACCATTTAAAACAAGGGGAAGGAAATAGATTTTCACAAAGTAAAATTAACCCCCAGAACTTTCCTGCTGAAAGACATTATTGGAACTCGTTCTTTATCAAGATCCACAAATGTATTATACAGGTAATAAAGCTATAGCTGCCAGTTTGAGATACCTAAATGCATAACTTGACATGATTAACAATTGCCCATCATCTAAATGACAGTTCAGTTTTTCAGGTGCAATTGAATGTTTTTAGCTTGAATTAAAATTAGTGTAACATCTGAAGAAGTTATATTAGATGGCCAAATCATTCTTTAAAGAACTTCTAACTTTCTTCATTTGTTTGGCTTTGCTCTTCAGCAATAGAAGCCATTGGCCTCAATAGATAGGGGCACACTGGAGATTTTTTGTGGTTAGATTTCTAATTGTTTGCTTTGTTTCTTGTTCAGCTTATATTTTCAAGAAGATTTAAGTTTTAGAAGCTGGATTACTATTATCTTACAGAAAACACTGGAAAGGTACCCACTGAACATGAAGTCTGTTTCATTACATACTTATTCTAATTTTTTGAGGAAACTATCATCATTTAATAAATGATTGCCATATTTTAACATTTTACCGCCATTTTTTTTTGCAAGTGAGGGTTGTCTTCATTTATTAATTCAGGTTCAACTTGAACAAAAATCTTGAAAAAGCTAAACTTTCACAAGTTAGAACCAGGACCACACAACCCAGAGGCAAAATCTTAGATAACTTGTACTTTCTATCACTGTTTGAAAGTCTATGAATCAAAAAGGAAATTTTTGAGCTTGTTAGTTGCAAAAGATGTGACTGTAGCCACCGCAACCAGGAGAAAATCTGCTCCTAAATGTTAAGATCTTGGTAGAGTCGTCAGCCTCACTTATTTGGGAATATTATTTGAACTCTAACTTTTGAGAAGCCATCCAACAACTAGCCCATTGACTTCGTACAGTTCCTTCCACCAAGAGAAGCCATTGCTGAATATTCCAGACTCAGGAAAGGGTAAGACAGGTGACTCTGAATCTTTGGAAAGTTTTTTCTTTTTTGTTTTTTCAAAGATAGGCCAGTGGAGACACTGATGGCTATAGAGCAAACTCAAACATCAAAAGCCCATTAGATAAGAAAAAAGCAAAAAGCAATTGAGTTCTTGCACAAGCCGATGGCCTTTCGTGAGTTACAAGAACCTGTAGCGATCCCAGTGATGTAGAAGGAAAGCTGCCAATTTGAGATTTTTTTTTTCATTAACACAATTCATTAAACTGATTTTTCAAAAGATATGTGCCATCAATGCTAATCATTATGTTAATCAGTGTTCTTTCAAATGGTGAGTGTGCAGAACAGTTCTACTCAGATAGGATGCCTGTGTGCTTTACTTCTCAAACGTAGACCACACCTACAGGACTCTTACACTAAGCAGTGTTTCTCCTCCTTCTGTAAGATGGCCCAGATTTAGAATAGCAAGCAATTGATTCAAGGAGATTTAATACACACACACGCATATGTACGTACACAGACATCTCTCATGTGCACGACAGAAGCTAGCAATTATGTGTGGTACACATATTTAGACGACAAAAACTAGAAAAATGCTACAAATCAGGGCTCCTTAGAGTTGGTCATCTCCCTCACATACACACACACACACCAACACACCATTAATTATATCCCTCTTCCTGCGGAAGAAAGTGTCTCTCTATATAAATGTGTGTATGTCTTAACATAGGTGTATATACACACATTTGCACACACATACATGTATATATCTGTATTTATGTATCATGTATATTTACATCTATAATTGAACATTTCTGAAATCCAGCTAAATTGATACATTCATTATAATTTTTTCTCTAAACAGCTGTTACTAAATTGTCACATATTATAAACAATGCTGCTTTAAAAATGAGGAGAATCAGTTAAATTCTTATACACATTGATTATGCATGGATTCTTTGTAATTAAATGTAAGCATATTTAAATCACTTTGCATTCTTTTAAAATGTCCAAGTATTAAGAATATAAAAAAAGATGTTTCCTTTGGTAACTGTAACCTATCTGGAAGAATACTTTGATTTTTCTAATTTAAAATCTGTGTACTTTGTGATCAGTAAGGTTAAACTTTCAAGAAACTGTCTAGAATAAGCACACTTATTCAAAGAATTATTTTTGTTTATGAACATTCCTTTTTGAGACATGATTTCTGTAACTATGATGAAAGCTAACTAGTTTGATCTGTAACAGTCATATGTGAAATATTATGAGTGAGGCTTCAAAGCTGTGTTTTGTTATCTTTACCTATTAAATCTCACTACAGATTTCCTTCTGTAACCCTGATGCAAATACTGAAGAGAACAGTTACATAATTGACAAGTAGTAAAACAGAACCAGGAGAGTAAAAGCGTATAAATTTCTGCATTTTTACTCTGCTTTCTGAGCCACCAGGAGAGCTATTTGTACTATAATACTGTCCCCCAAAAGTCCCTTTAGATCATAAGCTGTCACACATGTAACACAGAAAACCATTACAAACAAATTTACAACTACTTTAAAAATAATTGTTTAAATTAGAGTACGTTTTAAAGTGATTAATGCATAGTAGGAAAAGAGTTCTGTCAAATTAGGACGGATAATTTTTCTAACTCCTTCTACAAATGGATGAGGGAAGATGTTCAATTTTTTCATCTTGGGTGGTAATTTTCAGCCCATAATATCAAATCCCAAACAAGAAAGAGAAAAATCCCATAAAAGCTAGGAAATAATTTGTAGGAAAGATTGAATTGCCAGGATTGTATTTATCCAATATTATAGCCATATGCAATCCAAACAACAGAGAGATAAAAAGAATTCTATTTTTCTGTTTTCAGTCTGTCAATTTTCTGTCTATACTCAAATGCCTGTTGGTTCTTCACAGCACTGTTTTTTGACACTGGATCTTACATATTCCTAAGATCAAAAAATGTCTTTGCTACTTTAAGAACTAGTTTTGATTCATTTCTGTTTTTATTTCACTTGTAGGTATTTACAAAGTACAATAAAGCTGACCTAATGTATCATCTTTCATTAATACATTTCCAATGGAAAACTCACAGCATGTAATGACTGCACTTAAATTTTGTCAATTTTATAAGTTCAGAACTTTAAGAAACTGCCACAGCCCTGCATTAATGTGGGAAATCCTCTTGAGTGCACTCAGCTATTAAACCAAAATTTCAGCCGTGTGCACTGAATTAAATGATAAGAGTGATAAATCAGTTACCACAGATGGGCTTTTAGTAGATCACATGGCTATGCCATTTTGAATGAGAAGACAAATCACTGACTTTACAAAGCACTAATCAAATCTGAGATATTTGCAGGGGATAAAAAAAGGTGAGAAGGACAAATGTAGGTAACAGGGACAAATGCTATCTCCCGGCAAATGAAAATCTGTAAGTGTGGGGATACAGCACAAAAGGTCTGTGCTATCTGCCATTTTATAAACTCAGGCTTAAATGTGATAAGTATGTACACACACAAGGCTGGGCTTGCGATACAGCAGGCACGACAATCTCAGCGACTTTGAGTGCTTGTGGTTGGAATGAGAGGAAATCATGTGAAAGTCTGATCTGAAGAGATGGAAGAAGTCTCATCTCCCATCCACGGGCCCACTTCAATTACTAGAACACCAACCATTCGATTCATTCATCGTCTTCAGGGGGAAAAAGTCTGAATTCAAATGTGCTACCATGGGAGAAGCAAAACTAAGCCTTATTCCTGACAGCACGTTTCACCAGTTAGGACATCTGCAGAGCTGAAGCCCGAGGAAACAATGGAGAGAGAAGCTTAGGTAGAGATCTTCTGAAAGCAAACCAGAGAGGCACACAGGCATCTGGTAAGCCCGTTGCCTTTACAAGATGCCATGGCCCGGTGTGCTCAGACTCACTCCACCTTTTCACGTCCATACTCTGCTTTTCCTAAAAGCAGAATAATACTTATTCTTCAGTATTAAAGCTTAAAACATACAGCTCCTTTGCCCCAAAAGTCATTCTAAAATGGCAGTGGGACCTTAGCTTACAAATGCATCTTATGTAAGTGGGAGGAAAGGAAGAAACCAAGATGAAAGGTTAGTAGAGCAAAGTGGGGAGGGGAGGTGGAGGAGCCCAGAAGTAGAAGAACTGAGAAAATACAGAGAGAGGGCCCAACTCAGCACAAAGGATTACGCAAATACAGAGCAGTGAGAAGTAATACACACACTTGCAGGTTGTTCTCCTCTCTCTCCTTTTTCTGTCTTTTACGAAGTTTGCTTTGTGTTACACAGAATCATTTTCTGACCTCCTGGTCAAGAGGCCTCAGTAAGTGCTTGCAATTGTTGTCAAGGGAACTGGAACTTGATTTGTGACCCTTTCTGCATGGGTGCCTTGTGGCGATGACAGAGGCAGGAGTTTGATCTGAGGTACCAGTGTAGTGCCTGGACCGAACTAGCATGAGTTTGAATGGCAGTAAGGAGAGGTAGGCGATGAGGATCTTAATTCAGTGCTGGATTAAAGCTGGCTTCCTTCTAGAAGGGAGTTTCCTGAAGGAAGGAAGAGTAGAGAAAACAGTGTATTCTTTCACAAAAGCACCTAGATTTTAGCAATTTGAAAACAGTCTTAGGGGAAAAACAAACCTCTACAGGTGATGAAACAGTATGTCAGAATTCTGATAAAGTAGCAGTGGCCAGTGCTAACCCTCAGTTCTCCAAAATCTAAATCTTTACATTTTGCCATTTTATATATGATTGCAGTCAATTAAGTAATAATAGTAATGCTGACAACAGTCAACCACATTTTCTAGTACTTTTTGTTCCCTTTTGGTATTCTTATGTTTCCTAGTATCAATGTAAGACTTCTTAAGTTGTGACTTCAGTTGAAAAGGAAAATTTATTTTGTGATTTTATGTCGTCCGAATTGAATCAAAATTACATTCATCTGTTAATTTATACAAATTTGAATAAAATAGACAAAGATACTCTGGCTATGCCTCATTTCCCCATCGTAAAACTAGCATTATAGCTCAGAGCTATTTTTCCTAATTTAGAAAACAAGGGATGAACAATTAGCAACATTTTTACTGTTTATTCACACATGTATGTATTTAGGTGTATATTAGGCATAACTGCACACATTACATGTACTTTTGTGCATGTAGCTTGTCACTTTCCTTTAATTCAAGAAGGCTGTGTTGAATATTTAATACCTCAAAATAAACAATTCAGTTTTTTACCAACAGATGGGACGTAAATGTTGGTCCACATAGTATTGGCAAATATTTCTAATATGCTACATGAAAAGAAACTTTATCCAATAATAGAGGAATAGAGTCAGGTTTTAGGAATTCAAGTTCTGCTTTCAATTTGAAATCCACAGTAAAGTAAGTTCAGAGGCTACTTTAATTCATTTGCTTCAAAATATAACTGTCAAAACTTGTTTGCAGTATCAACATGACTTTTAATATATTGCCAAGAGTACTTCTCTTTGCACAGCACATTATAGATGTGTCTCTCATAGTGCATCATCTACCACACAAAATAGATCGATGAAAGTGGTTTCACTGCTTTAAGTATCAATAAAAGTTGACTTTGGTTTAGACATTCTAGAACTGTGAACTTTGATGCAATTTTATTTTTTTTGGTTCAATTAAACCATTTGCCTATATTCCCTCATGTGATATTAGCTACTGTTATGCATCATT
Organism: Vicugna pacos; assembly: GCF_048564905.1. Classification (NCBI taxonomy): domain Eukaryota; kingdom Metazoa; phylum Chordata; class Mammalia; order Artiodactyla; family Camelidae; genus Vicugna; species Vicugna pacos. The sequence goes on from NC_132993.1 coordinate 54,203,029, forward strand.
CCAAGTGCATTTTCATATAGCTATCATTCTAGTTAATTTATCTTATCCCCTAGACAAGAATTAAATATTTATCTACTTAATATTTCTGTTAACTTGCATTCTCAGAAAGGATGTGTAAGGTTATAGCAATGCCTACCTATTTCTCAGAAATCTCTCATAAACTCTTTCCAGTATTTATACAATAAGTCATAACATATAACATGTTCTTTTGCCCATCTAATATTAAATATTGATAAAATCCTATCATTTGAACAATTCCTCACAATGTTTCTGATTATAGTCTATTACATTAATAACTGAGTATATTACATTTCGCTACTTTTTATATGCTTTGTTACGGATGATTGTAGTCCATTTGTCTGAATGTATCCTCACAATACTCAACTTACTCAAGTATGAAAAGATTTTATGTAATTAAACGTACATTACCTATTAAGATGGAATTAGTCATGCATGGCTGAAAAGGTATTTCTGCCAGTCTTAAGCAATAGTAACTATTACATGTCTTAATACAGTTTTAAGGTTAAATAAACAAGAATGTTGAGATATTTACAGCCATATGATCAGATAGCAAACTTGAATTCAGCACATGTGATCAGTAACCAAATTGATGAAGTACTACATTCAAACTCAAAGTCTAAGATACATCTTGGATTGGAAAATTGTAGCTTGAAAATGTGATCTTAGTATTATGGAAATTCCTGTTTAAGAGTCTACGTTAACTATGAAATTCAAACAAACCTTAGTATATATTTTGGGTCTCTTAAGCCTGTCCAAAGGTCTCTCCCAAGATAATTAGCCTCTTAATGAAAGGGCAATTGCTATTCCTAAGGATTAATATTCATCATTGGTAGGGAAGAGGAATTTTGAATATTACAATACGTCTACTACTACGATTGTCCCACGCTTAATCGTCCATTGAGGCATAACTGGCTTCTATTATAGTAGTCTCCAATAAGCAGTGAAAAAAGAAATTAATGAGCTCTTCTACTCAAGCAAGGCTCAGTTTCTCAAACTGGCTGTGAGTACTCACATTATGCAAGAGTGTGCCTGGTGTTACTGACAAAGCATTGAAGGCATACAATACACCTTCATGGGTTAAAAAGGTTCCCACCTGATACAAAGTAATTAAAGCATTAGTTTAATATTAAAACACTGTAGTAAATATTTTCATACATTTCTAATATAGAACAAAAGTCTAAAATATTAACTGTGTTACTGGCCTCTGCTTGAAGGGATGTCTTACTGGGAAGATTTGAGGAGCACGATTAGAATTAAGAATATCAAATAGCTAACTATGCTGCCCATGGGAGCAAACGGTATGATGCTGACTGGGGTCTGATGCGAATTGAACAGGACAAGGAACAGATTGAGATGGAGTAGCTTTCAGCTGGATCTGAGGAGAAAGTGGGCAATATTCCTTTGTGGTTTCAGTGATCTGATTCTGTGGCCTCTGTAGCCATACTGTGAACATACAGGATCCTGTGTTGGAAATCAGCAAAAGAGAAGACTATTTGACATTATATGCTATCCTGGAGAACTATTTTATAAACACACATGAAACACCTAGAAAATCAGTGGCTGGAAATGGAGGGGTTGGAGTTTAGGAGCTACCCGTTAGTTGCATCATGGTCCTGACTTCCTATAAACTTAAGTGACCCAAAGCAACACCTATTTCATTATTACAATGAACTTTTCTCAACTTTGGATGTAGCCAGAAGCACTGAGAAAGCTTTGTTAAAAACAAATTATAAGAATAGGTACAGATTATATCCTATTACCTTATCACCAGGTATGTGCAAATTTTGTATGAAAAGCATTCTTTTCATTAGAGTTAATACTGCAAAATTAAGTATCTATTTTTGAGTCTCCATTGAATCATTTATTTGATACGAGTGTTGGGCAACTATTACGTGCCAGTTGTGGTAGTCAGCATTGAGGACAGGCAACACTCTCCCGGCCCAGACAAAACAAAGAAAAACCATTAAAATTCAGCAAGTTTATAACAGGAATGCAGACCGGAAGCCAGAGAAAAATAGTATCATTACAATTGATTCATCAGGATATGTTAATAACTGAGAAAAATCTACACATGTACTTCAATTTCACAATCTCCTGGCTGGCTACAATGACAGAAACACCTCCTGCAAGGGGCCAGCAATAGCTCTTGGAAGAAATCACCAACCACAGAAGCCAGAGGAGGATGCAGAGCTGGTGGTTAAGCTTATTTTGTTTCCTACTTTGGGAAACACTTATGAGTCTGTGCCATTGCTCAAGCTGTTGCGTTGCTCAGATGTCCTTCATGAGTTATTTGACAACTGTCTTATCACTGATATGGAGAATTATTTGAAAACCACAAGGTACCATCTACTCTGATTAAAATTTAATATAGAAGTTAAAAGATTTTGATTTGACAGCAAGTTCACTGTCAAGTTGCCACTTGATACTTGGCAAATATTTTTAATCTTTTTGGTTCCTAGTTTTCCAGTTTTCTATCTGCATGAGATGACGCTTATTACAAACCTCTAAGGCTGAAATTCCATAGCTAATTTTAAAAAGTTTCTGTAAATATTCAATTACATGACTAGTTTTCAAAAGGTTCAGTCAAGAACCTATCTATCTTGACTTAAAGATACCCAACACTCTTGGATTGGATGAGTCAATGGCATTAAGGTGGCCATTCTGCCCAAGGCAATCTACAGACTTCATGCAATCCCTATCAAATTACCCAGGACATTTTTCACCAAACTAGAACAAGTAATCCTAAAATTTATATGGAATCAACAAAGATCCAAAATTGCCAAAGGAATATTGAAGAAAAAGAACGAAGCTGGAGGAATAACCCTCCCAGACCTCAGACAATACCACACAGCTACAGTAATCAAAACATCATGGTACTGGCATAAAAACAGACATATGTTTCAATGGAACAGAACAGAGAACCCAGAAATAAATCCACAGACCTATGGTCAATTAATCTTCAATAAACAAGGCAAGAATATACAATGGAGAAAAGACAGTGTCTTTAGCAAGGTATTGGGAAAACTGGATAGCACCATGTAAATCAATGAAGTTAGAACACTCCCTCACTCCATGCACAAAAATAAACTCAAAATGGCTAAAGACTTAAACATAAGATAAGACAATATAAACCTCTTAGAAGAACACATAGGCAAAACATTATCCGATATAAATCTCAGCAATGTTCTCCTAGGGGAGTCTACCCAGGCAATAGAAATAAAAGCAAAAATAAACAAATGGAACCTAATTAAACTTAGAAGCTTTTGCACAGCAAAGGAAATCATAAGCAAAACAAAATGACAATCTATGGAATGTGAGAAAATATTTGCAAGTGATATGACTGACAAAGACTTAATTTCCAGAATATATCAACAGTTCATAAAACTTAACACCCCAAGTCAAAAGTGAGCAGAGGACTTATACAAGCAATTCTCCAAGGAAGACATACAAATGGCAAATAGGCACATGAAAAGATGCTCAATATCACTAATTATCAGAGAAATGCAAATCAAAACTATAATAAGGTATCACCTCACACCAGTCAGAATGGCCATCATTCAAAAGTCCACAAATGACAAATGCTGGAGAGGCTGTGGAGAAAAGGGAACCCTCCTACACTGCTGGTGGGAATGCTGTTTGGTGCAGCCACTGTGGATATCAGTACGAAGATTCTTCAAAAGACTAGGAGTAGACTTACCATATGACCCAGGAATCCCACTCCTGGGCATATATCCCAAAGGAACCCTACTTCAAAAAGACACCTGCACCCCAATGTTCATAGCAGCACTATATACAATAGCCAAGACATGGAAGCAACCTAAATGTCCATCAACAGATGACTGGATAAAGAAGATGTGGTATATTTATACAATGGAATACTACTCAGCCATAAAAAAGAATAAAATAGTGCCATTTGCAGCAACATGGATGGACCTGGAGATTGTCATTCTAAGTGAAGTAAGCCAGAAAGAGAAAGAATATCACATGATGTCACTCTTATGTGGACTCAAAAAAAAAAAGGACACTATGAACTCATCTACAAAACAGAAACAGACTCTCATAGTGAACAATCTTTTGGTTACCCAGGGAAAGGAGGTACAAAGGGATAAATCTGGGAGTCTGGTATTTACAAATGTTAGCCACTATATAGAGAAACGGATTTTTAAAAAGTTTCTTCTGTACAGCACAGGAAACTATGTACAATATCTTTTAATAAACTTTAATGAAAAAGTAAGAAAACGAATATATTTATATATATGCATGACTGGAACATTGTGTTGTACACCAGAAATTGACACATTGTAACTTACTTTACTTCAATTAAAAAAAAGAACCAATCTACGTGATAAAAGTATCTTTGCTATACCTAGGTTAAATATACTTTAGTGCATATAACTTGTTTGAAAACACGCCTACAAACAGATCTTCTGAATTTCATACTATCTGAATTATAGTCATGACAATAACTTATATTTACCAAGAGAAGTGCTTCTCAAACTTTCACATGCATCAGAATCATCTACACACAACTTTGTTTCAGCACCGATCACTAAAGCCCAATCCCAGAATTTGTAGTTCAGTAGGTTCAGATGGGGCCAGAGTGGGAACTGACATGTGCTTAGAAGATACTGGCTATAATGGTCCAGGTCCTACCGCACTTTGGGAACTACTGACTGAGTATTATTGCAAGATATTCATCTTATTCTGCACAGTTAAAAACAAAATCACCAACTTAGATATTATTTCCTCTTTCTCTCTCTTATGTCTCATACATACACATACAAATACGTATCATACATACATATAGATATACACATGTATGCACCTCTGTGTATTTGTGTTTTAATCACATACTATGTTGTTTTTAAATTTTAACCACCAAGGGCCGATGCTATAAATACACCCTCCATTAGTGTTTGTTAATAATTACAACAGTTTCTAAATGTAAGGTTCATAAAGGATACTTGCCTACAAAGCTGAGATACTGTCACCATCCGCCACTGAGTAAAGAAAGCCCCAGCTCTTATTTCTCATGCTCACAGTCTAAATATAACTGACCTCCTTAAAATATCTTATCAAGTAAAGAACGAGAGTATCTTAATAGTATTTATTTCTGACTTGGTCAATTTTTAAAATAAATCCAATCATCTCTAAGTCACTCTAAATGATTCTTAAAGTAACACTGAAATAAGTCGTACATCAAAGTGAATTATGGGTAATTGGTCTCTTAATGACCTATTTTGTACCTTGTAATTTTTTTATGTAGAATTTTAATAGAGGGAACTCAGGGATTGGGTTGTTGGCAAATCTCAAAGTTTGAAAAAACCTGTAAATTGTCAGTGTCAAATGCCCAATGTTGTTTTGTCATTTTTCTGGAGCACTGGTTATAAAAACTCTTTAGATCTGTGTTTGTGGGTGTGTATTTCTTGCACAGGCTAGATATACCCATGCATTTACATAATTACACAAATAAATTAAGAGAAAAATGAACGTATCTGAAATTGTTCCAAGAAGTCTGTTTACACTAATATAAAACAGTATTTCACAAGTACCTCCCACCTTCATCATTTCCTCACTTTTGTGCATTTGTCTTATTTTTTCCTATCAGCAGCTCTGATTTACCGATTTAAAATTTTTTATGTTATTTCATTTTTTGTTGCTTGTTTATTATCAGCATATATTTTTGGAAATTTTGCTTTGGACTTTCTTTTTAATTGACAAGATTTCATCCTGGTTTGTTAAAGAGAACCAGCTGTTTCCTTGAAAGATAATTTTCTAAAGCTGTGTCTGCCGTAATTACACCGCAATTACACAGCAATATCCATAAAAGCACATGAGGTTTCTATGTGCCCTTCTACCTCATTAGAAGTTGCAGAAATGACAGACGCAGTCTATCTGAGCTTGACTATTGCCCTCTATTGGCAAATTCATGTTCTGGCATAATCCAAGAGATGGCAATAAAAAGAGAGATTGTGTTTTTGTTTTTGTTTTTTTAAAACAACACTAACATCTCAGGTCACAAGGCCACACCATCCCAAGTTTTCAAAACTTTTTTACAATTAGAATTCAGAACATACCATTAAAACCTAGTTGTTGAGAAAAAAAAATCACTTAAGCTAGTGATGTGTGATTTGGGGCTTCTTTCCAGCACCAAATTGCAGTGCACACATCTTTTCTCCCTCCCTCACAATCTGCTTCAATCATGCCCCTCTTTCAGCAGAAAATCAGTTGGATCTCTTTCTTGTTCCCGGTGAGCATCCTCTTTTTTTTGAGGCAATCCTCTCTAAGAAAATTCAGATTTTTAAGTCTCTCGCCATTTCCACAATCAGCAATTAGTCTTACCTTTAACAACACTGATTTAAAAAAATAACTTGAATATTTAGTCCTAGGGAAAATAAAAAATTCATTACTCATAAATTGCTGAGGATTTTCATTGTAGGTCAATAAGGTTTTACATATTATGGGTGAGAAGGAAGATGTGAGAAAACTAGCTTTAAGAAACTTGGCTAAAACTATCTCAAGCAGTTCAACATTTAATGTGAGTTCAATGGTGGGAAAGGTACGTTTATGAATCAACACCATTTTTTTATGTACCTTTGGTTCTGACTGGCAGCTGCCGGAGTATAGTATTTTAATAATATTTATTTTGGCAGAAGTGGCAGGAAGTAATCTAGTTTTGTAGCCAGCGAGGCAACCAAAGAAAACAAATCTATGAGTCCTTTTATGACCTTCCAGAAATCAGAACTTTGAACAGGCTTGAACATCTAAAAAAGTAATAGTAATTCTTTCCTACATTTTACTTTCACTATTTACACCAGGCAGGCTGCTATCTTTTCATGTAATATGGTTCATGTAATTGTTGGCTGGGCAGCAAAGTTCGATAAGTTTAGCTGCAAAGTTTCTGGATTGATGTGAGATTCAGGAGTTGAGAATTAAAATTAGTTCATTTTTGTTGCCAACACTAACACACATCTTGGAGCACATTTCCTCAGATGCACTAAAACGGTGACAGCTTAGATAACCACTGGGGAAGTTTCTTATATCAGAGCTCAGATTCATTTAACAACTTGGGCTTAGCATGATCCCACCTCAGTTGCCTCTTCCTTTGTTTAATTAACACCAATGCCTTTTTGGAAAAGATTTCTCACAACACAAACAAATTTCAGGTAGAACACATAGTTCTACAGAAAAGAAAAAAAAATATGCCTTTAATGGCTTGTCTCATTTCTCATTCAACTCTTTTGCCAAACGTCTGTTTGCACCTATAGAACATTCCTGAGGTGAAACGTAACTGCGTAATTGACAGGCTCTTTCCCTTTCTTCACGATTTTCCGTCACTGACTGAACCAGTGTTGATTAGTCTTTAACAGCTGACACAACTATGCAGGTTGTGCTTTTGGAAAATAACCTCCCCAGTTGTGACGAGCACCTGGTAATATACAGAGGCGGCCCCTTCCCCGTTTCACCTGTTCGAGAAAAGAATTCCTTTTCTCTTGCACTTCTGGATTGGCTTATTTTTGTCATGTTGCTATTTCAAAGCCGTATTTCAGGCATTTTACTTATCCCTGATCATTGTCCTTCTTCATAGACTGATACTAAGATCAACCAAAAAAAGCACTTGCAAAATGCAGAATTATTAACTATCCATTCATTCAGTGATTGCACAGGTCTGGAGTGAATACTTACTATGGGCCAGGCACAATTACACACGCCAGAGACACTGCCATGAGTAGAACGAACTCTCCACCCTACCTAGAGTTTATCTTCTACTACAGGTAGTTAGAAAACAAACAATTAAGCATTTACCATGTCAAGTATTCACCATCCTAGCCCTTTAAAGAAAAAAAAAAGGCAGAGTGTATCCTTCAGGGTTCAAGCAGGAAAATTGCCACGAATGATGCAGAATCAAGGGGCTTGTTACAGGGACTTTAAGTTGTAATACTTGACCTTCCAAAACCGAATGCTGATAAGCAATCTATTCAAGGACATTGTCTTAGCATCTGGTGGTGGGTCTAAAGTCTATCAGTGTTGAGGGCTAGCAGTTGGGACGAGAATCTAGATGCGGGGCACAGGAGAGCAAGGACCAACAGAAATTTGCAAAATACACTGGAATCCATGAGAACATACTGGAAGCCAAGTTTGCCTCTCAGTACTTTTAACCTGAGTCACCTGCAAAGGAGGTGGTGCTCTTCCCCATGGAAGAGCACAGCCGCCTGGCCCAGAACGTAGAGAAGCTAAAGGTGGTGATGACTGGGAGAGGTAGGGGAGCCAGATTCCACGGCCCTGGTTCCTGCAGCAGGCAGGAGCCTGCACCAGTTCCTGCACGAGGTGCAGCAGCATTGGCAACATACACTGACTTTTTAACATATAAAGGCTGCTGATCTATTTCTACCTTACAAATCTCACAACGTCTCTTGGGGATGGATCCTGACTCGGAATCATACGAGGAAGGGAGTTCTGAGAGTCACAGTACTAGTTTAGCTGAATTGACACAGAACCGAACTGCATGCAGGTGGCAGTGCCAAGTAAGAAGGTGAATCTGAGTATGGATTTCAGCAGAATTGTCTGGCTAGACACATAAATGTCAAAGTCCTTCCCACAGAAAGCATTTAAAGCCCAAAGCCTGGTTGAGATCATCCAGAGTGACAGAACCTAGATAACATTCCAACATTCAGAATCAGGGGGCTATAAGGAATTAGGCAAGACTTAGAATGGTAACCGAACGGATACAAGTAGAATTATACTGTGTTCAGAAAGAAGAGTGTGTTTCAAGAAAGAAGGAGCAAGAGCACTTCTGTCAGCTGCACTGGCAGGCCGAGTGCCAGGAGACCAGACCACGGCCCGGCGGGGCGATGTGCAGGTCACTGGTGACCCCACGGGGCTCTCACTACTTCAGCTACATCTAACTGAAGTGGTGTCAAGAGACCATGGCAGGAAACGTAATGCCATCAGGGTGCACAGTCAACTATTCTGAGGAATTTTGTGGTAAATCAGAACAGAGACATGAAACAGCAGAAGAGATGGAACCAGATTTTTGTCTCATGTCTGCTTTAAGATTGGAAAAATGGCATTAGTTGACAGCATGTTTATATGCTGATGAGAATGTACCAGTCCATAGAAAAACCTCAGTGAAGTGGGAGGGATAAAGGCAATTTTAATGGCAGGATGATTCTGAAAGATTCTTTTTTCCAAAAATATGTCATACTGAATCTCTCAAATTTGTAATACTGAAGAAAACAACATTTATATAAAACAAAATAAACTTCACTTATGTACGCATTATTTCTGATTCTGGGCCTACCAGGGGTGTTAGGAGAGACCGACAGTGCAAGGGAATGCAAATGGGAGAGAGAGACGCAGACACACATGTGAACACATGCCCCCGGAGCAGCAAGCACCCCAAGGAGGCATCTGAAAGGCACAGTTGCAGGCGTGCCTGGAGCCCAGCGGGGCTTCTCTTCCAGCACCTCCACTCGAGGAGCCACCGCTCAGGAGTCCATGCACGGATCCAGGGAGAAGCCGGTGGTCGGCTCGGTCCCAGCCCCATCAAGTTGCTTCCTTGTTAGTATTTTCTTTCCCACTCAAAGTGCAGGCCTTCCACGAGCTTCCCCTCGACTCGCCTTGTGCTTCCACCTTCCCTCCACTGCTCTCATGATCCCCCATGCTTCCTTTCTGAAACACAGTTCTTATTTTACCGTCATTCTGCTGAAAACTTTACAGAAATTCTCCCTTCATCTATAGCAATGCTGACAAAGCTTCAAGGGCTGGAGAGTCAAAGTATTCAACTTGGGAGCAACCTGGTCTGTCCCTAGTGCTCTGTCCCTCATGCTCAACATTCATGCTTTTGCACAACAGAGGTTGGGCAATACATAAACCAGCAGGGTATCCATGTTACAATAAAAGTTACTTTATGAAAACAGGAGGCCAACCCACAGACTATAGCTTGCAGTCCCTCGTCCACAAAGTGAAAATCCAAACGGCAGTTTGTGGAAGCACTGCCACTGGTATCCAAGTTCCCTGTCCCACCTGACCATTACCCTCCAGTACCAGACAATTCACCACCACTAGTGAAAATGTCACTTCAACAACTTAATGCCATCTATTCCGAATTCCCAACCAGATCGGAAAATACACTTCTTGCTACAAAAAAATACTAGCATCAACTGTTTTTCCCACAATCATATGAATATAGAATGATAAAATAATATCGACGGTCAGCAGGAAAATCTCCTAACATTCATATATTCTCAGGTTATTAATACCATCCAAGTTATTTCAATATATAAACACAATATACCCAACAAGAAAGTGACCCTTGATACATTGCATTCATATTCAAGAGGAGTAACTCACGTCCCCTTTTAGTGCGTGTGTGCTCATTTGTGGCTGGAAACACTACAGCTCGTTAGACACAATGAGGATTTTCTAACTAAAGGGGTTCAAGTTAGTATCGTAGATCTAGCACTCCCATTATTTGTCATCTTGGCTAAGTTACTGTGATTTGATTTTATATTCTCTATGAAATGCTGTGCTTCTAAAGATTATATAAAGTAATTAATTCAAATTTACTTACATAGGCATTTGGTTACTGACATAATGCATATTACATAATAAATGTGCAAATAAATGACATTAATATAGCTGTAATGTGGGTATGATTGTAGGCATAAAATAAATGCTTATTTTCTTTAAAAAACTGATTTTTAAAAATGCCTTTAATGATGCCACAGTTACATTAAGTATGATAAATAATGTCACAATCCTTCAAGTCATCTTTTCTCTCTGAAACTTTACATCAACTGGTCCCTGTGCTATCACTGTTATTCAGGGCAATTAACAACAAGCTGCCAGAACATAAACATGCCATCCTGTCAGTGACTTGAAACAACCAGTGAGATCCTTGTACAGCTTTCTAGCTTTCCTCCAGAGTCCAGGATCCCAGGGTGCCCAATTTGCAACCCTGCCATTGCAGGTTCCTTCACTTTCAATCAGAAGCACAAGGAAGAGCACGTGGAAGGACCACACTCTGGTAACTGTGTTGGACTTGACATGGCACATCATTGCCCCTCACCTCCCCAAAACTCAGTCACAGAGCAACAGCATGACTGCTAGGCAGAATGCGAAGTGAAATCTTCCTGTGTGCCCAGAAAGAGCAAGAAGAATAAAAAACATTTAGAATTTTCTTTCTAAGATGATGCTTAACTTGAGAACAGTATTTATAAACGCAGGGAAAATTCCATTGTAACTAATAGTTGGAAACGTTGTATACTACATCAAATTACTATGTGAAATTTTGAAAACGTTTTGGAAATATCTGGAAAATGTTATAATCTTGAAGGTAATTTAATTTCCATGGGCAAAAGTTTGACTGAATACCTCTTATAGGTAACAGACAAAAAAAAAAATTGGGGTAAAAACATTTTATTTAAACTTACAACATAGAACTAACAAATATACCTAAAAATATTCTCCTTTATTAGGTAAATTGGAATGGATTACTATCAAAGGTTCAATGGGCCACTTACAGGTCTTTATGTATTTCCTTCATTTAAATATGCTATATTAAGTTATTTATCTCAAGCATCCTTGACATATTTCTGTTAATCATGAACTCTCACTGCCCAATGCCCATCAGTTGGAAGTTATCAGCCCCCTAATTAATGAGACAATTGCCTGATTGGAAATTGGTTCTGTGGTCTTCCATCGTTAGAACATGACTTTTGGTATAACCTCCCTTGAAACATGAAGTCAAGAAACCTTTAGAAGTATACAGGGTCCAAGTGAAATTCTATCTTCTGAGGCTCAATTTACACCTTACTGTAAAGATCAGGTTTACTGCATCATCTAATCGACACATACAGCTTCCCCAGAGAATAGGAACTAACGTGTTCCCCTGAGAGGACACTAGCAAGGTATAAAAGCTCAAAAGGGCTCTAAGCCAGTGGCTTCCCTGAGCTCAGGTGAGTCACATCCACTTAGTATCTCCCATGGCCCCTGAAATGCCCAGCAGGGAATGACAGGGCATCTGCAATCTCAGAATCAAGAAATCCATGGTCATTTGCCGATTCTGTATGTTTAGTCTTTTTTCCCCCTGAAATCTAAACAAACATGATGCTGGGTCAAGTCTGCTGTGTGTCGTGACTTTGAATGCAGTATCACTGCTCCTGGTGAGCAGAGCAAGTACTGAATATGTCAGGTGGGCACAAAAGAACAACAGACAAGAAATTAGTATGTTAGATTGTACTAAGTGCTAAAAAGAACAAATAAAGCTGCGAAAGGGGATATGGAAAGTTACCGTGGGGCACTGAACTTTCAGGAAAGGGAAACAGCAAAGCCCCACTCCCCCAAAAAGATCTGAAAACAAGGGAGGGGGGTCCAAACCACGGGGGAAGGGGGACTTCATTCTGGAAGAACACAACCGGATGTGCAAAGGCCCTCAGGAGGGGGCAGGTCTCTGCTCTCTTGCTTTCACTCTTTTGCTCTTACTGCTGTTTTCCCCTGGTCCAACTGAGCCAGCAGGTTACATCCTCACACCACTGAAATTAAAAATTGTTGTTTCCTTTTTTAGTTAAGGAACTCCCTGTAGTTTCAGGAACACCTCTGACTTTAACTCTATAGCTTTCTAATTCCACTCTCTACATGTCTTACTCACTCAGTTCCAAAGGTGCAAGACATGGCTATACCGCAGCGGTGAAAGTTCCGCATTACTTTCAAGACAGGCTTACAGATAATGTTCAGAAATCACTCATCTAAAAAGTAACTGTTTCCGCTTCAAAAGCAGCATCATACTCATCCACATTAATGAGTAACATTTTTAAGCCTCTCTTAGCCCACTGGTTACTCATCAAGTACTTAAGTTTAAAAGGTACCAGTGTATCTGAGGGGAAGTATCAACTCCAGAGACCTCTGAGCCAGGAGATGGAGAACAACGGAGTCAGCCTCTTAGTTACTCATGTGAGCCAGGTGTGGGCACCACAGAAGCAGGTCCTCAGAGCACCTTTCCCCTTTGCTCCCCACTCTCCTCGGGGGTTTATCTAATCAAACTAAGGAAAAAGGAGAAAAGCAAGTCCTGAAATAATAGCGCATTTCATCGGGAATCATTTAATTTCCACAATCCTTGACCAGCTTACTCTACATCGGCTGAAAATCTGCTATTAGACACTGTGTTAACTTCCCACGGCTGCTGTAACAAGCGGCCGCGCACGCAGTGCTTTCGAACAACAAAATCACTATCTTACCGTTCTGAAGATCACAAGTCGAAAAGCAGTTTCTCCGAGCTAGAATCCAGGAGTTCCCAGGACTGCCTTCCTTTCTGGAGGTTCTCAGGGAGAACTGGTCTTCCTCCTGGTCGAGGCTGCCTGCATTCCTCGGCCCCTGAGGCTCGCTCTCTGGCGTCAGAGCAGCCGGAAGAGGCGGAGGCGGAGGCGGAGGCTCCCGCCGCCGTGCCTGTGGCGCGCTGGCGTCCGCCCTCCCCGCCGCATTTATAGAGAACCCACCCGGTGGTCAGTGATCCCACCTGAGTCACCCAGGATGCGCGCACGCTCCGCCGCAAGGTCAGCTGATTCGCAGTCTCGGTTCCACCTGTAGCCTGCATTCCCCTTTGCCCTTCAAGGCAGCATAATCGGCCACAGGTTCCAGGGATGAGAACGTGGCCATCTTCTGTGAGCCCGTCTCCTGCCTGCCATTGGCACCTTGATTCGAGTAGTACTTAATAAAGTGAACTTTGAAAGCTTGCATTTGCAATCTGACGGGTATATGAGTTTGCTGTGAAAGACTGGGGTCTGTTTCTTTTTGTACAGATTTTACTTCATTAATCCACCCGATGTTGCTTAGCTAATGCTTTCCCTTGTCCTAGGCAGGGTTGTGATCTTCATATACCCACCCCACAAAAGCATATTTAATCATTTCAGTACACTTCCTTCCTTCAGAGAGGCTGCATTATTTTTCAGGAGCAAAGAAGCTGCCAGTTTGGTGGCTCAAACTAAATTGCTTAATCATGACACCTGGGTGCTGAGCCCATGGCTTTGGCTTCTACTTAATCAATGCATCAAATTTTAGAATGTAAAATGTGACATGGTCACACTAACATTTTTTTAAAAGAAATTATGGGAACTAATTTCTCTTACTCCCTACATCCTGAATTATTATTTTTTCTGGAATGCTAGGAAATTATGACTATTTTTATTGGTCCTCAGAATACTCCTTCCAAAAAGGATACTTAAGAACAAATGAAAATTTTAGTGGACCTAAAGAAAGCATGAAATATTAAATTATATAGACTCCCCAGGAATATTAAGACAAGCAAGCAGTCCATGAGTCTAGATTTTGCAGTTTCATTATTGGCACCATGAAACATACGTTACAGAAAACTGGGGTGCTCTGGGGATGCTCTTGTTTTGCTCTTAAACGTAAGTCATTTTGATTTATTTGTCTCATCCTTGTGCTGACCTAATGCCTATCACACTTGACTGAAAATAGAATAGTATTTATAGGGCAAAGGCAGTGGATAGAAATCAATATCCATCTGAAATGTAAATCATCAAAGAGATTCCATACACATGATAAGAAAGGAGAAGGTGAAGGACTTAGTTACCTTTAATCAGGTCTGTTTGAAATAAACATTTGTGTGTGTGTGTGTGTGTTGCACCATGAAAACCTGATTTTCAAAATTTTGAGAAGAGGTCAGAATACAGCATGACATCTGGGTAAATGCTCTTGATGCTTTCAACGGCTGAATGGTTTTAAACAGAACAAGATCCTTTGGCTTAACACCATCATAAAGACTTTCTCCAGATTTATTTCAAATTACTCAGTGGGTATTACTCCACATGAATTTCTCAAAAAATTCCGTCAGTGGCTTTTGTGAAGTAAACATAACAAAATGAAATGTATTACTTTGCAGTGTTCCTGTTTGTCAAAAATAGTATTTCTATTAATAATTTGTATTAATGTTACTTCAGAAGCTTCGTGAAGGTAATGTGTAGATATTTTATAGATGAGAGACTTGAAACACCTTAAAAGGACTTAAAGGTACAGAATGGGATAGGTCAGTTGACATTCGGGATGATTTCTCTGGATTCTTAAAAAAAATGTCTAGAACTCTGCTTCTTAAACATGAGTAGTTCAAGTTCTCACCTTGAACTATTTCCCTATCAATCATCCATTCTACATGCTTATTTTGCTGTCTCTTAGGAGGTACTGAGAAAAGTAAGAGAGTTTGCACTTTTTAACAGTTCAGAGTTCCACAGGGAAAGAAAAAAATGTAAACAGAAAATTAGATAAGAATCTGGGAAATAATAATAGAATGGAAGGAGAAGCACAGATATGAGCCAGCTCAGAGAAGCACATGGTAACATTTTAGAGCTGCCCAACCCAAGTGAAAACACAACAAAAATTACTGTGGGAATTTCTTTTTCCCACCCCCTCAAAAAATAGCCATACCATATGGTTCTACCAGAAAGCTGTGTTTTTGCATCCATAATTTAGACCAGACCAGCAGCACATGGTCTAAATGAAATAGGGAAGAATAAATATGACTCTGTATTGAATCTGTTCCTTTTACTTTAACCTTTATATTCTATTACTTTTGTTAAAAATTAATCATTAAAGGGATATTGCCTATAGCTTAAAGTATATATAATGGCCTGTCTCCAGGAATCTTACCTCCCATACAGTAATGTTAAGCTAAAATATCTTTGTTTAAACTCATAGGAAACACCCTGGCCAGGCCCATGTGTGTGTGGCTGCAGGAAAGAAGAAAGTAACACATCCCCTCCAGAGTCTGGCTGGAAGCAGGAAATATTTGCAACAACTTACCACCTTTTTCACTTTACCTCCTCACTTCCCCTTCTTTGTTCTATAGAAGAAACTGGCATCCAAACCTAGGCAGGACTGTTCTTTGGGACCCTACCTCACCATCTTCTCAATCTGCTGGCTTTCCGAGTAAAGTTGCTATTCTTGGCCATAACAACTCATCTCTTGATTTACTGGCTTGTCGTGTGGCAAACAGAACAAGCTTAGACTCAGTAACATAAAGGTATTGATAGTGAGCACTTTCTCAACTTGTGTTAAGCTGATCAGATAAATTCCAGCTGATCACACTGAGTGCTATACTTGCAAGAAACACAAATTCCAAACTAATTTTTATTGTATGATATGATTAAAACTCTCAAATCAAATTTGACTATCTTTTTTAAAAGTTTTATAAAGTATAGTTTTGCATAGGCAAACTGACCATGGGAATGTAAATTAGCATGAGCCTCAGGCCCAAACAAAAGGTCATCAAAGGAAGCAATTAGTAACATTTTAGCCTTCTTTTACTAGACTCTGGAGAAGGGACATTTGCAGAGAAAATCACAGAGCACCAACCAAGAGATGCAAAGTCTTGTATTTTTAATGAGATAGTAGTATCGGGGGCTCAGAAGAGGAAGACACTGGTTGTCAATGACAACTATAAAGACTAAAAATGACAAATTTGAAAAATCAGGTATTTTTTTTCTTTGTGCTTTAGACTCCTACATCTGAGGAGATTATAGGTTTAAGCATGGCCGTTGGGAGAATATCGTGCACTCTTTCAAATGCTTTAATTGTGCTTGAGAGTCATTGTGTAGAGCTGTGCAGGTTGCACACTGCACAACCCTAGGGGCCTCATTCACACTGTATGATTTACTTTATAGGACGGTTTCTCAGAAGATAGCAGTAGTTTCATATGCCAATGTATCACCATATTTCAACAGATGGAAGTAGTGTCCTGAGGAAGGGATGCCTTTTTCTATTTTGCACATAGGCCCCTGGGTTACTCTTCAAAGGAATCTCATAGAATTCAATTAAATGCTAGCAGAAAACTTTCCTTTTATTATTTTTGCTTTGATGTCAAGTAGATAAAAACTTGAAAAATAGATTGGAAAACAAAGTGGACAGTTCAGCTCCGATAAGCACAGATGTCAGGAAAGAGTTTGCCTTAGCACCAAGGGAAAAGTAGACGCTGAAATTCCTTCAACCTTTAATGTGGCCTTTGCAGAAGAATAGTTGTAATAGGGAAGAACAGATCTGACTCCATATTAGATATGTCCCTTTAGCTCTAATCCTGTGCTGTTTTCTGTGCTTACTCATGCTGGTTCTGCACCTTGTGTGAAAGAATGTTGCCTACAGCTTGAAATATATAGGACAGCCCATTCTCAAAGCTCTGATCTTAAGGGTAGAATACTTCTCCATTCATATAGAGATAAAACATTGCAGAACTGAGAATAACATTTGTCTTGTTGGAGGTTTACAGGAACATTATGACCTGACCTAGGTGAACTGCTGCAAGAACAAAGGATTTCAACACCAAAAAGTCTGCAACAACCAATCACACCCCCTCTCCTTTTTAATAAAAAAGGAGCCTGAACTGTGACTTGGGGAAGATGGTTCTCCAGGACATTAATCTACCATCTTCTGGGTCTGCTGGCTTTCCAAATAAAGTCACTATTCTGTGCCCCAACACCTCATCTCCCAATTTACTGGCATATCATGCAGCGAGCAGAACAAATTTGGACTCAGCAATATAATAAGGGGACTTTTTTTAAGTTAAAATATGGGACAACAATCCAGGGTTTTTTAAGTCCCATAAAATTCTGTTGCTGAAAATGCTCAAAAATTTTAAAAATATAGAAATATTATATTCAAATATATAATACTATGCTCTATGCATACATTTGTGTATATATGTATTTATGTCATATGTATGTGATGCACTGTATAATGTAACCACCTTAATGATTCACAATTATGTTATCGAGTCCAAACTCGTTCTGCTTGCCACAAATAGGCCAATAAATCAGGAGACGAGGTGTTGGGGCAAGGAATACTGACTTCATTTGGAAAGCCAGCAGACTGAGAGGATGGTAGAGTAATGTCTTGGAGAACCATCCTACTCAAGTCAGACTACAGGCTCATTTTATAGAAAAAAAAAAGAAAAAAACAACAAGCCTCCCCCCAAAAAAAACAGAAGAGGGGGTGTGGTTGGTTGTTTCAAACTCCTTGGTGTAGGAATCCTTTGTTCCTGCAGCTGTCCATGGTGGGCCAGGTCATGGTACTCCTGAAAAACCTCCAACAAAACAAATGTTATTCTCTATTCTGCAAGACTAAGCCTAGGAAACAGGGCACGGTGGCCAAAGCCAAAAGGAACAGATCTACTATAGAGTCAGATTTGTTTTCCTCTATTATAATTACACACCTTATATGGCGTATTTCAGATCTGGGAAAGCTCTGCCACAAAGAAATCTTCAATAAAACAGCACATCTGAGATCATTTTGCCTTACAACATTTTTTTCTTCCAAAATGTATCTATTCACATCCTGTGGAAGGGATGATGTGTGAAATTTGGTTGGGAAAGCACTGTTTTCATCATGTTCTACACAGAAGTAGATTAAGAGGTAGCTTAACTTTTTTCCCATTATATGGGCTGCATTTATTTTTTTAAGAATTAAGCCTTAAAAAAATGTAAGGAAAAAAAATGTAAGGGATATAAATAGTAAATAGAACTTTGTCTTGAGAGCTGGCGAGAAGCCTGGATTTTATTTTAGCTCTGGACCCCTATAGCCATCTTTGCCTTTAGAGACTGTGTTAAAGGACTTCCAGTTAATTAGCTTACACTGCTGGTCTGATTTAATGACAAGATCCCTAGCACCTGTTTCCAGCACTCTCCAGGGAGCCCGCAGAATGGACAAGGCAGATTGAGAGAGTCTCACTGGGGCAACTGAATCCAGAAGATAGTGTAGAGGCTAATTTCTACTGTAAGACCTTCATTAGTCATCTGTTGAACACCAGTTACTGAGTTGGGAATACTGCACCATCAAGAGGTAAAAATCCCTTCCTTTAAATAAATCTGTTCAAATGTACATGATTTAAGATTCTCTTTGACAAGAACTCTTAGGATTTCAGATACTTCAGTCATGTCAAGGGGCAATGAAATAAACGTGAAGGCCAGGGGATTTTGTCTTCAAAAATTCCACTGGGCAAAAAGTAACTAATAGGAAATCAGTAGTGCTTAACTCTTATTTCCAGACTATTAATATGACAGAGCCCAAACACTGACACTGTGTCTCTTTTTTATCCCTTATAATTAATTCTATGTGTGGGGGGACACACTCACTTTCCTTTGCGCAGGCATCTAATTCTTTCATAGTCAGAGAACTAATCCTTTGCTCACTTGGCAGAACTGAAGATAACTAAAGATCAAAAAAAATCTCAGTCGTCTAAGTAAAGAGAAGTTTTTACTACATCTCAATTTCAAGAGTGAAACCGTGACAGAAACAGGTTTATGTCTTTAGGAGCTTCCATAGTAGGAGCTCATTGCATTTGTTTCTATAATCCATAGCATTTTTTTTTTCATGAAACAGAGTGCTTATGAACATAGACTGAGCTGCTAGTGAAAAAGAAGTCATTAGGAGTGACCTTTTTAGGAGCCAATGTGGGTTTAGCTATTTAAAGATCACTCACTATGCATGGTTTTTTCATGCATATTTCATGCATGCATATTCATGGTTTAACAACTGTTAATTTGTCCACAAATAACTCTTTCATTGATAATTCCATAGGAGAGAAGAGAGTGTCAAAAACTTAATAAAACATCAGGAAACATATAAACTTTAATAGGATAATATAATTTACAGCAAACTGAGATGTTAGGGGAAAATAAATAATTTATAGCAAAGTTTCTTATTATGAGATTGCAATATTCAAATAATTTTTTTAACCAAATTGTTAATTTAGTTTTGGCTACTAGCAAGATGGGAGATAGATACTATAACAAATTGCTTCTTACCAAAATAACTAGTGTCTACCTATAATTTAGTTTACATTGTGTTGCTGGGTTGCTTATAGATGGCAAGATTATTTTAAGACCCTCCTCTCTCTCCCCACATAAAATGAGACACAGAGAAAGTTATGTGCTGAAAATAAAGCAATCAGAGCAGGAGCTTCTGTGAATGTCAGTTTCTCTTGAGAGCACATGCAGCACCTATCTGCAACCTGACTGCTGTAGAGGAGGGGGGCTAAATCAGATATTTCAAGACTAAGATGTGAACCTGAGAGGGGCCAAGGTACTTCATGGTTCTTGGCAGAAGGAAATGTATATAAGCTCCATGAGAAAGTGCTTAGGTGGACTCTCTGGATGCCTACCAATGAAAAAAATCACCAATCAAGGGAAAACCAACACTAGTGACACTAAGCGAAATCAAACAATATGAAACCCTTACTCCTCCAAAATGAAGATTTGCAATGTCAGATACAGAAAATGAAGTAATTATACAAGAAATGATTAGAGAAAAACATCACAAATAAAAGTAAGTAATGTGATCAAAAACTCTAGGACAAATTTGAAGGAAAAAAAACCAACAAATGGAAATAGTGGAAATGAAAGATATTACCTTGGGAAAGGAGATGTCCATGAATGGGCTGAATAGCAGATTAGACACAGCTGAAGAGAAAATGAATTATTAGGGAGGTAGAACAGAAGTGACCCAGAAAGCAGCACAGAGAAATGCACAGATGGAAAACAGAAGACTTTAATGAGATATGAAGTTCTAATGTACACCTGATCAGGGCACCAAAAGCAGAGAATAGAGAAAATAAAGAAGAGGCACATTTAAAGAGAAAATAGCAGATAATTTCCTAGAATTTGTAAAAGATAAAAATTCATAGATACTGACGACAAGGTAAAATAAAACAACAAAATTCACACGAGAGAAAGTTCAGTAAAACTACAAAATGTCAATGTAAAGAGAAGATTTCAGACAGTTCAGAGGTAAAAAAACAGATAAATTCCAAAGGAACTGTGTTTAAATAAACAACAGACTTACATTAGCTAGTAACCAGCAGAATAATGGCATAAGAGTTTCATTATGAGAAAATCACTGTCAACTTAGAATTGCATATTCAACAAAAGTGATTTTCAAAAAAGAGGATAAGAGAAATAAATGTGCAGGCAAACACAAGCCCAAGAGCTTACCAACAACAACAGTTTTAAGGAATTTCTAATGGATATTCATTAGGTACAAATAAAATGATTTTAGAAAAAAAGATCTGAAATTCAAGGTGAAATGGTGAGTGAAGGCACAAATAAGTCATTTAGTGATGGAATATACTGTTAGTAATTCTTTTTAGAAACATTTCAGAAAAGTGAGTGATTTTAGAAAGACAATTTTCATATTAGATTCATGAGTCTATGAAAAAGGATTATGAAAATCTGTAAAAAAGAATTGACAGATGTCCCAGGTAAATATTAACATAAAAAAGCTTTGTTAACAATATTAATGTGAGACAAAGTAGAATTTAACTTAAAAAATATTACTATATACTGAAAGGATCACTATGTACAAAGGGTTTGATATACTAAGATGATAATTACAATTCTAAACTAGGAAGTACCAAATAAAAATAACGTCAACATATATAAAAGCAAAATTGAAAGAATTACAAAATGAAGCAGATTTACTACCAAGAAAGAATATTTCAATACTTTTCTTACAATTATTCATAGAACCACAGCCAAAACTGATAAATATATGGACGAGATACGCAACAAAATTATCGGCTTGATTTATTTAACTTTCTCACTATTCTGTTCAGCCTGAGGTTTCTATTAGACAATGGCTACATTCGATATTTGAAGATACTTTTGGACAGACTATTTTGTTTAGATATACTATGATTGAAAATATAGCCAGGTTGCATATTTATCTTAGAATAAATAATTCTGTCATGTTAAAATTGCTGTTTCTGATTTGGTTATCTCCTAAGAGGTAAGGTTCAAAATGAGGTTTGGTATTTGAAACGGTCTTATATACTCTGTTAGAACTTTGGAAGAACACTTTTAGACTTAAAATAATTTTTTGATGCTACATTTTCAAAACTTTATTTTAAAACTCTTTGTCATTTCTTCTCTCTTCTGTAGAAATAGGTATTAGATTGCTATATTACCTTAAGATAAGTTAGCATTTGAAATTTAGTTTGAATCTCCAAATTATATAGTATTTTATTTGAAGAACAGAATGCCAACTAGGAAGAGTCTTTGCAGAATATATTTGGGTGCTCGATGTCTTTGTGAGTATCTGCAGGAGAAATCAACAAGATTTAAGACTCCACTAATCCTAAGGAATTTTTTAAATTACTAGATATTTAGAGTTTATATGACTTCTAAATAAATGGTTTACATATAATTTTAATAACATCTAATTCATTTATCTAGTGAGGATCAAACTGGGTATTTGAATACTGAGAGTTGGAATTCTAATTATTTCTCTTCATATATCTTAGTATGTTTTGCTTTCCAGTGAAATGAAACATCCTCATGTACCCAGTATATTTTCCCACAGGATGTACATTATTAGTGGACTTCCCTTTTATTTATCCTGATTCTGAGAGTACTCTATTCTTCAGAACTGCAATGGCCAAAAGGAGACCTAAATGTGCATAAAGATGCTAAGTGTGTGTTTGTGTGTATGAGTGTGTTTAATTAAGAACATTTTTATCCATGAAGACAAGGCCATTTTAGAACACTTTCTTTGCTTTACCAAAATGCAAATTTCTTGCACTGTGATACTGATAAAGACATAATGTATTCTGTCTATAGCAACGTAGATTCCTGGGAGAGTATGTGAATTGTCAATATCTGTTGATTATTTTCAATATATCATTTTTGTCAGGAGCTTTGTGTTTTCTCTTGCTTTGAAATACATATATTTCCAAGGATTTAAAAGCAAATATTATTCACTGACTTCTACTTCAATTCTGGGTATTGCACAAGAACTTAGAAAATGGCTCGATGTGTTTTTGCAATCCCTCAAAGACTATGAGGTTACATTATGAAACCACATTAGATTGTATTTTAATTCAATTAAGAGCTTTCATTGTGTTTGTGCTATTGGAAAAAGCTACAAAAGGGAAAGGTGAACAAAGTATAGTCATTATTTTCAAGGACGTCTAGAGGGGAAGAGAAGACAGACATAAATCTATGGAGAATGCAATCACAGAGTAATAAATAAGTTACTCAATGAGTACATACAAGGCAGAAATTAATTTGACATAGAGAATCAGGAAATATCATGGAGAAAGGAGTTTCTATTAGAATTTTGGATGTAAAGCATAACTACCTTCAGTTTTACATATACACATGATAAATCGAGGAGATTAATATTCTGGGATTATTCTGGTGACTAGAACCACTAGTTATTTAAGTTGAATGTGTTTATTTCTGCCCTTTAAACAGCAGCTAACTTTTCTCAGTTTCACTCATACATCATTCTAATCAAAGTAAATGCTTTATGTAGTCAAATTTCAAGGAGAGGAGTCATTTCTCCTACTGACATTGTGCTCTTTCTCTTAGACTCAGCTAATGATAAGGTGCTACAGCCAGAGATAGATCCTAAAACTTGTTAGCATGGTTGTGAATGGTAAGCTTTCAATATTCCACAGCTGCAAGACGCAATAGGTTTTAACACTCTGAAAATGGGCTGCAGACATTTTCTGTTTCTAAATAAGAGAGCTACAGCTGAACTTATTACAGTTTATGTGGTTTTTATATATGTTTTAAATCTCGTGGAAACAGAATATAACTTTTTTCTATTTGCAATAGCTATCTTTACTTTTTAAAAGTTGAATGTCATAAGAGAATAAAAATGAGGCCAAATGTGTCATAGAAATAGAAAACATACATATGTATCTGTTTCCTGGATTAAATGGAGGGGAGGTTTGCAGTGATATTTGATTCAATGTAAATTACTTTATAATTAACACATAAAAGTCAAGTGTACAATAAAACACAAAGTGATAACTCTCATGAATAATACTAGATTTTATTTTGGAAAGTAGTCAATAATCCTTAAATTTGTGAGTTTATCTTATAATAGTCCAAGTTTATTATCATACATCTCTGAGGATGTTACTGGATACCCTTTTTAAAAAATAAATCTTAACTATTTGGCAACACAGAGGACAGGCTAACTCACATGAGCGTCTCTTGAATGCCTTCTCCATAGGAAAATTATAGACTATATAGTAATTTAGAAATAGCTATGTGAATTTATAAAAACAAGCAAATAATCAACTTCCAGATTAAAGAATTGAGAATAATGAAAGCCAAAATGGCAAGCTTGACCTGACACTTTGGAAGCCTCTGGAAATTTTAGGCCCAGATATCATCTTGCTAGGGTCTGGGTGGGAGCTGCAAATATGCTGGAGATGTGGTCTCTGGCCTTAGGAGGGAGGGGGATGTAATGGACCAGGAGACTCCAGGAACTGACCCTTCAGGAGACTCAAGGAGCTGCCCTTTCTATGAAGCACATTAGAACAATTTTTTTCACTGACCAAGAAAACCAGCATCTGTCTATGGCCTTGAATGAGGAAGAATACTGCCTTTAAGCTAGACATGCATGATGTATGGGTTTGAGGTAAAAATGTACTTTACCAATAAGAGGAGGGGAATCCAAACTGAAAATTAAACTAAACACTAGTTTAAGACTATTGAAATCCAAATGTCTCCTTCAGCACCCAGACCAACTTGGTTTATATGGAGATATTCATCATCTCTGCTGGGGAGTTTACAACAGGAAATTACTGGGTCATAAAATCTATCACCATGAGAGAAATTCTGAGATTCCAGCAAAAGGCAATATACATCCTGAAGAAATAAAGTTCAGAAAAATGCTAAGTATTTTTTCTTCAAAGTACTGAAGTTATGTTAAAGAGACTAGAAATCATAATAAGTAATAAGCAGTGTGAAAAAAAGAAAAGGTAAATTTGAAAAAGAGCAAAATAGAATGCTAGAAATTAAAAGTATAGTCATTGTTATTTTAAAAATTGATTAGCTAAATAGACTAGTATATGGAGTTGAAGAAAACTATGTAAACTGGAATATAAATCTAAGGAAATACATAAAATACAGAACAGGAAAGCAAGTAACATGAACTATGTGAAAAACTGTTTTAGGCACGAGAGATAAAATAAGAAGTTCTGATGCATTTAAGCAGGAATGTTAGAAGAAAACAGGACAAATAGAGACACAATTTTGCAATGGAAAAGCAGTTAAGAATTTTCAAGAATTAAGAAAATATATGATTATTCTGACTAAAATATGTATTATACTTCTGCAAATAATAATTTATCATTTAAACATACAATAAAAAATTCAGAAGAAATATTTCATGTGTGCCTTATTTTGATAAAATGAGTTCAGTAAGAATATGTAAGGATAATAATCTTGAATGTACCTAATAACATTTTGAACTATATAAATACAAATCTGATATAAAATAATCTTAAAAAGACAAAAAATAAATGACATACTTTTGTCACACTTCTGTCAGCAACGGGAAGATTAAAAAGACCAAAAAAAAAAAAAAAAAGGATACCTTAGCTTGATGGTGGTTTATATGTTGGGAGCTTTTATGGTTATAGATTATAGCAACATTTCAAGAAATTTAAAATCTTTAAAGTATAAATATCTAGACAATAGAAAAATGACATACTTCTATGTTTTTCCTGTTAGCATAACATCCATTAAAAAAGAGTACATATACACTATTTTTTTCCTAATCTGGCATCTAAATATAAAGGCAAAACCCTAAATAAAATGTTACCAAATAAAAATCAGTGGTTTATAAAAATAGTAGTATGGCTTGCATTATTAGAATAATATCAGTGTCATTTATGTAATTTAATGGTAGCACAAATCAGGCTACATAATGGTATAATCAATTAAATTAAAGATAAAATTTAAAGAAAAAATAATATTATGATTTTAATAGTTAAGGAAAAATTATTAATTCAGCATTCCTGATAAAATGAAATGTAAGGACTCTGAAAGCTGTAAGGTTTTAGAAAATTCCTCCTGGATGAAACCTATACATCAGCAAATAGATTACATATCACACTAAGTGATAAAATAGTAAAGTCACTCTTATTAAATATAATATGCAATTAAGACTGCTGTTACTATTTCAAATCATACAGGAGGTTCTTGCCAAGACTAGTAAAACACAAAAAAATACTGGAAAGGGCACAAGTGTTATCACTTTAGAGACAATCTCATTGTCTCCTGGGGCAATCAATTCCAAAAAAATTTAAACTATTAAGATGATTCAATAACATGGCTATATACAAAATAAAATCTTAAAATTGATAACTTTTTAATATACCAATGATAACTAGCCAGAAAACATCGTTAAAAAAACTGTTATTTATAATGGCAATAAAAACTTTGCAATGTCTAGATACAGATTATAAGATTATAAGAAAATTAAAAGCTACCTCTAAGTTTTGTGCAGGGAGAAAGTGTACAATAATATAACTATATAGATTTATAAGATAATAAATTATCCTACCAGATATCAAACTTATCAAACATATTACAAAGAAACAGCAATTAAATTCAATAATTTATTCTATTTGAATTATTGAATAATTGATTCTCTGTTCTGTTATACCATAGCAACTTGTGTATCAGTAAAAAGGATAAAGTGATTTACATATATATTATGAATTATTTTTATACATAGTGTTAAAAAAGATCACAAAACATTCTATTTTTGAAAATAATATGGTCTATAAAAGAGGCACTCTATGAAATACAGACTGGTTGCCTCTTGATTGAGGACAGAGGTATTCAAAGGAAAAATAATTTCATGTTTTATATATATTCTGCATTGTTAGGAAAGATAAAGTATTCATTATTATTTGTGCTATAAAATGAAACTAGAGAAAAAAGGTAAATAACTTCAGTATTCATTTAAATCAATGCTTGCAAAGACAACATGAACTACTGTTTTTATTTCCTAAAAATACTGATAAAGAGTAGAAGCAAGTTTTTTCTAGATACCAAAGCAATGGAGAATCAAAATTAAAAACAGAAAATAAAACAGCTTTTGATTAATAAATTCCGTCTTTTTAGAAATCAGTAAGAAAAATAAGTAGTTCCTTTAAGATTAGGAGAGAATGGAGGCTCTGAGTTAAACAAAAGATCACTCGTAAGTGACACCTCACGTGAGCACCTCAGTTGTGGTTTTTATATGTCATCTCATTTGAAGTCAATAATGCCTGCAAGTAGTTAGAAGAACACGAATATTATTTTTATAAAACGTAGCTTGTTAACTTTGTAATAAATCTGAATCTATTAACTCAGAGGCGGTAGCTTTCTTACATTTAAGCAGCTTCTTTAGAACTACTACGTAAACTTTGACAGTCATACGGAAATCCTGTTCCAACAAGACAGTTCAGTGAAATGCCAAACTGCCTCTAGACAGTGTTAAGAAATCTAGAAAGGAGAAAGGGGAAAATAAGGCCAAACACACCTAAACCAGACTTTAAAAATAGAGGAAGAGAAGCAAAAACTCTCGGCCAGAGGTTTTAAACTCTGCTTCACAGAACTTTCAAGGGGTTCTTGAATAAGACTGAGCATATTAACCTAAGATAAACATGATCATCAAATTTTTAGTAGGAAACGCTGCACAACTCAGCCTCTTAAGACATGTGTGACTGTGTGTTTCACTTTGCAGTTATTCATGGTCTAAGATACCTATCATTAAACAACACCAGGTAATCGAATCATGGAATTTGGACATTTTCTGCTATTAACAATCAACTAATCATTCACTGTGCCCCTTTGGGGGAACAAAGTACCTTTCTCATTGGTGGTAGGTCAAATAATTAGACATAGTAACATATTGAAAAGAACAATTTCTTCCCTAGAAAATCTGATTTAAAATGGTTTAACGACTGTGGATGGCATGACAATGTTTTTATAAAAATGTGATGGTGAGAGTCATGATCTGAGTGTCTCCATAAAGAATTATTTGCCAGCCACATGTCTAGGTGCAAGATATGAAACACAGCCATACTTGAGGGCAGAGGGAAGAATAAGGCTGCTTTTCATACTGAGTTTCAGTTTGGGTGAAAGAAACCAAAGAACTTAGCATGCTTATATTTGAGTAATAATTCATGGTTATAAAGTGCTTTCACACACTTAATCTTGTTTGATCTGAACAAGGTTTTGAGGAAGGCAGGGCTTATTGGCCCAGAGCACCACCGAGGAAACGGGATCAGAAATGTCAAACAATCTGTCCGGAGTCCCAGCACTAGGAAGCAGGGAAACCAGAATAGCACTCCCACCTCCTGACACTCAGTCTCGTTTCCCAGCTGTTTGCGTCGTGAGGCTCCATGAAGACAGACGGAAAAGGGAAAAGCGTGGCGGAGTCCTCTTTCCCTCTCCCCTCTGTCGGCTCACGTATCACAGGTGAGGGCCTACTCGGTGTAACAGGAGGATAAACGGGCTCTCTCAGGCTTGGTTTTGTGGAACTCCCCAGAGAATATGTTTCAACCACTCCTTCGTCGCAAAGCAAGGTGTTAAATAGCTATGTGATTGTGACCAAGAAATATCCAAAAAACAGTTTTCTGTCCCCTCATAACTCGCTCTCATGAAGTATTTACAAGAGGTGAGGCGAAGGGGAACAGGAGGTTTGCTGGCTGTTGGCTGGCCTTGGGGAAGATGATCTGTAAGAGAGCTGATGGGCACTGTAACAGCTTCTCTGTAATCTTCAGTGTGTCAGAAGCCACAACTAGTCCCTGTGGAGAGGAGTGGATGATGGACAGAGAGAAGGTGACCACCCACTCATTCTCCCGTTGCTGGGTTGATTTGGGGGAATATGAAGTTATAGATTTGAAAGAAGTTTAGTGTTTTGATTACTGTCCTGCAGTGGGGTGTGTGTGTGTGTGTGTGCGCGCGCGGTGTTTACGAAGTCTGAAGTAATCAGAGGAGTCGTCTTTAAATCTGAGAATGACCGGCAAAGTCTTAAAAACCTCTCACAACTTTTTAGCCAAATCGTGGATATAAGGAAACCTCAGAGTGTGTTTGAACAGGCAGGTGTTTGTTGGAGGTGGTTGTGAGAAAAGGAAGTTTTGTTCGATGGCCTCTTACGAACCTTTGGGCTCAGCGCCATGGTTACGAACATTGGACAATGTCCAAAGCAGAACTCTCAAACCTGCCGTCCCCATCTCCAAATCTTTATTTCCTGTACCTCTCCTATCATTATTAATGATCCAGTTCCTCAGGCCAAAAACGTGAGAGTGGCAACTCTTTACTTCTCATTTTCAACACTCCCCACATGAGCAGAAAGTCAGATGGTCAGCTACAATCGGAATCACTACTTCTCACCGCCCAGGCCACTGCCGCTGTATTCTGAGGCCTTGCATCGCTGCTCAGCTACTGGAATAGCCCCCTCCCTGTGGTCCCTCTCTCAACTCTCGTTCCCCTAGAGTCGTTTTTCTGTAGATCAGCCAATGTTACCTGTTAAAGCACAAACCGCATCACAGCACAAACTCACTTAAAATTCTCCTGCTGTTTCTCCATTGCTTACAGCCTCCTACGTGATCTCCGTCCCTCCCTCTGATCTGACTTCCAGTCCTCCCCTTCACACCCACTCTGGAGCCACACTGGCCTCCTTGTTGTTGCCGGGATGAATCAGATGCATTCCTTCCCCAGGGGTCTTTCCACGTGCTGTTTCTCTCTGCCTGGATTTGTTTTCCCAGATATTCTAATTGTTGGCTGCTAGTCATGCCTCTGCTCAAATGTCATCTACGTAAAGAGAGCTGCTCTGATCACTCTGTATCACAGTTAGTCTTTATCCACCTAAATGGAGTGTTCTCTTCACAGCTCTGGCCATCTTCTCAAGCATAACTTAAAAAAAAATATATATACACTGTGTATATTCTCTACTCCACACCAGAATGCAAGCTCTGTGAAGGCAGGAACTTACTCAATGACATGTCCTCAGTGTCCAAAGCAAACCCTGGTTTAGAATTAAATAGTCAAAAAAGTTTTTTTAAAGGAATGACTAATGATAAACAGTAATTTCTAAAGTTATATTGGATCAAAGTAGAATTTTAACATATCTCTAGAAATCTTAACAAGACATTGGACTATTACTATACAAAGTAACAAATTAAGTTTCATAGAGTTTGGCTTCATTTTCTACAAAAAAATTACAGCTAAGTTATTTTGGCTCATTGATGCCAGAGGACGCGTTAGTTAACCTTCCACTTGGCTATAAAATGTCACAAGGTTCTCAACAAATGTATTCTTTGCCCTACGCAACAGAGAGACTCATTGGTAATTATAATCCTGCATTTCTAAAACGTCATTTAGGTTTGCCAAATATCTGAAATTAAACCTTCATACTCCATTGTGCAAAACAATGATATTGAGACAAACACAGGCCCACTGTTGCTCTGAAATCTGCGTCCTTGAAAACCAGAAGAAAATTGGCAACTCTACCGAAAAGTTGCCCAAGAACACTCTGACAGTGAAGCTACTCAACGCTGGGCATACAGTGAAAGCTGAATAATTAAGGCAGATACCGGGAAAGAACAGGTGTGGCCGCGGTAAGAATTGCTGCAGATCTGCTGAAGAGGACCCAGTTTTAGAGGAGGACAGAGTCTTGAATGACTCTATCACCTCTTGGCTCAGAGAGGGGGAGAGAGAGACAGGAAGTTCAATAGTCTGGATAAAGGATAACAGTTTACTTACATTTGGAAAATCTATAGTCATGCTAGGAAGTAGGTTACTATTTCTAGATTATAGAAAGTTGACACATTGTCTGATCAAGAGAATAATTTCAAATTCTGGTGCACCAGACATCCTTTGTGAAGGATCAACTCTCCGTGTGATAGCCCCAGAAATACGCAATATATATACTGGAGAAAGTGAACTCATTATTATGTGGCCAAAACTCAGTGATGCTGGCTTTAGTTATGTATGGTAATTTGAGTTCACCATGTATCTACTGAGTATCTGCTGTTCTAGGCCTGGAAGATACAGGGATAAATAGCACCATGTCCTTGCCTTGGGGGAGTCTTTCAAAGCGAGTCATTTCACTACAGTACAGTAAGTATTAAAATCTTTGGCTCCTCCAAGGGACAACAGATTTGTAATGGAGGGCCCATGGAAGACATCCTGAAAGAGTGACCATGAGAAAATGTACAAGGCTTGAGTTGAACGAAATAGCCCTCATCACAAAATTAGTCTTGAGGCATAAATCAACACAGAAGAAAAAGGATATTAAATGAAGTGGGGATGGAATGATTTGATGCCCTGATATGTCAGATGTATGATGCCGGGGAATGAGAAGCCTCTAAGTTGTTGGAGTGTAGAGTTCTAAGCAGAGTTTAGTGGAAGATGAAGGCTTGACCGGTCATCTCAGGTCAAGTCAAAAAGGCCATTCCACGTTAGTTGAGATTAGTGGGAGAATCAGAGTTACTGAAAAGCCTCCACTTTGGAAATCTCATGCCCATCTACTTATAACACTATATCCTAGCCAACTGTTGTCATAGACACAATTGCACAGAAATAAAGGTTCTTAACTTAGAGCCAAGGGAGTAGGAAGAACACGCAGTCACAGACGGTAAAATAGGGGAGGGCCAAGAGTCGAAGGCATAAGTGCCTACTAGTATTCTGTTGGTTACCAGCATGTTGAAGTTCCCCACCAGTGAGGTCCACAGTCACCTCAGGTTTTCTCAGATACCATTTCCAGAGCACTCAGCCTTGGCAAGCAGGGACGATGCTGTATTCCATACCAGATGATCGAACCCACTGAGAGCAGAGGCCATGGATGCTTCGATCACCATTGTATAACCTAAAACTACAATACCTGGCTTATTATTGGTGCTCAGGAATTAGTTGTTGAATGAATGCGTGAATTAAAGACTTTCTAAATTAAATTAGTTTGAAGTTGAAGGATATATTAGAAATAGGGTGCTCTATGGTAAGCAACAAACCATGAGTAACTTTCTGGAGGTGAAAGACAAACTTATTGCTGGAGTTGTGAGATCAGTATGGTTCTAGTGGCTCCGAGCATTTTAAGAGAGGGCGGTATGTTTGAAGGAGCCCCTGTGGAAGGAAGGTGGGAGGTGCAGTAGGGAAAAGAGAAGGCTTGGTGCTGCTGTGTTAGTGTGTAGCGCTCGTGGAGGACACGAGTACCAGGATGGACTAATCCCCACAACGCTCAGAAGGCTAGACACAGAGATGGTTTCAACAGATGGTTTAAGCTTGTTCTAATAGTGTTTACATTTTAAAATTCTAAAAAGTGATTAACAGAAGCATTTAAATTTGAACTATAATTACAATATCACGTGTTTTTAGGTTGATCAAATTATAAAGTAACTCAGTATAAAAAGTAAAATACTCCCTTACATGTGATTTATTTAAAATAACTATTTAGGGGTAAGAAGTTTATTACTGAAGAACTTAGCAAATTCCTTGTACTTTTATTTAATTTATTTATTATTAATCTATGGCTTTCTTCCTTGGAATAAAAAATTTATATTTCCTTGTAAAAAGTTGGAAGTACTTTCTATATGACAGATACACTAAATGTAGCCTTGGTTATAATTATTTAGGTGTGGCATTTTTTATCTTAAAGATATATTTATTTTATGTTCTGTATAAATAGACATAACATTAGGAAAGATGTCTCTGAGGCTTTTACGTACTTTTTATGCAATTGTACTCATACTTCGGTAGTTTTTAGAAAGTTCTTCTGTGGCTTACTCATCTCATAAGATTTAATAGTGAATTAATCATTTGTGCACCAGGGGAAGATGGCCTGATCGATATTAGAAATACTGTCTCCACTAGGGCAATGTTTTGATAAGTACACTTTGAATAAACCTCTTTTATGAACTGAGTCATATTTCTTAAAACATTAAACCAATAAGCATTAGATTTGGTTTGGAACAAGAGTGATCTCAGAAGCAACATTTGACCAGCCTAACCCAAAGCATGCCCATCTATACATCCATATCTATGCAATAAGCCCATCTAATACATTATTAACACACACTGAAAATAATAATGGACCAAGAATTAATTTTTTATGTGCAATATAAATCTTTGATCTTGTACCTCCCAAGAAGAAAATGAATTTATCCAAGCCAGCGAAGAGTTTGGAGGCAAAACTAATGATTAAAAAAAATCTAATTTCAAATAATCTATTGTTTGAAGTCAAATCATCAAAATGGTTCAGAACAACAACTTTTAAAAATTTGTAACAAATGGCACAATAAGCACAAAAGAATCAGCCTATGAACACTAGTATGCTTCCTGAGTAGCTCACTACATTGTGCTTTTGTGTAGCTTATCTCTTTCCAGTACAGTGTCTATTTCTCAACATTCTTCAAGGAAGCAATAAAGACGCTGGAAGGAAGCACAGTTATTTTAAACTAGGTAGTTGTTTGCTATTTTCAAATGACATTTCAACAAAAACTCATGGTTGGTACATTATAATATTGTGCAAAATTTGTCTCTACTTCTTAGCTATAAGGAGCATGTGTGGCACACCCCAAATCAACACTGTGAGAGGGGCTGAATACTGCTTTGCTTAGTAAACTGAGAACTATCTCCATTTCTAAACAAGAAACACACACACACACACACACACACTTACGTATACATATACATGCTACTTGTGAAATCTAAGGCAAACTACCATTTAACCTTTTAATGCCTCAGTTTTCTTCTGTAAAAGGTAGAGACTAATTATTAGCATCTCATTTTTATGGATTTGTGAGGGTGAGATAATATTTGCCAGTACTTTGCACAATTCTCAATAAAAATCAGCTGTTTTTTTTTCAGTTTCACTACAAACTTGTCATGCGGTGGTAGGTGTTCTCTGATGATTCAGAAGATGAAGTATGATAAAACCAGACAGCGAGCCTTATATTAACTAAAATATGACACCTATTCTTTGTTCTAATTGGCACTTTTATGATTATTCATGAGAATTTTTTCCATACTAATTTTTATGTGTTTATGTATTTCTTTTTAAATTAATTTGTTCTTTCCATTAGTTTTATGTTTTCAATAGTTAAATTTATATGATATACACTGCATATTTGTATGTTAATGATATTGAAAAGCTGTCTGCTTTTTAAATGTAGCTTTCCTTTCTCTTTTCTTTTACACATACTCAAAAAATTTCAAGTGTGGAAACAGGAGTATATTTTATGTCACCAAATTTGATTCTGTCTTCTTATAGCATGTCTACCTTTATCGGTACACTTGGACAGGCCTTCTCTAGTCCAACTCAAGATTTAAAGTCTTCTATATTTTCTTCTAGTGAGTTTATTTCTTTTTTAATATTTAAGCCTTTATCCTTCTAAAAGTTTTTCAGTATATGTATCAATAAATCATACTGTGGTATAAATACAATTTTAACTTTGTTTTTAAAATTGTCAATCATTGTTTTAATACCATATTAAAAATCAGATTTCTGATGAATATGAAATAACACATTTTCTTATAACAAAATCTTTAAATCGCATCTGATTTTGTACTTTAAAAATTTATTATTTTGCTCTATGCCAGGTATATTACTGTTTTCATTCTAATAGCTATTACAATACGCCCTTTCCTAATTCTCTTCTTCAAAATTTATTTGATACTTCTTGAACATTTTAAATAAATCTTAAACTTATTCTACCACATTTCAGTCGAATGTTATGATGATTTTAACTAGCAGTGCGATATATTCACAGATTTAATTGACATAAATGGATATTTTTCTAAAGTGTCTTCTCAGAGGAAAGACTTGATCATCTGTTTCTATAAACACATTTTATAAACAGGATATTGGTTCTTAATTATTAAATAAACTTTGGAGTGCTTTTCTTTAAGAAAGGGAAAATTTTTGGATCATGTATATTAACCTGTTCATTATAATGTTTAATATTGGATTTAGTAAATTTTGTTCCTAAGCAGCAACCAGTTAAAAAGTGAAAAGTTGTATTATTTTTTGAAGAATGTAACTGTTTCTGTACCTTTAATAAAATTAAAAGTTAAATTAATAAATCATGGACTTTTAAAAGTTACTGTTAAGGAAAGAGAAAATCAATTTACAAATACTGTTTAAAATGTCTCTCATGAATTTTTTTCAATATTAAAAATTAAAATCCTTATTATATGAAAAAGTTTGCTAAGATACACAAATATGTGCTATTTAGGATGTATTCTCCAGGCTACTTTGTGACCATTGTTTCAAGAATGATTCTGGGTTTAGCTTTTTCAGTCTGATTGATATCGGGGATCTCACTTGTCAATGACACTTGTATTAACAAAAACCTCCCACTATCTGCTACATGAGATTGTCTAAATGAAAAGTCACAATATAAATAATTCACCAGTGACTTTACCATAGAACACTTAAACATGGTCTTTTATTCATTCATTCATTCCCATCCTTCCTATACAGAAACATAAAAATGGGTGTGGTGTGCCCTGTAAGTAGGGTCTGCCACTTCTGAACTATGCATACTTTTTCTGATTATGAGAGTGATCGATGAATTTGTATTTCCAAAAGAAATAAATTATTACATCTGTGAAATTATCTGCTCCTCATGAATTGTTTTGAAATGCGTGGCCATTAAATATTCCAGACAGAATTTCGTTTTCTCCTTTATATTCTCATTGAAGTGAACTCTCAAAATTAAAAAAAAAAGATACTAAATGATCAAGTTTGGGGATCTAGATATCATTCTGCTATAAAATGCTCTTAAAAAAACCTTGTCCTTGGGGATGAATTCACAAGTGGATATAGCCAACTTCATCTGAAGGGTTTCAACCAATTCCAAGTTTCCAGCTTTATAGCTGTTTTAAAGGTTATGTAAAGCCATTTGGTTGCAATAGATTTTCAATTCACAAACCACTAAGTTTCCCTATAGTGAACTTGTCTGATCACTTCATAAAACTCATTGAACTCCATCATCCCAGTAAAGATATGACAAGGCTGTTTATCAGGAGGTAATAAGACAGATAATTTAACTGTACAAGCTCTAATTGGTCTAATTCACTAACTGACCTCTCACCACTTGATTCACTAGTACAATTGCGCTCTGATAAAGCCTTTAATTGTAAATTGCACACAGCTGTGAGCTGCTTCTCACGCTGGCACAAAAACACTATCATCGACTGTTTCATCTCTGCGACCTGCTAATTTGGAGCATATGTAACTGTTTTTAATGCTGAAGGCTTGACATACCACAAACAGCAGATGCTGCAGCTGCCCTGAGACGCTTTATTTAATTCAATTACGTCTTTTGGAGATATGTAAAAAAGCGAGGCGAGATGAGAGAGGGCAGGAGAATGTTAAAAATGGAGCCCCTGGTTGAGGCCCAGGTGGCTCGATAGGCAAATGATTGGGTGAATGTCTAAATGATCTTTTTAATTGAGTAGACTGACGGCTAATCAGGGTCATGAAGTGTTATCACACTGATGAGCTGAGTGGAGCCCTGGGCTGCTCTGCAATTAATGCCGCTTTTGTGAAAGGAGAAAAAAGAAAGATAATGTATACCATCTGGCAATTGTTTATGATAAAAGCAGCAGTTTGCTGCAAATTCCAGTTAAATGCTATTCATAACATTATTTTTGCTGCTGCCGAGGGCAAGGACACGAAGCCCAGGCCTTTGTCTGACTTCTCATTCTCCTTCGCAACCAAAACATTCATTTTCTTCCACGTGTGTTATTATTAATTACTTGGCGGCTTGCTCACGTATGGCCTGAATGATGCCCGGTTTGCTATGCCAATGAAAAGCCCAGCATCTACTCCTTGGAATCTACTTCAACTTTCATGCCAGTGGATCCGATTACAATAAAACAAAGCAACTGCTAAAGTCACAGCCAAAAACCAACAAAAACAAGTCCGTTTTTCTTTTTGCCCACAAAAGCTTGTCTCTGGCATCTCTGCGATGAAAAAGCAGGGAGGTGGAGTTCTGAAAGGTAGCAAAATGTCTGAGTGAAGTGATTATTTTTTTTTCCTGCCTCAGGGAGATCGACATTTGCAACCTTTAAAGCAGATAAGAGATTATCTCAGACATTCTCAATATTTTCACTCTTTATTTATCACTTAAGACGTGCGAGAAGATCATCAAAATTAATATAAGGATGGAAAATTAAAACATGGTTCAATTGTCAACATGAGGGCTGTCTATACAGGTTTCTCAGACACGATCACACACAAAAATAGGTGTGCTTTTCATCTTGAGTCATTGGCAAGATCAAAAAAATAAATAACCCGAAAGGGGGACTTCTAGTGAGAGCTTTGGAATGCTCAACTATGGTTTAGGAAAGGGGAGAAGTACCATTTCTTTCAAGCACAAAGACTTTTGAGTCACTCTCACTTCAAGTTATGGACACGTACGGGGGCATACATATTCAGGAGTATCAAGGGAGAAAATAAAACACAGCCTACAATCAAGGAGTTACTTCTCGAGCGGTAAAGTGGACTTAGAATGCAAAGACATAAATACCATCTATGCAGCCAGGTTCCATCATTTTGAACTTCCTGGCCTCTTTAGATGCAGTTGGGATGAATACTGGCCTTAACTCCCATTATTTACTAGTAACGCGTGATTCAAAACCTACCTTCAGAAAGGCGAAGGCATCCTCTAGTATAATTTATCAGGCAAGTTTAGAGGCTGACTATATCCTGGGCCCTGTGCTAGGCACTGGGAATACGATCATCATAAAGACCTAGGAACTTCCCTTAATGGCTTTAAAGTCTGATGTTGGAGTCAGATACGTAGGCCAAATTCACCATGGAGTGTTGGGGGCAAGTGATGTAACTCTCAGGCAGAAAACCCAACCCAGACCCTGGAAAAGGTGCAGGTAACTGTTGTTACAAAGTATATGTAACATATGCTATGGCAGAAAGGTCCTCCTGGGACAAGCCCTAGAAAAGCTTAATAAATATTTGTTGAATAAACACGTGAATCCATTTATATACATGTATCCCCATGTGACTTATCTGAGAAGTATTTCTACCCACCGTCCTCATCTGGGGGTGCGGAGACAGGTCTCCCAGAATGAAAACAGAGTTATTAGTGAACGTAATTACAATACAGAATTATTACAGATACGTGGTGAGTTAGTTGTCCTGTCTGTGTCAACGTTGTCACCTCAAGTAGATCGTGGCCTTGAAAGCAAGAACAGTACTTTCATGTCTTTCATCCCTTCAACTGCTTCTAAAAGATTTTCTATAATACGAAGTTTGCAGACATGTGAGGGACCACGACAGAGAACTTAATTGATAGGAGAGCAGACTACTGTCTGGCTAAGTAAAGGTTTGCTTCAAAGGAAGAGTTTTTATTTGATGATGCTCATGGAGAGGGAAAGGAAAAGGTACAAAGAAAAACCCAAATAATGGTCCCCAAATCAGTTAAGACAAATCAGATCTGCCATCGGAATAGAACAGTTTTAGAAGATGGTCTGTCCAACTGAAATTAAACAGTAACAGCAACACACACACACACACACACACACACACACATGCCTACAAACACTGAAAAATCAAAAAGTCGCTTTGGTTTGAAGGAAACATTTTGTATGTAGAGACAAATGAACGCTAAATAGAGTTTCCTTCCTGGAAAAGCATGCTGAACACACCCTGACTCTTAATAGTGCAGTCAGCTTGCAGACCTCAAACATTTCTTAGACAAAAGGCTGGGGGGAAAAAAAAGAACTAAAATAAAGGGTATCAAGACCAGAAGTCAAGCTCTGGTGTCTGGGCATCCAAAAGGGTAGTTTATTTTGAACTTTCTGAGAAAATACAACTCTAATAACTATCAATTAATAGGTCCTTATTATTTGCCAGAGATTATGCTAATTGCTTCTTACATATATTATCTGATGTGATCTTGACAATAGCCTGTCAGATGAATATTATTATTTCTATATTTCAGAAACAGGGACACAGGAAGGTCCTGACTCAGCCAAGTTCAGAGTTAGTAAGGGAAGGAGACAGGATGTAAGCCAACTTCTGTCTCCAAAAACTTATACTCTCCCGTGATACTCTATCTCTTATCTTGGGAAAAGTTTACGGACATGAGAATTACTCTTGAGATAAAAGCTGTTTTTGTTTATATTGACTAAATTAATATTTTGTAAATTATTTTAATGGGATACTTTACAATATTCTTTCATTATAACTTTCAGTAATACTTCTAGGCTAAACCATAGAGTACATATTATTGAAAAAAAATTAGGCTTTCTCAGGCACTAAAACTTCCAACACAGGAAATTCAAATATGGTGATCAAAGAATCCAGCCCTGCCAAGGGTTTAGAAAGGTAAGCTTTTTTTCTCTTTTAAAATCTTCTGTTGAGCTGATGGAAACACTTTTCTCACACTGACCAAACAGAATAACTTTTAGTCTACATTTTTTCATACTATCCCATATTTATTAGATATCTATTATGTAGGTATAGAGAGTTCAGGTAAATAAATGAAGCATTTTTTCCTGTTCTCAAGGAATAGTTCTGGAGATGGACACCTAAAATAATAACAATAATTACGAGGCTAACCAATAGCTCCTGCCGAAACTCATTTGCAAATCTTTGGGAGATCTGATTCTCGTATGAGATCTTTCTCTTCCAGCACAGTTCCTGAGCCCTGTGGGAGGAAATGGCAGAGCTGTTCTCAAAGTGAACATCTAGCAATGAAGGGCACACGCAGAAAGAGAGAGCTGGGGAAGGCTCCCAGAACAGCATCCAAAAGCAAATAAGAGGCCAGCCCAAGGAAGCCTGGATGGGAAAAGTATATGAAAGCAGAGTTCATAAATCTCAATGGCAGTCAACCAGGTGATGGAAAAAGCGAGGAAAAGGAAAGCTAGAATTTACACAACATTTTAACGTTATAGTTCACTGCAGAGCCTTGACAGAAGAGCACAATACTGAATGTTTCAATGGCACGTCACAATAACAATGGAGACTCTGTGCGAAAATCCTCGAAACTGAGACGCAGTGACAGAAGGACTCTCCTTCCCTTTGAGTTTTCTTTTTGGCATTACTAATCCTAACCGATCGTACTGACAGTCAATAGGCACATTATCCTCAAACACAACAGGGTTTCTTTCTCTCTCTCTTCTTGTTAACCTTCACACAAATTTGAGGTGATTCTTAAAGACATATTTTTGTTCAACAATAAATATTTTGGGAATCAAGCAAGACTCAGCTCTGGTGGAGCTGCCTTAACAGCCCAGGAAGGAGGTGATTATTTTTAGGCTATGAGATACACTGAGCCCCTTGACACTGGGAAAGAAGATGAGAAAGAGGCTACATCATGTGGACTGAATTTCAAGGGGAAGGTGGACCTGGGGTGGATCTTTGAAAGCTAGAAACACAGTGGGGAAGGCTAAATCGGTTCAAGATACTCTTGCCTACATTGACACTGGCCTACTTGAAGATGGTAGCGTTGTTTGTACTGAATATGTAATATGCATCCTGAGATCATGCGTTACAGCGTGGCCAACCCACAGATTTGTGAAGATAATGCCTTTTTTCGCTGTTTAAAATCACTAGATTTGGGGAAGGCTTCCCAACCAGCAGAAGACAGCTAATAGAGAAGTGGCTACTTCATTTCTGATGCTATTTTGCATCTAGGTATTTAAGCTAAGAACTTTCAGTGGGTAAATGTATCTAATTTTTCCCATAAATTCATAACCTTCCATAAGTTTTCTAACAGTTATCCCAAATGGACTTTTTCTTTAAGAAGGACCGTGAGTAAATCCTACAGGACTTCAAAGATGTCTCAATCCTCCACTCATCTGATGCATTTTTAATAATCATCTATTTTATGCCATATATCCTTCCAGACATTATCAATACAACAACAAATGAGATGTTACATTTAACAGTGACAAAATAGGCAAATGAGATAATTTCAGATAGTGGTAACTATGAAGGAAATAAAAAGGATTGAATATAGGGTGACTGGCAAATGAGGGAGAACCAGGTAAGGGAGCACAGTCAGGGGAGATGCTATTGAAGAGTCCATCTCTGATTTTAGATCTGAATAATGAGAGGGGGCCCAGTCATAGGATTATCTGGGAGGTGAGCAGCTCAGGAAGATGGATCAGTCAAAGCAAATGCCTGGAAGGGAGAATGGACTTAATTTGTGAATAAACAGGTGGTGAGTGTGGTGGTGGGGGAAAACGAGTGATCAAGAGTGTTGAATGAGATGAGGTAAATAGAGGTAGGCTGGGATCAGTTTATATGCAATCATATATATATGTGTACATATATATAAATATAAAATACATGTATATATTATATATAATTGTATCTATAGATTGTATGTGCATATACATGTAGAGACAGATACAGAAAGACAGAGACAGATGACAGAAACAGACAAAAAGAAAAAGATAGACACATACATAAAATGGGTTTTTTCCAAGCATTTAAAAAACTGGAATGAGAAAAAACACATAAATTCCATTTATTGAGCTGTCACCAGCTGACGGTCAACCTACACATGCCTCATGTGACTTATTTCATACATGTATACCATATCAACACAAGGAGGGAGTATTTCTTTCCTTCTTTTACAGATGAGAAAACTCAGAGCATGTGAGCAAATTTTCTAAAGACACATGTTCAGCTCCAAATCCATTTCTCCAAATTAGGTTGCTGTGACTCATCCTATATGCAAATAACAGCACATCCTTTTCGAATAGTTGTAAACATTTTAATTTGCTCCCTTCTGGAAGAGTTCCCAACTAGCTTAAGTCACCAAATGTTGATGCAGTTGTGATATGACTTTAGGGAACAAAGTGGTAGCACAGACATGTTTTATGTCAATTACAACAAAGGTGTAAGGAACAACATGTCAACCTCAGAAGTGTAGTCACTGAGCACTGGGCCTCTTGGTATGCTAAACCCTGCCAGTCACCTAACATATTTGGCTAACCCAGTGTAGCCATGATTCCAAAAAATCTCTGGCTCTTTTTCGTTAACAAGGGAATGAAGGACTTCTAAATTAACCCAGTCTAAATTCATCTATTCTTGGCCGTATGACAAGATTTTGGCAATCAATATATTTTGAATTCTCTGAATAACAAACAGTGCAAGTAGATTTTACAAGTCCTTCAGAAACTAACCATAATACCAGGTTTCTTCTTATACTGAAAACACAATATAAATATCATTATGAACCACCTAAAAAAGGGAATATGATATGACAGGGATTAGGTT
The DNA here is from genome assembly GCF_048564905.1 of Vicugna pacos. Taxonomy (NCBI): domain Eukaryota; kingdom Metazoa; phylum Chordata; class Mammalia; order Artiodactyla; family Camelidae; genus Vicugna; species Vicugna pacos. Next base: position 54,245,101 of record NC_132993.1, read on the forward strand.
TTGACTTCAGCATGCTTATTTAATATAAGTCTCCCACAAAATATGGGGGAAATCATGATTCATTATATACATGATTTATGGGTCAGTGAAATTAACTGATCCAAAGCCAAAGACACTGTAAATAGTATTCAAAAAGGAACAGCAGTTTCCTTAAATCTAACTCATAGAAGCTTTTCTTTTTCTCATTTTATTGAATAAACGGTATCAGGACTAATATAAAAAATTGGTAATCTTTCTCACTGTCCCTTTTTTAATAGTAAGGACACAAAACCATCACTTAATTCTGCTCTCATGGCAAAACAAAATGTGGTGGTAATTTCAAGTGATATCAGGAAGACTGTACTCATTTCAACTTATTGCCACAGTTGCAATTCACCCTTTTTGCCTGCTCTGTGAAAATGGATTTGGGCCCTTTGACTGCTTTTCCACTGCCAGCAGCACAATGCTAAGCTATGCCAGTGGAGGGTGATGGAGAGACACAGAGGAAGGAGAGGATTTCCTTTCTGGTTCTGGTGTGCTCACTAAGAAGGCCCTGCAGTTTTTGGCTTTTCCAGCATCAGACTCTTACGGTGTGAAGGCATTCGACAGCCTCGGGCCCCTGCAGCTTCCCCCGTGCCCAGCAGCCAGAAATACCCAGATTCCAGAAGTTTCCTTAGTACTTCACTTAGGAGGTTTTGTCGTGGGGTGCCTCTGATGGGACAGCTCCCTGTGGGCACTCTTCCCAGTACCCGAGACCTGATTTCCTATATGCTCTAGTGGGGCAGTTTTCCAGCAAGTCCTGTCAGAGCAGCACCACGGTGACTTCTCTGTCACCCTTGAGTCATGACTGTGCCCTCTGCAGCAAGGTCTTAATCCCAGCCCGGGGCCGGGTGGGAGGGGCCTCTTCCTGGGGATAATGTCTGCTCCTTATAATGGGCTCTTCTGCATTCTTTAGACTTCTCCCTATTTCTTATAAGCCAGTCTCTCAGTACTCCAGTCACCTGCTATAGTTATTAAACTTTTCTTTTTTAGATTATTGGGTGGTATCTCTGTCCTGATTTGACTCATACTAATACAGAGAAATATATGCATATGTGTGTGTGTGTGTGTGTTTGTGTGTCTGTGTATGTGTGTGTATACAATTTTTTTCAATTGAATTGTCAATGTGGCTTTAAATTCCCTTCCTAACTAGAGTAAGTAGGTTGTCACTAAGCTTTGCTCTACGTGTCACAGTCATCCTTTCATTTACACACCAAATATTTATTGTGCACATTCTAAATGCTACAGATAAAAGGTAACTATGCTACACTCCTAAACTCAAAGAGGGACATAGGCTTACTCCAAGGTAACAGTTACGCATTGTGATGAGGACTACGTAAAAAGCACGTAAATCATTATGCAATTTGGTGATTTAAGTTTTTTAATAGGCTTGTTTAAGCCCATCACCTATAGGACAAAGGAGGTGGTCTGGAGAAGTGGAGAAGCACTGAGACTGGTGACCAAATATCTGGGTTCTAACTTCAGACTGTGTGAAGTTAGGTTAAGTCTTCTCATTCTCTTGGCTTCTGACTGGGTAAGGAAGAGGGTGGATAATATATCCAGCAAACTAAATTCAGTGTGATGTCATACAAAACAGAAATTACCTACCACAGTGTCTGGCTGCATGGTCAATGAGTGTTTAAAAAGTTACCATTCCCTGTTAACGTTACAAATTTGTGAGGGTCAAACTAAAAATAATGAGAATATATTTTAAAGTACTTTGTGCAGCATAAGGCACTGTATGGAGGAGAAGTGCAGTTATTCCACCATTAATACTAAACAACTTGCAGTTAGCCCATGGGCGTGGGCAGGACACGTGTAGGGGACAGATGACAGCAAGATTAACTGGTAACTGCCACATGATGAGCTGAAGTGTCATGACAGAATAGAGGTTAGAGAAAGAGCGAGTTCAAAGGCACGCTGACATACAACTTCAAAGACAGGGCAGAGATGTGAGTGGCCAGGAAAAACAGCAGCCGCAGACAGCTCAGCCAGGCGTTTGGAAATCAGTGATGGGTGACTGTTCGCGAACAAGGGCTCTGAAGAGAATGCGAGGCAGAGGCATAGACGGTGCCAGACTCTGCAAACACCAGCTGCAGCTGCAGACCCACGTGCACTGGGTGGAAAGGACTCTGCCTCACATGTCACTCCCTCAAGTACACGTGCACCGTAGTTCTACCCTTAACACGCACCCAGGAAGGCACACATGCTTTGATTATGCACCAATGGTGTTATTGTCAATTATTTAAAGAAATGGTTTCATACAATACTGAACATTTTAGATAAAACTTGGATAGTGATTAGATTACTGTTAGTCTTTTTGGGAGAAATCAAGAAATGTGTTCCTGTTTAAATAAATTTGCAGTTTAACCCTGTTTTTCCATTTTTGATGAGACTGTGAACATTAATTTATAGATGAGCTAGTTACATATATTCATGTATGGTTGTGCATATAATATAAATATGAGTATAACCAACAAATGCTCTATTCGTGTGTGTGTTTAAACAAAATAATAGCTACCTTGGAGATAGAACATTGATACAAAGACAATCATTTTCAAATTTGGTAAATCTCATTTTCATGAAAAAATATAATTTTCTACTAAGAAGAAGCAATCGAATATAGATGAATTTCCTGAATAAAGTAAGATTTTTTTTAAAAAAATATAAGCAACATTAGATTCTTTAATACTGACTCTTTCCTTTGATATTACGCACACTAAAATAACTCACCCAAATGTCACTAAAGAAGTCCTAATCAATATATTAAATATCTGGTTGACACCCAACCCTAGAAGACTTTCTGCTACGTGTAACACTCCTGATATCCACCATCCACTCTCTACCCACTCCTCCAACCTGCTTTGACTTACGCTATATGACCTTTGATGTTAATGTTAACATTTCCTGGTTTCCCTAGACACAGTGTCTGAAACAAAGCTTTCATCCAAAGTATTGGTGGGTACAATTCTAGAGCAAAAAGATTGAGAGGCAAAAATTAAGTGAGGTGGAAACAAGGGAAAGTAAACCAGAGAGTGTTTTCCCAAGCTGACCACAGCTTCACATGTTCACATAGCTGGTCACTCAGCCATGTTAGGTGTCTCTGTGGAGACTTTACCAGACCTCTGCCTCTTGGAGCAGTCTGTCGGAGAAGAGGAATAGACATGCAGGAGGGCTATCCTGTGTCCCATCTCTTATTGGTAAATGCTTTCCCCTGGGAACATTAAATTGGCCCCCTTTCTGACATATGCTGCTGTGCTCTCTCTAGGAGATGCTGGCTAAGCCAGATCCCACACCTCAGCGGTGCCGTGAGTCCCATGAGTACGTAAGTGATGGAGGAAACTTCCCCAAGTGCAGTCAAGTTGAGCCTGAGCACTGGACCTGTTCCAGTTCCCTCCGTGATAGTTGGGCTGATGCTGCACCACAGGTCAGCCCTCACACTGGGGGAGGCTGAGACTGCGGGCATATTAGGACACGAGGCAATGACGGTGGTGTCGGAGAACTCTCCATTTAGCCAGTGGCCAAGGATCTAGAGATAAGTAGGTCTGGTAACTGGGATGAGGGAGGGGAAAGTTACATAAATGTGGTCCAATTCAGAAATCTGTTCTGAGTATACTCTTTCTCTAAAAGGATCTCATCAACTTCTAAGGGTTGAACTATCATGTCTATACAAAAACAAAACAAACAAATAAATGACAGCAAGAATAACTACTATCAAACCTATGTTTGTAACCTTAAGATTTCTAACTACTCAAAATTTCTCCACGGGTATTTCATCAGCCCCTTAAAATCCAAAAACTGACTCAATATACCAATCTATGGAACACGTATGACATTCTCAGAAATGCATATAGTAATTATAATTATTAAATGAGATAATGTATATAGAATAATAGCACCATGTAAGATCACATTATGTACTCAATAAATGGTAATTTCCTGCATCTCACCTTCCCTCCTCCTTCAGAATATATTTTTAAATTATAATAATCTTCCTAGTTCATATAGAGACATTAGCACTATATTGCCTATTTCAACTATCCTTGTAACTGAATAATCAACACTGGAAACGATCTCTGGCATTCTTAACTTAGCATCTCAATCCTTTGACAAATGGCCCTGTTATTGTATCATAAGTAGGAGAAACAGTACACGTTGGCTTTCAAAGTAACCCAATTTTGGAAAATGTTTTCATTTGTAGATTATCAGCCATCTCTATACAGTTGTTTAAATGGTCATTATGTAAGAACGAAGGAAGGTTTTGGAGACAGAAAATTTAAAAGCTCCTGTTGTATGTGCTCTGTTTCCTGCTCAACCCTCAGAGGTAGAGCTTGTGAAAAGTGTCTTCACAAAGACACATGGAACCATTGATTTGAACCAGATGTTGTTCTAAGTGTTCTTTTCATCACAAAGAATTAAATACGATTAAGAACTGGGAAATGTATCTCTGAAACATTCAATTCAACTGTCACTTAACTAATTAATTCCAGTTTTAAATGGTTTTACTTGTGATTTTCTTGATTATTTTAATGTTTTGACTGTCTTTCTAGCCTAGAAAAAAATACTGAATAAATATATTGTCTCATTTTGAATACATTTCAAACAAAAAATCCTGAACCTCTCAGTTTAATATTGAATTGGCTACAGAGATTTGTAAAACAATGAATAAAGACTGCCAGTAATGAGAACTATAATGAATGAATTCTTTTTAAAAAAGGACAGCCATGCAGCATGTTAGACATAGCTGAAGACTTAAATGGTGATCTGAAAAACAGATATAAGAGAAAATACCAAGAATGTTTCAAGAGAGGTAAAGAAATAGTTAACATGAAGGGAAAGATTATATAAATATATAAATAGAGGGTAAGTATAAAAATTTTAACACATGTGCAATCAGGGTTCTGAAAGAGATTATAGAGAGAATGGAGGCAAGCAATACTTGAAAACAACCATGGCCAAACATTTTTCAGAACCTGAGAATGATGTAAAATCATGAATTGAGGAAAACCTATAAAACCCAAGTATTGTTTAAAAAAGAAACCCACACACAGACTCATTATAATGAGACCCCTAGAGCCCTAAGACAAAGAGAAGATCTTAAAAACAGTGGATAAGAGATATTCAACAGAGGAGTGGAAATCAGATTGAAAAGCATTTTTATCAACAGCTACGCACATTAGAAGTTTGGAGACAAGGAGAAAAACAACTACCGTTGAAAAATTGTACACCCTGTGAAATAAGTTTTCATGAATGACATCAAAAAATCAAGATTTTTCACAGCAACAAAGTTGAAAGGAATATATTACAAGGAGATCAACCAAAGAGCCTAAAAGTCCATGAGGTATTTCAAGAAACTGGAAAATAAACCTCAAGAATGTTCTGAGATGCAAAAAGGAATATTAGCAAAAATCATTATAAACTTGATAGTAAATTCACTGTTTCTTTTTTGGATGGGGCTAGGTAATTAGGTTTATTTATTTGATGGTGGTACTAGGGATTGAACCCAGGACCTTGTGCCTGCTAAGCATGCACTCTACCACTGAGCTATATTCTACCCCTTTGATAGTATATTTAAATAAACATTGACTGTTTTAACTAAGAACAATAATATTTAGTAATATCTATTTTTAATGATTGAAAAAATTAAGATCAAGCTAAAATCCTATACACAAAAGCACTGTATTTGGGAGTGAGGTAAGCAGAATTAAAGCATTCAAAGGTCTCTGGATTATACCACAAAGTGATAATAGTGATTAATGTTAAATTGAGATTAAACATTCATGTTAACAATTTCAGCAAAGCTACTGATACACTATTAGAACAAATGTAATGAAAGAAAATATGCCACTTAAAATAATTCATGGAAAGGAAAACTACATTAAAATACATTAGGAGATAGCAGATATAGAATGACCAAAATTAATCCAAATATACAAGTATTATAATCAATGTGAATGAACTAAATTCTACTTTAAATACAACAAGTATCCATCAATATGAAGGACACACAACGTATGTGTGTGTATTTCTTACCCACCTGACATCACACTAGTTAACATATCTTGCTTGGCCCAACTGAACGTGACTGGAGGTGATAGTATATGGTATCCGAGCCAAAGCTTTAAGAGTAGCCACGCTATCATTTCAGATTCTTTTCTTATATGTTATTACAGGAAATTGAATATACGTATATACATAGGTGTAACTGAATCACTCTGCTGTACACCTGAAACTAACATGGTAAATCAGCTACGCTTCAATAAAATTTTTTTAAATTAAATTAAATTAAAAAAGAGTAGTCATGCTACACTACCATTGCTTTTTCCCAGTGGCACAGGAATTAGTCTCTTAGTCCGGATCCCAGTAGGGCACTGACACTTGGGCAGAGCCCTGTAGCAGGACTACAGTCGTCCAGCAGTCAGTCGTTAACATGAATGGAAAATAAATTTTGCTGTGGTAACTGAGATTTGGGAGTCATTATTATGACATAAAGTGCAGGTATCGCTGATATAAAAATTGATATTTAGAAGTGGGATTTTTGTTATGGACTAAATTAAGTCCTCTGCACCCCAAATTCGTATGTTGAAGGCCTAACCTTCGATGTGATATTATTTAGAGAAGAGGGCTTTGAGTGGTAACTAGGGTTAAATGAGTTCATAAGGGTGAGGTCTTAATCTGACGGGATTAGTGTCCTTATAAAAGAAACAGGAGATACTAGCTAGCTCCCTCCCCTCCCTCGTGTGCACAGAGGAAAGGCCGTGCAAGACACAGGGACAAGGCAGCCACACAGGAACAAGGATGAGAGGCCCCATAAGAAACTGAACTTGCCAGGACCTGGATCATGGACTTTTAGACTCTAGAACTGTGAGAAGAGAAATGCTGTTGTTTAAGTCATCCAGCCTGTGATACTTTGTAACGGCAGCTGAAGCTGATGAATCCAGATGCTATTATAATAAAAGTTACATTTTCACCCATTGACTTCAGGGCCAGGTGGCTAGAGGTGAGAAGACAATTACTGGGATTGAGGGGAAAACACTGGCTAAAAGTAGCTCCCTTAGTAACAGAGATAGAAAACTGATCATTTTCACTTTGACGTTAGGGGAAGAGGTGAGAAACAGAATGCTGCAGGCATGCTTTGGTTGCTGTGGTCTGTATTGGACTTGGTACCAAAAAAAGAAAAAAATTAAGAAAAAGAGAGATTAACACATAATAGACTGATTCGAAAATACAGACAAGAGAAAAAGAAAGAATCCAGAACTCCAGGGAAAAATTTAATTATTTCTCATTTTCAATCTGAAAAATTCTTTAAGCACAAAAGCTAATTAAGAACCTGCCTAGTAAAAAGATTAAGCCGAGATGTGTCTGTCAAACTTTTTGTTGAAATCTATGAAAGGAATATGTTGGCCTCTATTAAACTCTTTCAGGTGCAAAAAAATGGCTCAGGCACAAGAGATTAAAAGTAGAATTCTTTTGTGGATGCTTGTATATTCAATGCACATGTAATCGAGATTTAAAACAGAAATATATCTCAAAAAGAACTGTGAATGAAGCCATTGGCATATGAAGCAAATTGAATAGATACTTTGTTGAGAGATTTATACTAGCAAGAGTCATCCAACTGGATAAAAAGACACTAAATGTTTAAAACTTAAAAGAATCTTTGGGCCTCTATCTTCTTGTCCAACGTGGTAGAAAATCTTGTCAACATTCTCCATGTAATTGAGAGATCATGTAATCACAAATTCAGTAAGGATATAGAATATTCAAAACTGCAATAAAAAACTTAATCTAATAATCATGTTTTTAACATCTGAAAATAAAAAAACAGATTTTTTTGAGCCCACATGGATCATTTATAAAGAAATAATCATGTTTTAAACCAAAGACAAATCTTAAAACATGTTAAAGAATCATTCCTATACACCCTGTCACAGAGAAGCCACTATCTCTTTAACCTCATGCAATAATAAGTAATAAAATAATAAATACTAATAAATCTCCAGTTTAAAATTTTAAAAACACATTTTAAGTTAATTTAATGAAGAAATCACGGCCAATTAATCCATGACAATGGAGGCAAGAATACATAATGGAGAAAAGACAGTGTCTTCAATAAGTGGTGCTGGGAAAGCTGGGCAGCTACATGTAAAAGAATGAAATTAGAACATTTTCTAATATCATATACAAAAATAAACTCAAAATGGATTAAAGACCTAAGATAAGACCAGAAACCATAAAACTCCCAGAGAAACATAGGCAGAACACTCTTTGGCATAAATTGCAGCAATAGATTTTGGATCTGTCTTCTAAAGCAAAGGAAATAAAAGCAAAAAATAAACAATTGGGACCTAGTTAAATGTAAACACTTTTTCACAGTAAAAGAAATCATCAACAAAACAAAAAGACAACCTACAGAATGGGAGAAATATTTGCAAAATCAAAAAGAACACAAATAACAAACGTTGACAAGGATGTGGGGAAAAGGGAACCCTCATACAGTGTTAGGGGGAATGTAAATTGGTGCAGCCACTGTGGAAAACAGTATGAAGGTTCTTCAAAAAACTAAAAATAGAACTACCATATGAACCAGCAATTCCACTCCTGGGTCTATACTGGACAAAAACAAAAATACTAATTCAAAAAGATACACAGATCCCAATGTCCATAGCAGCATTAATTACATTTGCCAAGATATGGAAGCAATCTAAATGTCCATCAATGGTTGAATGAATAAAGATGTGGTATGTATATATGATGGAATACTACTCAGCCATAAAAAGGAAACTTTTGCCATTTGCAACAACATGGATGGACTTGGAGGGCATTATGTTGAGTGAAATAAGTCAGAAGGAAAAAGACTAATACTGTATGATATCATGGAATCTAAAAAATACAACAAACTAGTAAATATAACAAAAAAGAAACAGACTCACAGATATAGAAAACAAATTAGTGGTTACCAGTGGGGAGAGAGAAGAGAGAAGGGGCAAGATGAGGGAGGGGCAATATAGGGGTAGGGGTACAAACTATTACATATAAAATAAGCTACAAGGATATATTGTACAGCACAAAGAATATAGCCAATGTTTTATATTAACTATAAATGGAAAATAACCTTTAAAAATTGTGAATCACTGTATTGTGCACCTGTAACATAATACTGTACATCAACTATATTTCAAGATAAAAAAGAAATCATAACAGACATTGGAATACTAAGATTCACTCATAATAAAGACATTACTTTTAAATTGAGGGGTGGAGGAAAATTTATAGCTTTAAATGATATACAATAGAATAAAAAGAAAACTTGGAATCTAATAAATTAAGTATACTTTGTATAAACTAAAATAATAAGGTGAATATAATTCACATGCTTAGTATTCTCATTCATAAATCTGAATAAAATAGGTGAAAAAATAAAAGAAAGAGCAGAAGGTAATAAATAAAAAAGATATAATTAAGAATCCTCAAACCAAAAGAAGATTCTTTCAAATAACTAATTAAGTTGACAATAGCTTATAAAAGTTGCTCAAGAAAAATGAAACAAAAGAGATGAAGGAGGGAAGGAGAGAGATTTGGGGCAAAGGTATTACATATTACAGTAGCAGGTGAGATTAAATATAAGTAGTATACTATTATTTAAAAGAAACAAAGACTCAGCTGAAAGAGAAAAATTACAGAAAATTACTAATAAATCTGACTTACGAAGAATAGCATATCTGAAATTTCCTATAATCAGTGGAGAAATTGAATAACAAATTTAAAATCTACCCACAAAGTAAATATCCAGTCCTAATCATTTTATGGCCAAATTCTGTAAAATATTTAAGCCACCAATGCAAAGTAGCAAAAGAAAGAATATGCCCCAATTTATTTTATGAGCTTAAGATAACCTTAATACTAAAATCATATGAAGATAATATAAGAAAAAATAAAATAATGGCTTATGAACTTAACTGCAAAAATTCCAAATAAACTATTCACAATTTGCATATGAATCGTTCTATGATTCAAACATAAAGTTACAATTATTGAGTTGAATTTAATCCAGAAATCAAAATTATTACATCATTAGAAAATCTAATAATGTAATTCATCTAACTAAAGGGGGAAATCTATATTACTTTATCAAGTCATTATTCAATTTGTCATTTGTCAATTCACTTGTCTATTATTTTGTAACTGATTAACCAAAAATTCTTAATATATAAATTAAATGGCAGTTAATTAAAAAAAAAGTCATAGTCAATAGGGAAATGTTTACCACATTCCCTCTAAAATCATGACTTTAAAGAATGCTTATTAACAGGTCTTCTGTTCAGCATTATACAGACCATCCTGGCCAGTTAAATAAAATAAGAAAGTAAAATAAAGTTATGTATTGGAAAGGCAAATACAAAACTATCATTATTTGTAGAAGACACTATTGTCTAAGTAGATAATTCAAAAGAATCTACAGAAAAATAATTAACAGTTTATATGACACTTAAGGTCAGGTGTGGGAGCAACATTAAAAATAATTGACTTTCTGTATACCAGTAATAAAAATAAACTTCAAATATATATAGTAGTGAAGAAAATATGTTAGTTACAGAAACTATAAACCTAATGAAAAAGTCAAAGTTCCTTACGAACAATTTTTTAAACTTTATTCAAAGACATTAAATCAGACATAGCAAAGGCAAAGATAAGTCATTATCTTGGTCAGCTCAGGTTGCTGTAACAAAGAACCACAATTGCTTATAAATAACAGTAATTTACTTCTCACAGTTCTGGAGTCTGCAAGTCCGAGAACAGAGTGCCAGTATGCTGCAGTTCTGGTGACAACCCTCTTCTGGGTTGCAGACTGCCTACTTCTTACTGTATTATTACACGGTGTTACGAAAGCTAGTTAGCTCTCTGGCCACTTCCTATAAGCGCACTAATCTCATTCATAACGACTCCACCCTCATGACCTCATTACCTTGAAAAAGTCCTACCGTCACATAGCATCACACTGGGATTAGCATTTCAATATATGAATTTCCTGGGGACACATTCAGTCCTTTGCAGATATGTTCATAGATAGGAAAACTCAGTGAAGTTTGTGACCTCGAAGACCTTGCTGACTTGTCTGTTACCAACTGAAGAAATAACTGAGGCAAAGAACACATAATAATCATCTAAACTGAAGGAACAACCTATAGACAAATGCTGGAACTTCAAATTCAGCCTTAGACATTTTAATTATCAAACAACCTGGAACCAGATTAACATCATGTACCCAAATCAGGCCATGTGATTTGAAACTTATTCCAGCAGAACCCTCTCACCACCCATTGAGGTAAAACCTTGAACTGTTGGGACCTTTTAGATTCGGCCACCCTTAATTATTAGGTCATTAATTGTGCCAGTTGGGTTCTGGCACTTTGGTTCAATTATGGCAGTAACCCTGATGCAGGTATCACCTTTGAAAATAAAAGATACTTTAAAGTCAAGCTTCCAGGCCCAACATTACCTTCAAATCTCACAGGGCCACAAAAGCATAACCTACACCAGCTCAAGTGGATATTTACTTGGAAGGATACCGAGTCCCACATCGCAGATGACAGCCCCAGCCCAAGACCTTACCATTGGAGATGACTTTCTCCCCTGCACCAGGGGGGAGACTTCACTTAATATCGAGAACACCGCCCCAGCAATGTCCATGGGCTCTCTCCCCCAAGGTGCTGAGACGTTGGACACCATCAATTGTCAAATTGGACAGATGGGGACATTTATTATTTTTTTTCCTGTAGTATCAGGGATTATAGTATATTTCCTGAGCTTGCTGTTTGCTTAGCCCATGATCCCATACGCTCCCTGCTCTCTGCCAAAGCACACACCCCTACCCTCTCATGCCTAAAGGGAAATCTTACAGAGGTTCCTCCCATCTATGCTGTTCTACAAATTAATGCAGATTATTGCTTTCCCTAGGAGACAACTGCCTCATACTGATCCTGCCTCAATCCCCCCGGAGACAAGACTTCCCATTCTTTAGTGCCTCGTCATACCCCCTCATCCCACTTGCCACCATGACCACCTGCCTTGTATCCCTGACCATGACCTCCACCGGTCCCCCTTGGTTAAAAACAAAAACCACTAACCTTTCATATACTTTATTGAATTATAAGTTCATACCCTCCAACAATGTAACTGCTGAATCTTATACCTTGACCCAAGGCATACACCAAGATGTTGTCATAAAAATGTAACTCATAGTTTGAATACACTAAACAACTTCACCATGATATTGTTAGAAAACCTGAACATTTTCATTTTTTTTTCTTGGCTAATAGCATGTAAACTCGGAACGCGGTTCCAAGGACTCCCAATAATTGTTTTCCTTCTTTTCAAAAAATTTGTTTATTTTTATTCATTTATTTATTTATTTTTTCCCCTTAACAGAGGCACTGGGGATTGAACCCAAGACTTCGTGCATACCAAGCACGCCCTCTACCACTAAGCTATACCTCCCCCTGTTTTCCTCCTTTTTACTCTCATAGTAGAATATTCTCTATGCTATTTAGGGCAATGTATGCCCTCGACCCTCTAAAAGTCTCTTCTACTATTTAAGCCATGTGAATACTTTAAATTATTAAACTCAGAACTGATGTCAAGACATCAAGAGGTCAATTGTAATAACTTTTTTTAATGCTGTCTTCATGATGAAACCAGAAAAGATGCTGCCCTGTCAGTTCCCCATCTTGAGCAGCTGATTAAGTCCATACCCCGACCATTTTCCTTACCTGATCTCACACTCCAGGCCATTATGCAGTGCCCTAATTGTCCCAGGGCCAGACAGGGACAACCAGCAACAGTCGCCAAACCCTAGAGAGTGATCACTTATTTAAATTAGCCAGGCTTCAGGGAGTGTGTAAATCCTAACTAACCTTCCCCACTTGTCGTAATGAGCTGTTCCCTATGACGCTGGTGTGCTGTTATCCTGTCCTCAGGTACAACTGTCTAGAGACCTTCCCTGGCAGGCTTCCCTTGTTTGGAGGTGTAAGTAACAAAGAGATCTGCCTTTCATCTCTGCGAGTGTCAGTGTGTTGTGGTTTGCCCTCAAAAGAAACCTTAGCTATCAGTTATTATAAGCTATTGAATATAGTTCCCTGCGCTACACAGTAGGGCCCTGTTGTTTATCCATTTTATACACAGTAATTTGTATCTGCTAACCCCAAACTCCCTATGTATTCCTCCTCTCTCTTTCTTCTTTGGTAACCGTTAAGTTTGTTTCCATGTCTTTGAGTCTGTTTCTGTTTTGTACATAAGGTCAAATAATAATAACTAAATAAAAGAAACCTTAAATCTTACAAAAAGATACTCCTGTGCCATTTCCTCAGCCAGACTCAACCCATCCTGGGTCTTTAGTTCTGACTAAAGGCATTTAAGTAAAACGACACACGAAGCCTTCCTCTGCCACCGTGCCACTTGCCGGGTTTTCTTAGAAGAGGCTTTGCCTCAGGCTGGCCGTCCTAAAAGATGATCTCCTTCCAGAGCCTCCAATGTGGGAAAGCAGGAGCTTCCTGGCTTGGATATATCTGCATAGTTCTAACCACTTCCCAGTATCTGACTGGAGCTGGGCTCCAGGCCCGTGGAGCGGGGGGCCGGATGGGAGGTGGAGGTGGAAAATAGGGGAAACAAATAACAAAAGCCCTGCCATCTGCTGGGTTCCTTCCTTAATGTCTGCTTCCCTCTCTTGTCTACTTGCTCTTCCTACTACTCCCCCCAATGTGGGAGGCTTTCTTTTGCTCTCATAAATTTTGGAATTGCTCACAAAAATGTATATTTAGAAGTCGCATGGATGTGCTATTGGAGCTGTTTGAAGAGATCTGAAGCCTGAACTGGTCAAACAGGCCAACTTAAAGTAGGTGTTGTGTTATAACGGCAAACTTTTAATGTGCCCGCTTTTCAGTGGTCCCGTGATCCCATAAAGACGTCTGTCATGCTGAAGAACCGTCCTGAAGGTGTCAGAAGAGAGGCCCATATTTGTATCATTTATTTTACTTGTAGAGAAAGGCACCTAACTAATTTTAAGGCTTTCATCAAAAACTTGTCTTTTTCTATCCCATAGTCCACTTCCTTTGGCCGAGCAGGTAAATTTTAAAGGAACTCAACACTACTGAGGGAGGCAGCCAAATGAGGCAAAATAACCAGGTGACCATTGTTTGGAAAGCTGGACAGCCACATGTAAATCAGTGAAGTTAGAACACTCCCTCACATCATACACAAAAATAAATTCAAATGGCTTAAAGGCTTAAACATAAGATAAAACACTATAAACTTCCTAGAAGAGAACCTAGGCCAAACATTGTCTGTTATGAATCATAGTAATGTTCTCTTAGGTCGGCCTGCCAAGGCAATAGCAATTAAAGCAAAAACAAAACAAAACAAAACAAAAAAACACAAATGGGACCTAATTAAACTTATAAGCTTTTGTACAGAAAAGGAAACTATAAACAAAATGAAAAGACAACCTACAGAATAGGAGAAAATATTTGCAAATGATGGGACTGACAAGGTCTTAATTTCTAGAATTTACAAACAGCTCATACAACTCAATAACAAAAAAACCCCCACAAACCACCCAATTAAAAAGTGGGCAGAAGACCTAAACATACATTTCTCCAATGAAGACATACAGATGGCCAACAAGAATGTGAAATGATGCTCGATATCACTGATCATCAGAGACATGCAAATCAAAACTGCAAGGAGGTACCACCTCACAATGGTCAGAGTGGCCATGATTAAAAAGCCCACAAATGATAAATGCTGGAGAGGGTAGAGAGGAGAGGGAACCCTCCTTCACTGCTGGTGGGAATGTAGTTTGGTGCAGCCATTATGGAAAACAGTACGGAGATTCCTCAAAAAACTAAAAGTAGACTTACCATGTGATCCAGCCATCCCAGTACAGGCATATATCTGTAGGAGACTCTAATTTGAAAAAATACATGCATCCCAGTGTTCATAGCACTACTATTTATGATAGTGAGGACATAGACTAAATGTCCCTTGACAGATGATTGGATAAAGAAGTTGTGGTATATATATATATATATGTATATGTTTATGTATATATAGTAGAATATATATATAGTAGTAGGATACTATTCAGCCTTAAAAAAGAATGAAATCATGCCATTAACAGCAACATGCATGGACCTGGGGATTGTCATAGTAAGTGAAGTAAGCCAGAATGACACAGAAAAACACTATATGCTATCACTTATATGTAAATTCTAAGAAAAGAAATGACACAAATGAACTTATTTACAAAACAGAAAGAGACCCACAGACATAGAAAACAAACTTACAGTTACCAGCGGGGGAAGGGAGTGAGGACAGATAAACTGGGAGATCAGGATTTGCAGATACTATTATATATAAAATAGATAAACAACAAGGTATTACTGTATAGTATAGAGAACTATATTAAATATCTTGTAATAGCCTATAATAGAAAAATGAAAAGGAACATATATGTGTGTGTGTTTATCTCTCTCTCTCTCTATATATAGATATATACACACACATACATAACTGAATCACTATGTTCTACACCAGAAACTAACACAACATTGTAAACTGACTATACTTCAATTAAAAATAAATCAATAAAATAAAATTAAAAAAAAAACCCAGAACATTGAGAGAGGCAGCCAAATCAGCCAAAATAAAGAGGGTGACTATGGGCAAGAAATACCTCAGACAAATGATTGTCATATCAAATTTGATTGACTTGAAGTTCACCTCCTATCTTTTCTCTAGATGAAGTGTTAATAAGCAGTGAGAAAAAAGAAACAAAAACAAAGTCAAATTATCTAGTAAATTCTCAATACAGATGAATGTTTAAGTAGCTGGAATCTGATTTCTCTCTCTATTGAAAAATATAAAGCAGGTTTATTAAAGTATCATAACAAGTGCTAGCACCGAGTTCTCAAAGATATCTATTCAAGACTCTGGAGTTTGGGGCTTAAATTAATCTCCTGTATCCTCCATTCCAAATATTAAACACATTGTGAACTTAGTTTAAAACTTTAAAACATATCACAGGATAATTCTTAATAGATTCCTGGAAACAAGTTGAATTTGTCCACTCATGTATATAAAATATGTCATAGTGAAAATAACCACCTAAGAAATCATGTTTATCTCTGAAATCTGTGGTTGCATCACAGGTTTATGTGACAATCTAAATCTCTTGTAAGTCATGCAGGATTATGTCGAAATGCATTTCCAGAGGAGATGTTTACAAAACCACATGTTCATTGTAAATCTGCAAAGAAAAAAATTCATATGGTGCTCAATAAAGATTAATTTTAAAAGTTTAACTTTAAATATTTCCTAATTCTAAGTAAAAATGAAAATGTAAGATTAGAGAAGAAACCAAAGGTATCTGTGGTATCTCAGTGAAAGAGTCCTTTTGCTTGTAATGTGAATCCATTGGTCTTCTATAAATTGGATAGTGATTACATTATAAGCTTCTCCATGAACAGAGAATTATTTCTAATCAAAGCATCTGCAAATATTTATAACCAGTAGCTCTGACTGGAAAACAAGGCTGTTGATTTTAGAGTGCAACCTGTAGAATTCTGATTAAATTGAGGAAAAAAAAAACTCATAATGCATAATGGTCTTGTGTGTTGAGTCTCCAGATATTTATTTTGGTTGAATTCTTTTTGGCCTAACTGACTATGGCTGTAATTGCAAGGATGGAAGACTTAACTCCAACACGATACAATGTTTACTGCAAGTAGTGTTCTTTGGAAAAACCTACAAGAAGGGAAGAATCTTCCTTCTTAACAAACTATTTCTTGCAGGATTTATTTTCACCCTAGAGTAAAGAATGACATAGAAAAGTTTGCCAATGATACTTTATATCTGAGCTATATTTTATGTCCATTGTTAAAAACAATAGCACCACTTTATTGCCTTTGATTTACGAAGCACATTAACAAATGCTGCCTCAGTTACTTTGAAGGCAGACCAGGAAATAGTCTGCTGTCCTCATTATTGTCAGTTTTAGAGAAGAGAAAACTGAGATTAAAATGAAATTAAGATGTGCCAAAGGTCAGAAGCCTCATTTGTGATAAAACCAAAAATATGCTTTAACGTTTATAAACCCTTTCATTTCACCCCTTTAGCCTGTTGTGCCATCTTGCCTTAGGACACCCTCTGTGGCGTTATGGATACATCTGCATACGTATATCTGTATCTGTCCCTCTCTCAATCTCAATATAGTCATGCTTAATATATTTGGAAAAATGTTATTAAACATTGCCCCTGATACGTACATATGTATTTATATATAATTTGCTCAATATGTTTGGACAAAACATGAGAAAATATTTAATAATCTTTCCTTTGTAATTCTCTAGGATTAAATTATGAAATGGTGATAGAACTTACAGTGGTCTAGAGAAGTCAGGTGAGTCATTCAGGGTCCCGTTGCTGTAGCAACACGAGCACCAGAAACATAATTTCTCCATCCCCACCCAATGTTCTTCCTCTGTGCTGTTCATTTCTGGTTTTCCAGTAAATACCACTAAAAACTGTGATTAGGTTCATTCTTTTTCTCTAAATCCTTAATTGTTTGCGGTCTTTCAAATTTTATGCCATGAATTAATGTGTTTATTTTATATAATCACTCTGAGAAAGGTAGTAGAGCACATGAAACGTCTCCATTTCAGTATGAAATATGGAGATCCAGCACATGAATGTCAGCTGAAAGATAAACAGTTGTCCTCTTGGAAGAGACCTGAAGGCCCTTTTAGTCATTGTAACAGTGATCTCTGAAATAAATTTTGTTAACAAGTTATTGTTATAATTATGCTGTGTACATACGGATCGTAGGGTTTATTAATCGTTGTTAATACTTGTGCTGGCCGGGTCTTAACCAATCCGGGCAGATCTCAACTGGGAAGCTGTTCTTTTCACTGATTATTAATGGGCCTAAGTGAGTGTCTTAATTCTAGGTTCTTCCCATCGTCTTGGTACCAGCTGTCTACCTGAGGGGCGTTCCTCTTATGGTGATGTCAGAGGTGAGAGAGAACAAGCCTGACTGCACAAGCATAGTTCAAGCTTCCACTAGCTCCATATCTGTGAAATCCATGGGGCAAAGAAGTCGCATGGCCGGGCCCGGAGTCAAGGGCTGGGATGAATGCTCTGCTGACAGTGGTAGGTCCCTTCCCAGTTACATGGCAGAAGCACTGGGTGTAATACTATTACTGAGGAGGGAGGGAAGTGTTGCATCACTAACCCATTCTACCATAGATATGAAGGAGGTCTGTGTTCAGGTATAAATCACTCAGCGTGTATCACTGAATTTTTCTCCTGTATTCTGAGAACGATTTTTCTTCTAAGCAAATGAAAAAATCAAGTTTCCTATGAGATCTTTCAACTCGTACTTGAAATGAGCTCAGCTAAACAAACAACTCCTAGATTCATGATTTCAACAGGATTTGCCTAGTCTGGTCAAAGGGCGCACTGTTCCCATACTGAAACAGTAGTCATCTCACAATACCTTTTTGCTGGCAAAGTTTGTTTTTTGCCATGCCAGCTTTGTAGGCTGCCTCTGCAAACCTCCAGGATATGTACCTCTAAGTGTTCACCACAGTGTTCCTTGTCAGCCTCTTAGGAAGGCAGAATACTCGCTTTGGCACTTGTAGAAGAAAAATTGCACAGGACCAGTTAAATGGGCAATGAAGGCTGTACTCAAGATTATTGCAATAGGTGAGAGATTTGTCTCAACTCTGCTAAAACAAAAGGCTGGAGAGTTTTTAAGGCTCGGAGGGAATTAGTGGAAAAGTACTGGAGGATGTTAAGTGGGGAGGCTGGTTAAAATGGTTAGACTCTGTGTTTGCTAACTGCCACTTAGGGAAGTCCGGCTCCCACCTTCCCACAGAGACTGGGAGACAGGGGCACCATTACCTTCAGTAATTATGGTCAAAGGGATGGATTCCAGGTCCTGGAGAAAAATACTCCTTAATTGTAAAACTGGTAAGAGGCTGTGAGAAGATTCACAAGAGGTAGAGAAAGAATATGCCATCACAATTTTTCTAAAATAAATGTGCTAAGAAAGGGGAAGTGAGGAGCCTAGAGAGAGATGAAGAAACCTGTCTAAAATTGAGTCAAGCTAATGGGACCTTGAAGGCTGTTTTGCTCACACTCACGTTTGGCAAAGAAGAGGAAGAAGGATAAAGAATCGAAGCAGAACATGACAAGTCAGAGGCTCAGGACTTCAGTATGCTCATTGACCATACTTGTTACATTTGTAAGGAATTCTGTTCTTTAAAGTAGTTATCTAAATAAATAGAAAGGCAGTTTGATTAAATCAATCTTTTGCGTCAATAATTCTTAAATTTATGTCCCAAATGTGAACAGGTTGCCTAAAAAATAAAAGCATGCGTTTTGATTTTCAGAAGGCTCAAAAATGGTCATCCTTCATCTCCATGTCTAAATCCTGAACTACCTGTAAATAACACGACAAATTACTTCTCAAGGCCATCTTGGGAGATTTTGGGTTATATCTCCAGGAACATGAGCTTCCTAATGCTAAACCGCAGACCTAGAAAGACTTACCTTCTCAGTGCTGGATGGACGCTCCACCTGAGGGGCCGAGATGGCCTCGTAAGACTGATGGCGTGGAAGAGCAGAGAACACGTGTCCTGCCTGCCAAGAGTAGAGAGGAAAAGGCAGGCTGGGCATGCTCAGTTCTCCTTCCAAACCAGCCAATCAGAGGAAGTCACTCAGCCTCCCATGGAGAGATGGAGGGAGGAGACTGACAGAGACTAGGAAGACTACGTAAGGAGAATTCACTCCAAGTGGAGGAAACTATCATGGGAGGAAAAGAAACGCTGGGTGCCCTTACTTGACTCACACCCAAACGCTAATGGATCTTTATTTGTGAACTTTGTATAATTGGACTGGCTGTATGATTTATAAACTTAGTTGCTCATAGTCCTGATTTATTACCCCATGTGTACGTACACATACAATCTGGGAAAACTAAGGTCTTTGACAGTATATGTGTACACCTGAAACTAATTTAATACTGTAAATCAACTATACTTTAATTAAAAAAAAAGAAAATATATGTGTAGTATATTTCATTAGTTGTACCCTATTATGTAATTTTCCTCTAAAGGGAGGAAATAGGCTTAATTTTAACCTAAGCAATTCCAAATTGGGAAGACAAATCTGATGAAAAAATGCACTGAGTTCAAAGCTAAAGATATAATTTCATTCATGTACTGCTTTTTATTTGCTATTTCATAAGTCTTCTCTTAATCCCTCAAATAATTTAGGCTAGACAGTGCTGTTGGTTAAAATAAGTGATTTTTCAATGAGAGTTAGTATTGATATATCTTCCTCAGGTACATTAAAAATAAATAACCTGGGATTTTCTCGGACCACCAGAAAATTTCATCAGAAATCCTGGTACCTAATGAAAAATCGCTTGAAACATCTTACGGTTATAATTTAGATCTTGTAACACTTCAGTGAAATAGAAATAAAAACCTGATTTTTCTCTCAGATATGATGTTTCTCAAGTAATAAGACAGCTATACAGTAATTTTTAGGACCTAAGTCTGGGCATTCAAAAAATCTACACCTTGTGTAAAAGTTTTCGAGGAGAGGGAAATAAAAGTTCAGTGGGATTTCAGACAGAATCAAGAGCAATGATGCCATTCTTAATACATAGTCCATCATTAGTTTAACGATACCAGAGGAAATAAATACCCCAAAATATCAGAAAGGGTGTTGTCTATATGGGAATAGTGCAACTGATGTGAAAACAGAGATCTCAGGGTGGGAAAGGAGACAATGCTGGAAAATCACACGGTGTTTCACAATACGTAGACATTACAAGAGATGGAGCTTGGAGTTCAATAGTATTTCTAAGGTTATATGTTGATTTAGTAATGGGTATCTGGATCTATACTATGTCCATATTTATTTAATATATGTCTACACCTATAGTTATTTATCTATATATCTATAATTTTGCACATATATAGGCATATTTCCTAACTTACTTGTTTTGTGTGTACTTTCATTTTAAGTAGCATTATTAAAATGGTTTTTCTTATCAGAGATAAAATGAGCAGATTCATGAGCATTTTTAAAATTCACACAATATTCTGCATCTGAGTGAGAAAAATCATTACCCCTAAATGGCATATATTTTGCTTTTCCAATGAGAAAACATGGATTTATGTAACTCCCTAGTTGTTCCTATTATTCAGGTAATTAATATTCTCTTGAGGATGGTACTTAGAAAAAAAATCATGGGCTAAAATCACCTGGTTCGTTTCATTTTATCTATAGTCACTGTTTTAATTTCAGTTTGATATGAAATACTGGGAACCCTGCACTGGCAGAATTTAAGTAGTGCTATTTTAATTGCAAACACATGGCATGATTAGTCTGCAGAGTGAATCTTGCACCCTAAGGTACAGATGTCTTCTGGCTGGACCTCCTGGGCAATTGGCATTCTGACCATTTGTGCTGCTTGCTGTTAATGAGAGGGGCTCTTGTGGAGTTGTGTATCTTCCATTAACCAGTGTGAGACAACTGAACAGACCATGTTCAAGTTTTCTATTCTTCAGCATTTTATAAAAATAAGGAGAAAACCACTTTCTTATGGATAATTTTTAGAGTTAAATATATAAAGTAGAGTTAAAAAAGAACAAACTAAACATTGACTGGCATATGGCTGATCAGTAATGTAAAATCAGATGTTTCGAAAACTCAATTTCAGATTGTGCAGAAGATGTTTTCTTAATAAAGAACAAGACAGTGTTAATTGACCCAGCTGAAAAGTACCATCTAAAGGACATTTTGATATTTGGTTACTTTTCAGTTACTACTAACTCATCTGTTATCTGGAACTTTGAATCTGGCTTTTCCACCTATATATTTAAAACACATTTTTGATGATTAAACAAAAAATTCTATAACTGATAGATCAAAAGCTAGTAATCTTCACTGTTGTATTTTATTGTGGCAGTTGATCAGATGTAATAATTAGCCCTTAAATTGTATGACTCTTTGTAATTTTAAAGTAGTTTACACACATACATACACACATATAACATACATGTATGAATACATATAATATATAGATTATATACATAGTTTTGATTAAAAACATACCTATTTATATAATTCAGCTTGAATTATTATATAGCATAACCATCAAATCAGTCCAAGAAGATGGGCAATGTTTGCATGGTTAGTGACATTTGATCAAAGTTGAAGTGATTTATATAAGGATACAAAATTAATGATTAATAGAACTGAGACCATAATCTCAATTGTATATCTCCCAACTTTTTTTTTTTCATTAATATGTTCTTGCCTTATTAACTACTTAACTGCCTTTCATTTACTGGAAATTTTTTGAATATTCATATTGTATAATCCATTGCTTGTGGATTTATGAGGACAAAATATGCTTCTTATCTTCAAAGAAATCATAATTTATTTGGGGACATTGATATTAAAAGAATATTAACATCTGGAATGACTGGGGTGAATATAGAGAAATATACCAGTAAAAGTGATGGTTGAAGGCAGGAAATAACGAACTCTGCAAGGCTAGACCAAGGAGTTTTTTCAGAGGGAAAGCAACTGGAGAAGGTGTGGAAGGATGAGTACATGTTTCCTTTGGGAAGTAAAGCAGAAAGGACTTTCCACTTACGCAAGAATCACCTCGGTCTTATGAAGCAGCCTGTGGTCTGCAGAAGTAGTTCTCAGTAATTCTCTGGCTGGCTGGACAAACAGGAAGGGAGTGGAAATGAAGGGCTTTCTCTTTTTAGGAATTATTTAGAAAGCAATATACTTGGAGCATTTCAGAACTAGAAGAGACCACTGAGATCACAGAGTCCAATTTCTTTATTTTACCCATGAGGAAGTCTAAGCTCCTAGGAAAAACAAAACAAAACAAAACAAAACACACACCAGAAAACCCTGCCTAAGATTAAACTAGTTGGAAGAGAATTGCACTGAACTGGGAGTGGTTTACTCTGGTCTGAGAATCAGGCCTTTTCAAATGACATCTGAAGGCACATCTCTAAGGAGATGAGAAAAAAAAGACAATGTGTCTGAAGTAGAAATATTAAAAAAAAAAAAAAAAGCAAAACTTACTGATGTTCGAATTCCTGACTCTTAGGGCAATAGCATGCTCTTCCACCTCTGGCTAAGTGTGTTCTACTACACAGAGGACAACGTATTCACATTTTTTATATTTACGCTAAAGAGGCTGGGTAGTAACTATTTAAAAGAATACTCTTCAACTCACATCAAAAAAAAATTCAAAAATTAATTCATGACTTAAAACTATTCAATCTCTAATCATCTTCCAATACCTTCAAGGGCAGTTCAGTTGCTGGGAATTCTCAAGATGCCGTTATTATCATTATGCTGAATTATTTACAAACTGGTATCAAAGCACCAGAGTCAATTGCTTTGGTCTTATGTAAAATTCCTCTGATCTTTGGCAATCATTACTTATTTACAGCTTCCATAATTTTCCCCCTTTGCAAAAAAAAGAAAAGTTTCTTAGCTATAGCTAAAAGGCACTATTTTACTTTTATAGTAAACTATACGTCTCTAATACGAAAAAAGTTAAAACAAAAAACTATAGTCCCTAAGATTTAAAAGCATGATTTTCTATGTGAAAAGCAGATTATCTAAACAGTTTCTTTCCCTGAGAGAGAGATTCATAATATTTATTGTAAAATATAAATATTAGGTTTCTTGCTTCGTGTGAACTATTTGTAGGTATAGTAAATATAATTCTTTTAAAATAAAACTAGGATAATAGTAACAGTTAATGTTTACACTTATTGAAACACATGTGAAGATTGCTTCAAGAAAATGTTAGAAAATTAAATAAAAATTTCCCACACGACTGGAAAAAATTTTTGACATGTGATTTTGAACTGAAATTGGCTGTACTCTCAAACTGTGGCTTAAAACAGAAAAGGTCTATGTTTAATATGGATGTTTTCCTAAAACCTGGGGTTGAGTAATTTGGGACAAG
Organism: Vicugna pacos; assembly: GCF_048564905.1. NCBI lineage: Eukaryota > Metazoa > Chordata > Mammalia > Artiodactyla > Camelidae > Vicugna > Vicugna pacos. The sequence continues at coordinate 54,269,195 of NC_132993.1, forward strand.
AAAAATTGATGCTGAATGTTCTAGTTTACATATTGATCTGTAGCAACCAATTTGTCTTTAACTTAGAACTGTCTACTTTTACCTTCACGGCCTTAAGCAACTTAAGCAACTTTGAGATAAATATAAAGACTGATGTATTTTTTTTGTGTATGTGTGATTCACTTTTGTTGCTAACGACTCACAGAAAGTCTTTATAAGATTAACTTTTTTTAAAGAATTGAATAAAAACGTATACGACAATGTCTACTCAGAATCTTTTACCTAAATGGAAAACCAGATTTTTCAGGATATAGTTAGTCCCAGAAATTAAAATATTTTAATATGTTATTACTTTTGTAATACATACAATTTTTATACTAGCAGGACACTGTTTACAAGTGTATTTTATTAATAATTTTCTAAAATTGACCTTTGAATATTTGGAGAAATCTTGTGGTTGTTCAATAGGGGTAATTAACAAAAAGTAAGCAATGAACAGTGAATCAAAGGTCTAAAATATTCTGAGTAGTGAAAAATGAGAGTTGTGCTATAGGATTTTCTATTCTGTTCTTTGTCCCTGCCTGAGTGTGAGAATAGCATGGTGCAAACAGCATTCAGGTCAAAAGAACAACATTTATGTCTAGCTTATCCCATAATTAGTAATTTGATTTCAAGTGATGAAATTGAACCCTTTGACTACAGATTTCTTCATCTGTAACTTGAATAATAATACTAATAACAGCTACTATCCCGTGAAATGGATACAATTATTAGCTCCATTATAAAGATGAATAAACTGAGGCACAGCAGATATGTTGTTACTGGTTTCACACTAAGCGGAGTGTGTGTTCTTAGACACTCTGAAGTACTGACACCCTGGCTGATCTGTCAACTTCCATTTGGTTGGCAATGATATATTTTAAGGGCTTGGTAAATTGCAGAACATTTGGTGAATTGAAAAGCACGTTCCAAACAAATCATAGGGTATGTTATTATTTTTCTAAAAAAATGGACAAGATTATTTTGCTCATAAAATCTTTCTTTTGGGGGGGTAAGATGAGGTGTCTCGTCAAGTTGACTGTAGTGCGTCAGTGTCATTTCCTGGTTTTGATATGTAAAGTGTTATTAGCAGGAGAAATGGATGAAGGATAGACAGAGCTTCTCTTTACTATTTTCTGCAACTTCTTGTGAGTTTATATTTATTTCAAATCTACAGTTTAAGAAAGAATTGGTTTTCCAGGCTGTTTCTATGGAAAAGTGCACAAAACGTTCCATTGACATAAAGGCAGTAAATACTAGAACCTCTATTTCTTTTTTTTCCTCTACCGATTCACATTTTCTGTGTTTGTCTTTATTTTATAATGTACATAATTAGTGCAGAAATGCATACCAATTTAGAAGTTAAAATATAATTGGGCCTTCTTTTTCAAAACTATTATTTTCTTTTTACTATTATGGATGTGCTGTGAAAAAGTTTAAGCACTTCTGATTCAGATTATGGCAGAAAGAACAAATACTTTGGAGCCAAATTTGCATTATAATTCAGACTCTTTTGCTTATTAACTAAATGAATGACTCAAGACAGGTTAGTTAATCTGAGTTTCAATTTCCTCATTTATTAAAAAAAAAAGATGATAATAATAATAGTACTACCTTTCGGGATATTTAAGTGAGAAGATTTGCGTTTTGTGCTGAGCACATAAGACCCCAGCATGTATTAGTTTACTTTTCCCTCCTTTTGAGAAAACTAAGAGTTCTACGTACTTATTTACATTCTCTCTCCATTCAGTAAAAGAAGTAGTTGGAAAATCTAGCGGTAACTAGAAAGTACCGTGTCAATAAAATATCTTTAAAATTAGTCAAATTTCCCAAACACCATGGAATTTCTGCTTTGGGCAAATCATTGTTCTCAGCCTGACTTGCAGTGTCATTGAGAAGTCTTGAGTTCATACTTTTCTCCTAAATGGAAGACAATTCTATTAAGGAAAAAAATAAGAAATAAAAACAGACTTGCCAGGAGTTTAAGTTTCCCAGTCTTATAATCTTATTTCAGAGTGGATGGAACTGATTGAGTAGCATGTGCAATTCTAAAAGAGCTGAGCTTTGTCACGTAAATTGTATGTATATAATCACACATGTGTTAACTTTAAGAACTGACAGGTGACTCTTCCAGGCTGATAAAGACAAAATTAGTGATTGCAATGTTTTTAAAATATTGAATTCGTCATTTCTATCTCTCTCTTATTTGCTCTAATAACTGACAATATTTTGTTGCATTTGTGAAGTTAGGTGCCAAAGTTGTTTCTGATGAAAATTTTTCAATGAAAGTACAGCTTTGGTGGAGAAGAAGATAGACTTTTTCAATTTTGATGTTCTCATAATTAATTACATATGTTAAATTATACTTTAAGACAAAAATAATTTTTGAGTAAAATATAATGTAAGCTAGAATTTTAAAAAAATTATTCTTAATTATCAGTAAAGATGGTGTCACTCAAAACTTATCTCTACATACTCTGCCCTTGCTGCTCAGGACCTGCTCAGATTCTCTAGAATCCCAAACTCAGAAGAGATCATGACAACACAGAAGCGCTCTGCATATGCTAGTCGTTTCCTGCTTAAGGTAAATTATCTTCTCCAAATAAGTTCAGATCTATAGGTGCACTATGACAAGCTTCATCTTTTCAATAATGAGTAAACGAAAAAGACATCTTTACTTGCAGATATGATGTTATTAGCAGTTTTTTGATACCACCACCAAAGCTGCATAAAATAATTCTATTTAATTTTTTCTGATAGGTATAGTGTATATTATACTTGGGAATAAAAATATAATCACTTCATTATGAAAAATGCTGTTTCTAGATATGAACAGCAAAAATCCACCCCCATCCCCCAGAAACCAACCCCAGAATATAAGTTTCAAGGTGAACGACATGGGTAAAAATTGCTTCTCTAGGAAACTAAGCAAAAAATTATGTTTCTTTATAGAAATATGTGGTACATCTTTGGAATTTATAATTTATTCATCAGGAGACTAAATGGATAACTTGTCTCTACCAAAAAAAAAAAATACTGAGTCTGGAAAGCTGATTGCTATGAATTATAGCTAGTGAAATATCATTTAATTCCTTTGTGGTTCGATATGGCTTCAAAAACAGGTGAAAAAAGAAATCCTTGTCGAAAAGAAAAGTTCAGAAAAGTCTCTAGAAAATCATCTGGATGTACACGCATTCTTTTTACCAAATGTGCCTTGCACTCCGAGGTAAACATTCTGAGACTTCTGTAAATAGCCAAGAGGCCTCTGAAGCTCCAAAGCAATCAGAACCTTGGCTATGCAACTGATTCCAAATGCGGCAGGTTTTCATAGAGAACAGCAAAATGATCATTAATATCAGGATACAAGTTTTGAAAGGATAACTTCTTTACAATTAAATAGCAAAGGCTGGCCCATTTACTTTATTACCTATCTAGCTCCTGAAATGGTAAAAATAAACAAGCAATCTATATTGAGACTAAAGAAAGTAAGATATGCCCTCCTGGAAACAAATTTAGCGGAAAGGAATATTGTGGAATGAGCTTTTTCAGAATGTATCTCTTACAAAAAATAATTTAGCGCTAGACTATGCGTCATCTAATTTGCAACAGAGTATCAAATAACTTGAATGCTTAGTCATGCAATATTTCAGCTATAAGTCTCAATTTCCAGGAACAGAAAATAATACTAACTTCAGCAAAAGTAACCTCTGAGGGGGATAATGATGTCTTAAAAACCAACTGAACTTCAAGCTAAGAAATGATCAAAACATAACAGACATCTGGAAGCTTGGTTAGCATGAGCCACAACAGTGAGCTCATAGAACAAATAACTTGGTGAGAACCCTGTATATGAAAAGACTTCGCTCTGCCTGAAAGGCAATTGTTTATCTGGCTTTTGCATCACTGCCCTAATTCTGGTAAAAGCTGTTCTGCTGGCTTAACTCATGGGATACTCTGCTCTCTGGAGGAACTACTATCCTGATTGGTCTGGAGTGTGCGTGTTTGTCTATGAGAGAAGGAGAGAGGTGGAGAGAAGGAGAGAGGTGGAGGGGAGGAGAGAGAGAATTGTCCAACATATCCCACCCTTGGCTACTCAACGTAAACTTTCTATATACTTACATTTTCAAAAGTGACCTTGTTCAATACAACGCAAAAAAAAAAAATCACATTAACAGCTGACGTCTTATTATCTATTTCTGCATTATTCTTCAAGTCCAGATAGCTATTCCTATGTGGTGATATCTTGGGTATCTAGTATTATTGTGCAGTGAATTGAATATGCATCTTCCTACCTTAGCCAACAAGAAAATACACATCTAACTTTAGAATATGGAATAAGCCTGTCAATGCCAAAGAGAAGTCTTGAAAAATGGATGAATACACCTCTCATTTCTTATAGAGATACATTTCCCGTTCATGTTATATGAAATGGATATTGCTGCATTGGGAAGCATACCCAAATTGTTTAATATCATTTTGAATAAGACCCTTCATTGATTTATTGGATAATTCATTATTCACCTAAATTCCGTGCTACATCAGTATTATTTTTCAGTAAGCCCTTGGCTATTAATCTCTTTCCTTTGACTATCAAATCTTAAGATAACTAGAATATTCAGTTATGCATCAAGTAACTTCCTAGTGTGTCAGAAAAACTGAAACTCTCTCTTTAGAAATAATGTTGGGTTAATCAATAAGTAACATGTGAGTCGACAAGGGATAGCTTGTCCTAGCAAGGATTTAATAATGGGGTCCATACCTGACAGAATTCTTTTCTCATTCTATGTGGACTGTGCAAGTTCCTTAAAAAAAATGCTTTCAACTACCATTTCTATGTAGATATTTTCTAATTCCATAATCAAAGTCATATCTTCTTTCTCGAGCTTGAAATTTATATTCTAAACAGTGTCTATACATTTTCCAGGTTCTTTTAAAGTCAATCAATCAAAAAGAGAATTCATCTACCTTCTAAGTCTACAGTTTTTCCTGAAGTATTTGTATACTGGTGAGTAAAATTATTATTGAAAAATAAATATTTATTAGAAATTTGAAAGTCATCTAAGTCTCCTTACCTTGTCTTATTCAATCTATATCCAATTTATCAAATGGAAATGACTTTAACTCACAAATATTTTTCAAATCCCTCCTGCCTTTTTCAATTGTGTTGTCATGAACTTAATTCAATACTAAATACTTTCATGTTATTGTAATAAATCACATTTAACTTTTAGATTCCATTTTTCATATTTCAAATCCATTCTCCATTTTTTTTTTTTTGCTTCAGTGAATTTTTAGTAACTCATTGTAAGAGGTATATTTTCTCTGGCTTAAAATTCTTCAGTGGTCCTCCCTTGCATTCAGGACAAATTCAGAACTTTTTTAGAAAGGCATATAAAAATGTTTATAAAATACCCAATGCCTGACATTCTAGCTTTCTCTCCTATCATCACTATATACCTCTCTTTTCCTTTAATTATACCAATTTTAGATCTTATGATATTCCCTGTTCTATTACCTTTGGTACCTTTGCTATGATCTCTCCTCTATGTAAAAATCACATCAATAGCTTCTCTTTTCCTTCAAGATACCTGCATCCTTTGGCAATGACAGGTTGAGATGGGCACTCGTCCTCCATCTGTTTCTCCTGTGTCTTACACTAGTTGTTGAGTTCCACGAATCTCATTCAGCTGAGTATCATCAGGATCAATCACAGTGTGGGAATGAACTCTGACAACAGTAGAACACCAGCCTCAAAAGAGTAATATTAATAGACATGCACTGAATTCTCACAAGCTAAATACTAGGCTTGTTTCTTTGTGTATATCATGTCTTGTATCCCTAAGGGCATATTTATAAACCAGTCATTGTTGTCACTGATGACTGCTCTGTTTGTCTTTATTTGCATCACCCAGCAGCAATTAGCCCAGGTGACCACATCCTCCTTCTTGTATCAATGTTTTCATTTGACTTGCAGACACCACTATCTGTTTATCCCACTTCTTCCCTCGAGGAACGTGTTCCCTCTCTTTCTGTTTCTCTCTCTTGTTTTCCTTTGCTGATTTCCTCTTATATTGCTATACTTTGGAATGTATGAAGGCTTGCTTATCAAATATGTTCCCTAACGTTCAATCCCCTCCTAAGAAATCTGATTCAGTCTCATGGATTTAGATTTATTTGAAGTGCAGGTGATTCCACGTATTTATTTTAGCGCAGAACTTCCATTTTAACTTTACACTTGTAAACCCAGTAACTTACTCAAATTCTTCACTTAGCCATTAGGCATTTCAGACAGCACATATCCAAAAGGGAACTGCTCATTTCCAACCCCTCAATCTACTTTTGTAGTATTCTCCAACTCGATAAGAGACAACTCCATTTTTTCAGCTTATTTGTTTAATTTGGAGTCATTTTTCATTACTCTACTTGAATATCTTGATATATCTGGAAATTTTTGTGGTCAATAGCTTTTTTTTAACATTGTTTTTATCGAGTTATAGTCATTTTACAATGTTATGTCAAATTCCATAGTAGAGCACAATTTTTCAGTTATACATGAACTTACATATATTCATTGTCACATTCTTTTTTGCTGTGAACTACCACAAGATCTTGTATATATTTCCCTGTGCTATACAGTATAATCTTGTTTATCTATTCTACACATAACACATGCCTGTCAGTATCTACAAATTTCGAACTCCCAGTCTGTCCCTTCCCACCCCCCCAATATCTTCTAAACATATTCAGAATTAATCCACTGCCCACCACTCACCTCTGCTTTTCATCTTAGAACAAGTCACCTTAGCTTTTTACCTGAATTATTTCAACCGCTTCTTATTTCAGCTTCAATTCTTGCTGCCAAAATCTATACTCCACACAGCAAGAGTGAGCCTTTTAAAATGTCAGTCAAATAATGTCATCCCTTTGCCCTAATTTTTGATTTTATTCAAAGCAAGGGCTCAACCTAGAAGGCCATACAAGGGCTCAACCCCTTCTGCTGCTCTGACCTTTTCGGTTCTTATTCTCCCATCCACTTATTTCTAGCCATGTTGGTTACCTGCTTCCTTCTTGATATTCTAAGCTACACTCTTATCTGCCTCATAACCTTTACCTTTGATGTTCCCTCTTCCAAATATCTGCAGTTTGCTGCCTCCCTTTAGGTCTCTACTCGGGTATCACCTTATCGTTGCAGTCCCCCAGGCCTTTTAACTACATAAAAAAATTAAAGTCATAAGCACTTACTGCCAACTTCATCCTTTCATTTGGTATCCCAGTTAACCTACTTTCCTGTTCTCTGTAGCACTTGGCACTCTGTTATGTATTATCTATCTCTGTTTATTGTCTGTATATAACTGTTTATTGTCCATTTAGTCCTGTTCCCACTACTATTACTAGAATTTAAGATTCATGAAGTCCAAAGATTTGGACTTTTCTGTTCACTGTTCTCCATGTTAAGAAGGGCATCTGACACCTTAAAGGCGGTTGTGGTGAACACGTTGACAGCCTGATGAGAGCCAATCCATTCTTCTTTTGTCAGAGCAGGTAAGTGCTCTTTCCTGTACTCTGAGGTTAGGGGTAGACACATCACACATTTTGCCAATAAACTGGGAATGAAAATGCTGAATGTCAATTCTAGGGCTGTTTTTGATTATTGCCTCTTGACTTTCCAGCCTTCTTTTCCCCCTCCTTGTGTGAAAGTCTTGGAAGCTCAAGTTGACATGGAGGTGGCAAAAGATTGAAGCAGCCTGGGACACTGAGTGTCCACGTGGAGGACAGCTATTCTGGAGAAACGCCCAAACCCAGAGAGGATCTGCAGGACAGCGAAGTAAACTTGTGATGTGCAGTCCCTGAGAATGAGGGACTTGACCACCACAGCATGACCCATCCAGTCTTGACAGCTATAATAATCAATAAATATGTGTTGTGTGAATGAATAAAGGATCCCTATTTTATGGAGGTGGAAGCAGAGTCACAGCAAAAGTATGTTATTAGCTCAGGGTTGTCAATGGCAACCTGGAGTCAAAGCCAGCCCATGTATAATATTTAAAACATGCAGCAATCATTTTAACCAAGAGAGATAAACTGTGTATTTTACAGTTTCTTGTAATATAAATCAGTGACCAAGAGATCATAATCCAATACTTGATTTAAAGTCATGTTGACAAAGACATAGTATAGGAAAATTATCTGGCCTTTCCAAGATTTTTCTTTGTTTTCTTAAGTCACTGGAAAGTAAAGGTCTAGGACTCTGTTATCTTAATGAAGTTCCCAAAGACTAGAGAAGTTCCATGAGGTTTAGTTCAGTACTAAACACTCTGTCTTCACAGGGCAACGCAAGATGCATAAGACAGTAGTTCTTTGTTTCTATGTGTCGATTTTTTTGGTGGAATGTGTTGTACATGATTGTTTCTCAGATAGGAATTTGATAATCCCTGAGATTAATTCTAGGAAAAGTTTGTATGTACTAACAAAAATGTTTGCTTTCTTTTAGGAGAAAGCAAAAATTAAATAAGAATATATCGTAACTACCTTAGCTTTCAGCTCTTGAAGCCAAGGTTAGTATATAATTACAGAAAAGAAGTCTCGTGGTAGTGTTTATATCTTTCTTCATTTTATTTTCCAGTAGCCCCTCTCTGTCTCTTTCTCCTTTGTTCCATTAAAAAAAATCCCTGTTTGACTCCCTTTGGACCACATTGTATGTTGTAAGCACCTTCAGGCTTATTTCAGAATGAACAGGATGTTCATTTCAAATGCACTGAAAATGCAAAATAAACAAATAGAAAAACACTTACTTAAGTTTTTATTAGTGAATTCTGGAAAAATTCAAGTAATCAACCTTGGATTTTTTTTTTTTTGCTTAAATTTCTTAATCATCTCCTTATTGAATGGACCACTTGGTAGATTCCTCAAAAATACTCAGACATACAACATTCCTTGAATTTACATGTTCATCAATTGTGTGTGTGTTTATTTGATAAATGAGGGTCAGTTTGGCTGGGCATAAAATCCTGACATTATAGTTAACTGTGTGATAACTATTGTTTCACTCTTTTAATGGATTCAGTGTTGTAGAAATGTTAGATGTCAAATTAATTTCCTTTCCTCTGTAAGTGACTTTGTGCCTAGAGACCCTGGGGATTTTTTTTTTTCCTTTGAAGCCTAATGTTACTGGGGAATTTCTCAAGTTATCCAGTGTCAGTTCTCACAAATGCAAGGTATGTAGATTTTCTTATTCAGGAAAAAAATAAATTTTACATTTTGGGGGTCACTTTGCTTATCTTTTCTTTTTTTTTTTTTTTTACTTCTTTCCTACTTCTTTCTTTATTTTGGTTTTACTTTCTTAGCTCTCTTCAGTTTGATCCTCTATATTCTCTTACGATCACTTACTTTGACCCACTACATTCTATATGTTACAGTGTATTTAGTCTTCGAAGTCTTTCCAAAGTTTTATAGTTTCACATTTTCTGATTATCTGGACATCACTTCTTTGCTTTCCACTTATAATTTTATTTATTATTATAATGATATAATTATGAAATATAACATACTATTTGTGTTATAGTATTATGATACATAATATATAATTAATTTCATAATAGTTATAGTATTATATATTATATATAATTATATATTATATATAATGGATTATTATAATAGTTATAGTATTATAATACAACACAAATAGTATATTCTACTTTCATTGTATTATGTATTATATTATGCAAAGAGTAATGCATAATTACAATGTTAGTAAAATGAATAGCTTGTTGCATATGTTTCTTATATAGGTAATTGTTAGTTAATTCATTTTAATTGATGTTGAAATAAGAGAAGATAAAAAACTTGCTTGTTGCAAGGAAGCAACAGAGCGATAACTCAAGCTTATGCAACGTGGTTTCAGAGTCTGCAGTCCCAAACAGTAGGCAAGATACCAACTTCTCTCTCTTGCTCTCACTGTCTCTCCTTCTCTCTTTCCTTCCTTCTCTCTCCTCTTCTTTTTCTCCCTTTTGCTTTCTCCTCTTGTCTGTTTTCAGTTTCTTAAAATGTTTCCGTGATCATGTAAAGAAGCTTACTGTAACCTCTGGAAGATGGGAAAGCATGTAGGAAAGAACCAGAGCAGCCCTCTAATCACCCGAGTAATCAGCCAGGCATGTGGGTGGGGTTATCCAGGACAATCCAGCTCAACTGACCAAGACGGCATGACTGAGGTCAGCCAGAACCTTGTGATGCCCAGAGGAGATATGCCAGATAGGGCCAATCAAAATTGCTAATCCGCAGAACTATGAACAGATAAATTGTTATTGATTTCAGCCACTAAGATTGAGTGTAATTTGCTATGCAGTTAAAAATTACTGCTACAATATACATTTATATTTGCTTAGAGAAAGATGAAGGAAAATGCACATCAAATTTTATACTGGTTAATTAAAGGAAGAGGAAATCTCACCTCTATATAAAAGAGGAAATTATGAATATGTTTTGAAAAATAGTACGTCAGGAAAGAGTGCTCCTTGGCCATTTTGACTCTTTCCTCTGCGTAGATGTGCTCAACCAGTGAGCCCCTCCTTTCGGCACCTACTTTTTCTTTCTGCCCAGGGGCGGTATCTGGAAGCTACCTGAAGAACCAATGGGTCTGAACAGCAGATCATTTCCATTTTGCAGCTCTGAAGTTAGCCAACTGGCAGCAGCAGCCTCTGAGCCAGTCTGCACACTGAGGGCAGATTCTGCCCCGTGAGGAAGGCAGAGCAGCAAGTGGGGAGACCTGCTCTAGCTGTGCTCCCAGGACCGTGAGGGTGGGTTTGTCTAAGGCGATAGTTCAGCATAGAAAAGCTGTGTGCTCTAATAATAATAAAAATGGTGATCATCTGGCCCCTTAGTTGCAGTATTTCTTTGTTTCTCAATTAGTTCAGAAACATATATTATTTTGTTATAATAGACATCATAGAATAATGTAATAAAGTGAAAACTGCATAGTTTGCAAATATATCCTATGATAAGTTAATGACCTTATTATGCAAGTTTGTAGTGCCCTCCTAGGCAAAATGAGATGATATTTTATTAACCTGAGTTTTTCAATTATATCTAGATAGGTCTTCATGAATTTTTTTCTCTGAAATTTTCCATGGCCAGGACAAATATCTAAGTAGGTGATCCATTTACTCACATTCTTTATATATCTGAAGACGTTAATATTTAGAAAGAAACAGTAGATGAAATACATGTTTATTCAATTCAATTGTACTTTGGGCCCCCCTTGGAAACCACACAGAACATCCAGCAGAGTGACTTAAGTGTAATCGATCTTTTAGATTCGTCACATAATCCTTTGACTTTGGTTACTATATAAAGCTGCAGACTTTCCCCAAATATTTTTGCATCATCATGTTTCATTTATTTTAAAAAAGGATGCTGTTTCCAGCCAGACTAAATGGAAATACTTGCGTTTACAGAAGCATGCTACACTGTGACCTTTAAGTCACCTGGAAGAGGGCTCAAAGCACCTTTCACGGCTTAATTAAATTATGAAACACTGAATTTCACTTCTTTTCCAGAAGGAAAATATACAATAACTCTATTATGAAATAGCTAACTTTTCCATAGACTTGGCTGTAATATACAATAAATTCTGTCCCCCGACATATCTATATTCTATAGAAGCTGAATTAGCAGTTTAGCCAATGTCTTCCATTTTGACAAGGAGTGACTCAGGGTAACCACAATAGTAGCAACTGAATTTGGAAAAGCTTCTCATGTCTTTGAATAGGGTTACCTGATTTAGAGAATAATGTAATCATCTACTGTAAGCGAGCCAGGTAGCCATTCAGCACATCTCTAAATAAGCACTTCTAGAAAAATAAATGCGTCAGTATCAAGTCAGAGTTTGTGAACACCGACTATTTGATCCTGCAATGACCAGTTCCGAAGTCTCAGACTTGAAGAGACCGAGTAACTTAAAATAGAGCAAAAGCAGCCGTCTGGAAACCAGCGCAGCACAGTGTATAGATGGAATCTACCAAGGCAGCGGGAGACATACCTGCAGGCTGAAAGATCGCTACGGTAGTGTATCGCAACACCTTGCAAAGTCTAGCACAAGCCCCTCACGCACTACACATGTTCACAAAAAAAAAACTGGGTTTAGGAAAAGAATAGGGCAAGCACATTGCTGGTACGTTGTTCACTTGGAGGCAAATATTCACTTAGGGTAATTAGCTTGAATAGTGAGATTTTAATCATTTCATTCTCAACATAAATATTTGGCTAGTCGATATGAAAGGTATTTATTTTCTCTATAGTTGGCCCTGCTTCCCAGCATTAGTACTGTGTGACAGATGGCTGATGTCACCTCTGCTTGGAAGAACTCAGTTGGCAATATTAGCATGGCATATTTCTGGGGACTTGTGATATGCTATGAGCCGATGAAAAATAAAAGGGTCCAAAGGGAATTCCCCAAAGCAAATATATTTGTATGATTTGATACTATATCTTACTGACTCATCATAAAGAGATATATAGACTATTGAATTAATATTTTACTTAAATATATCCTGGCAAATATTAGGAATACCATAGAACACACTTTTTAAACACTGGTAGTTAACAGCATCATAGGTCCATTGGTTGTTTGTGTTTTCTTTGTCCTCATTTTTGTTCAGTATACGCAGAGAGGATGATCCCAGTGCTAGCAACTAGGACTCCCACACAGAACACCGGTGACTATGGCAATCAAGGAGCATGGTGGTGTTTGCTGTGCCAAAAGTGGATTCTCATGAAATTCTCCTGACGTGCCTAGAAGGACCCTTCCTACTTGGCCCTACGTTCTGCAGGTTGTTGATGCTGCCAGAGGGTCATTGATCACGCTTCTCCCTCTGCATTCCCTCCCCCACGCGCTGTCTGCAGTCACTAAGTGGCTTCTGTTAAAAACCTTTGGTTTTGGACAGGAAGAAGGAGATGGGATCAAAACTGGGGCACACAATGCGGCGGTTAGAGGAGGGGAAGATCTAGGAAGAGTGCTTCAACAGGAGAACGAGCCTTTAAACAATGATAAAGCCTTTACTACGTTCCAGATATGCGGACTCTTCTGTCCACTTCACGTAAGTTAGCTGATGTATTTAATGCCCTGAACAAACCAGTGAGGTAGGAGCCAATACTGTTTCCGTGAGGAAATGGAGCAAAGAGCCCTCCAGTGCTTGTGTGGGGTCTCAGACCAGGTTTGTGGTGGAGATGGGTTCAAACTGAGGCCGTTTGGCTTCAGAGTCAGTGTTTCAGTTACCAGCTAGAGACAAGAAAGCAAAGAACCTATTCCCTGAAAGCAAGGGCAGGGCGGTAATTGTTATCTGACTTCTATCAACACAGATTTGCATATTTGGTTGAGTCTCTAAAGAGAAGAATACAGCCTCCTGATTTGTCTTTCTCTGTTGTTTTCTCCACAGTACGATACACTACCATAAAAATAAATCCAATACAATGACCAGAACAGAAATGAAGGAGAGGTTTTAAGATCTGAAGGAAAATCCAAAATATTTGATACTATACAGGTATGTTTAGGAGAAAGTAAAAGGTGGCAATAAAAGACAATAATTCCTTTTAGAACATGACAATTTCTTATCAGGGACCTTTTTTCCACTGAAGGTCTGCACATATTTGCATATACTTGGAATCTGTTCGTGCCATTAGGAATATTTCGATGGGACTATTAATTTTAAAAACCTTGGAAAGTTTCCTGAATTTAAGATTAGATTGCTTCTAGTAATTCCTTTCCTAAAGACCTGTATAATCAGAAGCAGAGGATCAGTGTTTCTTTTCTTTCTTTCTTCATTATTTATAGCTCCAATCATTGGGATACCTCTGCATTATCCCTTTTGTTGCTATTATTTCAATTTCCACCCAGAACCTCGCTACTGAAATATTCATAGTTATTCGTTAAAGAAGACGTAAGGTAATTTTCTAAGATTTCAAGTTCTCAGCTATTTAAAACTAATGACAATTGCTTAATATAAAAATATGAGCCATATTCATGTTTAAAATGTTTCTTTTTCAGATGTCATAGGAGTTAATTATTAAAAACTTTAACCTCAGATTAAAAGCTAACAAGCATGACAATACATGTACAGACACATATATTCTATAATCAAAGATATTATAGGTATGAATACTGTATTAGAGTGAGGTATTAGTGATGTAACATAAAGATGACGAATGCCTTGAGACAGATGTCTTTGTCTCTCACATTTAGTACTCGTCATGTACCAGAGAGATGTGCACATAAAATAGGACCCTGAGACTTACAAGAAAGTGTTTTATTAATTTTCTAGCTTTTTTTATAGGCAGCAAACGGACATTGTCTTCTGTGACATCATTAAGGAAAGTTTTATCCTTACCATCTGAAAAACATTACATTCGACAAATTATAATTAACCTATGACACTTATAAGTACCTCTGTCGGCTTTGGTCCATTATACCAGCAAATTCAAAACAAGTCAGCCTGCTAACGGCAGCAGAAATGTGTTGCGTCGGACCTGACTGTGTTCACCGCGCACGGCCGACAGCCCCAACCTCTCCAACTGAGAAATGAAGACTGACAGGAAAACGGTGAAACTGGTTCAACGGTGCCGTGTGTTTCTTCTCTAAGTATGATTAAATAATCATAAGAACTTCTCTGAGGGCTAATCTGCTATATTTTCCAGATTTTCACCTTGGGGACATATTGTCCCTTGTCACTGAAACCTCGGGGACAGAAGGGAACGCCACAGGGTGGCACAACAGGAAGCTGAGACACTGATGAAACAGTGTTCAGCTAATGAAGGCACGGCCCGTGGCCTCCGCTGCTCCGCCATATGTTGGAAGAAATGCTAATGACTACAATTCAAATACCTTTTTCATCCTAACTATATGTAAATGTGTTTATAAATGCTCGCTTATAAATATACGATCACATCTTAAAAAGCCAAGTGCTAATGTTGCTTTCAACATCTATAATACACAATAATTAAAACTTAAGTAATTCTGCTTAATTATACCTTATGGGAAACTGTACAGTAATTTATAGACATTAAGCAGAAAAACAAAGATCAACAGAAATGAAGCAGCAGTTGAACGACTGAATAATAAATCACTTCGATCATTAATTTACAGCAGCAAAATCATTGTAAGTAAAAGACTTCGATCCTAATTCTTAAGCAGCTGACTTGTGAAAAAGAAGGTGTTAGAAATTTGGGTGTTCCTTGTAAGAGCGCAGCCTGGACTCACCGTGTCATTGTCTACGTCTGCACTCCTTGTTTTCATGCTGCCCCTCCAAAACCAAGCAGTAATTTTTGGTTGAAAATTTTCATTATTATAGTTCGGATCTGAGATACCCCTCCATCCAATTTCCTATACTTTGCTCTAACACTGAAGATGATTAGAAAATGGTCCGTGTAAGAGTGACCCATTCTTCAGTGACTCACCTTCCATAATGGCTGTTTGTTTAAAAGAACCAGTTGGCACCCCGTTTGGGTTATTTTGTATATTTATGTCTTTTTAAAAAACTACTCTTAAAGTAAATCTATGACAGTTCAGCTAACTACATTCTAATCATTAAAAATAATGCATTCTCACACTCAGAAAGGCTCCCTCTTAATACTAAAAATGCTCAATTATATAGATTAAAATTCCACTTAATTAACGACATCAATACAGCTTTGTATGTATTAATAGACATTAAGACCCCAAATTTAGACAGCCATTATTTTTAAATGCTTCAAGGGAAATTTTTTTAAATGTCGAAAACTAAAGTGTTTCAACCATTCTTTACTGCATTTCTGCCTTCTCTTTTGTTAATAGAAGTATTTTTTAAATGTTTGCATAATTAATTCTTTTATCTTCTTTACCAGCTGCTGAGTATCTAGCTTTCTTAGAGCTTCCCCACATGGAGGTTATGGAAACATTACTTTGTTTTATTTTATTCCAATGTTTTATAGTTTTCATTTCAATAATTATAGGCTTAATCCATTTAGAATTTTTCAAAAAATATGATGAAAAATAGTGATCTAATTTTATATTAAGTAGATATTTTAATACCATTTATTCCATGCATAAATCACTAGATTTATCTACAAACCTCATCATACATTAAATTCCCATATACTCGTATTTGTTTCTGAACTCTCTATCCTGTTTCTCTTATTTGTTATTTGTTAATATTATAGACTTTTAATTTCAGAAGCTTAATAGTATATTTTAATACACAGCAAGACAAGTTCCTCATTCTTCACTCTTCCTCTTTTTTATCCCCAGTTTCTTGACATTTCCCTTATGTAAACTGCTGAATTTTCGCACCCTGATCTACACCTACCTCACCCCTCAATGTCGTATTTAATTCAAAAAAGAATACATGCAATATCATGAATCAGAAAAAGTATATCACCTAGAATTGAAGATTTGTCCCAAGAGCTAGACAGTTAGAGATAAAAATGCATCTCCCTGCACTGTGTGTTTTGCCAAATTCCATTGCCCTGTCTTCAGCTAAGAGGTGAAGTTTATATTTATCACTTTGAATATTTTGAAGTTGGTGTTTGTTCATCATCCCATTTATTTAGTGTATAGTATACATGAATAATACATAACAATTTGGAGGATATTTAAAATGGTATCACAGTGCATTAGCCTCCTGGACTTGTTCTCATGAACATTTTGTATACTGGAGGGTAACCTTTGTGACGGCATGTGGACAGAGTTTATTCATGTCTATTGCTGTGCACCATTTCACTTGCGGCATATGCCTCAGCTTATTTTTCTACTCTTTTTGATAGAAATTTGAGATATTCTTATGATTTTTTTATGATGACCAGGATTGCTATGAACATTTTATACATATCCTGATGCACAAATGCAAGAATTTCTCTAAGCTAAATACCTGTCAGTGGATTTGCTCAATCACAGTACACGTGATTGTTCAACTTTGCAAAATAATGCTACATTGTTTTCTAAAGCATCGGTAGCAAACATCCATGCATTTCTATCGTGTGGGTACCTGTGTCTGTGTGTTTCTGTAATGTTTGGTTTTTTTGGCTGTAATATTTTAATTTGAATATGCATTAAATTATTTCACTTTTATTCTACAAAATATACTGACTAGAAATTTTGTTCCAGCCCACTTAAAAATATCTTTAATCAATACTGTAATCTTGAACAAATTATTTAACAGCTGTACACTATTTTTTCTTCAGAGAAGTGGGAAGGAATAGAACCTAATTCACTTAGTCATTAATAAAATGAAATAAAAGGGACAGTTCAGGAGAACACTTAGCACACAGTCTGAAATGCAGAAAGTGCTCAGTAAATGCCAAGTGTTTATTTTTGTTGTTGTTAATATTATCATATCATTATCATTATTATTATTGTCACATGGTGAATAAAATCCCTGGGCCTGTTTTGTTTAATGACTTGAGGAAAGTAAATCATTTGTATTAGTTTAACTGATTATATGAACTTTGGAGAAGGCAAAAGATTAACATATATAATTTTTATGTTAATCTGGATAATTGTACAGCTCATTCTCCAGTGAAAATTTAAAAATCATTTACCTAGATATCTTAGCTATATGTACTCAACCACAAATTAATACTATAATGTTTATTTGAACGTTTAAGAATTATGTTGACAGATTTGGTTGTGTTTCAGTTCCTCCAAAAATCTATTTTCTTTATATGCCAAATAATATGGACTAGGTTAGGAAGACAAGAACATTACTCAAAAGTGTGAAGAGTAAAAATGGAGGTGGGAGATGACTAATGCATGCTAAAAAAATCCAAAGACAAAAGTGAAGCAACTTTCTCAACGCAGGCGAAGAATGAGTGATGAAAAGCCATTAGACTGATTTTGTACATCCAGAAAATAAAGGTCAGTGGTGCTTCTCCAAATGGGCTTGACCACAAATTTATTAGGATGTACTTGAAAACAAGCTAATGCATTTTTATCCCTCACTAGGACCATCATATATGGATATTTCCCCCATATCAGCTCTGCTTTGCTTTTGGCATTAAGGGATTCTGAGTACACAGGCACCAGGGATTTCTCTAACAAAAGTCTCTTAGTAACAACATGTCACATGGGCAAGACAAAAACTGACAAAAGGGCAAATTCTTCTCCTTTCTTCATTGAAGATGCTTACAGTGTAGAATATATTTAAAGACATAATGTCTTGAAATTCATTTCCCAGATAAGAACCACAGGAAAGAAGTTTGAAAGGGTCAGTGATCGAAGTGGACACTGTTTACTGGTAAATCATTTGCATAATGTTTACATATGAATATATTACTTATGAGTATGTACTTTTCTCATATTATTTTTCTTAATGAATTTTATTTGTTTTTTTTTTTAAATCCACCGGGCAATGTCTCTCTTTCTCCTTCTGTCTGGTACTGTTCCGGGTCATAATAGAATCTGTCAATCTATTTTTCTTCTTACGGCCCCTTAGAGATGGAAGAATGACATATCTGTCCTAGGGTTTGTGAAGATGGCTTAATGATGCAAAACTTATGGAAATGCTTCCAAATAACGTATAATAGCAGGTTTAGGAAGTGAAGGCTGTCTTGAAATTGGATAACTTACTAGGGAAAAATCGATGTTTTGGGAAGACGGAGGTTTAACGGAAGAGAACTGAATAATTTACACATGTGACCTGGAAACTTGATACCTAATCTTTGGACCTCAAGGAAGGCCTGTGATTCTCTTTTTGAGAAAAACCCTCTTCCTGATGGTTCATGTTTTGCCTGGTGAACCACACGAGTGACCCCTTCAGTGTGAAATGAAACATGCAAATATTTCAGCACAAACTTTGAAGAAAGCAGAGACATTGGGAGTGGGGTGCTCTCACTGCATGGGGTAGAGCTTATCTAAGAACCTGCAACTCCAACGAAAAATTACGCAAAACTCCGAATACTTAAATACAAACTACACAGAGTGAATGAGAAAATAGTGTGGTGTCATACACGAGCATGTTAGTTGTTAGGCATTGAACCAGACCATACGAGAAATGAATCTTCTTCAGTCAAACTTCTACCTGGAAAGACTGCTACCCACTTCCCATCACTTACCCTCCTCTCCTCACAGGCCCTGTCCTTTTAACCCTTGCCCTTCCTTTCCAGATACATCCCTATTCCAGCAATTAGCAAAGCCCCAGCCTCTTCCATTAGGGACCTCAGTGCATGTCAAAATTGAAAGCTCTCTGTTTTGGGGTAAGGGGGATTTGAAGTCAAGGGTAGAATAAACATGGAAGTAACCTGGGTTTTTTTCTGCATAATAAATCTTAGTTATGCCTCACTTATTAAGAAAATAAACAAAAAGCTTCCCAAAAAAAAACCAGAAATTTTTTGCTAAGAGGTAATCTCTGCCAGGTCTTTCCTAAACCTCCATAGGAAATGATAAACTCTTCCAGCTGCACTGACTTATTATGAATCCTTGGAGCACATTAGACTGAAGGGTTGAAACCCACATTCATTTTGCTAAGGAAGTGAGGAAAGAAGACTCCTCAATGTCATTTGGGTGTGTAAAACTTGGACCTTCTCTTTAATTAAATGATTGACTTGAGTCATTTTAATTCATTGTGAACTCAAGTTTCTTTGATGAAATGAGGATGAAGTTAAAGCAAGAATATTTCTTTACAGATGTTTGTTCTGTCTTTGTGGCTTAGTGACGTCGATGCAATTTTCATTGTTTTCTAGTAATATCTATCTATATTTGAAGCCCCCTAGCATTTTGCATATGGTTTTCCATGGAATGGAATTTAAAAAAAAAAGTAAAAGGTAAATATTGGTCATGAGTATCCTTTTAAATAATATGTTTTTTTAACAATAAGAGATTAGAGCCCTATTCTCTACAGTATGAGTTCTGAGAAAAAAATGAATTCCGAGTATCTGAACGGTAGTATCTGGTTTTAAAAGAGTGTGATTAGCCATAATAAGAAGGAAATCAGCACGTATGCATTTTTGAAAAAACAAAACCACAGGGCAAATACATGAATTGTATTGCCAAAAAAAACTTAGTTTCATAAGAATACGTATGTTGATGCATAGAATTTTATTATGTGTATAAAATCGTTTATGAGGTACAATGTAGGAATGTGCTCTAAAGCACATGAGCCAAACGTTTTAATAGGGCTATATACCAACCTTGAACTTAAAAACTTGAAAGTCTCAGGAAGAGGCCAACTATTATTAATTTATTTTCTCCCTCCATCTGTTACTGTTTCTATTTTTAGAGTGTTCCATTCATGTTTCAACACAGCTACATCTTAACATAGAACGGGCAGTGCCCAAGCCTGATACATTAATCAATGGACCATATTTGGGGGAAGGTAATGATCAGTCAGCATACGTGGGCAATACATTTTGTTCATTATTAAGTAAGTTTTAAGGCAATATTATAAGCTTCTGTATTAGACACACTGAATGCCAGTATATAATAAAACATTTAGTTAGGGAATTCTTCTACTATTCTTTTCAGACTGAAAGTAATGAGATGAGTGCCAGCTATTTCTGAGCTCCATCATTTTAACAAGAAGAGAGTCAAGGCTCAGAGACACACACGCAGAGAGTAAATGGTAGAAACGGCATTAAATGCAAGTCTCCTGTCAACTAGTATGGGTGTAACTGGTGCTGTTTATTACCCATTAAAGACTCACGAGAGACTATCTTTTCATTTCAAACAACGGATATAAATGTGGCTGAATTTAGCCTAGCTAGTGACTGTTACTGCTAGAAGCTGTAAGAAACAACCCGGAAAGTGAGTCAGTCACTGAGAGTAACAAAGGATGAGAGTCCATTGTAAGGGGTCATCATTTTCCTTATTTCTGAGCTTTGCTTTCCTCACTTACAGGAATTTGAATAGTTGATTTTTAGTCTTTTTCAGAATTAAAATTTCAGAGTTGAAAAATAAAAACACCCAATTTCTAACATCCGTATACTCAGTTGAGAGCGGGTGTCGCTGGTTTCCCTGTTTGCGACATTGTGGGCAGTTTTGGCTTTCTGTAGCAGATTATTTTTCCTTTGTCGAACTTGATTATAAAATATGACTATTAGTTGGCCAGCATGCCACCACCCCTCTCTGTATACGCACTCTTTTATTTTACATTTGCTAGGTAGTAAAAATGAACCTGATACCATTAAACTCTAAGAATGTTTTTTTCTGTAACTGACACTAAATTTCATTACAAATCCTAACTTTGCTACATGGCTGAAATTCAATTTCAATAAACTTAGAGTTCCTCCATATCTCTTCAAAGGGTTAATGTGAGGGAGGTGAAGAGTAACTTAGTGCCAAGCTATTGGGGCGGAGCATCCGGCCAGGTCTGCTGGATGATCGCTGGCCCCAATCCAGGTCCTTGCTCCAGGCTGGGCTTTACACACCAGCACCGATCACGTCAGCCTTTACGCTCTTTCGGATCCAAGCCTCTCTCAGTTTGCACCCACGTCTTAGGCTCTGAGTCAGACAGGTTCCTGTGTGATGTTGCATCTACAAGCCCCTGATCCTGCATCGTGAGGGCGCATGGGATATTCTCTGTGGCACGAACACGGGTTCACTGCTCCCCGGCCGTGTTTGGGCTGGGGCGGACTGCCCGTGGCTGTTTCAGGCCATCTGCCTATACACACCAGGTGACCTCTGCTGCTCTGGTGTCTTGATAATTCCAGGGGCTTTCCTCAGAAAACAGGAGTACAAGTCATCTTAGCGTTAAGATCTTGTCCTATTTGGGTTTTTA
This sequence comes from Vicugna pacos, assembly GCF_048564905.1. NCBI lineage: Eukaryota > Metazoa > Chordata > Mammalia > Artiodactyla > Camelidae > Vicugna > Vicugna pacos. Next base: position 54,290,947 of record NC_132993.1, read on the forward strand.
TAACTCGTATCCCTACCACATAATGTATAAGATTAAAGAAATTTGGAAAACACTTTACTTAAGCTTAGTGAATGCTAAGGTTACCCAGAAGGTCACTGGAAATGACTGGTGTCAAAGTTCCTCTTTGATATGTTGAAGCCCACTTGGGTCACAGAATGAATGCTCCTTACTCCGTATGACTGTATTTTCTCCACCCATTTGGATTAGTTTGTATCTAGGTTGGTGTCTGAGTTACCACACTTTCTCAGTACTTGAAGCAGCCCCTGGGGATTCTAGGCCAGCTGCTGACAACCAGAAGCACTTCTATTATTTTAAGCTCTGACAGTCTTTCACTGACAGCACACGTCTCGTGGTCTAGCTTCCTACATGGGAAAAGCATTAAGGAATCTTAAAGAGCAAAAAAGAGTTAATGTTTTGAAATTCTACCCTACCTTGTCCATATTTAGCTATTCCACAGTGAGGAAGGAAAAGTTGGGAAAACGAGACACCCCAGTTTTGTTGATCATTTGCAACTTCATACCGTAAAGCAACTGCTATCATTGGTTCTCTCAATCTGTGGGATAGTGTACATCGCTCAGCATACCTTCTGACTGATTCGGGGGTCACAAATGCTAGGATTTGGTAGGGTCCTGTTAGAACACTATGTAAGATGTTCTTTGGGGAAAGGTTTATTAAGGAAGCATGCCTCTTAGAATAATCACTTTGAAAAAGAATATATGTGGAGAAAATATCCATTTTATTTTAATTAATGTTAATTTGATGACAATGCATTTTCCCGAATAATTATTAGTGGATAATATATTATTTTATAATTAGTCATCCTGTGCTTAGTATCATCCCATTAATCTAAAACTGAGTATGAGCAGAGTCCCATCTTTCTGGTCTGCTGGGAAAATCCTGTTTGCTGCCTGTTGGCCTGTGAAATTATGTATCATGTATCCTTTTATTCTGAAAAATGTTTGCTTTAAACTAGAAATTATTTAGTGCCCTAGTTATAAGGGATTATACCTGTCTTACTTTTTTTTTTTTTCTGTGTAGATCATGAGTAGATTAAAGAGTTTAAATTTTTCTCCTGGACAGAAAATACTTTGTTACTGATGATAATTCTGGGATATTTGACTTCTCCTGAATTCTAAGAAATAATTTTTCTACTGTTCGAAAATAAGGCCGATCATTAAGGTAAAAGAGGCTATCTTGACGAAAAAGGAATTTTTACACCAGTCATTTAGGGTCACATTGTGGGCAACCTCTATGTGGGCATTCACTAAGTTTAAACACAGTATTTTCAAAATTGCTTTAATACTTGCATAGTCCTCAGAAGTCCACAACATGGAACCCAGAGGCCCAAGCAGCAGCCCTTACTAAGTCTATGCCACAGAAACAATCTTTCATCTGACTCTTCACAACTCAGCACCGACTTCATCTAAATTAAATTTCATACAATTTCAATCAGGTACCTCACATGAGGGATGAGATTTTTATTTTAACTGTCATTCTCCTTTTTTGTTGTCTAGATCACGTAGTAAAAAAGGTATACAAGAACTTGACAATATGCCACATTTGTTGTACTCATCTTGTCTTTGAACTAGGAATTGTACACAAGATTGATTGTGGAACCTCAATATTAGTCTGCATCTTTGAACATTCATTTAGAATTGTTATTGCATTATTGCCCTAAGAATCATGATGGTCAGGAATTATCTTCAGATGGAATAAATATTCTAGTTCTTTCTGTGTACTGTTTAAACAGTACTTGTTTCCTGCTTAACGCTGTTATTCACAGATAGATCTATAGCAGCTAGGAAGCAAGTATCTTTTCATATGGTTCTAATCACATTCCAGAATTAGCCTTAGGAAGTAACTGAACATACTGGACAACTATATTGAAGGAGAGTTAAATATTGCTTTTATTAAACCTATAAACATCACTTTTAGAAAAATAAATTCTAGTGTACAGATAAAATATACTAAACAAACCTATTCAACAAATCTCACATTTCCCTTTAAGACCTAAATTTCCCTCTAAGATGTGGAAGATTTATTATTATTACTTTTTAAGTTATGTTCAAAATTTTATTTTATAGCAACCTCTAGTCATTCTTATAAAGCCCTTATAATTATCAAGATAATATTGTTTTTATACCCCATATAACTGAATTCTGGAATTTTGGCAGAGAACTCATTAAAGCACTTCAACAGAACTAATGTGACTCTGAGAAAAAAATTAGGTCACACAAGATTCTTCTTTTTGTAAAAGTGGTGGGCTATTAATTAAAAAAATACAAGTCAATCTGCTCTGTTAAAAAAATCATTATTACTGCCTCAAATTCTCCAGTGCAGAGTATACAAATTGCCTTTCAATAAATAACATAAAATGTCTGTTCTTTAAGGAATTACTATTCACTTCAAGCCTGGTTGATAAGTTTAGGTTCAAGAGGAACACACTGAAGAAGTTTATTCTAGAACATGAGATTTCTGCAATGACGAAATCGCAAAGATAGTTGGGGATGAGGGAATACCAACATGTAAGTATCAGTGTTCTGTAAAATTTTTCCAAGAAAACACATGAAAAACAAATAAAACAAACAAAAAACAAAGTGATAATATACTATCACCATAATTCAACAATAAAAAAGATCTTTATAAGGTGACTAATTTAGAATAGTCTTAGAGTGAAAAATCATCTTAAATGAAATGAACTAGATCTATGAGAAAACAGGAAACAAACCTTATTCTTCTTTTATGATGGAGATGATTAAAAATATTATCACAAAAGCATAGAATTCTTTTACCAATTTTGAAAAACCTAAGACAAAGGGGTATGGTAGTTACAGCTGAAAATCCTCATACTTCCCTTTATGAAACCCCATCACCAGAAAGCTATGCCTCTGAAGGTGCTGGTCTAGCCAGCCACAGAATCAACTTAATGCAACTTCTCTTTAATTATTTGTCTTCATCTTGTATTGATTATTAGAGGACCCTGTACATTATTATAAAATTATTATCAAGTGCATTTTCTACCACGGCATTCAACATTCTTTAAATTCTGTCAAAACATATTTCTCAGGATTAAGAAATAATGAAATGGAAAATATTTTTTCTTGGCTAATAAATGTCAGTTTTTGTCTTTACTTCTAAAGAGCTTAAAATGATTTTTTACTGCAGATTGACAACTTTTCTTGGTCTGAGTTGGGGAACGCTGTTCTGTTTTCTTCCTCAAATACTTACAAATAATTTTATTTTTTTAAGGATTGGATATATATTTAATGATAAGGTAGTCCCACATCCTTATTGGAAGGATGGGGGGATACAATAAATGAATAGCATGCCTTTGATTAAAAATTAAGTACCCTGTATCCTGAGAACTTTGTCCTCTGAGTGAGTTTTGCAGTTCAACTGTATGAAAGCTTGAATACTTATGTAACTCGAACCCTTAGGTTAGGGTTATCTATCTACCCGCTTGTTTGTTGTGGATAAATGTCACACTATTAAGTGTGTTATGCCATTAAGTGTAAATTGTATTCGCCCTTCTAATGCTGAAAGACACTGTGATGAAGTCTTGTTACTTACTTAAAAATGAGAGACCAAACTAGGAAGCCGGGTACTGAGACTTAAAATCCATACATTTGATGCCAAACCCTGCCTTTTTTTTAAGAGGATTTACCCTAGGGTTAAAGAAAAGGCACAAATTCTTCTTGAGTCATGAGACTCAAGCAGATATGGACAAATATTTCATCTTAGCCTCACAAACTTTGTATACATACCTGCACAATACATGACATTAAGATCTTTTCCAGCTTTGCTTTTGGTTTTTTCTGTTGTTGTTGTTACTGTTTTGTGTTGCTGTTGTTGCACCTGTCTTCTGGGTCAGGAGATTTGAGGTCCCAAGCTCACAAGGTAAGACATTGTTAAGAAGAATGCAAGTGAATCGTCAGCTGTCTTCCTTATCCTTTCAAGCACCGTTACACTTATGATGACAACACTGGCTTGTCTTGCTCTCAAGATGTAGCAATAAGTGAAACCTGAAGCATGTTTTCCTGAAAAATCCTACTTCATTCTGACTGGAATCAGAGCCTTTTGTAACTTAAAGCGTCCCTCAGCTTGGAGGTTTCTGTCCCAAGCAAAAGCCTAACATTTGTTGAGTTCAGCAGAGGGAAGAAGGATTTAAACTCTCATACATTTCTTAGCTTTCTCATTCTGGAGCGAAAAACACTGCAGAGGAATTAAGTGTATATTGGTGACAGTGAGTGACATGTTTCTTATGCAGTAGCTAGCTATTTCTGCTACCTTAGAACCCAGTTACACTAGTAAAAGAAAATATTCTATTACAATAAGTTTTTCTTTCATTTTTTTCTTCTGTGATCCTTGAATTTATCTCATTTAAAGACATCTTCCTGCTACTATTCTTGAAAGTCATTGCTAAAACAGTTCGTTTTATTATAGAAACAGAGTAAGCTAATTATCTCCTGAGAACTTGCTATAATTTTAAGGGTTATGCACAAGATGTTAACTAATCACACAGCTCCCAGATATTTGTAACATGCAGTGTGACTCTGAGGTCGCATTTAAATGAGTGCTAGGCATGACTTGTGATGTGTTGTTTCTGGTGCCACATAGAAAAAAATGATATATTATGCAAGGCTAAATTTGCAATACTTGACGTCTTGTTTCAGATTTAGTAGAATTGTACCGTATTTCATCACTGCCTAACAAGCCACAGCATTTTCTCCAAAAACATTATCTTTAGTTTAAAAATATTTGTGAAATAAAAGAGGAGAAATTAATTGTCAATTGCAAATATGATGCAAATTAAAGCAAAACTAGCATTAGGTAATATACATGTGTTAAGATAGTTTCTTTTTAGATCATAGCTTAAAATGATTCAGTAAAGTGAATGGGGAAAACTGTGGTCTTTTTTTTTTTTTTAACTTATGTTGAAGTCAGTGTCATTGTTGCTGCTAAAATGGAATTCATTAGGACCTGTTCAGCTTTGTTGGATTAAAATGAAAAATGTGCAGAACTGACACATTTGATTTGCAGATCTATTAACTGGGTATCATTATGTCAAGGCTAATTTTTAAATTTTTAATTTACAAACCTCTTAAATAAGTTGTCAACATTATGTTTATTTAGTCATTATTTGTCTATTCATTCTTTAATGCTTTGAAGTTTGACATATCCTAACCAACTATTGAATTTGCTCCCCTTAAAGTACTAATACTTTTAATTTCCAAATACAACAGCAACTGGATTTGTACCCACTATCCTCCCAAGTCTGTCTGAAGCTTGATGTGGTTGCTTTCCTATTTATAGTGAAAACTTCTCCTCTGCAAGTATCTGTGTGTGCTGTCCCATTTCTTAACTTACATCTCAGACTATTTTTCTCTCTCTTACATACTCTGTATTTTCCTCCAGCATACATGTTCTCAAATGTTCTGTTCTTATGACATTCTCTTCTTTCTCTTCATCGATATATTTTTTTTTGCTCATCTTGTTTTCTCCTTCAGTTTCTCCTGATATTTTTAACACTAGCAGCACTTTCCACATATTAGCTTGTATTGTCATGCACATTTTCTCTATGAGATTTTATATACATACAGATTTGTAGATTTATTCTTAATAAGAACAACTCACATGTGTATAGGACCATGTAACGTTTCAAAATGTTTTCACATTGTTTCTCTTTACAAGTCAAATAATCCATCATTTTCTTTCTTTCTCTTTTCTTTTCTTTTTTCTTTTCTTTCTTTTCTCTTCTTTCTTTCTTTCTTCTTTCTTTTCTTTCTTTCTTCCTTCCTTCCTCTCTTTCTTTCTCTCTTCCTTTCTTCCTTTCTTCCTTCTTCCTTCCTTTCTTCCTTTCTTTCCTTTCTTTCTTTCTTTCTTTCTTTTTCTTTCTTTCTTTCTTTCTCTTTTTCTTTCTTTCTTTCTTTCTTCTTTCTCTTTCTTTCTTTCTTTCTTTCTTTCTTTCTTTCTTTCTTTCTTTCTTTCTTTCTTTCTTTCTTCCTTCCTTCCTTCCTTCCTTCCTTCCTCTCTTTCTTTCTCTCTTCCTTTCTTCCTTTCTTCCTTCTTCCTTTCTTTCCTGTCTTTCTTTCTTTCTTTCTTCCTTCCTTCCTCTCTTTCTTTCTCTCTTCCTTTCTTCCTTTCTTTCTTCCTTTCTTCCTTCTTCCTTCCTTTCTTCCTTTCTTCCTTTCTTTCCTTTCTTTCCTTTCTTTCTTTCTTATCCAAAGCACAAGTTTCCATCTAACACTTACTTGAAAACTAGTCATGTGTGGAATAAGAAAGATAAAGGTCTTTTTGCTCTGAAAGAATTTGATCTTGAAATTTGATGGACTTGAAGTCACCTGAGGTAGCTTAGCTTCCTGTTTGTTTTCCCAAAGAAATAAAGACTTTTCTAGGGCTTCACAGGCTACCTTCATTTCTTCTGTGCCAGTTCTGTCCACGTATACTCATGAAAACAACTCCTCCTATTCTGACTTCTCTCTCTGATCCTAACCTAATCAAGCTATATAATGCCAAGAGAAAACACAAAAATTGGCTCTTTTTTATGTTTTTTCTATCCTTTCAGAGAATTGGCTGACACCCAGCCCCCCACGGACTGTCTCCTGGCCTTGGCCATTTCCTTAAACAACGCCGAGTTCTCCCGTCTAGGTCTGCACGGGTACAAGAAAAGTTCAACTGAAGTTGGCAAGAAAGACAACCAAAGTGTAATGAGGCCCTCAACTTTCACATGCAGACAATGAGTCAAGGTCAAGCCACAGAGGAAATGTCTTTCAATTAGACAGTGAATATGGAATAGATCTTTAGCAAACTGGTTCACCTGTTAAAAAAAAAGCACAAGGTAACCAGATGTGCATCTGTTTACCTTTACTTCCTAGCTATTCTCACATCCTGGGAGGGAGAAACAAGTTTCATATGAATGTCTTGGCTTCCATCAAAGAACTAGCACTACTTCTGGAGAGTAGCCTTTCTTTCTCCCAGAAGAACACTATTTAAGATGCATTTTGATTGAAGGAAAAAAAAAACACTGGCCTGAAAACCAGGATTAAAACAGCACAGGGGTCATGAACACCAATGTTTAAATATTTAGGAAATATGCATTGTAAGCCTGGCATACAGGTCTCCCAGGGTTCACAGTATTGCACTGAGACATACAGAGACCCACAGTGTAAACATGGGATGTATCCTTGATCCATCAGAAAATGAATCTTTTTGGTAAATTAACTGGTAATTGATTTAAAATTCTGTCTCAAATTAAAATTAGCAAAGATATGATGCCCCCAATGGATTAGGGAAGTACCACCATCAAATGCCAAATTCTTATCCCTGTAATTGGGCACCAGGTAAATAATTTCACATTCTATTTTCAACTTATGCATAATGTGTAAGGAATAAAAAAAGTTCTCTCCGTGGCTCTGTGTCAATTCATAATAAATAACTGAGTTCTAGGCAATTTTGCCTTGTTTTTCATCTGTCCTTTTAAAAACTTGATGAAGATGATATCAAACTGTATTTGTCCCTAAGAAAAGAGGATTGTACGTGATCAGACTTCTGATATTCTCTACTAATGACATCAGAAAAATCTATGTTGACATCTCTGCCTATATTTTCGGTTAGACCCTGTGTTTAGATCACCATGGTAACAGTGAAGCAGGAGACCCGTCCCTCCAGCTCCTCCCTCTGGCTCTTCGTCCTCAGTGGGCTGTGAGCAGGGAGACCGTCCACACCGAGGCAGACGGGGACCGAAAGGAGTGCTGTTGATAATTGTGTTGGGACAACAGGAAGGTCCTGAGGAACAAACTGGGCCCAACTTTCACCACAGCTAAAAGGAGAGTTTGAGGAGGAGGAATTAAAATCTGAAGTTAATTTAACACATTGATTTTAAGAGTGTGTTTTGAGACAATATGCATTAGGATAGAAGAGGCTGAACCTTCCCACAGTGCATGTATGTAGCAGAAAATACTGAAATCCCATCAGGCTTAACAGAAAGCGCTCAGTCTCCGAAACAGGCCGCCGTGATCTCCAGGACACGGCAGTTTACTTCCCCGAGACCCTGGGGTTGCTCCTGTACTCTCCCTGGCCATGGGAGCTTCTCAATGAAAAGCTTAGAAGACACTCAAGAGCTACTGGGAGACAAAGGGCGACCGCCCACCCTGCCCGGCAAGCCCAGACGTCACATCTCACTCATGTCGTTCTTGCACAATCGTAAAGGGGGAAAGCGCAGCTGGCCATTCGAATTAAGTTCCATGTTACTTGGTTAAAACACAACAAATAAATTAAATAACGAAAGTTCCTTTCAGATAGCATAAGGCAACAAGAACATTTCCACAAAAGTCAACTTGTACTTCTTGGTGTGAAACAAATGACAGTGACACGATGGAAAAATATAGGCTAGAATTCTTTTTTCTCTTGGAGCAGAACTAGTGAAAATCATAATTTTTTCTTTTGTGTGTATATATACACACACACATATGTAAATATACTCATATAGATCTATGCATTTTTTATGTTTTATTTTTACATAATTTCAAACCCAGGGAAATTATGATATATATGTAAGTTTATATTCATGTATATATACATATTTATCTATATTAACACATATAAACATACATATATATAATAAAATATCTGAGGTTAATAAGTGTGTTAGTCTTAGAACAGCTACTTTAAGGCGATAATGCCTTTTTTGTGCAGCAGGACCAAATATAACATGTTGAAAATTTACTTTTCTAAAGTATGCTGGTTATACATATATTCATTTCACAAATCTTTAATTCTTTTTATCATTGTGTGCAACCCTTTGTTATAATTTTTAAATTTGATAATTTTTGAACTACAGTTTACTTTCTTCATGTGGTTTTAAATGTATCAACTTGAGTATAATTTGGGTATAATTTTAAATAATTTTTACGAAAATTAAACTTTGAAAATAAATATCAATAAAACATTTATACTAGTAGAAATATTTTAAAAATATAAATCTACAGTCTCAGGATAACTCCAACAGGAGACTTCTATAAAATAAATGTCTTGTGACTAATCTTTTCTAATTTCAGTTTCATTTTCTATGAAATTGGGTTAAAATTTTTGACCTCACAGGATTTGGTTGAGGGGATGGTTATGTGATATAGGTCATTATTTTTGTGTCTAACTTAATGATCATCTTGTAGCTGAGTCAGTGGCCCTGAGGAAATGGAATTTGGTAGAGGGGTGTTTGGTTATTGTAAAAAGATTTGGAGTTTGGAGTTATGGGCACTGAAGTAGGGGTCCTTTGTAAAGGTCACCCCTTCTGTTTGGTCTTCTTTCTCTCCTTCCTTCCCAGGCTCACTCTGGCTTATCCTCAGGTTTGGTTGGTTTCACCTCAGCTAGGAAGCATGGTCTAGTGATATGGAAGGTACTAAATTATTTTCAATGTATTTCTGTGTAATTACATCTATCACAGCATAGCTGATACACACTGATGTGTGGTTTGCTCCATCCAAGTTTTCACTGTCAGCTAGCCATGATGTTGGACTTGTCTTTGTTTACCACTGAGATCATGACTGCTTCTGAAAATATCAAGGGACAAAGGATTTCTCCACACTCTGTTCAAATTCGTTCCAGCTCCCTCTAGGAGTGATGTTCTAGTTTCTCCGGCTTGCCCTGATCTGGTAGGGGGGCATCTGATGCACCTGACAGAGATCGGGTGCTTGGGGAGGGAGAATAGGAACACTCCTATCTTAATACACCATAGAATTCCACCTTATTATGTGAAATTCAGTGGATATGTAAATGTTTTGCAATTTGTTCTCTACTCCTAATTAATATCCAGTGTCCTAAAATGGTCTGATAATTTATTGTTGCCTTTGGGAGAGAGGATTTGCTGAGCTCCTTCTTCCACCATACTAGAAATTCTCTTTTGTTCACTTTTATAAGATCCTGTCTGCTGATAGACTAGATGCTCCACTTGCTGCATCAACTGTCAAGATTCAAACAATTGAAGAATCCATTTATCAGGTATTCTGAAATAGCATTTACTGGAGAAGACTCATGGAAACAGAAACAGTAGCAAGTGTAGGTCCTCTGTTGCATTGTGGGCAACCCACATGGATATAGCTGGCTGAATATCAGACTTCAGGAGAGGGATCACAGATATTTTCCAGAATGTATGTTTTGGGTTTGTTTGCTTGTTCAAGGTAGCTCCTTTTGAGGAAGTATTGGGAAAGTAATTTTTGAATTAGCAGTAATGAATTTTTGGGGGTCTCTCGAGAAATGAAATTACATTTAATTATGAAAATGTTTGATTAGTTTCTACTTTCTATCAGAAAATCATGGAAATGTTTATTCCAATGGACACAAGCCAGCTGAGACAGATACAAGGGGATGGGATATGACATAGGAGATAGCCATAAAAGGATAACTTTTTAGTATATATTCCTTTGATTTGTAGTAAGATTAAAGACTTTCCTGCATATTTTTTCACTCCTTTTATTTTCTCTTCATTCAGTATGCTATTTGCATCTTTTGTGATTTTAATAATAAATATTTTTTAATTTGACATCATACCAGATAAATCCTCATACAATTGTTGCCTTATAAACTTCTACACTTAGAATATTTAAAAATCAATTAGATCAGTCTGATCCCATTATACATTAATGATTATATTGTTAAAATATATTTTAGCATGCAGGAAAAAAAGATGTGACACAAGCACATTTAGATGCTTAAATTTAAGTATTTTACCTAAATTTTACTTGCATTAACGTAAGTCTGATTCAGTGCACAGCAATCAGACGTTCTCTGTTTTTCACAATGACAGAAGAATAAGGAGGAACTGACAGAAGAAGTATCTGTTCCATTAAATGGTAAAAAGATTTTAGAAGAGATTAATTTATGAAAAAAATTGTAATCTATCTTTCAAATATCTTAATTTTTTTTGCATCTCCAACCTCTAAACTATGACATTTTTACTTTAGTAGAAACTTTTGGTATAGAATAATACATGTTTAGAAAAATCATTTTAGAAACAGCTGAATATTATTTTGCAAAGGTAGCTAAATTTTTAATTGTACAAAAATATTTCCTGTTACTATTTTAACGTCAACTGATTTCAATACCTTGGCTTCCAGTAAGGCTTTTACACATATGTTACTAACCTATGATTCTTATTATATTTTCTCCTATTATTTCTTCCTCATTATCTATAAATAGGTATAGCCTGTTTCTACAATAAACACATTATGCATACGTAATGTGTATACATGTTTTTTCCCAGTCCATTTAGCCATATAATTTTAGTGAGTTTTGCAATATTTTCAACAAATGCAACATTTTTCTTAAAGGCTAACACGGACATCTGCTTCCCCCTAGAATCAGGAGGCCAAGTAAGTCTTTGGCTGGGCATCCGTCACCCCTACTGACTTTAGAGGGAATATCTAAAACTCATCCAAGAACAGAATTCAGCTCATAAAAAAATAAAACAGCAAAGAAGGTTTAGGCTTCATACTTTGTGGGTCCACTTGTATTATTTTTAGCTATTAAAAAGTATGAAAACATGCAAATGATTATTATTTTAACTTATGATTAATGTTTTCTTGTTTTAGTGATGTTTCTATCCCGTGGTCTCCTTATCCTGAAATCATCATATGTTTATTTTATTACAATATCCAACCTGTTTTAAATTGGGTAGAAATGTGACTATAATAATTTTTTAATGTTTTGCTCCCTTCGTTATCTTTTGGAAAACAGAGGTCTTTTTCTTAGATATATTACCCTCCTTTTTAAATTTTTACTTTTTCTTAAAGATTACATAAAAACTTGTCTCACATTTACAGAAACAGTTTGACAAGTCTATTTGTATAATTATTTGCTTTTCCATTATTTTCTTCCTTCCTCCTTCATTCCTTTGTTTCCCTCCCTCTGTCTTTTCTTGCTCTGTTTCAAAGGGTACTTCTCAACACCTAAGTATTTAATTAAACATCACCCTCCATGGGAATTATGACATATCGAACAGAATATTTTTTAGCTGAAATAGCTTCAAAGGCAAGAAATGTAAATAAATTATTTTGTGTGCTTTTGTGTGTATGTTGTTCACCTATCCATATGTAGACTGGTGATTTTGAACAAACTAGTTATATTTTGGTCACCTGCTTGTAAGGTGTTTATGTAAAACTCAAAACTGCATTTTGCTCTAGATCTAAATTCCTAGCACACGCTATGTAGCCAGTTTAAGCTAAATGCACCTGGGGAACAGAACTGATTTTAGCAATCCATAACCACTTTTACTACATTGTTCATGTCTCTATCTACACACCTTTACTACATAACGTCTCTGCATTGCTGTATTTTCTTCGGGGAAGAAAGGGCGGTTGGTTCTGCAATGGATGGTGCCCTCAGGGCTGACCTTCCTAGTACTTGCCTCCATGAATAGCATTTCACTGGATGCGTTCTCTCTGAATAACACTGTCTTCTGTATTTCTTTGCCCTGTGGATTTTTTGCAAGGCCTATTTCCCAGAGAAACACATTTTTAACTTTGTAAAAGCTTAAACTCAAGGAAATGGTCACACCTGGTGTGTGTATGGAATGCAGAGGCTGTGAAATTGGAGAAAGAAGTAAGAGAAAGTTTTCAGAGAATGGGCTCCATGATTAGAGGAGACCACGGCTCACTGTGAATTAGACTGTTGGGCAGTTGGCAAGACCTCAAATGGTGGGATGAACCAAGGAGGATGAACCCTCAGTAAGAGTTCATGAATCAGGCAGGGCACACTGCTGCAGAAACACTGGACTGTGACAACAGACATTTCAGCAACGAAGTGTGACAAGTGACCACCTGCCTGATTTTCAGTACTGTAGAGTATTTTGAATAACCTATTTAGAATAATCCTGGGGAAACCTCAGTGAAAATTAAATAATTAATTTGCCATCTGAGGCTGCTTAAAGTTAAATTTCAAGAGATTAAAAAAAAATTTTTGCTGTGCAAAGACCATAATTTTCTGACAATAACCCGGGGCACAAAATTCATGCTCTGTCCATGTTTCTGCACATTGATTGAAAGGGGCACCTGGGAGTGGGGCCCACCTATCTTCCATACAGAAGGATGGCATTCCGGCTTAGCTTCCAGTGGGACCAAAGACTTTCATCTACTACAAAGGGGATTATGTAATCCCAGATGCTCCAAGGTTCCTAAATCCTTCAAATTCCAAAGAAAGGAGCTTTTCCAGATAACGCCTTTCAACAGAAGCCTGGCAGCAAATAACCTAGTGGTTCTTGCACTAGAAAGCTTGTTTTCAATCTTGTATTGTAAAACAAAGAGCAAAAAGTGGAGGGTTCCATGGAACAGAAGAGAGCGCTGAGGAATAAACCCGCACACTTATGGTCAATTAATCTACAGCAAAGGAGGCAAGAATATACAATGGAGAAAAGGCAGTCTCTTCAATAAGTGGTGCTGGGAAAACTGGACAGCTACCTATAAAAGACTGAAATTAGAACATTCTCTAACACCATATACAAAAATAAACTCAAAATGGATTAAAGACCTAAATATAACTCCTGAAGCCATAAAACTCCTAGAAGAAAAAAGGCAGAACACTCTTCGACATAAATCAGCAATATTTTTTGGACCTGTCTCCTAAGGCAAAAGAAATAAAAGCAAAAATAAACAAATAGGACCCAATTAAACTTAAAATTTAAAACTTCAAAGGTTTTGCAAAGCAAAGGAAATCACTGACAAAAAAAAAATCTAGAGTGGGAGAAAATATTTGCAAATGATATGACCAGTAAGAGATTAATACTGAAAAAGCTCATACAACTCAACATCAAAAACAAACAAACAACCTGACTGAAAAATGGGCATAAGACCTAAATAGACATTTCTCCAAAGAAGACATATAGATGGCCAACAGGCATATGAAAAGATTCTTAACACTGCTAATTATCAAGAAATGCAAATTAAAACCACAATGAGATACCATCTCACATTTGTCAGAATGCCTGTCATCAAAAAGAACACAAATAACAAATGTTGGCAAAGATGTGGAGAAGAGAGAGCCCTAGTGTGCTGTTGCTGGGGATGTAAATTGGCCCAGCCACTATGAAAAACAGTATGGAGTTTTCTCAAAAAAACTAAAAATAGAACTACCATATGACCCAGCAATTCCACTCCTGGGTCTATACGCAAAGATAGTGAAAAGACTGATTTGAAAAGATACAGCTACCCCAATATTCATAGCAGCATTATTTACAATAGTCGATATATGGAAGCAACTTAAATGTTCATCAAAAGGTAAAAGGATAAAAAGACGTGAAATAGATACATAAAATAGAGTATTATTCGGCCATAAGAAACAGTGAAATTCTGCTCTATGCAACCATGTGGATGGACCTAGGGAGCATCATGCTTAGTGGAATAAAGTCAGGCAGAGAAAGACAAATACTCTGCAATATCACTTATATGTGGAATCTAAAAAATAAAGCAAGCAAATGTATGTAACAAAACAGAAACAGACTCACAGACACAGATAACAGACTAGTGTTTACCATTGGGAAGGGGGGAGGGGCAAGATAGGGATGGCAGATCAAGAGATATAAACCAGTATGTATAAAATATGCCAGCAACAAGGATATACTATACTGCCCAGGAAATGAGGCCATTATTTTGTAATAACTCTAATGGAGAATAATTTATAAAAATATTAAATCACTATGTTATACCCCTGAAACTAATATTGTAAATCAGCTGTATTTCAATAGCAAAAAACTGTAAGCTTCAGGTCCTGAAAAACCTTGATTAAAAACAGCATTAAACAAACAAACAAACAAACAAAAAAGGTGGAGGGTTCCACTGGAACAAAATTCATGCTCTGTCCAGGTCTCACTGGCTCCATGTGACATGATGGAGGACTGGAGTTTGATGGGTTTCTATCTTTCAGAACTTGAACTTATGTATTTTCCTTTACCCTAACGGAGCACTTACACAGCCCTAATTCATGCTCTGAGACACTGTACAAGTTATACTAAGGTTTTTTGATATCCCAGATGAGGTTCACTATGAACAAAACTACTAAGATGTTTTATTTCAGGTATAGGTGAATTCATGGGCTGATATTTCTCTTTGCTACATATGTATGAATTAATTACATGTCAGATGCCCATAAATGAGAGTCTGCTTAGTAACTATATGAATGAGTACCTTTTACCATTGGATTAAGGACCTATTATAATTCTAACATAGCAGGTTATTAAAAACAGTGGTAGACAGAAGACAATCAGCCTGTAAATCTGAAAGACCTTTACTTAGGCTTTAAAACAGAGGTTGGCAAAAAGATTTTACAATTTTTAAGGCAATAAAGAAAAAAGAATAAGGAGGAGGAGGAGGTGAAGGAAAAGGAGGAGGAAAGTGGATAAGGAGAAGGGACAGAGGCCAGATGTGCCCACAAGGCCTAAATATGTACAATCTGCCTCTTTACAGACAAACTCCTCCTTTAGAATGAAAAGAACTGTCTTTTTATTCTAGATCATTTAGTATTTTCTTAGGAATGTGTACAGGCATTTTATAGGAAAGAGAGAAGTGTTGATTGCATTGCTGCAAAAAGAAAAAAAATTAAAAGAAAATATGTGGCCCCACTTTTAAGCATGAGAAACTGTGGATTATAGTGGATCAGGACACACAGAGGAGGTTGCCAACCATAACTTTGAAAGCTGATTTAAATTTTAACAAACTTAAGCTTTGTATCCCCTGACTTCACAACACCTCCTGATGGGCATCAAAGCTCAGCAAGGCTCTTCCTTACCAGCACTGTGGTGATTTTGTCAAATGCCGTCTTGAATAACTCTGCTTCCCTCTCTAAATCCTTCTTAGCAATTCAGTGCCTCTTTGGAAACATTAGTGAGTTCAGCCTTGTTACGTTAGTGCTTGCAAGAGTAAAGTCTAGCTTTCAATGGCCTGGCTTTAAATGGTAATAATTCTCCATCAGCATTCTAAAATATTTTTTGCCCTATTCTTTTGTTTGATAGTATCTTCAGTTAGGATCTTGGAGTGCATTTCTTATCTGTTTCCTATACTGTTTCCAATCAACTGACTTTGAATCTTTGGAAAGGATCAGTAGCTTCTTGTTACCCCCCACATGTGTAATCCAATTTAAAAATGGGCAGAGGATTTGGAAAGATACTTCTCCAGAGCAGATGCACAAATAGGCAACAAGCACAAGAAGACGGGCTCGGCACCGTTGCTCATTAAGGAATGGCAACCCTAAAACATTTGCTAAGAAGGCAGATCTTACGTCAAGCATTCTTATCACAAAAAATAAAGGACACAGGAAACTTTTGAGTGATGGATTATTTTTTTTTCTTGATTATGGTGTTAGCATCAAGGTGTATGCACATGTCCAAACTCACCATATTCCAGTAAACAGGTGCAGTTTTTCTTTTCTGTATCTCAATTATACCTAAGTAAAATTATTTAAAATATTGTAAATCAAAACGATGATGAAATATACCATTTATACCCACTAGGATAGCAAAATAAAAAAGAGGAATATCAAGTATCGACAGATCTGGGAAGAAGTTAGAACTCCTTTACTTTGCTGGTGGGATTGTAAAATGGTGAAGACACTTTAGAAAATTTTACCATTTAAAAGTATGGATTGTATGGAATGTAAATTATATGTCAACAGAACTGGTTTTTTTTTTTAGGAGGAATTGTTTTTGTTTTTTTAAAGCAAGTGCAGTGAGGGTAGGAAATATGGGCTTTTGAATTAAACAGATTTATTTCATTTCCCAGCTCCCACTTCTTCTTAGTTAACATTAGCCAAGCTTATCTATGTATTTGAGCTTTAGTTTATTTATAAAATGATACAAAATCCATATCAGAAGTTGAAGTTTAAATGAACCCTTCTCAAACTTCCTCAAACTTCCTTGATTTTCCTCAAACTTCCTTGATTCAAAGACTCACCTTCAGAAATTGCCAAATTACAGATTTCTAAGTATTCACTCCAAGTCTGATTTAGTAGGTCTTAGGCAAATATCACACTTCGTGTTTAAACATATATACAAAAATAAGCTCAAAATGGCTTAAAGACTTAAACACAAGACAAGACACTATAAGCCTCTTAGAAGAAAACAGAAGCAAAACATTCTCTGACATAAATCTTACCAGTGTTCTCCTAGGACAGCCTACCCAGGCAATAGAAATAAAAGCAAAAATAAACAAATAGGACATAATTAAACTTATAAGCTTCTGCACAGCAAAGGAAACCATAAGCAAAACAAAAAGACAACCTATGGAATGGGAGAAAATATTTGCAAAACATGAGACTGACAAGGGCTTAATTTCTGGAATATATGAACAGCTTATACAGCTTAATAAGAAAAAACCAAACAATCCAATCCAAAAATGGGCAGAAGACCTAAACAAGCAATTCTCCAATGAAGACATACAAATGGCCAATAGGCACATGAAAAAATGCTCAATATCACTAATTATCAGAGAAATGCAAATCAAAACTACAATGAGGTATCACCTCACACCAGTCAGAATGGCAGTCATTCAAAAATCCACAAATGACAAATGCTGGAGAGGGTGTGGAGAAAAGGGAATCCTCTTATACTATTGGTGGAATGTAGTTTGGTGCAGCCATTATGGAAAACAATGTGAAGATTCCTCAAAAGTCTAAAAATAGACTTACCATATGATCCAGCAATCCCATTTCTGGGCATTTATCCAGATAGAACCTAAATTCAAAAAGATACACACACCCCAGTGTTCATAGTAGCACTATTTACAATAGCCAAGACAGGGAAGCAGCCTAAATGTCCATGGATAGATGACTAGATAAAGAAGGAGTGGTATATTTATACAATGGAATACTACTCAGCCATAAAAAAGAATAAAATAATGCTATATGCAGCAACATGGATGGACCTGGAGAATGTCATTCTAAGTGATGTAAGCCAGAAAGGGAAAGAAAACTACCATATGATATCACTCATATGTGGAATCTTAAAAAAAAAGACAAATGAAGTTATTTATAAAACAGAAACAGACTCACAGACATAGAAAACAAACTTACGGTTATGGTCATGGAAAAAGGGGATAGGAAGGGATAAATTGGAAGCTTGAGATTTGCAGATACTAACTACTACATATAAAATAGATAAACAATAAGTTCATACTGTATAGCAGAGGAACTATATTCAATATCTTGTAGTAACTTATGGTGAAAAAGAACATGAAAATGAGTATATGTATATTTATATATGACTGAAGCATTATGCTGTATACCAGAAATTGATACAACAATGTAAACTGACTATACCTCAATAAATATATGTATACAATTAAAAAAATTAAAAACTAAACATATACCTTAGGTAATTCTTACAGTCAGATAAAGCTTAGGGAAATAACGATAGCCTTGAGCCTTGATAAATGGCTGCTCAATAAACACTAGTTTTTCTCTATCTTTCCTATGCCAGTACCCCTTTAAGAAAATCTATGTGACTAACATAATTTTTCATGTCAATATAGTTATTTCAATAAAAATATGTGTTAGTGGATATATGTGCTCATAATGTGTATGATTATACACGACTGTACACACACTCATATAAATTGGACTTTCCACTTCAGAATTTCTACAAAAACTGTGCATTAGTTGCTTAAGAAATTTCAAAGTTTAAAATGGACATATGCAACTCTAGCTAATGTCTTTTTTAGATTCTGGGATATACAGATCTGATGCAAATTAACCTCAGAATGTAACCATGGCTTGCCACTGGTACATTTTTTTCTTTAAAAGAAAGCAAATAACCTTGTAATAGGTTTTAAGCACAGCAATCTCAAGCTATTTCTTCATAGAAATCAGCCTTCTATATATACCAAGTAATTTAGTAATGTAGGCGGTCTTTGCACAATAGATGTCAAGTAATTGAATAGCAGGGGTGTTAAAGATTTGATATGAAGGTGTGTGAGTGTAGAAATGTGTGAACAAACCTGAAGAATAGCCATATGCACTTTCCTGAACCGTAGTCAGGATTATCAGCATCACACACTCTCATTAGCACCAAATTCTACAAAATTTATTTATACGTTATAAAAAATGTGGAGTCAAATATAAATAGACTGGAATAAACATCTGTGATTACTGAAATCAACACATTTCCTCTATTAAATATGCTTTCCCTAAGGAACATCTTCCTACAGAGCAAGAAAATTATTCCAAACTCCCTTTAGGCTTACATATAAAGAAATAGCCTCTGTCTTTTCTGAAAGATGTTTGAATATCAAGACAGTATTTGCTTTTAAAAACACAAATAAAAAGTAATGTTTCCAAAAAGTAATGTTAGTAGATTCTGGGCAATGGTACAGAGAGAAATATGCACAGTGTTCTTTTTTGAAATTCATTATCATATTATATCTACTTTTAATTAACTTCATCAATTAATATAAACAGAAGAGGCTGAATGCATGTATCAATCATTCATTAACATTTAGCGTTCATCTGCTCTCTGGCTTGCTAGTTTCTACTATCTGGTTAAGCACATATTTTACTTTGCTTTCACCATACCTTCCAAAAAACGTGCAGGATTTTATGATGGTAGTTTAAAAACATTGGATGTAGAGCCACAAGGAAACCTGCACTTCAGAAACACTATAGAATGAAGACAAGTGAAACACGTGGAAAACTGTGTAATTTATTTTCTACTGAAAGTCTTCCAACAATCTCAATACTTTTTCATCAGATTTCAATTACCCACAACACCATTTTACTCCCTGAACTTGCAGGCAAAGTCTTAATAATACAGAAATTCAGAGTACAGGAAGTCTCCTATAATATGACTGAAAACATTAAATCAAATTCACCTTATCTGTGCTTTTATATGTAGACAGAGTCAGAAGAAGACACACTCAGTACATAGTCACGTTGAAAAAAATTATTTTTGACAAGATACTGGTTTAAAGCTAAATACAGTTATGAAAATAAAAATTTGCCCACCCACATTTTTTTAAAAAACTGGCATTGTATTTAGGAAATAAGAAAATTAGAATTTTTAGGTTGGAAAGGAAAATTAGGAATTACATACTTCAACCAAATTTCTTCGCAGTGGTTGAAGTGACTTATCCAAGCTTCCATAGCAAATAAGCGAAGAGAAAAAAAATTCAATCCATCGTAACTGATTCAGTATCAGACTTGCTTTTTGATTAAGCATGTCTCCTAGGATGTTTAAGTAGGCACATACCTATATACAGTCAATCAGCTTCTGGTTAAAGGAAACAGTTAGTGATTACCAAAATATTTAATGGATGATCAATAAGGAGAGAAATGATTAACAAAACATTATGTAAGCCCTATACACAATTTGACTAGTCTTCTAAAACTGACACTATGCAAAGAAGTTTCTCAAAGCAGCAAGGATTTAGTTAATCAAGTCATTAATATCTAAGATGTTTTTCTTTTTTACAGTACATTTCTTTATACCTAAAAATCACTGTTATGCATTCTGGAGCAGGTAGTTTGGTAAATAATCTACATGTTTTAAACAGTCTTGTGCAGAGCTGCTCTGAAAGATTGTGCATTGTTGTCATCTGCATAGCTCTTGGGGTGCCAGTCTCAAAGATTGTGTTGTAAATGTCTCCCTAACCATTATGCAGTTTATAACCTGCATATTATATGTGGCAGCACCAAGAATGAGAAAAATCCTTTTCCACCATTAGTTTTCTAGTAGAAAATCCAACATTTGGTCTTTTCCTTGCTATTTTATTTTGAACGCACAGGTCTCCCTCTGCAGCTTTAACTGATTAGCTGCTGAATCAATCATTTGTCCTAACACATTGTATCTCTCTCTCTCCCTCCCTCTCTCGCTCTCTCTCTCACACACACACACACACACTCACAGAAACACACAAATACACATCTATTTTTCCTTTTGCACTTTTTACCTATACTGTTTGATGACCTTCACCTTTTTCAGTGCTCATTACTATGAGTCTAGACAAAAGCATAACCTCACTGCAATGGAGATTCAAAACAGTTGAATCAAAAAACTGTTGTGCTGCCTTTTCAATGAACCCTTCTCTTGCCTCAAACCCAGGCAACCAATGATCCATTTTCTGTTCCTATAATTTTGTCTTTCCCATAATGTCATAAATTGTTATAAAGTATGTAGCCTTTTAAGCATGTCTTCTTTTTCATCTATGTCATTGCATGTCTGCAGTTAACTCCTTTTACTCGTTGAGTAATATTCCATTGTATATATGTATCACAATGTGTTTATCAATTTCTCTGTTCAAGGACATCTGAGTTATTTCTAGTTTTTGGTGTTAAGATATATTCTGCAATTTTCATTTGTTTTGCTCGAGATAAGATTTAATCATGCTGATATATGCAGACCTACTTCTTTCATTTTAGTGCTATTCCACAATGTATTTATCCATTCTCCTATTGATTCATATTTATTAGGTTGTGTATAATTTTTGCTAAGAAACAGTATGGTAAGGAGCGTTTTTGTACATGTCACCTTGTTCACATTTGTAAGATTTTACCTAGATTATATACCTGTAAGTGGAAATTCTAGGTGTGGAGTATGGATATCTTGAATTTTATTTGATACTGATAAATTACATTCAAAGACTGATATAGTAATTTACCATCTCACCATGAGGGTATACGAGTTTTCAATGTTCCACCTGCTCATCAATATGTAATTTGGTAATTTTTACAGGAAGTTTATTTCACAAGCATGGAATTATTGATTATCTTTCCACATGTTTACTGGAAATTTGTATTTCCTTCTCTGAATTTGTTAGTATATTTTGTTTATTTATCTGTTTAATAATCAGTTTTTTTCTTTTGTGATTTTTTTATATTCAATATACTAATCCTTTTACCATTATTTTGCAAATATTTTCTAAAATTCTTTAGTTTGTCTTTTAACCTTTTTAATGGTAATTTGTGATAATAAATTGCTATCTTAATAAAATATGGTGCCATTGAAAACATTTCATATTTTCTTTCATTTACACCTAAAAGCAATCATTTTATATTTTCTAAAATGGTGATCCAATTTCAGTGTTTCCTCACATGAACAACCAGTTTCCCTAACAGCATTTACTTCATAATAAATCTTGTCTCTCTTCATTTCTAATACTCCTTCTGACATATCAAGTTTCCAAATGTGCGTGGTTTTGATTTTAGATTTTTCATTCTGTTCTATTTGTCTGCTCATATGCCAATATCATATCTTCATCACTTTTCCTTAAAGCATATTTTGATATTTGATAAAGCAATTTTCCATCCTGTTTTTTTAATTGTTAATTTTTTCTTTATTTTGTAAATTTTTTTGCCTGCTTTATAAAGTTTTTTAAAAAAATCTGCTGAGAATTTTTTACAATTATATTAAATTTTTGGAGCAATTTAGACAAAATTTACAGTTTTACTAATATTGAGCCTTCCAATCTATATTGTTGCTCTTTAGTAGAAATTCTTTATATCCTTTAATATGGTTTTATAATTAATTATATACAGTTCCTATTTATCATTACAATATTTAATAGAAACAGAGATACAGATTTCTCACTACATAAATATATGTGTATATATTACTGTTATATATTACATACATTTATCTATGTATATTATATATTATTACTACTATATATTATACAATTATTATATATTACCATTATAATTAGGCTTATGGTCATTTGTCAAAGAATCAGAATATTCTTTTAGATACCCTAGTTGGTATCACATCATGAAATGCTGTTGATTTTTATGCATTATACATACATCATTGTAACTGCATTTGTTAAAAAATGTTTGTTAATATTTTCGCACTTTGTATGCAGACAGTTATATGTTTGACCTATTTATTGTGTGCCAGCTTCCAATCCACTCACCATACTCTGCTGTGTGATAATACGAGAAGAACTCTGAAAATCACATTTCTCCTTTGGCACCTGATTCCCTATTTGGCTCTGTCGATAGAAAGAGCTAGAAAGAGCCTGGTAACTGGTGTAGGAAAAAAGCTGTCTACTCCTCTCTGTTTCTTCACTATTCTTAGTTTATTCTCTATTTTCCCTTTTATCGCTATATTGATGCTTCACCACCAGAGCAGCAGCAGTCTTTATCAGTGGCAACAGTTGACGTTAATTTGTAATTTTCTAGCACTTTCAGATCCTTTTACGGAGATCTTTGTCCACCCACAGGGTCACTCCTCTGAGTTCAGGAAAAAACAGTAGCAAGTGAGTAGTACCTTTTTGTAAAGGTTTAAAGCCCATTTAAAATTTAAAATTAAATTGAACTTCATTCCTTCATTTCTCCAATCCTAATTGTGGTAACTGGCTTCTGCTCTTGCTACCTCAACAACATAACGGTGATCCCTTTCTGTGTTTCACATGTGACTTTTATCTCCTCACTGGGTCTTGGCTGACATAGTATATAAAGACCATTTTGTAAGCTACTGTCCAGTTCTTACAAGTCTTATTTCTCACTGGTGAAAAATCATTACCTAACTTAGACATTGGAGTTAAGGTGTATAAATTCTTATCAGTATTTTCCTTATAAATATTTTGATTATTTGGTGAAGAAAATTCCCTTTATTTCTAGTTTTTATAGTTTTTATTCTTTTCCTTTTTTTGTTTCTTTTTTTCTTGTTTGTTTAATAAATGATGATTGACTTATACTGAATGGATGATTGATTTGGGTCATTTATTTGAATGATTTTTTTTCTCATTTATTCTCTAAGTTGAATAGCTAATTTTTGTTCTCATTCTCACTTGTCTACCCATGTCAATATAATGTCTTAATCAATCTGCCTTAAAATGTATCTTGATATTTGGTTAAATAAGTTTTTCATCTTATTTTTCTTTCTTAAAGCTGTCAAAATTTGTCTTTGTCTTGTAAACTTCCTTCAATTCCTTTAAACTTTATAGAAGTTGAAAACATTATCTGGTTTTGTCTTTTTTTCCTGCATCTAATGTTATGTATTTCCCCAAGGACCAATTTAGTATCATTCTGTAAGACTTACTATGTGCTATTTCCTTGTATTTTAGTTCTAAAATCTGTAATGACCTTTCTGATTAACTTGTTCACAAATAACCTGAGACTTTATTTTTTAATTTTATTTTTCTTTCGTGTTATTGTACTTTACTAGCTTTTATATGTTCATTTTAAGTTTGTGTTCAGAGAATTTGTTCTTAATGATATTAATTTTATCTTATGTAGAATACTTGAACTATTTGGACACTTTCTTCCTAACTTATTAGGTGATTAATTTTTGTAAATTGCCCAAGTATTAATAAAAATAAATGCATATTTATTTATTGAGGTGCAAGAGTCAATGAAGCTCTTTTAGATAAAGCTTTTAATTGTGTTGCTCAAATTTCTATTTACAAATTGCTTCTCTTATTGATATATTGGCTTCTTTTTGAGTTACTATATTTGTGGACTTGTCACTTTCTCTTTTCAAGTGTCTCATATAAAATGTAGATATATATATTCTTAGGGTTATTAATTTCATAAGTGATTTTGATTTTTAGACATCACAGGTAGAAAAATAATTCTGTTGTTATTTGTAGATATTTAATACTTTATCCACAAGTAGTATTTTGTCTGAAATTATTATAGATACTCCAGCTTTATTTGTGTTTATTATAACATTATATATTATAAATTATTATAATAACACAGCCATAACCAAATGGTACATGTCTCTTGATGGACAAACATAGATAATTTTATTTAATAGTTTTTTTTTTTTCACTCCACCACAAAATTGTGGGTATTTTCTTGGGATTTACGCATTACTCTGCCTTCATCTAGAAACATTTCTCTTCAATCTGCAAATCTTCCTCTAGTACATTTTTCAGGTGAGGCCATTGGTGACATGTTCTCTTTTCTATTTGCCTAAAGCATCCTTATTTTACCTTAATATTTGAAGGACACTTTCACTAGGAGTGGAAAATTAGCTCAGCTTTTTGTCCTTTAAGTATTTTGATTTGTGCCATTCCACTGTCGACAGACGTTCATCATTTACGTTGGGAAACTTTTCCATGAGTTTTATGATTATTCATTTGAAAATGATGTGTTTTTTCCTCCTTGGGTACTATTAAAATTTTTTCCTTCATTTTGATTTTAGCAGCTTGTCTATGAAGCATTTATATGTGTTTTTTCTTTTATTTTTTTGTCCTTGAGATTTATAGAGATTCTGAATGTTTTGCTTGACCACTTCTCTGAGATAAGAAAACTCTCAGATATTGTTTCTTCAAATATTAGCTCTATCTCTATCCCACTTTTCTCTCACTCTTCCTCTCTCCTGCTTCTCCTCCTCCTCTCCCCTTCTCCTTCTTATCTATCTCTCGCTCTCTCTTTGCATGTTACTTCAATAGTATACATATATGTTAGTGACTTCATTGCATGCTTATGTGCTAATTATGTTCCTTTTATGTTCTTACATATTTTCCATTATTTTTCTTTGTTTCAATAATTATTTTTTATTGATTTATCTTTCAGATCACTAATTCTCTTTTATGCATTGTCTGTAATTTTACTTATTATTGTATTTTTACAAATTTCTAATTGAACAATTTTATACACTAAGCATTGTTATCATATTTCATTTGAAGTCAGTGACTGATAACTCCAACATATGAGACGTATTTGGATCTGTTTCTGTTGTCTTTTTTCTTCATAATTTCCTAATATTTTGGCCTGGCTCCAGGCATGCCTGATAATTTCTTATTTAATGTTGGGTACTGCTTATAAAAATACATGCAGAGGAACTGGAAAACATCATACTGCTCCACAGAGGATTTAATTTTCTTTTGTCAGGAAGATAATAGCAGACAGATCTTCTGACCCAGTCAAGACTGGTCCATTATTATACTTTTCCTACTCCTAAGGATATAGCCTCCTGGTTGCAAGGGTAAGATTGTGTCTTCTTATTTTTCTGGGCCATAGCTGTAAGTGGCCATTAGTCTTAACAGTTTTAGCCTTCTCCTGCTCTGGCTCACAGAGTGAGGTTGGTTCTAACTTCATTTCTTCAGGATAGTCCTTCAAGTCACCTTTCCCACATATGGAGAGTGATGTCTGCGCACAACCCTGGAATGCTGCTGGTCAGTGTCCTTAGTCTCACTCAGGATTTCTCCTCTGTTTCTGGGACATGAATAAGGATATCTTCTTTTCTTGGCAATATTTTCCTGATTTTTACTCTGTGTATTTTATCTGTCATTACTCTGTATTTTGAGTAAATACGTGGTCAATGATGTTTTGTACATTTATTTTCCTACTCCACCCCCTTTCTGATCTTCTACACTTTGGGGATGAATTCAGATATAATTTACATTAAGTTTATGTATGATGATTCATGATTTATATCATACCATTAAACAATACCTTTTAATAATATATTTATATAAGCAAAGTACTAGCAAACCAAATTCAATGGCATATTAAAAAGGATAGTGTACCATAATCAAGTAAAATCTGTCCCTGGGTTTCAAGGATAGTTCAACATATGCAAATCAATCAATGTGATGTGCCGTATTAAAATAATGAAGGCTAAAAATTATACAATCATCTCAATAGATGCAGAAAAAGTGTTTAACAAAATGTAACACCCTTTGATGATAACTCTCAACAAATTAGGTACAGAAGAAAAGTACCTCAACAAAATAAAAGCTGTATATGACAAGCTCACAGCTAACATTACGCTCAATGTTGAAAAACTGAAACGTTTGCCTCCAAGAGCTGGAATAAGGCAAGGATGTCCATTCTTAACTATCCAACATAGTACTGGAAGTCACAGCCAGAACAATCAGTCAAGAAAAAGAAATAAAAGGCCTCTAAGTTGGAAAATAAGTAAAATCATCTCTGTTTGCAAATGACAAGACCTAATATGTAGAAAATTCTAAAGACTATACACACACACACACACACACACACACACACACACACACAAACCTATTGGGACTAATAAACAAATTCAGTAAAATTCCATGATACAAAATCCATATTCATAAATCAGTTGAGTTTCTATACACCAAACTATGCAAAAATGAAATTACAAAAATAACCTAATTTATTACAGCATCAAAAAATAAAATATTTAGAAAAAACTTAACCAAGAAGGTAAAATACTTTTACACTGAAAACTGTAAATCACTGATGATGAAAATTAAGCAGACATAAATATATGGAAAGACATTCATGCTTATAGATTGGTACAATACTGTTAAAATGTATGTACTATCTAAAGCGATCTATAGAGTCAATGATATCTCCTTTAAATTTCCAGTGGCCTTTTTCAGATATGGAAAAACAATTCTAAAATCCAAATGGAACCACCAATATCCCAAATCTGGTCTTGAAAGAGAACAAAGCCTAAAGCATCACACTTCCTAATGTTAAGCTATATCATAAAGCTATATTAATCAAAACAGTATGGAATTGGCATAAAAACAAATACATAGACCAGTAGAACAGAATGGGGAGCCCAAAATATATCAACATATATAAGGCCAAGTAACCCTTGACAGGAGCACCAAAAATACACAAATGGGGAAACAGTAGTCTCTTTAATAGTGTTGGGAAAACCAGACAGCCACATACAATAGAGTGAAAGTAGACTCTTATCTTACACTATATACAAAAATTTAACTCAAAATAGATTAAAAACTTAAATGTAAGACCTGAAACCATAAAACTCATAGAAGAAAACATAGGATAAAATTCCTTGACCAAAAAAAAACCCAAAAAAACTTGTCATGCGTTCCCTACTATGACACCAAAAGCACAGGCAAAAAAGCAAAAAGATAAATTTGATTCCGTTGAACTAAAAGGCCTTTGCACAGCAAAGCAAATGATCATCAAAGTGAAAGGACAACAACCTCTGGAATGGAAAGAAACATATTTGCAAACCATATACCTGATAGTGTGTTAATAACCAAAATACATATAAAACTCCTCAAACTCAATCGCGAAGCACCAATCTGATTTCAAAAAACGAGAAAGGGAACTGAATAGACATTTCTCCAAAAAAGACAAACAACTGGCCAATCGGTATATGAAAAGGTGCTCAACAACCTTAATCAATAAGGAAATGCAAATCAAATCACAATGTGGAAAAATCCAATGTGCTATCACCTCATACTTATTAGGATGGCTATTATAAGCAAACAAACAAACAAACAAAATGAAGAAATGGAACAAGATACCACCGTTTGTCAGGATGTGGGGGAAATGGAGCCCTTGAACACTGTGGGTGGGAATGTAAACTGGTTATGGCTATTATGGAAAACAATATGGAGATTCCTCAAAAAATTAAAAGTAGAACTACTGTATAATCTAACAATCCCACTTCTGGGTATATGTGCAAAGGAACTCAAATCTGAATCCCTAACAGATATCTGCACTCTCCGGTTCACTGCAGCATTATTCACATTAGCCAAATATGGAAGCAACCTAAATGTCCATAGATAAGCAAATGGATAAAGAAAATGTGGCATACATATATCTAAATAATGGAAAACTATTCAGAAGAAAACACAGCCATTTGCCAACACTTGGATGAACCCAGAGGACTTTATGCTACGTGAAACAGGTCAGACACAGCAGAACAATAGATTGCATATTTATTTAACAAGGTAAGGTTTGCTGACACAGGGAGACTTTGAGTCACTTGAATGAGACATGACGGATATGGCTGGTTTTTAAACGTGAGGGGCATGGCAGAGAAAAGGAATTGAAATGAGAATTGACAAGTCTAAATCCTTTTTCAAATTATATGAAGCCTTTTTAAATCTAGTTTCTGCTACTTTTTCAGACTCACCTCTAACCATACACTTCTTTATACACGTTTGCAAGTTTTCAAGACACATAATGACGGCAAATAGAATAATTTAAATTAAATCCAATGATAAAAAACTGCTCGTACTTCCCAGAACACATCATACTCACTTAACTTTCTGTACACTTTCCACCTAAGGCTTTCTGTCAGCCTTTAAGTATACTGTCTTGTGTCAGCAAAAATGCAGCCTCCTTGAAGCTGTTCTTAACTCATTCAGTCAGATGTGGGAGCTTTCTCTTTTATCTCCATCCCATGCCACATTTATCACTATTGAGACAATAATGCTAAGTAACTGAGAAAGCTGACATGATTTTGGAGGAACTTCTGTGAGGATTATGAGGAAAGAATAGATTTTGGAAATCTGCAAATATAAGCATTTGCTTTCTGATGAAGAATGAATGTTTAAACTCTAAGCAAATTTGAAGTACCCTGTTGAGAGGATAGGTTAAATATATGAAGTCATAATAGCATGTGAGGTAGGTGACAAGATCGACTGAGAAGCACGTGCTCTTGTTGGGATTCCAGTTTTTACTTGGATCTGAATCATGTTATCCATTTCTCTTTCTAGTTCTTCTGGCTAATGGGAAATACATAAAAGTGTGCATAATTCTAAATGTACAATAGAAACATGTCTGTTTGAAACCCTTAGTAGGAACTGTATTTACTAGAGAGATGGTCATTACAAAAGGTAGCACTTAGATAAATCTTTAAGTTTCTTTGCTTCAGTTGTTTTAAACATTTTGAAATTGTTAGACAAATACTATCATTACCGTACATCGAAACTGTGTCCTCATAAATATTCAGATACTCATTAACCAATTAATATCTATTGCATTTCCTATCTGTATTATAATTCAATTCCTCTCTATATTATAATTTCTTTCTGAACTATAATTTCTATCAATATTATCAAAATCCCAGAGTAACAATTTAAACTCAGATTAGGGGGATTTGATTTATAAGAAAATGTATTTTGTCTTAAAAAGAATATGCAAGTTAATAGCATCATTGCTTCATTTAGACCTCCTAAAGTTTGCTGCATGTTACTTTTTTTATTCTTTACTTAAATTTTTATGTTTTATTACTTTGTGTTTTACTCTTCTGTCATTAATATATAGTAATAAATCTGTAGAGAAAATTGTCAAAATAAATAAAAGTACAGAAAGGTTTTTAAATAGTTTGCAATAACATTAGTCAATACTTTTCTGTATCTAATGCAGCCAATTATTCCTAGCTCTTTTTTCTATGTATCCATTGGACCAGTTTTAGACACTGTCAAACTAGCTTTGTAGTGAGAGTCCAGGAAAACTTCAAACACAATGTTCATCGGAGAAAGATGTAAGCACAACTGTCAAAACCATAGAAAGTTACCCTCTCCCTTTTCTTACAACTTTCTGAGTTATGAAGGTAAAAGAAAATGCAGTTAGAATTATCCACTAAGAGCTTTATTTGCCACCTGCCATTCTCCGAATGCCTGCTGATAAAAGTGAGTTTTTAACTTGCAGATTTTCCTTGATAGACTGGAATTAGGAAAGTTTCCCTCTAAAGTGAGTGCTCCAGCTGCCACATGGGGATAAATATAGAATCAATCAAATCAAAGTTTGGCAATATGGAAGCAAAAAATGCATTTGATCTGTCCCAAAGATTTGTTATTTGCATAGAAATAAAATCATTAACTCATTTGCTTTTTAAATTTTCCAAAGCTTAATTATAGCTTGTTTGTTATTTGACCTGATTGTCTCTCACCTCTGGCTAGGAGAGCAGGTTTAACTGAGTTGTTCTCATATTTCTCACTACTTGTGGGTAGAATAACTTTCCAAGCCATAAACCCAAGTTGGTAAGGGACAGTGATGTGCCACACTGTTCCCAGGCCTATATAGCCACACAATGTATGCGAGTCACATGACTTTAGCAGCCTTGGACAGGGTCATGCCACAGTGAGCAAAACTGTCTCACTCTTTTAGCAACTACAGTGTGTAAACTACAGTTGTTTTGTTTTAAAAATTTTAAACAGTAACCCTTTTAGTTTTACTTCTGCGGCAAAATTACCTCTACAGGGAAGCTGACCCCATTCCACCATCCTTAAAAACAAATGATTGGCATATGGACAGAGATTCCACCTGCATAATAAAGCTTCATGCTCTGAAGCTTTTTAAAATTAAGAAATCACCACTAAGAGGCAAGTTGCATGAAGGTATATATGTGTCAATTATCTGTCATTACTCTTGACATTTCTGGACATCATGACTAATTTCAAGGCTTCCACGGGGAAGATGCTCTGGGTTGATTAGAGCCAAGAAAATTAAGTTCAGATGTTAAATTGGATACAGATTAGGTTAGTTTCCAATAGGACCGGACCTACTGACTCAGGGTTATTTGGGTACTTGGCTATAGTCCCTGCTATTTCTCAGAAGAAGCTGCTGCTTTCTCACCAAACGGATCACTATTTCAGGAAGTAATCTTCCCCATACCTGCACTCTGTGTGTGTGTGTGTGTGTGTGTGTGTGTGTTTACACCATCCTCACCATCCCCTACCTCTAGATAAAAACAATGAAAAACAAGAAAATCTTTACATTTATTCTTGGCATTGTTTCAACCTTCTCAACCTTACTTCAACCAGCAAAGAAAAAATGTCAGAATGAACACATGATGTCACTTTTCAATTATTTTTTAAACTAGGCACCGAAGTGCCCAGAGAGAGGAAGTACTGTCCTTGTCACTGCTGTCACTGTGAGACAGGAAGGGGGCAGGGCACAGCCATTCAAGGAATGCTACAGCAATTAACATAAAATGGTGAAAGAGTCAACCTCCAGTAGGCCTTGAGGCTCAAGATGATGGGAGATTTGACTTCTAGCAGAACTTGAGCTTCATTATATGCTTATTGTAGTATGTTAGCATGGTGAATAACTTGCCTACAGGCGCCATGGCAGTCCCAAGGCTAGCCGCAAAAGGTCAAAGAGTGGGAAATGGCCAACTTCTTGGAATCCCAGCTCCTTCCCCAGGCTAGTCAGACTGGTCCTTCCACTTACTAGCATCTGAAGCTACCCAAGCCCATAAGAAAGGGTATCACTGCCCCTCACTGCATCTCTCTCTGCCCGCACACTATGAATCTAAGCACCCAACCCCCACACCCCGTGGCCATTCTCTTGCCTTTCGATGTATCTCTCTAAATAAATCTACCTTTACTTAACTGTGGCTCACTCCTGAATTCTTTCCTGTGCGAAGCCAAGGACCCACACTTGGCGGGGCCCGTCTCAGGGGCTCAACCGAAGCCTGGGACACGGCCCTCCTCACGTCCCACATCTGTTTTCCTGCATCAACTGCAGGTTTCCTCCTGAAACACTGAGATTGTTTGCTTCCTGTCCTTAAGATACTGGAGTAAGCACTCCATGTTCTCAAAGAAAGCAGAAACAGGGAAGCAAAGAAACAGTGCTAGGGAAGGGGAGAGGAGAAAGTAAATGGAAAAGAAGGAAGAAAATTATAGGCGTGTCCTCATATCATCAGTAATTTAATTAGGAGTCAACTCTGCTAAGAACATAATGTTCGCTTTCACCAGAAAAGGAAACAAGGATGAAATGGCATGGGACCCCCAAAAGCACTAATTTCTTCTAGCCTCTATCCTGAGATTTGAAACTTGCTTCATAAAGTTCAAGACCTAAAATTTTGTACAGTTGATCAATAATTCACTTCACTTCACAAAACCACTCTCAGTAATGACCCAGGGATTCAGTCCTCTCTACATGCAGAGACTTTTAATACATGGATTACATTTTATGACCAATAACTCATTAATCTTTGCAATAACCATATTCAGTTAAACATTATTATCTCACATTATAGGTAAAGTGATTGAGGGGAGTTTTGGACTTGCTGAAGGTCAAACTGAAATCAGTAGCAGAAGTGAGATGAGGTATGAATGTGATTCCATGACTCTAAATCCTAACTTATGGTATGACTTAGAAAAGGCCAATCTTTTATTTTTAAATTCTTTTCTGGCCTCCCTCAAAACTTGCCCTTATTAGTTACAGCTAAAATGTCATCATGCCATTTTAATAAACTGTTAATAAGGAAATCTCAACTTCAATACTAACCATCATTGCAAAGTAAAATTATATTTTTCTCTATGAGTTTTACATTTTAAAATAGCAACTACAATAAAAATGAGGTCTTATATTTAAAACACATGAAAATCAGTTTAACTTCATCTTATTCTTAAAACTGTTGACTAGGTACTGAAGAATTTCTGTATGGAGAGATGCCAGTCTAAATGTGAAGTATGACAGAGAAACAGTGGTATAGAGTTGGAGAAATGAAAAAAAAAAAAAACCCCAAAAAACAAGATATCACGAGTTTCTTTCAAACCTTAAAAAAACTGCGTAAAAGTTTTTCTCACTGATGAAATGAGCTCTTTACATATAAATTATATTGTAATAACAGAGCTCCTGGGTGGAAAAGAGTTCCTTCCCCTGCTGGCAAAAATTAAAATAATCACAGATGGCTAATGATCAAAAATACTGACTGACAGCTCTGAAGTATAAGACAGAGAATATTCTCAGGGTTTCTTAAGCCAACACTCGAAGTTGGTTTAAGAAACCTACAGAGCTTTTTCCCACTGGATAAGCATATACAGGGGAGCTCTTACTCGATTCTGGAAAGTACTGTATAGTCCCACAGAGCTCATTCAAGAAAGTTAATGGCATCCCCTGTCCTTATGTTTACATTAGTACTGGGGGCAAAACCTAAGGATTCATCAGGGAAAGGCAGCCCATAGCGATTTCTAAAATGGTACTAAAAACTTTCATAATTCAGACATCAGGAACCTAGTCTCTTATTTTAAAATGTAGGTGGGAAAAAGGAGGATCTGCCCAGCAGAATTAGCAAAGCCTTTAAAAAAAAAGGGCCAACATTAATAATAACAACTACTAACGCTTAGTAGGTATCTAAAACTCTTTTAAGCATGCTACTTATTTACATCATTTAATTTTAACAAACAGCCCTGTGAAATACCTCACGTTATTATTCACTTTTTTTTGATGAAACAGAGTGCAAAAAGTTCAAAAACATGGCCAAGGTCATACTGCAGCTGATAAACAGTAAAGCAGGGGCTCAGACGGGTTTCTAAGCCCAAGGCTTAATTCCAGTACAGCTATTGCATTAATTACACGACTCAGATATAAATTCGAGAGCATCTTTGATGAGACCAACAACAAAATGTCATAGTCTGGACAACTTGAAAAAGATCTGAAAGACCGTTTGCTCTCACAACCACCCGATGTAACAAGTATGGTGTTACTATATCTAACAATGATTAAAAAGTGACTTAGCATTTAATCATATGCATTTATTTACTTATTCATCTGTAAAATCAAAAAGTGACTAATATATTAAATACCAACAAAGTTCTGGTTTTTGGAAATCCAAATACACATATGTCACAATGTCCCTGCCTTTTTAATGCTTATAATCTAAGTGGAGACATACATGGTATGTATGTATCATACATTTGGTGGCTCATGCAAGCTGTGTGTGCCAAAGGTTACAGGCACTGAGTGGAGAGAGTAATTCTTTCTACCTGGGGCACAGTTATCAGAGAAGGCGTCACATACAGGTAAGGGCAAGACAAGGACATCACTTACAGGAAAAGGTTTTGAGGGATGGGTGGATCTTTGTGACAGAGAAGAAGGTTGAAAAAGGATTATCTTGGCACCTATAGTAGTTCTACACATGCTGACTGAATTAATAATCTATATATCTCACTTGGCAAGTTATAATCATAAATATACAAATTCCTTTGTAAATACAGTCAAGTTAACAAAACAAACGTTGTGGAATTTCATAAGCAGGAATCCTTTTTAAAGCAATTCTTTAGAGGGCTGTTACAAAGGGCTTTGGGAAGCAAAGCAGAATATTTAGGGAGAAAACTTATTGTTCTTAGCACTGGCTGAAAGAAGTTACAAATTAGTCACCATTCAAATGGCTGCTTTTTGATATTCCTGCCAGAACTGCTTACAATGTGCGATTTCTTCATTTGGATGTTACTTATTCTGACTCAAACATTTCCAAGTCAACTCACTGTACTTCACAATACGCTGCAATGAGTAAAAGTATTAAAAGCATGCCTGAGGCGACAGAAACTCTGAGGCTCATTTCCATTTCTTCAAGTGTATTTGATGAATGATGTGACAAAGGAATCCTAATTAAGGTTGAAATCCTGAATACTAAATAAATGAGAAGTGCCACTCCATTCATCTTCCACAGTGATAATACTGCCACTTCTGCTTCTCTTTAGCCTGGCCCTTGACTTTTTAGGAAACCATTCCTGTGTGTGTTCTTCCTCTGTCACTTTAGCTGAGAGTAGTTTTAGTCAAGCCAAAAGTCTGAGAGGGCTGTCTCTCTTTGTCCCTATTCTTCTCACTGACTCATCTGTAGCAGAAAGCAAACTTTTCTTTATTTTGCATTTAACCTCAAAAATCGCTTTACTTCTAATAGGGCAGTTCCTGTTTCTCCTCACATTACAATATCTCAAGGCAAAATTATAAGATGACTCAACTTCTAAGAAATAAAACATAAAGCAGTTAGGATAGTTTTAGTAAAAGTTAGCTATTTCATGATACCATATTCATTGTTACTATTATTATTCATATTACTATTATGAGGCAACATGTAAGGATGCAAATTATTTCATTTCTCAGTCACTGGGGAACCTTAGGCAAGTTACTTAATATCAGCCTAACTCGAGTATCTTGATTTTGAAACTCCTCTGCCAACCGTGGAAGAAAACCCATTGGTCCTAATGTTTTGGTTGAATTCTATTCATTTTATTTTGAATATTTTCACTACAAGTGAGATTGTCCTCTGGGATAATTTAGTCTAGAGAAATAAAAATTTACATTCACAAAAAAGCAACAAATGCAAATGCTTATAACACCTATGGTCAGAATCATAACCATTAAATGCTGGATCAGACACTAATGTCCTTCAAAGGGTGAATGGATACACAAATGATGACCCATCTATAAAATGAGATACTATTCAACATTTAACAGGATGAGACATTCTAAATATTTGATTCATCTTAAACTAGTGTAAATACAGCTCTAAACTCTTATACTTGATTCAGTTACTGAAATATTTCAAGGTATGTTTTGACAACCTGGCTATGTTAATCTTCACTTACACGTGTAAATCTTAAGAAATCTCAATGCAGATCATGTACACATGATCAGATTTAACTTTTGAATGAGATAACCTATAACTGTAAAATGCACTGTATTTCAAGAAGAAAAGGAGATGACATATCTTATTCATCCTCTGATGTGGATTACATTTTAAAACAACAATATTTGAGATTCAATAAAAATGTTACCAAGAAAACACAAGAAAATGAAACTGTCTTTATTGTCTATTCTTTCTGTTCAGTCAGGTTCCAGTTTTGAAATTATATTGCCTTCCTAAAATAAATTTGAAGGCTTTCCAGTTTTGGTCTGAAATAATTGCGATAATTTTGAAATTATCTGTCCTTTAAAATTAAATAGAACTTGACTGGAAATTCATCTGATCTTGGTGCCCTTCACCAATTCGTATTGTGGTAATAGATCCATTCCGATTTTTACTTTCTGGTTAGGTCAATATTGATCATTTGCATTTAAATGGAAAATCAGATGTTTCTCAGGGTTCTCAAATTGCTATGGGTTTGCAGATAATGTTCAAACATACTTTTTTTAAGTTTGTCTGTATTAGAGGTGTTTGCTCTTACATTCCAAAATTTTTCTTTTTCCTCTCTTTCCTCTTGTTTAAAACCATTTTCAAGACATGTTTATTTATTTTATTGGTCCTTTCAAATACCCAACATTTGGGTATATGTTGGGTATTTGAAAGTCATTACTTTTGTTTTATTTATTTCTTTAGCAAACACTTGCATCACATTTATTCTGTGCTAAATTAAAGACTGCTTTAAGCACTTTACAAACATTAACTTTTTAAATGTTTTATAATAATCTCAAGAGACTCTTCATAATAATCCCAGTGAGAATCATTATTCTTTTATTGGTAAGGAAGCAGAAGCACCAGGACATTTTGGATTTCTCTGTTAGCATCATGCTTTGCCATTAATGATTTTTGACCAGACCAGTGTCTTAAATGCTTTACAGACTTCGAGATGTTTCTTCTATCCACACCTCTCTGCACCACTAATTTCACTCCACTCTCTTCAACAGCCATCTTTTTCTTTGTTTACTAACTTTTGAAAATTAAATAATTACAGTAGTTAGGTCCAGAATGATGCTTCCATGTTTTCCTTGGCACTTAAGTTCATTTATTGTCTGTTCTGTTTTTCCTCTGTCTCTTCCAATTGGCTCTCTGTGGTAGCTGAGTCTCCTCTTAGGCAACTAAGCTCCTTATTTGTGTTGGTATTTGTTGTTGCTCTTGATGCTGTCATTGTTGTCGGCTTCTGAGACTGAGTTATGCTAATTGGGAACATCTTTGATGAGGGTGTCTCTGAAATGATGGAAGGAGATGGTCCCCTCTCCCTTCCACAGCTGCCTGTCTTCCTCGATCCCTAGCCCACCCTGGCTGGAGAGACCCTGCCAGGCCCCATGCTCCTTCTACTCTCCTAGTCTTGAAACAGGGAGCATCAGCTCCTGCTCAGTCTCTTGAGTTCCTAGGGGACTATACATTTTTATGGAGGGCAGTATACATCAGGGTGTGTGTTGTGTGCGTGAGAGAGACGGAGGGTGGTTTGGATTTGGTGGTCCTCAAAGCTTTGAGCACTACCTCTTCTAGTGCTATATTTAGATCCAAATGTTGGAGCTTCTCATAGACCACTGTCTCTAGACTTTCCACTGTAAGGTAAAAGCCCCAAACTCCCCACCCCCACACCAGTGGTCTCTAGGACGATCATGTATCTCGGGTTGACCAGATCCACCCAGTTCAGTAGCGGCAGACAGATACGGGAGCATAGCAAATACATTCAGAACAGGCTGCCATATTTCCAGAATCTTTCTTCTCTTTTTAATAAATCTTAGAAGACACAATAAAAATGTCTTTATAATATCATGAATCCAGAAGACCACAATATCAACAAAATCTGGAAAGTGGCAAGAGAGATGGAAGTAAGAGTACTAATTTCCTTCTTTAGCATAAGAGAGAATCAACAAATATAAAATCATTCATGATATTGATAATTAAAGAAACATAGAATATGATTTTTAATTGTAAAGAAAAACACTACTAGATTTTTTTAAATGTGGATATTCAAATTTCTACATAAAAATTTCACAAGAAAAAAAACCCAAAAAACAACCCAGGTATTTTTCAGGAAATATTTATCAGTCATTGGTCCCTGGTATGGGACTACTACTCAACAGAAGTAGAAGAATTATACTGGCCATACCAGTAATAGGCAATTATTATGGATTTGATTTTTTCTTTCTTTTTTTTTTTCCATGTCCTTGCCAATACTGTCATCCCAGGACTTAAGTGAATATCATATCCCCAGCACAGAATTTTCACTTAACATTGGCTATGATTAAGGAGTACACTTCACAACAGAAGAGGAGGGAATATGAAGTAGCAAGATAAAGGAAGAGACACGGTAGCAAATTAGGTTTTACATAAGAAGGATATAAAAAGGGATTAAAGCTACGAATAGTTTAAATTATAGCCACTGAACCTATCACTTAAACAAATCAGGGTAGTATATACATTTGTGGGTTTTCATTTTTTTAATTGGATTATTTCATAGGGCAACTGTACACATGGATATAAAGAGTTAAATGTTAGGTGCCATTGTCCTAGACAGATCAATCATAACAAAGTTCATGTCAAAGGAAGTAGAAGAAAGAGCACTTTCCACAATCCTCTGAGACGTGAACCTAAAGGAGCCATGTGACCCTGACCTCCCTACGCAGTCTGGGTGGGGGGTGAGTACTCGGCACAGAAGAAGTCAATCCACAGGCATGCTAGCTACCCACGAGGAGGTCTGAAGAAAGGAAAAAAAGAAAAAGACAGTAATTCGCTGGGCCAATCAGAAAGCCTATTTCAGGAATAGGAGGAGTGTTAGCCCCGTAGGTAATGAGAAGCAGCAATGGGAAAACTGGCACATAAAGAGATTATTATGGAGACACGACAGGTAAGGGTGAAACTTCCTTTTTATTTAGTTATATAGTTGTTGGAACCCCAAAGTGAAGAGTCACAAACTTCTGAAATCCAAGAATTGTCTGAATTATGAACGACCATTGGCAAGCTCCCTCTATATTATAGTTCTCATGCTTCAGTACATCAGATTTTCTTATCTAGTGTTAATAAATTTCCTTCATTATTGAAGAAAACGGTTTCTGAATTCTTTCAATTGAAATTAAAACAGCGAGGAAGGAGAAGCAACAAGGAAGCATAAAAGTGAAAATAAAATATGTAACAGAGTAAAGAGAGAACCAGCTGCTGAGGGGGTCAGCTCAGGAAGACAGAGGTGCGTGCATGAGCCTGGTGGGCAGAGCTCCAAGGGCTCCTGGCAACCTCCAGCGTTAATTATATGAACACTGAGAGGATGGAGTGACATCTGCTTGCTTTGGTTGATAGAATGCAGCAGAAGTGATGGTCAGTTCCCAGTTCAGGTCCCAAGAAGCCCCTTGTGATTCGTGCTCTCTCCTGGAACCTGCCCGGCTGCCACGTGAACCCTCAGGATAGACTAGAGTGTGAGAGACTGACTACCCGGCAGATGAGCGGAGATGAGTCATCGCAGCTGAGACCATCCTAAACCAGCCAACCCTCGGCCCACTGGATAGCTGATGCAGAAGCACCAGCAGCCTATCCAAAATTATCTGGACCTGGTTCAGATCGACAGAGCCACTCAAGAGTTAAATCAATGGTTGTTGCTTCAGGCAACAAAAAAAAAAAGAAAAGAGAGAGAGAAACTTACAAAAGATGTCAATAAATGTAAATGGGTTAACCACTTGAATCAAATGTAAAAAGCAACATATCTCACATAAATCCAAATTCTGAGCTGAGAATCCTTACATGATAGTAATGACTTACTGGATAATGTGATATGTGGACCCACAGGATGTTTTAAAATTCAGTTTCCAATAACACAATGTACCCACAATCGGCAATGAGACATAGATAGTAGGAGAAAGAAAATGTGACATGAAGATGCAAGAAAATGGCAACAACTTCTCTGAGCTAATTCTGTGGACTCCTAAATGCCTCAGCAGCAGAACTGCGCATGGGCAGGTCCTACAAAATAGTAGCTACTGTCCCCAATCAAAGAGCAACTTCCTCTCTGGTGCTGTTAGGTGCACTTGAAACCAAGCAGGGCCCTGCAGGGCCCTCTAGGGTACAAAACCCCCCTGTGTCCTCCTGTTTCTTGCTTGTAGGGGGAAAAAAGGCTTTAGTCTCCTAGTTCTTCCCCAAGCTCCAAAGAACAGGCTTCAAGCAGTTAATGATCATGACAACAGAGTCAGAGGACTCCTCGTTCCTCCTGAAGGAGCATAGATAACAATCTGACGCATATTTTTCAGTTGCTCTGCAGAAACTAAGACGCCCACTCAGGGGGAGGATGGTAACTATAAGCTGACTTGGACGCCAAGCCGGCTGGAAACAGAAGGCTGAGATTCCAGAAACATCATCCTATTACCTCACCAGCAACAAGTCAGAAGATGGCCCATGAACTGAGTATGTATCTTGCGACCCTCTCCCTAACACTGTCTTTAAAATCCTTGCCTGAAAGCCATTGGGGAGTTCAGGCCTCTTGAACACAAACCACCCATTCTCCTTGCTTGCCCTTGCAGTAAACCTTTCTCTGCTCCAAACATAGACGTTCCAGTTTGTTCGGCTTCACTGTGCATCAGGCATCTGAACTTGGGTTCAACAACACTCTGAGCAGGAATTGTTTTTTTG
The DNA here is from genome assembly GCF_048564905.1 of Vicugna pacos. Taxonomy (NCBI): domain Eukaryota; kingdom Metazoa; phylum Chordata; class Mammalia; order Artiodactyla; family Camelidae; genus Vicugna; species Vicugna pacos. The sequence goes on from NC_132993.1 coordinate 54,331,667, forward strand.
AGCACTGGTGACACACACACAGTCATCACCACGAGTAGGATATTTTTAAACATACCGTAAAGAAGCAATGAGAAATGTTAATTCAAAGAGAAATGAAACATTTTTCAATTACTGCCAATCATCTTTCAAAATACGTTTCACATTTCTTCCTCTTACCCCTTTCTTTATATGTATAGTGGAGTGTAGGGGATGGTAAAAAAAAAAAAAAAGATTGGCATAAGAAAATATTTCCCAATTAACCCATTATCTGTTTTGACTTTTGCTGGGGAGGCAGGAGAGAGAGAGGCAGTGGCGGGGTTGGGGGGTGGATAGAAAGAACAGTATTGGGAAGATCCAGAACACCTTCGTGGACTCATGAAAATTCATAGGATTGGGAGCCCTTTGTCTCTTGAAAGAACCAAGGAAGGCCTTAGTAATCTCTAGGTTTGAGGATTGTCTTAACCTTTGCTCAGTTTCAGGACTAGCATTGGTATGAAATGCTGCTTTCACATCTGATGTGGAAAAGAATATTGAACTGTATGTAAATGTGAAACTTTAGAGCCCACACCATCTGGAGCTAATATTTGAAGTGATTTACACAAGAAACAGAAAAAGAAAGACAGAATCCACATGAAATAATGCCCTTAAATTTTTTAACTAGATTAACAGAATATATTTATTGCCTCCAAATCATACTTAGATTGTGACTAAAACGTATCCCCTTATATTCTCTGTTGTTGTAATGATCACCAAAGTGAATCAAGGTTTGAGGGATGGGGGTGTCATGTGACGTTTGCTTTTTGGCATTACTTGTCATCTGACTATCTCCTACTCTGCTGTAAGTTTTCCCTCTCCCTGTTTACCCAATATGTGTGCAATTGAGCCTGCCAAACGCCATAAAGTGTGCTAGGATTTGGGAAGCCAAGAGTGAGTATTTCCAGACAATGGACCCTACCTTCGGTGGATGAGAAATTAGTGAATAAAACAGGCATTAACAAACTATTCCCTCAATTACACAGAACATATGCTGAGAAAGAGTTGTACATGGTGCTATCATAACAAATATTAGATGGAAAGGACCTACTGAGAAGTCACTGGAGGCTTTCCCAAACTGATGATTATTATGCTAAAATTACTCTCTAGATCTTATTATCCCTATATCATTCTACAAACAGAGCATATCAGAGCCAGGTTAAGCCTTAAGCCAGATGTTGTCACTGTTATTATAAAACAGTAAAACCATGTGAATGGAGACATGTCAGTTGTATCAGAAGCCACAGGTCAGCTCGAAAGTGCAGGCCCCCAAAGCCATCACTTATTTTTATAAGAATTGCAGTGAAGACCGTAATTACTGATGTCAAATATTTCATCAAAATGATATGGTGATTGAACGAAGAGCATCACTTTAGTAAATTGGAAAATTCTGTAAAATATTCTGGGGGTTCATTCTCCCTCTTGATGTGGAAACTTCCAGGAGAAGCATGCTATGTGATCCCAATCCAGGGAGCATTTAAGTTTCCAATGAATGATTATAATTGTTTCAAACTGATTTCCCCTAAACCATGCGTAGGTATGCAGATGTAACAAGCAATTATCAGTTTTAAAACTTAAATTCCTAGCTGGAATTCCAGAACTCTAGTGTGCTTCAAAGGAGGCTGGTCCCGAGGCTCAGGGAAGCATAAGGAACTTAGTTTCTGTCCCACTATCTTTCCTCCTCTCCCCCATATTTGCTTCTTCCCAAGGCTGGCTCTCTGTGTTACTTTAGGCTCTCTTTAAGGAGTCATTGAAGCTTTACATTCTCTCCTTTAGTTCCCAAAGGAAAGGTAATTTTTCTGCCTCCTAATAACAGGCAAGAGTCCCTAGAATCACCCTAACTGGATCAGGTCACACGCTACTGACTGTCCTGGGGAAAGGGATGTGTGGACCGGTTTAAGGCGTAAAGCTCACCTCCCTCAATGCAGATGTTGTCCAAGGAAGATGAAAGCCTGAAGGGAAACCTGGATGCCATTAGAAAAGAGGGAGCGGCAGGACAGATTCCGGGTAGGAATTCAGCAATAGCCATTACACCAAAGAAAGGATCTGCTCTCGGGAGCACAGAAAGGGAGGAACTCAGGTGGTCTGTTAGGACGCTTTCATCCATCATCTCCCTGGGTTACCGAATATTCCCACACAAGGGGGAGCCAAAACTAACGGTTACATCTACCGCTGCCTCGCTGGATACCTTTCTTAAATCCCTATCTGAGAAAGGCTAGTGGTGGTCAATGCCATATTCAAAAGAGCCAGTTAATGAATGTCACTGGCAGTTCTGAATGGGGAAATGTTCAGCCAACTTTTCAGGAACTATACAGTGGAACTTGTAGGATATCCAATGTCATTATTTGTGGAGATTTGAAGAATGCATCCTGCACCTGGCAGAGACCAGGCATCTATCCATTGCAGTGTTGCATTCCCAAGGAATAGTTGAGTGAGTAGCCTTGGGATGTCCTCAGATTCCAAGGAAGTCCAGGACAGTTTACAAGTAATACCTTGCCTACATCTAATAGGCAGTATTCCTATGGCAACAGTTATCACACGGTTAAGACTAAGAAATCTTCATTTTACTAAAAATGAGTTAAATGTATCTTTTATAAATGGCACATAAGAAAGTGGGAAAATTATCACCCATGATCCCAGATGGAGAACAAGCCTTTTAAATAGTAATCTCTTCCGCGAGCAACAGGACATTATCTAACTATGCCACTAAGTTCACTGAGGCTCAAAGAGGTACAGTAACTTGCTCTGAGTGACAGATAGTCCACAATAACGCGGGGACCAGACCTCAGGATGAAGCTGACATTGGGGAGGGAGCAGAGAGGAGCGTGAGAAAGAAATCGAGCTAGCTCCACCTGGCTCCAAATTCCATGCTCATGCTAATACACCACACACATAAATGTTTTGCTCATTTCCTAGTTAGATCAACAAAATAGGTCTTTTAAATAATGTGTCTGCAATTGTATCCTCTAGACGTAATCAGCAACTTATTAACCTTAACCATAATAACACATTATCACGATTTTGTTTCAGCTGGTTCATTTGCAAAACAATAGGGAAGATCCTACCCAACATGTAAGAATTTATTCCTCAGTTATTGGCACTGAATAAATACAGTGACCCTCATGGGAAATGTCACGGCCCTGGGAAGGAAGTGCAGGATGCTGGGAAGACACAAGTCGGGGGTTGAAGGGCTCATGAGGCAGTCAGCCTTACGCATAGTGGGTCAACCCTTAGGCATAAACTGATGGCCGCCAGAGCCAGACTCGGAGCTTGGGGTGAAGGTCAGTTTGGTTTCCTCCAGTGCGTTATTCTGCAGTGCTAAATGTAAGAGTGAAAGAATTACATACTTGGAGGTTTGGTCCTTGAGCATCCGTGTTAGTCAGTCTCCTTCTGGTACCTACAGGGAAACTGATGCTCTATTAAATAGGACGTAAACTCTCCAGTGACGACTTTATTCTCACAATCAGTTGAACATTTCTTTCAAGTCTGACCAGAAAATAAGTTACTTACTTTCCAGATCATATCCTTGATATCTTTTCTGTTGTTGCTGGCTCAGACTGAGAGCAACACTCTAAAGCCATTGGCTTTAAAAAGCAAACATCTATCTTGTAACTAATTGAAAGCCACTGGTCTTTGTGGCGGGCCTTTCTCCAGACCATGGTACTTAGAAAAAAAAAAAAGAAAAGAAAAGAAAAGTACAACAAAAATAGTAGGCTCAGCCTGAAGCCCAGCACCTATTTTGCCCTTGGAGAGCTACTAAAAACGAATCAGGCGCATTTAATTCCCTTCCTACTAATTTCCTCTGATTCAGCTGGAAGGTGTGCACTATTAGAATGGTGACTTTATATCCTCAGAGTCCATCCTGCACCGGAGGAAAGTTTGGAAACTCATTAAAGCATGTTGTTTTAAGAGAAGGGGGTTCTATACAGTGCACGGAGGATAAAGGGGAAAAGGGAGACACACACAGCACCACACAAGGTACGGAATCCTTGCTGACCACTGCGTAAGACACAGGAGTAATAGATATGGAGACATTCTTAGAAGATTCTAGAGGAGTAACAGATACATACTGGTCTATAGCTTTTGACCTTGCTGGCAGGCTCTTTTTCTAGTGTTCTCTTTCTTGCTCTCCTCCAGACAAACTGACTTCTCTGCTGTAATGCTATTACGATATATGTTCCAGCAGTAGGGCCTTTGCATTAGAGATTTCCTCTGCCTGGAATGTTCTTCCCTCGGATAACTACTTCCCAACTCTCTGACGTCCTTCAAGTGTTTGTTCAAATCTCACCCCAGTGAGGTGGATCCCAGTCACCTCTCTTCCTGCCCAATTCCCAGGTATGTTCCAGTCCTCGAAACATGTTTTACCTTTTCTTTATTCCATAGCACTTATCACCATCTGACTTCTTATAATTTCCATGTTTATTATGTTTATTGTTCATTTACCATCTCTTCCTGCTAGAAGGTAAGCTTCATAAGGGCAACTATCTTTCAATATTCTTTTCACTGATGTGCCTGCAACAGTCAGGGACACAGAAGGCACTCAGTAATTATTTGTTGAAACAGTGAAAGATTTCAGCAGTGTGATGGCTAAGGGTGTAAGCTGCCTGAAAGTAGGAGCACAGTTTCACTCAGCACTATGCATCTCGTGCCCATTTCAGTGCCCAACAAACAGGAGATATTTATGCAGTTTGTTGAATTAACAAGCAGAATAATAAAAGGTGAATAAGTTTTTTACCAGGGATACAAATGAATTATGTATAATCAAAGAGAAAATAATTCAGTATGTAGATCTGAGGAATGTTCTATAAAATGTTATGTATTTGAGCTGAGTTTTAAAGTACCAGTATAGAGAAATCGTCCAGACTAAAATTTACCTACTGAGAAATAGATCAATTGAGAGTCAACATACTATTTATAAATCAGGTAAAACTAATAAATCAATAATTAAAACAAAACATGGAATTTCCTATCCAAGGAAAAAAATTTTAAGAAAGTATCATACCTGGCTTATATTTAACTTACAGTATTTCCAGAGTTGCAACATGCATGAAGTCTGCTCAGTTACTATTCGAGAACAAATTATGAATGCTCAGGTTCATAAGTTTTGAAAATATGTGAGAAAAGGCAATACTGAAGTAAAAGAAAAGCTGAAATCTTGCATTTCAAAGAAATCTTCAAAAAACATAAAACATGATGGGACTGCTCTCTGGAAAAGTCTTCCCAAACATAAAGTTCTACTTAACTGCATTTAAAGAGATAGATTCCTGAAATATTGTGAAGACCACCTTAAAAAGCTTCTTGTATAGCAAAGCAACATTACTTTACTTTTCCTCAGAGGCAAAATTTCCAATGATTCATGATTTTTCTGCTAAAATTTATGAAGCATCCAGCAAGGCTTTGAGTTTATTATTAAATAAAAATGTGAAATTGAAACATCAGGTCTAAAAATCTTAAGCTTTTGTGCTCACCTTTCAGGGTCTGGATTACTCCAATACCACATCCCCATCCTTCAGTTTGGGCCTGCAAATTTCCATTAACACTGAAATGTAAAAAAAAAAAAAAAAAAAAGACATCATTGAGAGTTTCTAGACACTAAGTCTACTCAGTAATTTTTGCCCAAGAAACCCTAATAACAATATCTACATCCTTTTTTTCAAGTAAAGTATTTGCAAAGTTTACAAGTCCCAACACAGATATTTATCAAATCTTCCTTCTTTTCTCTGTGCTCTACCTGCTATAATCTTATTTGCAAACCACTGTTACCTAGGTTTGGAGAGCTGCCTGGACTTAGACGCTCACTGTCAGATTGCAGCTGTGATTCAGTCAATTCCTTTTCAACATGCTGACAGCAGAGATTTTTCTGAACACACCCCAAATTGTCTAGTCTCTCACTAGAACCCATCAACGGTTTGCCAGGGGCCTTGAAATAAATTTCACAGTAGTCAACATGGTGTGGTAGGTGACCCTAGGATGTCTAGCGCTGTCTTTAACTCCTTCACTCACTGTACCACACTTCATTTGATATAATCACATCACTTGCTATGATTACTTTGTTTTTTTGCCTGTTCACCTCACTAACAATGCAACCTTGTTGAAGAGAATTCGTGTATCTTATTCTGGAATATAATTAAATACTTAGTATTTATCGTTGTATACATAGATGAAGGAATTAACTGATTTGAAAGAAAAATTTGTCACTCTGTTTTCCTCAATGATTTTATGTAATGGAGGGAGCAGAATATGCCCCACCCCCAAAAGTGCCACTTTGGCATGTACAATATTTTGAGCTGAAGGCAATCAAGACCCAGCAGACTCAGAAAATCTTTTTACCTCCCTCTTAACTGCCTAAAAGAACTTCAAAAGGGGCCCTGTACCAGGAAGAGAGCTACTACCAGGGGTAACTTCTTTATCTGAGAGATACGTGCATGGCAGGGCAAACATCTGTTTACCAAACATCTGCTCCTCTGATGGTCCTATGAACTGACCCTTCTTCTTTGAAGTCCAAGACCTCTACCCTTTTCCTTAGCTCAGAATGATAGATAAGCGTCATTCATCCAACTACCTTTGAGTCTCCTGTTTTTATGGGACTCCTTGCATAAGAAGTTAAATTTGCTTTCTCCTGTTAATCTGTTCTATGGCAAATTAATTATTAGACCAGCCAAAAAAAAAAGGAAAGAAGGACATTTTTTTCCCTTTCCTACAATAACTTCTACAGAATGAGAAGACACATACAAAAAGAGTAGACGGTGGAAGGTAAAACCTTTTTCATGTCCGTACAAATTGCACAATCACACAATTCTGATTAAATTGGAATTACTCTTTCAGATGTCAAGAATGCCATTTGCTCTGATACTTGAACATCCATAAGTGAAACACAGAAATCGTAATTTTGAAGGTTTACATTGGCCATTGTAAAAGTGTAATAAACACACAATGAAAAAATTGTCCAAAGTGACACCCTGGCTCTACATTTTTTTCTCCCCCACATTGTATTCTTTATTTTTCTTCATTTTTATATATTGAGGCTAACTTACATGCAATAAAATATAGAGACTTCAAGCATACAGATTCATGAGTTTTGACAAATAATGATATCTTTATAATTAAAATATAGAACAACAATACTATCCCAAGAAATTCCCTTGTACCCCTTCTTGTCAGTGGCCCCACTCTCATTCCCAGCCCCAGGGAACCAAGGCATTGCTTTCCATCACAAAGTTGAATTAGTCTGTTCAAGAAATTTATACGAACTAAGTCACAGAGTATGTATATTTTTGTACTACTCTTTGCATGTGCTCGTTCATGCAACCCAGTAATTTTGGGATTCCTCCATGCTGTTACAAATGTCCATAGTTCATTTCTTTTCATTGCTGATTAGTGCTCCATTGTCTACCCATGCACCTATGTATGGGCACATAGGTTGTTTCCAGTTGTGACTATAATGAGTAGAACTGCTGTGAACATTTGTGTAGGGGTCTTGACATAAACAAACTCTTCTCTTGGTTAAAACCAAGGAATGGAGTTGCTTAGTCATATGGCAGGTGTATGTTTTACTATATAAGAAAGTGTCCACCCTTTCTCTTAAATTGATTGTGCCATATTCCTCTCCAAACAGAAATATATGAGTTCTCACTTTACGTCCTCACCAACACTTGATAATGTTGTTCTTTTTGTTTGTTCCCTAGGTCTTCCAGCAAATGAAGTGTTATCACATGGTGGTTTTAATACACATTTTCCTGGTATTGATGACTGACATTATTGAGCGTTTTTTATGTACTTACTGGCCTTTCCTACACATTTGTTTCAAGGCCTCCTCTTACTCTCTGCTGAGTTGTTTATTATTCATGCTGTTGTCACTGTTATTATTACAGTAGTTCTTTTCATCCTCTAGATTAGGCTTTTGTCAGATAAATGTATCACAGATACTTTCTCCCAGTTCCCAGCTTGCCTTTTAATTTTTTTAAACATGACTATTTAAGAGCAGGTCTCAAAGTATTTTTTGATGAAGTCCCTGGCCCTATCTTACATGTGGAATCCTCAGGACCTCTATGGAAATAGTGGGATTGTTCACAAAGTAAAATTTTTCATTCTGTTTCTTGAACTACAGTTTGACAGAGACTCTCTATTTTTCTATGCTATGCATTATAACTATTTTACTCTCACTTTTATTTGCTTGGATTTTATGAGAAAAAAAAAACTGAACCAAAAACTAAAACCAATGTCAAGGAGTCCATAAAGATTTGGGATTTTCAAAATTAGATGACCTAAAAATCAAAAGACACTGTATAAAAATCATAAAATATCTATTTTATATATATTCTTGGTAAATATTATACATATAAATTATCTTTAACCTAGTTCTCATAGTTTGCGCATAACAAAAAAATTAATGACTAATGACTTTTAAAAAATAGTTTCACCTGAAAAACGTAAATGACCTGAGTATCTTAATATGCCAAATAAATTTTGAAGTGGGTAAATTAGGCAGACTTCATGACTTTTCAGAAGTGGGTAACTGTAGAAAGAATACAGTTAAGCCATAGTTTATTCCTGGCACCCCATTAATTAGCTATGCGATCATGGGAATTCTGTAGACCTCTTTGGTTCTTAATGTTGCCAGCTATAAAATTAAAGCTAACATCTTCCCGAGCACACATGTTGGGGTAACGGGGATAGTCACATTGTAGGAAAATAGCTATTTTCTACGTTCTACCATTTTTAAAATGTATTGTTAATTTCTGATATATGATTGGCATATTCAGATAAGTCTTTACACAATATTTTTCACAGAGAATTATTAAAAATCTAAATGTCTTTTCTAAATGTACCATTCCTTGAATGATAAGAGTTGGAAAATGAGTATTTTTAATCGAAACTAACTGCTGTAATATGATTACAAGCTCTAAGATGAATATGCTCATGAAATTAAAATAATAGCTTTCTGATGAAAATAAAGTTTAAAATGTACTCGTAAAGCAATGCTTCAGGAAAATAGACATATGCATAACTCATGTTAATCATACACGTGCTCCCTTGCCAAAAACATCTGTCTAAGATACACTTCAGTATACAATATACCAAATATTCATGCAAGAATACCGTGACTAAGAAAAGAGCATCTTTATGCCAATCCTTGAGTCTTCAGTAATTTATTAATAATTACAGGAAATATATTAGAGTCACTGTATTATCTTTTTCATACTCAACTAGATATCCTCTAAGATTTTGCTGAAGGACTCTTCTCTTCTTTGAAACTTGTTCACTTAGGCAGCTCAAGAAAAGGAAGAACTCCAAGGCAGAGTGCACACACTTGAAATCAAAGGTAAGAGGAGTCGGGAGAAATGTCTGTGGGGAGGGCTCATTAGGTAGAATCTATTTTATTTAACAAGGAAACAATAAGAACTGTGTAACATAGTAAATAATATTAATTTTGCCTGCATATTTCTTATAATTTTCATGTCATACCAGGCCTTAAAGTTCTTTTATTAGGGTTTTTTCTTAATATTACCCTTTCTTTTTCTCTGACATTCAAAACAGAACCTAACAAATTACTTCTATATATAAAACAAGTAAAAATTTGGGGGGACATCTTTGATAAAATCTAGAGTAAAGCTGGAAGATATTTTAGTATTTGAAGCTTGAAATTTCTGAAAATGTGAACTCTTCATATGGAAATGATAAGAATAAAAGAGACAAAAATATTACCTATGGGAGGATGGCACAGACTTTGAAAGCTATTAAATGTACCATCTTTTTTTCTATGAGATGTTCAACACTGTTAACCAGCCACAGGAGTTAACTTCTGGCTAAAATTAATAGCAATTAATCTTATGGTTATTTATGCAATCCATTTGGAAAAGAATTAGTTCATTTTAGTATAGACCCTGTAACACTTCTATAATTGAGTCACTTTTGGTTTCTAAGCTGAAAATCCTAAAGACATCCATCATATAGTAATGACCCCAGGTTCTCCATGAAGTGTGAATATGGAATGAGTGTGGATGTCTAGCTCCAGTTTGTACTGAAGAGATGGTGGTGATTCATAATCTCTTCTTTCCTGAATTCTCAGTTTTAAACCCTTCCTTGGCTCAATTGCTGACTTTGTGGAGCAAAGTTTTTGTGTTTATTTCCAAAATACACCATGTAATTCGAAGTATTTACTAGGTTCTCTGAAGGTAAAGGTTTTACTATATTCAATGGTGTTTCTCAAAATACTGGCGGTAGCTCTCCAATTCACCAATTTTCTTCATCCTGTAAATCTGGCTGCTCTCTATCTGCATTCTCTCTGCCAAAATAAACATTGATCTGCATTGTGACAGTAGGAGGACCGTTAAATGTTTTTTGCTCAAACAAGGCCTTTTACCACGGTATTACTGCTGCGGTAGCATTTGATTCGTACCACATATCATGTTACTGAATTTCAAAATTCTATAGTCTTTTTTTGCTTATGATCACACTTTCCTTTTTCTCTAGAACAAGAAATTTTCAGGACAAAGACTGTGTCCTATTAATATTAGTATGTCTGGTCTCTATCAGACCGCTTGGAACTCAGGAACAACTGAATAATTATACATTATGCTAAATGAATTCATGAATAAATACACAGCAGAGCAAAACAGGATGAATGCATAGGGCTTCCCAATCTGACTGGCCAATAAAATGAGCAATTTTCTTGAGGCCATGGCTGGTAGCTACAATGAGTAATAGATGACTTTATGCTCCTCAATCTCTTCTATTTTATACTTAGATCCCCTGTGAAAAAGCATTAATGCCCTTGAGTCATAATGATTAGTCTCTAAAAACATAAAGATTAGGGAAAAACAAAAGATACATCTTCTCTTCTGAGTACTGTACAGAGACATTTATCTCCTAGATATTTGTTGCTGGAAGAAGGTAGAGCAGTGTCGCTGGTAGAGCTGGGAAGAAGAAGAGGTCAGAGGGGAGTGAGATGAGTTGGGCAGGCATGGTTATTGAGCCAGCAGCCGCGATCTGGGCTGGGAAGGGGTGCACACAGCTGTCCCCATCTGCCGTGCTGACTCGTTTCTTTCTCCACCAGTCACAACTTGTGCGGGGACTTGTGGAAGGGAAGTGTGGTTCCGTTCTACAAATACGCTTCAATAGTGAAGAAAGTTCAGGAAGAAAGGAAAGAATATGAAATTCTAAATAAAGTTAGTTAGGAAAGACTTTTTTTTCCTTCTTCTCTCCTTCCTTCCTTTCTCCCTCCCTCCCATCTTTGGTTTCTTCCCTCCTTCTCCGTCAATATATCTTTCTCTTCTATCAGAGAGAATATTCTACATGAACAAATTCAACATAAAGCACTCATATTACATAATTATAAAGAAGAGTGGGGTGGAACATCAGCTGGTATATCTGTCCATTTACTTTAAAGTAAAACTTCAGACCATCAACATTTATGATTAGGTTAGGTATTGTCTTGTAAAGGAAAAAAAAAAAGGATACTCACTATGTTAACTGATTATTTAAGACACCTCCCTAAATGACAAATAGTGGGAACATGGCATGGAGTCAAATTTCTAAAGATAGCATTCCAGCTGATGATTTGTTTGGAAAACCTAAGTTGATGGTCAACTCAGAAAAACAGACCCCAGTTTACTGTCACTGGCTTGTCCGCCCTTCATTCAGTAAACAATGGACAAGGTTGGAATATAACTGATCTATATTGATGTACGATAAAATAGTTACACGTCCCAACATCATAAAAGATTTTATGTTTTCATTCAGCGTTTATGTTGATATCTTAAGTAGCAAGCACATCACACATCGCTATGTAGTGACAAGACCAAATGCGCTTTGGCAGAGCTTCAGTATAAAAATGAGAAGGTGTTGACTTCATTACCACTCTGGCAATACATCTGCAAGAGTGTTAATGACTATTAATGGCCTAGTCCTCAGCCAGAAGAATGCCTGAAGTCAGTGAAAGTGGCGTTTTATCTGCTCTTAACCGTTAAAAACAGAGAGCCTCCTCCAGTTGCATTCGTAAGTGCCTTTCCTGCTCTGCAAGTAATCACATCCCCCACTTAACTGAGCTTTTACAAATGTCTGAATTCAAGGCAAGCCCCATTTCTCCACTCTGGAGGCTTTGCCCCCTTCCTCTTCTTTATAACAACGAACATACTTGGCTTTTGTCAAAAAGGAGTTGAAGATGAATGAGAACAAAATTGTTTTTTTAAAAGCCCTTTGTCTCTTTTCCACTTTGCAACATAGAAACTTCGTTGTTTTAGGTTTACCCAAGAAGAGTTACTCCTTTCCTGTTCTTGTTTGTTTTTGGAGACAGATGAGTCTAAACAATCTGATGATAGAATGCCCGAGGAATCAATCCGTGTTCCTGAAGCCCACATGTGTTCAGGGTTCTTTTTTCTCCCTCAGACAAGTCGCTCCCTTTTTTTCTTTTTTTGTTCTTTTTCCTTTTGGTCCCTAGAGGATCCTAAATCAACAAGTTATTAGATGAAGAATGGAAGCTTCTGTTTCAGAAAACACAACTGCAGCTAGCCAACAGAAAACAGATGCCAATTATTTGCCAATGGCTGCTAGAAAACAAAACATTTTATGACATTTACTTTGCCTTAGCAGAACCGCTGCTGATGCCAGAGAAGTATAAACTGGTCAAATTACCAGCAGCCGGTTTTGAAATGTGGGGTTTAATGATTTGGAATCTTGCTCTACGTTTGGCCATTTTGTGACCTACAGATTTCTTTGAACACCGATTCCACATGCAACTTGAAGTTTTAAAAGATGAATAGGAACAATATGTGTAATCGATATGTCTAATTAAATATTTGATATATTTTAATATTTTACCCCATCGCCTTACAATGCCACTAGTTTTCTAGATAGGGGAAAGATAACTTTTAATGTTTGCTACTTGAAAGTGACTTCCTTGACACACATTTTTATTTCATGTGGCAAAGGCTTCAAATTAAACATCTTTTTTTTTTTTTGCGTTGAATTCAGCTGAATTATTCATTGTTAATGTGATGTCACAAGCAATGTTTAAGTATTTTTCCCTACAGTAGTTAACAGAGACTTCATTTAGACACAGTCATTATCCAGCTAACCCCATAAGAATATAAATTTTCCATTAATATTTTTAGACCAAGTGTCTCACCTTTGGAACATATTTCTGAAGAATATCTTGAGCTGACTTCACTGAAACTAGCAGTTATGTCAAATAAATTTCTATCAGCCATGAGACTGTGCTGTGTTAAAGATCGAGATGTGCCAATAAAGTTGCTTTTTTCTTTGGAAATCTTACGAAATATGTGCCTACTTCTCTTCTCTTCATAGTGATTTGAAGAGGATGTGAAGAAAATCATTTAATGCATTTTCCTTGATAACTTAGAGTTACCATCAGGAGTGGTGTTGTAAAATCTGTCCTAAGTATCTCACATCACCTCAAGAAGTGTCCTGAGCAACTGAGAAGTGAACTAAATTAGGGAGAACACTTACATCAATGCATATTTGTTGAAAATATAAGCTGAAAAAATGATGCTCAAAGTAACTTAAAAGGAATACCATGCTTCTCAGTTTTTAGGACGCACATGAATCGCTGGGGATCTTGTCAAATGCAGATTCTGATTGAGTTGTTCTGGAATAGTGCCTGGGATTCTACAACCCATAGGATGATTTCAAAGCACTTTTGAAGGCAAGAGTGCAGATGATAGGAGGTGGTGCCATTCTTCATTAAACAATAGTGATTTCCTGAACTACTCACAGACAATCTCAGCATTCAAGGTAACTGATAACTTGCAGTCAGGACTTGGAGAACCCTGGTCCAGCCCATCTCATGCGTAATGACTGCTATCAACCTCCTGGTTCCAGTGTGACATGTGAATGCTGAATGATGGACTACACAGGATATGCACCTTTTCTTTCTAGATTCAGCAGATTTTTTTATAAAGATAAAGTTTACAATTATTACAAGAAGCACAGAGACTACAGTACACACCAACAGAAGTAAAAAAAAAAAGTGCATTATGCATCTTCCAACTGCAAATCCACAGTACAAAAGATACTGTCGTTTAAATATATAATATAAAAAACAAGAAGAAAAACAATATAATTTAAAAAATCATGGATATCATAATGCAACACACTGGAACCCACTGGCAGCTTCTGAAACCCAAAGGCAGTCCACCTGGTGGAGCTCCTGATTTTGGGAAGTGGGGCGGTACTACAGTACTAAGACCTTTTATAGTGTGTGTGTGTGTGTGTGTGGAGACAGAGATTAAAAGAGACGCTTCAAAACTAGAGAAACATAAATGAGAGATTATTATGTCATGATTGGAGAAACGGGAAATAGAATTGCATCCTGAGCTATGGCCCAAATGAGCAGTGCGTCTACTTCCCAGTAGCCTATCCTCCCAGTATTGGCGTCAATCACGCTGAACATCTGGATAAGCACCACAGCAAAAGAAAAGGCAATTTAGTCACAGTTGTTTTTACTCCCATTCTTCTGAGCAATAGAATCTAGAAATAGACATGGATTCCAGATAGTATTTTAACGACCTTGATACACATTCATTTGGCCTGCACTTAACCAATGTCATCCCCCTTATTTCACTCCATCTCCAGTTAGAGGAAAACTTCTAGTCACATCAGAACCACAGGGGATCGTTGCACTAAGCCTGAGTGCCCTAGACCACATTCTCTGAAGCCCGACTCCCACCCCGTCTCATACCCCAAACACCTGGGATAACTTCACGGCTGCTTCTTCAGAAGACAAGACTTTTGGCAGATTTCCTGTCTCACTAGGGAGCAGCTGGCAGAATGTCATAGTCAATTAGGGAGGGAAAAGTTTATAATAGCCTTTTGGAAGATTCAGGACTCATAGCCACACTGAATGAATGGATTCTGAACTACATCACTACACTCCTCTCATCACACCTCCAGCCCCCAAGTAGCACTGATCCCTCTGCAGATGTATTTCTTCCCCTTTTATTAATCTGCACCCAGCCTGACTGCAAACTGCATGCCTAGAGTGTTGTCATTGTCTTCGAACTGGTCTACCTGTCTCATGTTTTCATAAATTTAAATAAGTGTCTCATTAATCCTCCAAAATTCTACCAGTTGTCTGCTTAATAAACTTCACTATCTCCATTGAGCTGCAAGAGTAAATCTGTTATGCAAAGTTGTCCACAAAACATAGACACAGCATCTTGTGAACTTATGAAGACTGTCCTCTACTGTGTCCCAAACAATCCATGCTTCATATCATATCTGTTTAGATTTTAGTGACTTTCTCACCACTTATCTATAACCTGAACACTTCTCCATGCATTCTTTCCTGAAGCCTCATTTGGCCATTCAAATCCTCACAGATTTCTCCCACAGCAACTGTTGTACTCTTCACTGTGGTACTTGTTCTTATGCTACTTTATGGGGCTTTTTTTTTCTGATGTTGCTATTCTTTTCTTTTTAAATATTATGTTTGAGATACATAGAACTCTTGTGCCCCACTGCATAAGGTTTTGGAGGGTAAGCATTGGAGTCAGTCTGGATTTGAGTTTTAATGAGTGAATGCTAATTCTCATTGATAAATCAGGGATGAAAACATTCAGCTTTTCAGGATTATTGTGGGGTTTCAGAGATAATGAATGTAAAGTGCCTAGAACAGTTCCTGAAGCAGATTTTTATTCTCAGAAAATGTTAGCTTTTATTAAATGCTGATATTAACAGAACCTAAGGACTTTGCAAGGTATGACATATATCCATCACAATATATTGAAGAACACTCTGTACAGAGTGAATATACAAAAATGTTTCTTTCATTTGATTTGAGTGAAATTTTCTGAATTAAATGTTAACTTGGAGCTAAGGAGATTATGTGATGGAAATCCTAACCAACTTATTACGCATATATTGGTCCTAGAAAGCAATTCCTCTATGGCCATATATAACCCATACATGGCCTCTGTGCCTCTGAGACACTATCATTTATTTGACATGATTGTACTTTTCAGAGTCACTCATCATTAGTACATAGAATATAGGATGACTTTAGCCAAATTAGTAACTGGAATCAGAAGAAAGTTTAAAAACTGATCTTACAAATAACAATGTCTTAAGGAAATAAATAAATAATTTAGGTTTGACCTAAACTGTAATCATGAATACGTTACCCAAAGGACTTCAGGAGGCAAATATAATGTCTTCCACACATACACCAAAATATTTGGCACTTGGTAGATACTAAATTTTTACTGAATGAGTGAGTGAATGAATGACAAAATTCTACTTGAATTCCTATGAATCTTGAGGAATAGCTTTGTCTTACTATTGTTGAAGGATTTCTAATTTATGATTGATCAAAAGAATTTCATCTGAGCATCTGCCATCAAAAATTGTTGAGTGCTGTGCTCCCATCACTGAGCCTAGTGCATTATTTAAAGGAAAATGCATAAAATCATTTTATTGTAATTAATTCAGATCTCATGATTAATGTATTATTGTTAATAATTATTGTGGCTTCATCAAACTTATATGTATTTTGGTCATTATTTTGTAGCAGAATTTTCATGATGAGGTTATCAATTTAGTTAAAGATATGTGATTTCTACTACATGTAGTTTTCAATACCACTGGCTGTAGAACCCTTCCCAAGTACTAGAATTCTTATGGCAAATTTTGGATCTGGGAATATCTTCTCAGCACCTTCTCTGACCTCTTGGAGACACATTGTGAGAGACCTCAGAATAAGAACATGTCTTTGACATCTATAAACATCTAAACAAATTCATCTGTCCAGTGGAACTGATGGGTATCAGTGCCCAAACCATCCATTTGCCTCAAGATCAAGAGTTGTGTAGATTTTCAATCCATGTTTGCACAGTCTTTCCCTGGAAGGTTTGAAGCCGTCCTTCATTCCTGTGTAGTCAGCTAAAATGTCATTCAGCTCAAATTGTATACCTGAAGCTAACTGCCTCTCTTCTTCTATTTGTTTCATTAAGACTGAATTTGGTTTATGATCAGTAGTACTGTCTTGGGACAGAGATTAATCACAGTAAGTTTGATGAATTTATCCCATCAAGGGTGAATCCAATTTCATCAATCTGAAAATAACAATCATCAACTTCAGTAAGAATTTTCATTTAATTTTTGAAATCTAAATGTATATCTGTATCTATATCTATATATATACATCTTAGAGAAAAATGTCATATGGTCATAGAATTTTTATTTCACTTTTTAAAAGTATGGGAAGATGTTAAATGTGGATAATGATTTCATAAAACAATTTAAAGTTGCAGGCTATATTTGACAGTGGCTCTATTTTGAAAAGTGTATTTGTAGTTTTTTAGCCAATATCTGCCTCTTGGCAGATTTTGTATTCTTGGAAAAAATTATATAGGGCACTGTGGCATTTAAATTGGGAGAGAATGAGAAGGCTTATTGTCTCTGTTCTATAACGTGGAAAAAACTAATTTATCAAATAAGTAATTGTCAAATTACATTCCAGACTAACTGAAAATCAAGAAGAAGTTCTGATAAATTTAAATTAAAATTTTGGTTATCTCAAATAATTATACAAAATCACCTCTAATGCATGCAAAAATAATTTCTCCCTCATTTTTAATAAGCCCCAGAAACATTTTGATCCTCCTCTTAGGACCTAATGCACACGTATATTAGGAAACCTGGAAGCTCTTTTCATAAAAAAAATTTAAATATGCTTTCATATATAAGCAGATAATGAGTATGTAAGTCAATGTTCAGATTATGACACAGAAGAATCTACAACAGGAAAGAGTAATTTGGAAATTACTCAAGTAGTGTTTGGATTATATATCTATCATCAAAGTTAAAATTTTAATACAATAGTGTATATCAATTAAGCTTATTTAGAACTGAATGTATATTTATTTGTTGGCATTTACTTAATAAGTTTGAAATTCGCAAAATATTATAGGCTTGGTGGATATTTTTAATGTATGTATTTTATTGGTATTCATATAAAACATCTGCTCATTAAAGAGGACGTCTTTTATTTGTCTCATGCGCTCTTACTCAATGTGTCCTTTCCCTCGAATTGTATTTGTAATATAATGTGTTAATTACTTGTTTTTCTGAACTAATTACTAAGTTTCTAAGAGTCACTTTTACCCCTCTTCCTTAATAAGTACTTCTAAGTATCCAGCGTATTATAGTTTGGCTCAATACACATTATAGTCATCAGCTAACTGAAATCTTCCTTGAGTGCCCCTGGCAGCTAGTTGCTTAGTGCCCTATGCTCTTACCTAGAAATAGGGGAGAGAAAGAAAGAGACAGAAAACTTTTTAAAGATATAATGGCTAAACATATGTCAAATTTGGTGAAAAACATCCATCTATGTACTTGTTAAGCTTATCAAACTCCACATAGGATACATACAAAGAGATTTACAAGCAGACACATCATAATTAAACTGCCAAAGGGTAAAGGAGTGTCTTCAAAACACTGAAGTTAAAAACTACTCAACACATAAAAGAGAATCAAAATTAACAGCTGACATCTTACTGGAATTAAATGAGGACAGAACGTAGGGAGACAACATAAATATCTGTAGACAATAAAGATATTCACCAATAATTCTAATAGTAAAACTATGCTTCAAAAATGAGGAAAAATATATGCAAGCCCTATCTTTTCCAAGAAAGATCTGTATCTAACTGAAATCTATATATTTAAAAAAGGATTCAATAGCATATTACTATGAATTTCACAGAAGTTAAAAGGATTTTAAAGGAATATGAACAACTTTATGCTGAAAAAATAGAAAACTTAAGTGAAATATAGAGTTCTAGAAATAAATAAATTACCTAAATTGACAAAAGAAGAAATGAAAAATCAAATAGACCTATAGTAAGTAGAAAAGTTAAGTTGGTACTTAAAATATTCTCAAGAAAGAAAAAGTCATGCACAGATCATTTTATAGGTAAATTCTATCAAATATCTAAAAAGAGATATAAATCATTCACAAACTCTTACAGAATTCAGTCTAGAACACTTCTCAACTCATTCTGTGCAGTCAGTTTTGGTGCTAAAGCCAGGTAAGAATGTCACAATAAAAGGACACTAAAATCAATGTTTCTCTTAAATACTGAGAAAAAATCTGCAAGATATCAGCAATCCAAAATTCAGCACATATAAAAATTTACATCATGACCAAGTGGAATTTATTGCAGGAATACAGATCTGTCTAATGTTCAATAATCAATTAATGGAATACAGTATTTATATATTAAAGGACAAAACCCACAGGCTCATCTCAATAAACAACAACAAAAAAAGCATTTTAACAAATCCAACACTCATTTGTGATTTAAAAAAACAAACAGATCTATCAACAACTTCCCCAGGAGGAGAAGCAAACTTCCCCAATTTGATAAAAGGCATCTACGAAAAACCTGCAATTAACATCCCATTTAATGCTGAAAGAGTAAACACTCTTTCATTAAGATTAGAAACAAGACAGCAGTGTCTACTCTTGTCTTTTATTCAGCAATATATTGGGTGTTCTAACTACTACAATTAGGCAAGAAAAAAGAAATAAGAGGCATCTAGTATGAAACAGAAGAAATAAAACTGTCTTGATTTGTAAACAGCATGATCCTATATACTGAAAATTAGAAGGATTTTTGAAAAACTAACAGAATCGATAAATGCATGCAGAGAGGGTCACAGAATTCAAGTTCAATATATAAAAATCAACTGTAGTTCTAAAAACTAACAAGAACATTCTAAAAGCGAAATTCAGAAAAGAGTTCTATTTGCATAGTATCAAAAACGGAATACTCGGGAATAAATTCAAACTGAATACCACAAACTTTAAAAGTTTGCTGGGAAAAATGAAGATGGTCTAAATAAAGATATATTCCATATTCATGGATTAGAAGACTCAATATGTTAAGACGATAATTACCCCCAAGGTGATCTACATAGTCAACACCATCTCTATCAAAATATCAGCAGACATTTCTTCTTACTCCAGTGACCCTCACTCTTGTATAATCATCCCTTTCCCTTTGAGTGGGATTAGAACCTACAAATAAAATATTACTCCTTTGATAATGTTACATTATATGGCAAGAAAGAAATTATCCTCTTACGCTGAATGGGATCTCATGAGCCCTTTAACAGAAGAGAATTATCTCCTGCTAGTTAAAAAAGGGGTGGAAGATGGGGATAAGCAAGATTTGAAATGTGAGGACAAGATGCACTGTTGGTGATCTGAAGATCGAAGGGTCACCTGGGAAGGAATGTTGTAGAATAGATAAACAAGATTACACTGTATAGCACAGGGAAATATACACAAAATGTTATGATAAATCACAGAGAAAAAAATGTGACAATGAGTGTGTATATGTCCATGAATGACTGAAAAATTGTGCTGAACACTGGAATTTGACACAACACTGTAAAATGATTATGAATCAATAAAAAATGTAAAAAAAAAAAAAAGATTGAAGGGTCACCTGGGAAGGAATGTGGATGGTCTCCAAGACTAGAAGAATGTCTTTTGGCAAAAAGCTGGCAAGGAAATAGGGACCTTGGACCTGTAGTTTCAAAGAATTGAATTCTGCTCACATTTTGAATAAACCTGAAAGCTTATTCTCCCAGGTCCTTGAGATAAGAGCCCAGTTTGGAAGACATCTTGACTTCAGCCATGTCAGACCTTGAGCAGAGCATTCCCACAAGCCTGCTCCCACGTCTGACCTACAGGAGTGTGGGCCAGGAGCTGAGTGTTGTTTTAAGCAGCTAAATTTCTGGTAACGTGCTTTGTGATTACAGAAAACTAACAGAAAGAACTCACAATTTTAAAACATTGAATAGTGTTGGTAAGGATATGTAAAAACTGGAATCCTCAAGATTCACTGATGAATTGTAAAATGGTTCAATCACTTTGGAAAACCAGCTTGGAAGTTTCTTTAAGAGTTAAATAGAAATTTACCATATGACCTAATAACTCCCTCCTAAATATCCACCCAAGATAAATGAAACCTATGTCCATATGGATATTTATATGTGAATATTTCTAGAAATATTATTCATAATAGCTCCAAATGAGAAAAACCCACAAGTCCATCAACTGGTGAATTGGTAGACAAAATGGAATACTATTCACCAATAAACAGGAACAAACTAATAAGAAACATAGCTTGTTTTTTCAGGTTGTTTTAATTTGCATTTTCTTAGTAAGTAAGGAATTTGAGCTTCTATTTATATATTTATTTAATTATATATATAGAGAGAGATATAGATATAGATATAGATATAGATGAATTGTCCATACAAATGTTTAATCTATTTTTTACTAGGTGATTGTTTTGCACTGTTGAATTTTAAAATTCTTCATATATTCTAGTTATGATTACTAGTCCATAAATTTGAGGGAAGAATGTAGGCCCATAGCCTCCCTCTTTTGTTTCATTTTGATTTGGTGGGGAACAATTCTATACAATGGTTGTGGTGTCAGTTCACATTCATCTAAAATGATCAAAATGAACAAATCTGTATGTTTGTATTTTATGACTTTTACATGCAAGTAATACCCTAACAAAGAGAAAAAAAAGGCCAAAAAAGAAAATATGTAACATGGTAAAAAGTAAGTCACGTAATGATATTTCAGTGCTTTCGCCTTCATGGGTCCACCATTTCCATCAGAATGAAAGCCACAGTCCTTCCATTGCCCTGCAAGGTCCTGCATAGTCTGAATGCTGCTAACCACTTGGACATGATCATCGCTGTTCTCCTGGGACTCCTTTCTTAGGATACTCCCTGGCTCTTTCCCCTACCTGAAATGTCCTTCTCCCAGACACCCTCACGGCTACCTGCGTTTCTCATTTCTTTCAGTTATCTGCCCAAGGTCGTCTCACTGTAGATGCCTTTCTAAAAAAGTCAGCAACCTGCCTCACCCCTCCCACCATTCCCTACCTCCTTTCCTGACACTTTTCTGAAAGCTCCTGGTAGCAAACATATGTATTTGCATTCTTATGGTCTCTCTCTCTTCCCTTAGAATACATGCTTTCGGAGAGCAGAGAGTTGCTCTTGTTCACGGCTCTATTTCCATGTCACCAGAAGGATGTGTGACACCCAGTAGGCACTCACTACATATTTGTAGAAATATTTAACAAATGAAACAGCAATGTGCTCGTGATTTGCCAAGCTTATGGGTTTAATCTTTTAATAAATGATTTGTAAATTAGAATATCTGGAATTAAAATGCTGGCTGTATATATATATATGTCTATGTGTATGAGTATACAGATACACATATATACATATATTTATCTATAATACATGATATACATATTAGGTAAGATTTTATATTTTTAATAGATTAATATTTTCTGGTTAGAGTCTTAAGTATAAACCCTGGGATCCCAAGCAATCACTTTAGAATAGAATCCTGTTTGTCTCTTTTTCCCTGGAGCACAAGAGAACTTCATTAAGAGAAGTTCATTTCCTTCTTTTCTTTAATTCAAGACTTCTAAATGTAATATTTAATAGCCATGATCAAGGCCTTGAATCTTTTACTTGTAATATTAAGTAACTACGGAATTTCCAGCTTGTAAGGAACTCACAAAAGTATAGGCAAAAAGAAGAGTGCAGGCAAACTAAAGAATTGCTACTGTCTAGTTAATAACTAGCACAATACCTAGTCCAATGCTTAAAATAGAGTTGGTCCTTGATAAACAGTGTTGTTATTCTAAAACAGAGCCAATTTTAAGTATGTCTAGACAGACTGAAGTCAGGTAACAACAAAAACAATAACAGGAAAAGCCAATATTTGTTGAGGATGTCCTCTATGCTAAAAACTAAGCTAAGCTCTAGGATACAGTGTGGACAGGTTAGTAAACTGCCCAAGGTCACACAGGTGGTAAGTGGAGGAATAGGCACATGATCTTAATGCCATCCTGCCCCTAAAGCTGGCTCTTTCAGTCACTCAGCCTGACTGCCTCAGCCGGTCGTAGGCACAGCCAAGTATCTTAAATCAAGAGTCTACAGTCAAAGCCTGTACCATCACTACCATCTCTGTCATTCCTGTGCTATGAAAGAATGTCAGAATCTAGAACATTCAAAGAAGATCCTGTTAATGATGCTTGATGCACTGGACCAGAATTCCTGATCAAATACTGGACCAGAATTCCTGAGGAATCCTAAAATCGGCCAATAAGCTTAACATCTCCAAGGCTGCTCTTAAATATAAGTAATCACTACAAACTACAGTTTCGTTTTAAATATAATCATCAGGATTGACCACTTCTCCCATACATCATGCCACATGTTTGCAAATGAAATAGGAAGTAAACAAAGTGAGGTATTTTTCCTTACTCCCACCATCCCAGATAACATTAGTTCTTGATCATGTCTTCATATCCCCATACTTACTTGGTTTCTTTGGTATATACTATATTTCTTTGGTATCTACAATACATATACTATATACTATATTTAATACCCCAAAGGTCTGATTTGTATTTCCCAGGACCCTACTTTTAGATCTTCTTTTTACCATATTGGCTACAAAGCAGCTTCATTTTCAAGGAAGAATACAAATTCACACGAACCTTTGAAGTGAAAGATCAGACATACACTATTTTGTTTTAGTTACTTCAAAATCCTTGTAATTGAATTAGCTGGAAGCATGCAATGGTCTTATTCTGTACTTCTAGTTCCCACGTTACTATAGAATCAAAATGACATTCAACTTAATTTCACTTTTATCAGTATTCATCCCAACATACTGACAATATTTTATTAAATATTTTAAGAACTTCATCTGATATATTCTTGATAAAGCACTCAGCTCCTCCTAGTGGATACTAAAGTTTAGCTAATAGCATCAATATGTCTCTCTTTTAATAATCTGTTATTGTTAAAGAATGTATTTAAATATCATAATGCCTGCAGCAAAGTGTCTATAAAGTTGAAGCCATATTATGAAAAAATATAAAGAATCAACATTTTAAACAAAATCAGTTGCCATTAAGTGGCACTTAATTAGCTCCACGTTATTAAACATATTAAACAGTCATCATTGAGATTTTAACCAGCGAGATGGTTCATCTATTTCTCACTCATTCTGTTGCATTTTACACCCCCATCAGTGGACAAGAAAAGGGAGTACCTGGGGGGGGGGAGGGGAGAAAGGGAAG